>NC_079409.1:20064950-20717450 GCF_029220125.1 Pseudoliparis swirei | reverse complement strand
ATATTTTTTTAAAAGAGCCGTCTAATAACCCACGAGAGACCGGCAGTCCACCAAGACGACTGACCCGGAGCAAACCTCCAGAAGAGACTTGAGGTCACGCAAAGGTCGCGCCAGACGTTTACCAAACAGGAAGTAGCCATCTACTCGTGAACAATGAGGTTTGCGCCGAGTGTAAACCTTTTCTTTCTTCTTCTTTCTCTCGGCATATGAATAAAAAAGGACAATCGCGTCTAGAAGAAGAATCCCCACGTCTCGGCCCCCCCGACAGGCAACAGGTGATTTAAAGAAGACGCGGTTGTAAATCGTACCGCGTGCTGCATGCGCGGCGGCGGCCAACTTCGCACTCAGACGGCTGCGACGCGCCGAAGTATGATTGCTTCAATATGCTCGTATTCTTTTCAAGAAGAAAAGAAAAAAGAACCCAGTGAAATGTCAGAGCCGTCCGCCGCGGGACCAGATGGACTTATCAGATGGCTGTAGTTATTTTACCGTCGAGCCCATCGGTAATGAGCCGTGCGAAGGGTTTTAATCCGTCTCCTTTCATATCTCAATCGCAAAAAAGAAATGTCCGCCTCTGGTGCGTTTGAGGGCCTCTGTGCTTTTGTTCCGATTCGCTCGTCGTGTGAAACTGAGCTTTTGGATTCGTCCCCCGACCTGAACGTCTTTTCTTTTCGACGGAGCTTTCTGACGGACTCTTTTGATCGTGGAGCTCCTCCGCTTGCAGCTAAATAAATACGCGACGTGACGCCATCAAAACTGAAAACGTGTAATCAAGAAACCCCGAGTGGGCGGCGCCGTGGCGTCCACTGTCTTTTTCTGTAGAAAAAAGTACACACTTATGGCGGTTAGCGTGCTCGACCAATGGTTCCCAACCTAGAGGTCAGAACCCAAAATATATATATATATATATTTATATATGTGTGTATATATATATATACAAATATATATGTATATATATATCTGTGTATTTATATATATGTATACATATATACTGAATCTATGTATATATGCATATATATTTATTTGTATATACAGTATATATATATATGTATTTATTTATATATACTGTATGTATACATATATACTGTATGTATTTATATATATTTGTGTGTATTCATATATATATATACTTATATACTGAATCTATGTATATATATGTATATTGTTATATACATATATATATATTTATATTTATTCACAGTATATATGTATACATATATATGTATATATTTTTATATATATATAGTTATATATATTTAAACATATATACTGTATATATTTATTATAATGTATATATATACACATATATGAATATATATATATATACATATATGTATTTATATATAAATATATATTTATACATATATACATATTTATATAAGTGTATGTATATATATATATATATATATACGTATATATACAGGACTGTCTCAGAAAATTAGAATATTGTGATAAAGTTCTTTATTTTCTGTAATGCAATTAAAAAAACAAAAATGTCATGCATTCTGGATTCATTACAAATCAACTGAAATATTGCAAGCCTTTTATTCTTTTAATATTGCTGATTATGGCTTACAGCTTAAGAAAACTCTAAAATCCTATCTCATAAAATTTTAATATTTCCTCAGACCAAGTAAAAAAAAAGATTTATAACAGCTGAGTGTTTGTCAAGGCTCAGGAAACCCTTGCAGGTGTTTCGAGTTAATTAGACAATTCAAGTGATTTGTTTAATACCCTACTAGTATACTTTTTCATGATATTCTAATATTTAGAGATAGGATATTTGAGTTTTCTTAAGCTGTAAGCCATAATCAGCAATAAATCAGAATAAAAGGCTTGCAATATTTCAGTTGATTTGTAATGAATCCAGAATGCATGACATTTTTGTTTTTTTAATTGCATTACAGAAAATAAAGAACTTCATCACAATATTCTAATTTTCTGAGACAGTCCTGTATATATATATATATATATGTGGGTCACATGTTTCTGAAATGGATAAGGAAAGAAAACAACAATTGTTTGTGTCTGGTAATATCCATCTTTTTTTATTTTGTTATGCGACTGCACGGTGATTACAGAGGAGTCGGTGATGAGGGCACTGGAGAGCAGCTCCAACCATGTAAACACCTCCCCCTCATCCTCCCCGGAGGCCTCGAGTGAGCACACCCATGGCCTCCTGGGCCTGGGAGGAAATGAGAGGAGGAGGAGGAAGAGGAGGAAGAGGAGGAGAGGGAAGTGGCTCACAAAGAGAGTGTGAGGTGAGATGGGGCGAGGCGCAGCACACCAGGCCAGATCAAAGACAAAGGTGGTGCTGAGGCTTTGGGTGAAAGTTGTTGTGTTTCGGACTTCTTCTGTTTCGTGGTTCTCGGGCTTTTCTCACAACTTCCTCCGAGTGTTAGCGATCCGGACGAGGCCGACACCTCGTCTCTCCGGGGTCGGGCAGCATGTCCGGCTCCTCGGCCGCGGACTCTTAGAGCATGTCCTCTGAGAAGGGAGGCGCATTAGAGGAGGCCAAGAGGCCTCCGACTCTCCACTGACGAGTGTGTCCTTGTTTTTTTGCTCCGGCTCTCTTCTCCTACCGAGCCGGGAGCCCTCGGCTAAAAACAGCAGCAGACATATTGATTGGAAATCTCCTCAGTGACATCAGAGCACTTATTGTTTTACACTTTATTTTCTCTTTTCTCTCTTCGGCTCTCCGAAAAGAAGCGTTTGCATCGCTCCTCTTTTGGAATGCCTGGTCTGAGATTGGAGAGAGGGAGGGAGAGAGAGGGAGGTAGAGGAAGAGAGAGAGGGGGGGAGAGAGAGGTGAGGGAGAGGAGGAGAGAGAGGGAGGTAGGGGGGGAGGGAGAGAGAGGACGAGAGAGAGGGGGGGAGAGAGGTGAGGGAGAGGAGGAGAGAGGGAGGTAGAGAGAGAGGGAGGTAGAGGGGGAGAGAGAGGGAGGTAGAGGAAGAGAGAGAGGGAGAGAGAGGAAGATAGAGAGGGGGGAGAGAGGTGAGGGAGAGGGAGGTAGAGGGGGAGAGAGGGGGAGGGAGAGAGGGAGAGAGGGAGGTAGAGGAAGAGAGAGAGGGAGGGAGGTAGAGGGGGAGAGAGAGGGAGAGAGAGGAAGATAGAGAGGGGGGAGAGAGGTGAGGGAGAGGAGGAGAGAGAGAGGGAGGTAGAGGGGGAGAGAGAGGGAGGGAGAGATAGGGAGGGAGAGAGAGATAAAGAGGGGGAGATAGAGGGAGGGAGAGGGGGAGAGAGAGGGAGGGAGAGAGATAGAGAGGGGGATATAGAGGGAGGGAGAGGGGGAGAGAGAAGGAGGGAGAGAGAGGGGGAGAGGGAGGGAGAGAGAGGGGAGACGGAGGGAGAGAGAAAGAGAAAGGTGAGGGAGAAAGAGAGAGATGGAGAGTGGGAGAGAGAAAGGCAGGAGGCAGAGGGGGGAGAGAGAGAGGTGAGGGAGAGAGAGAGATAGGGAGAGGGGGGAAAGGAGAGAGAGAGGAAGAGAAAGAGGGAGGGGGAGAGGGAGATAGAGAGAGGAAGGGAAAGGGGGAAAGAAAGAGAGAGCGAGGAAGAGGAGAATAACTGTTTTAGCTCCATTTTAATATCATCTGTGTATATTCAGTTCAGATTATTTTGTCCAGCCCAAAATCACAAATCCTAAATGCTCAGAGGGCGTCACGTCGCCGCCCACCAGCGGTCGTCTGACAGCATCTGAGTGGTCAGTGACGTCGGTGCCGTCTCGTCTTCGTCTTGTCACCCATTGGCTCGTGGACCGAGGGGGGCGGAGCTAAATTCAACCAAACGTTGAATGAAACATTTGTATAGGAGACCAAAAACATCCCATCACACTCTCACCAACATGAACACCGTGAAAGGGTTAAAGCTCAAGGACAGAGACACGGACAACTCCCAACGCAGGTCAACGACCTGTCAACCAAGAGGGAGCCACGCCCTAAAAACTAACACAGCTTTATGGCATATGCGGCTCTAAATTATCATAATTTACTAAATACGCATGTATTGAAGAAGACATGAAACAAAGGATTGGGACATAAACTCGTGTTTAGGGAATTAATTAGATAAGAAATAGTTTAATTTTCTTATAGACTTCTATACAACCGTAAGACGATAAGCTCTGATGGCTATTGATAGAAATGAACACCGTTTCCATGACTCCACAAGTGATACTTGATATACTTGACAATGTCGAAGAGTACTCACTATTCTCACTATTCATTATTTGAGTGTACCCATTGGAAAGCGTAAATATTGTACACACATTGCATCAGTAATCTTATGTTTTTAGCTTTGTTTTATGACGTCTGCCTCTCGGGACTACAGATGAAAAATAGCTCTGGCACATTTACATATTGTTATTATTACCTTCGCATTGAAAATGCGGAAGGTTATGTTTCGATCGCCGTGTATTTATTTATTTATTTATTTGTATGCGTGTTACTCGCATAACTCAAAAAGTATTAAACCGAATCGCATAAAATTTAGTGGGATGATTGTTTATTAACCGGGGACCATTTGATTAGATTTTGGGATTGATCGAGTCAAATGTCAAGGTCAAGGTCATGAAAAGGTCAAAATCTTCTTTTTACCATAGCGCGGTCAATTTTTATCCAATTGGCATGCAACTAATGCCAAAATGTTCATACTTCAATACCCAATCTTGTGATATGCGAAGGTATGCGCTCTACCGAGTGCCCGTTCTAGTTATTAATGTGACCGTCCCCTTATCAAATAAACCAAAACGAAAAAATCAATGAAATGAAACACGAATGCTGGAGTGTGGACGCTTTGAGGAAACACGGGAAGAGTTTCATCTCCGTTATCAGCCTCAGGTCGTCTTCTCTCATGTGGGCTGTGAGACAACCTGAAACCATGAAAGTGAGGAGGGCGATTACCCCGGTGGAAATAACACCCTCTGACTCCGCCTCTAACCCAAACACCTCCCGGCCTCCTGATTGGCTGCGGCCCTCGTGGCACAGCTGTGTTTTCACAACGCCGCACAGCTGCTGCTGCGGGGCAGTTGTGAAGAAGAAGAAGAAGAAGAAGAAAAAACTCTCAGCTCTGTTTTTAAAACAAACTGTGGCTCTTCAGCCCTCTTCTTCTTCTTCTTCTTCTTCTACTTTTCTTCTTCTTCCTTTCTCCTTTTTCTTCTTCTCCTTCTTCTTTTCTTCTTCTTCTTTTCTTCTTCTTCTTCTTCTCCTTCTTCTCCTTCTTCTCCTTCTTCTTTTCTTCTTCTTCCTCTTCTTGTCTTCTTCTTCTTCTCCTTCTTCTCCTTCTTCTTCTTCTTCTTCTTCTTCTTCTTCTCCCGTGTCAGAGATGGAGTGTTTCCACATGCGCACTTCACACATCCGCCGAGCTGCGTGGACCGAACACGCCGCCCGTCCACGTCGTCGCCTCGTTGGGCCCAGAGGATCCCGCCGGTGGATCAGAAGTCGTCTTCGCCTGCGAGGCTCGGATGAATTCACGAAGCACTTCATCACGTGAAGTGGAACGCTCCGTCTCTTTCCATTGGTGTTCATCTGGGAGAATAATGATGGTCTCTCCCTCTCCCTCTCCATCTTCATCTCTCTCTGTCGCGCTCCGTGTCATTCACGTGCGTGTTCTGACCTTTGACCCCTCCCCGCCGGTTATCGCCACCAGATGAAGGGAGTCGCTGTCGGAGCCCCTCTCTCTCTCTCCCCCCTCTGCCTCCTCCCTTTCTCTCTCCCACTCTCCCTCACTCCCTCTTTTTTTTTCTCCCTCACCTTTTTCTCTCTCTCTCACTCCCTCTCTCTCCCCCTCTCTCTCCCTCTCTCTCCCCCCCTCTCCCACCATCTCTCTCTCTCCCTCCTTCTCTCTCCCCCTCTCCCTCTCTCCTCTCTCCTCCTCTCCTCCTCTCTCTCCTCCTCTCTGACCTCCTCCCTCTCTCTCACCTCCTCTCCTCCTCTCTCTCCTCCTCTCTCTCCCTCCTTCTCTCCCTCTCCCTCTCCTCTCCTCTCTCTCCCTCCTTCTCTCCCCTCTCCCCTCTCCTCTCCTCCTCTCTCCCTCCCCCTCTCTCCCTCCTCTCTCTCCCCCTCTCTCCCTCTCCTCTCTCCCCCTCTCCCTTCCTCTCTCCCTCCTTCTCTCTCCTCCTCTCTCTCCCCCTCTCTCTCCCCCCCTCTCCCTCTATCTCTCCCTCTCTCTCTCTCTCTCTCTCTGCGTCCAGCCGCTTCACGTGGGAGGCGGCAAATTGTCCATTAAGTGTTTCTGCCGAGGCCGAGAGAAGATTTGATATAGTGGGGAAACAAAAGTAATATGGACCAGGAAATTCAATTGTCTCTCTCCGAGCTCGGTCCGACTTCCCCCAAACACATCACAGGAGAGCAGTTCGGATGACGTCGTCCTCCTCTTGCTCTACGTGTTTATCCGTGACTCTGACTTATTTCCTTATTAAGATCAGGGATGGGTATCGTTTTTTTTTTCTTCCGATACCGGTGCTAAACCGGTACTTTTAAAACGATCCCGGTGCCTAAAACGGTGCCTGAACCGATACTTTAAAAAAAAGAGAACACAAAACGACGATTGGCAAAGACGACATTAAAAACCTCTTCGGCCATATTCCCTGTTAAAGACGTTCTCATGTTCGTAGCTCGTAGCTCGTAGCTCGTGCTAGCTACGAGCTAGCTTAAACATGGTTATAATGGCTAATTTATTATTTGTTGGCCTACTTTTATGAAGGCAAGATTTGCAATCAACGTGACGGTACTAATCTGAGTTGAGGCTGCTCTCGTCATCACCGGTCTCCACGTTGTCAGGGCGACCGTCTCCCCATCTCTCCCCATATTGATACTGGTTTTCGGTACCCAACCCTAATGAAGATGCTGCGAGAGGCCACAATAGACGGAAGTTGTACCTGCTCATTCTCACAAACCTGATGTAGAGGAGGGACGAGTAAGCATCGGGCTAGGGCTGCAACAAAGAATGCATAGAATCGATAAAAAATTGATCATTTCAACAGTTGGCAACGAATATATACACTACCGTTCAAAGGTTTGGGGTCATCCAGACAATTTCGTGTCTTCCATGAAAACTCACTTTTATTTATCAAATGAATTGAAAATTGAATAGAACATATAGTCAAGACATTGACAAGGTTAGAAATAATGATTAATATTTGAAGTATTAATTTTGTTCTTCAAACTTCAAGCTCAAAGGAAGGCCAGTTGTATAGCTTATATCACCAGCATAACTGTTTTCAGCTGTGCTAACATAATTGCACAAGGGTTTTCTAATCAGATATTAGTCTTCTAAGGCGATTAGCAAACACAATGTACCATTAGAACACTGGAGTGATAGTTGATGGAAATGGGACTCTATACACCTCTGGAGATATTTCATTAGAAACCAGACATTTCCACCTAGAATAGTCATTTACCACATTAACAATGTATAGTGTGTATTTTTGATTAATATTATCTTTATTGAAAAAACAGTGCTTTTCTTTGAAAAATAATGACATTTCTAAGTGACCCCAAACTTTTGAACGGTAGTGTATATATATATATATATATATATATATATATTATATTAATGTTAGGAACCTAGACACGAGGGCGTTAGATGTTACGATGTTTGTGGGATGTCCTCAAAAAGTATAACGTAGAAATAGTGGTTAATTCTTTCCGTGGTGGATGGCGGGAATGATAACTGTTTCCACGGAGATAAGCCACGCCCCCTCTCAGGCGCGAATGAACCACAAATAGTTGGGCGAGCGAACTCGTGTGAGTAAAGCGTGGTCAGTTCTTTCTTTTTTTCCATTAAAGGGTTGTAAATCGATTATTAAAATGATCGTTAGTTGCATCCAGCCCTACATAGGACATAGGAATGCTAAACTAAAACCCCCGGGTGCAGGTCGGGTTCACACTGAACTCTTCATGAGGTCACGACGCCCAATGGCTGGATGACTGAAGACAGAGGAGGCGCCAGAAGCTCCTTGTGTCCAAAAATACCTTTGCATTTGTACAGTCCCCGAGTAGCTCCTTGTTATCGTGAACATCTCTACGTGTCTTTACTAGTTCGGATTGGTTTCGGAATCGCTTTCCATTTTTGACATATCTCCATTGATTCATATCGGTGTGGTTCTCTTTGACACCTGTGAAACAACTCCCACCTGAACTAGATCTCTCAGACAGACGTTCTCTGATAGCAGGGCGGCTAATGAAGGATGTCACTTTTTTTCGTTTCTTTTTTACGGCAGTGGAATATTTGTGGTGTAAATGTTCCACTGTTTTTGTTTAGACGTGAGCGGGTGTCCTCCCAGTTACAGCTTTCCATTATTTAGCTGGGCAACTGGAAAAAAATAATAATAATACGTTTCCAATGTGGATGCTGCCAGGCCACAGAGAGTTCCTTCATGTCTGACAGCAAACATATCTTGGGTAACACCACAAAGCGTCCTTTGTTACGACAGAGATACATTATTATGATCCGGTGTGTTTTTTAACACTGCAACCTGCTAGCTGTTTATAGAGATCATCTTTAAGGTTTGGAGGCGGTTTCCACTCCGGACAAAATGTTCCCGAGCATGTCCTCCTGTCAACTGAACACTCATGCTGCATATTTGTGGTTATCTATTCAAAAAAGTTACGCTTAAAAAGGAAAAACGGGAAAATATTCATTCCCAGAACTGTGACATCTTTGGTCAGCATTGAGATTATATATATATTTTTAATATATAATCAAAAATGTGATTAATTTTTCTTTTTTTTCCACAAAATTAAAATGCATTTGGATAGCTGTCTCCAACACACATGTGTATTTGTAATATAGCATGTGTGCAGATATTCAAATGTGTGATCTGCTTGTTGTGTGCATGTTGCACATTCAGGTTTCCTCAAATGTTCTTTTCACTTTCTTGGTTTCTCAGAAGTCGGTGTGAGTTAAATAGGCGAGCGACCCTTTTGTTACGATATCGAAAAATAATGATCTGTCATGTTTTTTAAACACTGCAAACCGCTAGTTGTTTATGAAGATCATCTTTAATTTTTAGAGCCAATTTCCAGTCTGGACAAAATGTTCCCGAGCATATCTTCCTGTCTTCTCTCATGCTGCATATTTGTGTAGTTACTTCATGGGGGAGTCAAAAAACGTTAAGCTTCAAAAGGAAAATCAGGAAAATATTCATTGCCAGAACAGACACCTGATCTTTGGTCAGAATTTTTTTTTATTTTAACATAATTTGACCTACATCTATTCAATTCAGTTTTTTTCCAGTTATTTTTTTTCTTCACATAATTAAAATGCATTTGGATAGCGTTCGCCAAAATATGCAATCTTCAACAACAAAAAATCTAATGAAAAATTTGACCTACATCTATTCAATTCAGTTTTCTTAATTCTTTCATTTGTTTACAAAATTAAAGTACATTATATATATATTTGATTGTATATATATATATATATATATACAATCAAATACCTACATCTATTCAATTCAGTTTTCTTTCTTTTTTTCTTTTTTACATTTTAATTATATATTTATATATATGTATATATGTATATATATATATACATATATATATATATGTACAGTATATATATATATATATATGTACAGTATATATATATACATATATTTATATATATGTATATATATTTGGCTGTCGCCAAAACCAATCGGACAGGTTTGTAATATATCACGTACAGATATTCAAAGGATGATCTGTTTGTTGTGTTCACGTTATTTTCCCTTGCTTGGTTTCCCAGAAGTCGGTGCTAGTAAAAGAGGCGAGCGGCACTTTTAAAACGTCTATAATTGGCCGCTCGCTGTTGTCTTGCGGTATAACAATTGTCCACTTCCTGTTTCGGAGATTCTCACATTTCTGACAGAGAACATGCAGGTTTACCTTTTTTGTTCTATCATTATCACTCGCTGCCTCAGGTATGGAACATCATCGAGCACAGCGATGGAACTAATATATATGTATGGGCGGAGGTGACGTTGCAGTTTTTTTTATTTTTACAATGACTAAACAAGAAGAAAGGAGGCCACTGCTTTCTTCGTGAGGAAAACAAATGTATTCTACGTTTGTGGCTTCTCCCCTGGAGCTGTTCCCTCACCTCGGCCGACGAGAGGAGAGGCAGCGAGATTAGAGTTTGATGGTGTAATGTGTGCGTGTGCTCGCCTGCACAACCTCCTTCATGCCCTCCTGTGATGGCAGAGCTAAAAATAGCCTCAGCGTGTAAATGCACGTTTGGCCCGGAGCGGAATGGAGAGTTGAAAACACCCCGCAGTGTTGGCACAGGTGGGATTTTTCCAATGGGAGTTCCTCCTGTTTAGGGAGGTGAGTCCCAGGCAATCTGTTTGTTTGTGTGCGTGAGTGTGTGTGTGTGTGTGTGTGTGTGTGTGGGAGTGGGAGGTATAGAAAGCAGGACATGCTTATTATAGGTGTGTGTGGCCTACTTCTTTTTCTTTCTTTCTCCCATCGGTCAGTTTTGGGCTCAGCGACATCGTTGTGACAGAAGAGCAGGTCGATATGTATTCGACCAATCAATCATAATTGTATTTCACACTCAAGGTCCAGATAGTACAAAACATGCAAATAGAATAAAATACGTACAAAATCAACAAGTAAAATACGTAGAACTACTTTATTGAAGGGACTCCGTCGTGTTTCCGTCTCGGTCGGCCTCAGATGCTTCGGCCAATCGCTGAGCGGTATCTCGTAACAACAAACTGCGGGCCTCAGAGTGGGCGGACTTCCTGTCGATGGTGGTTACACCAGACTCTCTCTCTCTCTCTCTCTCACTATCTCTTTACGACCGACGAGCTTCTTGTTTGCGCCGCCGAGCCACACACGGGGGCCGCGGGGTTCCTCCGCCATCTTCACAGCCGCTTCCCTCCGTCGTGCCAAAGAACACAGAGCAGATAAAGGCGCTGGGGGGGTGGCACAGGTCTGTGGGAACGGCGCGGGCACAGGAAGTGGTGCAGGAAAGACGAGACGACTTCAAAAGAAAACAGAGATGTGTGTGTGTGTGTGTGTGTGTGTGTGTGTGTGTGTGTGTGTGTGTGTGTGTGTGTGTGTGTGTGTGTGTGTGTGTGTGTACGGGGCAGATAGGAGTTTTTTAAAAGCCTGGTAACCACCGTGTGACTCACATTTGTTTCTAACTGGACGACCAGCCCAGCGGTCAGGGCGCCGCGCGGCCCTCGCGTGACGCATTGCGCTCATTGCCACGTATATTTGCCACATTTGATGTGATTTCGTGGCCCAGAGGCAGCAATTCAAATCTCACACAAATGAAACGTGACTCGTGGTTAAGTGACCGGGTCTTCTCTGGCCTCTTTAAGCTTTTGGGGGGCGGGGCCCACTTTGTCTGGTTGAAAATCCTCCTGGCGACTCTGTCTCCTGCAAAATGATATTCCATGAAACTAAACTGTCCAAAATGTCCTTTTTGGGTTTCAATTCAATTCAATTTATTTTGTATCGCCCAATATAACAAAATACAAACTCCCCTTTCGAGGGCTTTACAATCTGTACACATACGACATGCCTGACCTTTGATCTCACATCGGATCAGGAGAAACTCTCCAAAAAAAATGTAAAAAGAAAATTCAGTGGGAGAAATAAAAGGTGCAGAACCCTTCAGGAGAGCAACAGAGGAGGATCCCTCTCCAGGACGGACAGGATAAGAGAAGTCATGTGACCAGAAGGAAGCGTCACACGGGACATAGACGTCTGTCTCCTGTGTGAAAGTCCTGTGTCGGTTGGACCCATCCATCCCCACGGGGAGGAAAATAGAAACTCATTTGCGACACGTCAAAAAAAACAGATCCGTAATCCGGGAGAGGACGTTTCCTTCCCTTCTGTTGCGTCACCTTTAGGACCCCAGACTGACCCTCTGTGACTCCTCGGCCACCTCTCCCCACCTGATATAATAATAATGTTGGAACGATCCGAGTCTCCATTCAACGTGACAAGTTGCTAACGATTCGCAATTTTCTTTCTTCTTTCCACAGTTAACGAGATCATCAGGAACGACCTCTCCAGCATTTCCGTGCACACTCACGCGTAGACGACTTCAGACGTCTTCCACACACACACACACACACACACAAAGCAGCAGCGTCAACAAATAGAGGACCAACAAAAGCAACAAGTTGAGATCCAGATGATGAAGAAGACCTTTTTTTCCCGACCGTCAGCTGGAGTTCGCTGCAGATCCACCGTGACGATCCCTGGCCAGCTCGATTGGAACCAACAGATGAATGTTATATTTACAAAACAAACAAAAAGATAAAAAAGGGAAGTGGAATCAGGGTCAACGTATACGACTGCCTTAATTCACAGCCGATGTTGTTCAGCGGACCAAAACAGCTCGAAGAGACTGAAACACAAATGACAATCTTCACATGTGATCTGTATGTTACACTGCATGGACAAAATAACGGGGACACCACGTCGTCATCACTTTGGTTCATTTGTTTGTGCCGTCAACAACCAAATTGGTGCCTTACAGCGGCGATGTATCGACAGCAAGACGACAGCGGCCGCGACACAAAATGCAAAGCGGTTCATTGTCACCCAAGAGTGGACGTTTTTTTATGACTTTTTTGTATCATTTCAATGATTTGTTTACAGGGAAACTGAATTTTTTTTAAAAAGGCTGGAAAAATATGTAGGGAATCTGAATAGATTAGATTTTTTTTTTCTTTCTTTCTTTCTCTCGCTTCCTCATTATTATCTCAATGTTCATTTATACTGAATGTTTATTGTATGATATTCTTTTGTATAAACATGTATTTGAAAATGTACTTATGTATGCCTTATGCTTATATCATGCAGTTTTCTATTTAGCCTTTATTTTTTGTTTAATGTGTCGTCCCCCTGATATGACCATTTCTACTACCCCGCATTATGCTTTTCACCTTAGTGCCTTTTTCTTTTTTCTTTTTTTCTTTTTATCCCCCCCCCCCTGTCTTCCAGCCCTCCCACCCAGACCATGAAGACATAATGATGCACAGACAATCAGAGAAATATATAACACATATCCTATGACAGCAGGGGGCTTGTTGAAGGCAGGTATCATAGAGTTATCTTCTCCCCCAGCGATAAGATGGTAGAACAACGGTATGCTTACCTGCAGAATTTAGATGAGAATACTCCGGGACAATATATATATATATAGAGATATGTGTGTGTTGCTGCAGGTGTGCATGTAAATAGGCACGGGGATAATCTCACTCAGCAGTCGGCAGGACTGTTAACTCACAGCGGGCAATAATTGATGTGCTTTCAAACCAAAGGATTTTTATCTTTGGTGAAATTATTGTCCACGTTTCCTTTTTTTTCCGTCGGAGACTTTTAGCGCAGAGCAGGTTCCCCGTGCAACAACGAAAAGAGACAAAAACATGATGCACTTTACCGTAGACACAGAGCAGGTTTCCTTGCTTCCAGACCAAATATTGTAGATTAATGTCCACCATCGTGTCACAAACTTCTTCTTTCACAGCCGCAGTCTTCTCCTTGTTACCCGTCTATCTCTGGAGCATGCACAGTGTACTAATGTTGGGGATTATTTAGCTGACAATATAGCTTCCTAATACTTTTTCCGGACATATAGTATAATAGCATGACTAAAACTGTATGAATAAGGTTTCTATTTTGTGCCTTACTCTCATTCTTGGCTACAAGATAGTTGCAAAACTCTATAAATGCTTTTTTTTTTCTTTTCCAGTAGGCACAAGGTGAAACATATTTCTCTTTAATATGAAATATTTATGAAAATAATGAAATGTGTTTTAAGTGCATTTAATGTGTTCTCGACAATTCATTAATAAATGGCATAATGGTGACCATACATAACCGACGTTCTCAATCACTTTGGTGTTGTGTTTACGTATGATTTAGAAAAAAAAACACTATTGTACTGCTGTAGATATTTTTCAAAGAAGACTCGTTGGAACTATAATAATTTTTTTTATGGAAACTTGCAAAAGAGCTTTGAAAAAAAAAAAACTATTTTCATTTTTGCAAAAAAAAGAGAAAATCAGTTAACGGAATTATTTTCTATGAGGGAATTTTTTTTAGCTGATTGTCCGATGCGTCACATGTTATTTATCCTAGTCATTTCATTTGATAGTTTTCTTTCCTTTTAACCATCCTGAGACTAATTTCATTTATTTAAACAAAGAGTTCCATTATTTTAAACCTATCCAAGTCTCTGAGTTGATTTAGAGTAATTAATCTGAATTAAAAGACTGGTTTATGGCCTGGGGGACCGATTGGCCTTTTAACAATACTTTTAATGTTTATTTTAGCAAAAAGTAAATGTTTTTTCCATATTTGGAGTACATTCTTTGCAAAAAAACATAGCTATGTATCTGAGATAATACATATTATTTAAAAAACTAGTGAATCAGTTGGTAATGGATTCAATATTTTCCTCTGAAAGCATTCTTTGACTATTACACGTATGGCCCATATGGCTGCGCTTCAGTTTTAAGGCCTTCACTTTAACTAGGCTGTGTGAATTTCTTTTGTTATACGGCGTGACCTTTGTAAACCTCTGGCAGTTCCAACCTTCACCTATATCCCTAATAAAGCCTCAAGTAGAGACATTTCGACATTGACAAGAGTAGGGAAACACTTTTATTTATATATATATATATATATGTCCCAAACCTTTTTTTGGAGGTGCACACAAATATAGTTTATTGATCTATTTCACTTAATTAGCATTACAATTGATAAAAAACTTATTTTTAATGGGATTTCCAGCAAACAGGATTTATTTAAGAGCAGTTAAATCCATCTAATCATTTGCCTTACACTTTTGTTTCAACGTGAAATACAAACAAACCTATATATATATCTATATATATATATATATATATATAGATATATATATACAAATAATATATATATATATAATATATATATATATATATATATATATATGTATATATATATATATGTATATATATAGGTTTGTTTGTATTTTTTATATATATGTTTATATATTTATTTATATATGTACTTTCGCAGGATGAAATGCAACAAGTTGCTTGATCTGCAGAGGCCTGCTGCGTGTTTTCCGGTGAGTATTGTTAGCGGCTGGTAGTTATGACCCGGTGCCATGGGAGCTCCTGTGTACCAGCTGCCAGTCCTCCAGACTTTTTCCATCCAGCAAAGTTATGGAGCGCCCATCCCTATAGTGACAGAAGGCAGGCCTAGGCGGTGCTCCCCCTGTACGACCGTGGCGAGCCCGAAATAGCCTCACTATTAACAGATGCAGCCACGCCCCTTTTTCCTGGCACCCTGCCCTTCTTACCTTGATCCTCCTCTGACAACACTGCGTGACACGGTGGAGAGAGGAGGACTCCGGGTCATAGTTTCCACCCAGGCAGACGAATAACTGATAATATAAATATCTATTGACCTCTTATTATTATTATCTATATTTAAAAGGACCATGTACAGTTAAAATATAAATGTCACCGTTTGATGCTCAGTACCAGATTGTAGCTTCAGATCATTATCATCTGTAGTCCCATGACGGACCATAAAAAAACAAAAAAAACAATAACAAACAGTCCAGGATAAGACACAATACAAGTAAGTAATACATACTATTAAAAGTAAGTAATACGAGGGATAATAGTGTTGCTCAAGTACAGAGCTGACCAGCTTTCAACTGATTTTTTTGATTTTTTGATAGACCTGCAGCTTTTCACCACGTCAACTTCTTACCCAACGTCTTGTTAAAGGACCTGCATCTACTTTTTGATGATCCAAAGTGCATTACCTGCACGCATCGATACAATAAAAAAAAATACTTACATCATTGCATTACATTTAGTTCATAATCTTTCAGTTGTAAGCGTGAACAACTGAATTATGCGTGTGCTAGCTAGACTGTTAAAGTTCAACTTTGCATAAATTGCTTTTTTTTCCTTCTTTTCTTTTGACTTCAACTTGCGCATTTGCTCTTTAAATCACTTGTCAAACATTCAGCGGGCAAAAATAAAACGCACTGCCAACCTCAGCTTGTAGGCTAGATAGCTAATTAACTCCTCTGCTGCAGTCCATTAAAACTCTTAGAAACGTACCTGCGAAGATCACTCGGGTCCGGTTAGATGCTGCTGTGCTCCTTACTCCTCAATATCACTAACAACACGCTGTCTGCCCATAACATGTTAACTACAACTCAAATGTGTTTGTCTCTCCTTCTCCTCCTGCCGGCTGAGACGAAAGACTTCCAACAAAAAAAAACTACTAACGATGCAAAAGGGACAACAAAATGTGACTTTCATTGCAGGATATAATGAGATACAGTGTGTTGTTTATTAGTGAGCTACAGAGGTGCTGATTGGCAGATTTCGTTTGTTTTGGACCCGCCCGGTCTCACCCGGCGCTTGGGAAAAGGTCCTCGGCGTCTCGGTACCGTGGGCTTTCAAGAGACCCCGATGAACACCCATCCGTATCAGTATCACTCAGCACAAAGAGCGAGAAGGCCTCTGAGGGCCGGAGGGTCGATGCGTCAATAAAACGCAGGACTTGTGCTCATATCCCACGTGAAACCAAGTTCAGGTGTTTTTTCCGACGTTATGTTATGACCCGTTATGCCTCGGAGTCACATGACGATATGTTCGTAGCTCACGTCGCTCAAACGTGTTTATTTTAAGCCAAATCGCTATGATAGTTTTGAAAAACTAACACCAACTTGAACCGCCACTTAACAGCGTTAACCATTGTGTTGCAATGTTAACCGCCACCATTTCACAATGTCAACCATTGAGTTACAACGTTAACCGGGACTGTTTCACACCGCTAACCATTGTGTTACGTTAACCGGGAATATTTAACACCGCTAACCATTGTGTTACAATGTTATCTGGGACCGTTTCACACTGCTTACAATCATGTTACAACGTTAACCGGGACCATTTCATACCGCTAGCCATTGTGTTACAACGCTGGGTCTGATGCCATGGCCCTGCTGATGCCCCGCCCACTCCTCCTCTCTACCTCCATCTGCCTGATGGATCGTGGAGGTCTGGATCGTGGAATCTGCCGACTGCCAACTCTTCATACACTCTGTCATATTCATTGAATGTGTTTAGCGTTGTAATGATTCCTTCTGGTCACATGACATCTATTACACCTGTCCATCCGGGGAGAGGGATCCTCCTCTGTTGCTCTCCTGAAGGTTCCTTCCCTTTATTTTCCCCCGTGAAAGGGTTTTCATCCTGATTCCACGTGAGGTCAAAGGTCAGGGATGTTGAATGTGTACAGATTGTAAAGCCCTTTGAGGCAAATTTAAAATTTGTGATAATGGGCTGTACAAAATAAACTTGAATACAATTGAATTGTTTGCAGGCCGGCTGCTCCCTCTTGTTTCTATTATACTGTCTCCTGTCTGTAGCCTCAAATTGAATGGACGCCATCAAAAAGTTGCGTCAACCTTTTCATCAAACTGTTGGCAAGAGAGTAAAAAAGCACGTCTATTCCCTTCCAAGGTGCCGAATAAACAAAAGCTCGGATGAGTGTGTTGCAGTACGAGTGCAACAGTCATTATTGTTCTCAGTCTAATACTGATCATCACAGTTTAGCTCTATGGCAGCATTTGGTGCTTCATTGTGACAATGACATGACTGAGGGGCGATCTGACCGGCCAACCGATGGCCGCAGCATCACGACACGTGCAAAAGAAGCATTCCCCGATCGTGATGATTGCAGCGCGTGCCATTTTCTCCCCGGGGTCCACATGCTCGCAGCACCTGGCAGAGGGCATGACTTAGAGGTTTCATTGTATGGATTTATAGAGCCTTCACGGCTCCGCTTCCTCCCCCATTGTATTCCCTCTGAGCCCTTGATTCGGGCTTTTATAAAGTGAGTGCATAGGCACAGCGCTGGAGCTGCTGCCCTCGTCTCTCGTCGGCCATCTGAAAGCAGTAAATCCTGAGTATACCTCTGTTATGAAGGGCATCTTGAGAGAACCATGGGGGTGGCTTTAAGAGATGCTTAAAGAGATGATTGCTTGACCATACTTAGAGACCTTTGATAGTTTGGTCCCACAAGCCGGTCCGACATTAGACTGTTTTTCATTCTCTTTGCGATTTCTTTTTTTATTCTTTCAGAGCTCTGTCAGATGACTATAAACAGGCCGTCTTATCAATTACCTTATGGGTGATAAAGAAAGAAGATGAGTACCACATGTCTCTGGATTTAAGCATGTGTTTACATGTGTTTTTAAAATCTATTTAGGGTGGGGTTTTGGGGGGGGCTCCACAGGTGTACACGGACCCATTTCACGGGCCCGTTTCTACATGTGACAGGACCAGCGGATGACCCGCTGACATGGTCACATCGTTGCGGACCCACAGACAAATCACCTTTTTAAAAGACACTTTAAGAGACGCCCTGAAAGGCAACCAGATGGGGCCTGGAAAATCCTGTGCAGTCTTTTTATTCTCCATCTGCAATCATTCCGCTTTAATCGCTCTCTCTCTCTTTTGTGATGCGTGAAATGTTGTGCAGGGATTTATTCAAATTTAGCCGGGGACAGATGTTTGAAAGCGGAGGGACGTGAGAAGTGAGAACTGTCTTTCAAATGTGTGTGAGATAGGGACAGATCTTTTTGTCAAATAAAGTGAAGTGAGTGCGAAGAGTTGACGGCGTTGTCAAAGACGTCTAGTGTGGCAGAGATATCTGCAGAAGTGAGCGTGCTAGCCAGCTAGCCGCCGCCATTTTGTCAATGATAGGCTACATCCATACACCAGAACAAATTTAACTTTTCGTTTAGTCCTCTCCACTCTTCCGCCGGCGGCTCCAGGAGACAGACAGACCTCCAGTTAGCAGTTTGGTCAAATTGAGCCACAAGGAAAACCCAGAACTCCACCAGACGGCTGTCACTCCTGGAGTTTGGGGTTGGTGCCACAGTAGCTGTATTTGTTTTTGGGGGTTATTAGGGGTTGCAGTGGTGAAGCGCTGCCCCTATTTCTTTGGTGTGTCTAGACTCTCCAGTTGTTCTCAAATGGCGGTATGTGTACCCCTGGGGGTACGGGAAGGTACTCCAGGGGGTATATGAGATATATGAATATATTTAAAATTAGCAGCCATTATAAAAAAATCTTTTCAAAATAGATTATAAGTGTAATTTCATCTACCGTTCAAAAGTTTGGGGTCATCCAGACAATTTTGTGTCTTCCATGAAAACTCACTTTTATTTCTCAAATGAATTGAAAATTGAATAGAAAATATAGTCAAGACATTGACAAGGTTAGAAATAATGATTCATATTTGAAGTATTAATTTTGTTCTTCAAACTTCAAGCTCAAAGGAAGGCCAGTTGTATAGCTTATATCACCAGCATAACTGTTTTCACAAGGGTTTTCGAATCAGATATTAGTCTTCTAAGGCGATTAGCAAACACAATGTACCATTAGAACACTGGAGTGATAGTTGATGGAAATGGGCCTCTATACACCTCTGGAGATATTTCATTAGAAACCAGACGTTTCCACCGAGAATAGTCATTTACCACATTAACAATGTATAGTGTGTATTTTTGATTCATGTTATCTTTATTGAAAAAACTGTGCTTTTCTTTGAAAAATAAAGACATTTCTAAGTGACACCAAACTTTTGAACGGTAGTGTATATTCTCTATTAAATCAAACACTGATGGCACAGCGCTGTGCGCTTTAACCAACAATGGTCGAGACAGTACACATTGCGACCTTTTGAGGGCGGGTCATCTGCTGGTCCAGTCACATGTGGAACGAGCCCATGAAACGGGTCCGTGTGCACCTGTGGAGCCCCCCTCCCCCCCCCCCATCCAAAACCCCACCTTAAATAGATAAAAAAACACATGTAAACACATGCTCAAATCTACACACGTGGTCCTCGTCTTCTTCCTTTATCATGCATATACGTGATCACAGCACGCGGGTTCTCCGTTCTCTCCCCGTCAAAGTCCAACGTCTCCAACATCCCTTTCATCCCCCTACCCCCCCCCCCCACCCCTCCTCCAAGACATCCAAAGGGATCATTCTCCCACTGTTTGCTGTAAATGTTTCAGGCATATACGCAGAATGTTTATGTTGAAGTACGCTGTAGCGCACATTAGGGATGCTCTAATGGGCTACAGTAAAAGCCCTCGCTAGTCAAGAGTTCAGGCAGGTGCAGACTCTTACAGTAGATAAAGGAGCCTGGCACTGGAGATGAGTTCACGACAATCACTGTGAGGCTTTTAGACGCCTTCTCCCAGCTCAATCTTCATTTCCCCTGACACTGATTTTGCAATAAGGATCCGGAGAAAAGGGGAATGTCCATCTATTCATTTTAATGATCCCTCATTATTGACTGCTGGCAGGGAGGGGGCGGGCAAAGGTAATGATTCTTTGTCTTTGCTGGCCAATCACTCCTCTTAAAGGAATCAGACTCTAAATAAGGCCACTAATGGATGCCCAGTATGACCTCAAGCTGACCCCACATGCAAGCCATTCCAACCGACTTCCCGACATGAAGGAGTGAGAGCCTGCTGCTTTAGTTATTTCTCTCTTGTTAGTGGTGTGGTTATGGTTTGTCCAAATTGAAGTAGGGATTATAATACATAATGTCTGACCACAAACGCCATGTGGTCTATGTTGATTTAGCACAGTTAGGAATGCGTTTTAACTCACATTTTAAAAGCAACATCAAGAGTTAGAAGAAGACGATCAATAGCACTCTCCTTTCTAGAAGGTAAATATCAAAATATTGAAGCAGCCAGTTAGCAAAGCCGAGAGTAAAAACTTTAAACGGGAGGAAACAGAAGGTCTGGTCCCTCTAAAGCGCACTAATTAGCACGTGTTTAATCTGCACACAAGAATAGAGTTTAAAAGGGAGATGGGTTTAGACGAGGGGTGACGCGCGGAGCTTTATTTTTTTCCGAGGCACGTAACTTCCTTGAGTCTCCACCGGTTGCCTGTCAACCTCACAGTGACGACTAGACACGAGGAAGTCATCACATCATCATCACATGTCATTTAGCTGACGCTTTTATCCAAAGCGACTTACAATCCTGTTACATTCATACACTGTAGACGTAGCTAAAGGGAGCAATTCAGGGTTAAGTGCCTTGCTGAAGGACACATCGACTAGGGCAGGGATTGAACCGCCAACCCCCTGATTGAAAGACGGACATGCTAACCACTGACCCACAGTCGCTCTAAGTCGCTGCATGAAGTATTATTATGAAGCTACAGCAGAAATATGGGGTCAGAGCAGTCTCAATAAGAGAGATTCACAAATGCAAACAGACAGATTCACAAATGCGCAAAGAACAATTCACAAATATATTTGGTTTACAAATGCACACAGAAGGATTTACAAATACATTTGATTTTTAGTGTTTGTGGATTGGTATATATTGGTTTGTGGGTTTTTGAGACTCTCCTGCCGTGGCTTCAATCGCAAATGAGCTTTTTTCAACATGGACCTATTTGTAGCCAATCAGATGTCGCCCTCATTTTCAACCAATCACATCAGCGTCGCTTTAGAGGGGGCGTGGCTTATCTCCTTGGCTTTACTCCAGGTATGATTTCCACCATCCACCATAAAGAACTAACCACTAGTTCTGCTTTATACTTGTTGAGGACATCCCACAAATGTTGGAACATTTAACAGCCTCGTGTTTGGGTTAATAACATTAATATCATATTTATATTTATATATATTTATACATAGCTTCACCTGTCACACAGATCGGTGAATTTCACCGGCTACGTATGAATGACAGTCTCTTCCAGAGCTACTCGAATCTTTCGCCAAAGTTTCTTGCATTTGGGAGTCTTTTGAAATATCTAAACTTTTGGAATGAAGCGAATATCCAGAGGGCGACATCTGATTGGCTACGTTGGATATGTTGAAAAAAACGCATTTGCGAATGGAGCCACGGCAGGGGAGTGTCTTTGTGAGTCTCTCTGTGTGCATTTGCAATTATTGAGACTGATCTGACCCCTTACAGGAAAGGTGAGCTTAGCTTGACGTAAAGACGGGAAATGTAGAAAAGAGTTAAGCTGGCCCTTTATGTTTAGATACATTGCAGTAAAGGTCGCAGGAGGTCACTGCGTCCAAACCACGAAATACTCCAGTGCACAACCAGCCGTAAAAACGCATTTACTTTGTCTCTACTCTTTGTTTTTGAATGGATTTTTTATTTTCTACCTTTGAACACTCCCCCCCCCCTCCACACACACACACACACACACACACACACACACACACACACACACACACACACACACACACTTGTTCACAGTCCCCATGCTCCAGCTTCAAATTCACCGGGCAGACAGTTCCTCGGGCAAAAAAAAGCGAAAACAAGCAAGCGTTTCAAATTTTTTTGGGATTATTCTTTAAAAAATAAACTTTCCCACTAAACCCTGTCAAATTAAGAGATGTTATCCATCACCCGCGAGCACGTTATTCACACATCGATTCGAACGCCTCGGGCAAAACGACTTTCAAAGCACTTCGGAGAAAGTGATCGTACATTCCAGAGCCCCTAGAAAACATTGATGTATTTCCTATTTTTGGGTTTCTTTTATGCCGCAGCTAAGGGGTTCTGTTTGATGAAGTCGTGCCGCGTGTGCGTATACACACTGAGCACTGATTGCATATTATTTAGCCTTTACTTTGGTGTTTATGTAGCCGATGTAGCGCATCTCAGCCAGTCTTAGCTGTCATCAGTCTGTCAAGGTAATGAACCCTACTTTACTGCAGCCTCCAACAGCTCTTTAAGGCCTACTTCACACCACTGACGAAATACACTCAGGTATTAGTTCTTCTGCCCGGGCGCTCCGCTGGGTGATGGGTGGGCGGGGATGTTATTAGGAGCGTTCATCTACAAGGCTCCCCAAGCCATACTATACTGAAACTGACCACAAGACAACCCTATCATCCTCAAAGATTACCTGTCTCCTGCACTATATATGAATGTTTTATCATAAAAGCTTTTCTTTTTTGCTAAGTGCCTCCTTGAGTGTTTGCTTTTAACTTTTGATTACTTTATGTCTTGTTGTGAAGACGAAGAAAAAAAGAAAGAGAAAAAGGCTCGGCCCATTTGAATATAATGGACTTAACGGGAAAGGTAGTCTCTCTTGCTTCATTTAAAGGATATACATCGCGGTGGAGTAATCCAACACAGTGGGTGTGAAAAAGTTTGTGTGTGTGTGTGTGTGTGTGCCTTTTGCGTGTGCTTTTAATTCAACATTGTCAAAGTGGGTCGAGCAGGTGGAGCGAGTCATGGGAGAAAAAACAGACATGACATAATCATATAAATACAACAGTATGACGGGCTACGTATGGGATCCACATATGTGAGGAAATATATATATATATATATAAATTATATAGATATAAGTCATGCATTACAGTGTAAAAAGACTCATTTACAACCATTAAAAGCGCCCAATCGCAGACCTTTGATGTGGTGGCTCACATCCCATTGGGCTCTCTTTATATATATATATATATATATATATATATATATAGACGATTTGATCTTTTATATTGTCACGAGTCATTTAGAAGAACAAATATTTTTCTGTCGTTTTGGTCTAGATGTCGAGGTTTCCAGTCCATTGCCCCCCCCCACACACACTCCTCCAGGTTTTACCAGACGTCGCGTTGCGAGAGGGGAATGGTTCGATTGCATAACGGAAGGCGAGACGTGATGGTTCCTGGCCTTCTCACAAAATTCAATCATTCCCCGCATACTGCAATCCCATGACGGCCTATTAAAGAGCAGCGAGGGCTAGGATTTCCCCTCATGTGTTTTAAATTGAAATTAAGGTCACGACGTCTGCCGTGTGCGTGAATGCAGGGAAGTCGAGGAGCTTGGAGGGAAAAAGAGAGATATGGAGAGAGTTGGACTGAAGGAGAGAAAGAGAAAGGAGGAATCCCACTTCCTCTCATTAGGTTACTTGTCATCCTGCCACCCACATTCATATTGGGCGGACTGGTCTGGATCCCAGTGCATTTGTATCACGGCATCATTCTTAAAGGGACCATTTCATTTTTTAAGCTTTCGAGAGAATCCTTTCCCAACAGGTCTGCTGCAGCTTTGGAGCTCGGCACACCATGAGTCATCGAGAACTACTGGAAGAGATAAGGAGACGGGGTGAAGGGGGAGATGATGACCCCAGATGTTCGATGAGGAACCACTGGGATCTGAATCAGACTCTGACTGGCCTTGAGCTTCCTCATTCCTATTGGTCCCTGGAGGAAGGATACAAACACACACACACACACACACTAATACACCCACATGGCTAAGACACTCCGGTTTAATGTGAGGAGGATATGATGCAGACATGACTCGGGTGACCCGGGTGAACTATCAGAGACGTGCATCACTCCTCCTCCTCAACGGAGGCGCCGAAAATTACTCTATGCTTTTGAAAACCTGACATGAAGAAATGAATGAACAAGCTCCGGTTTTCAACCGCATGGAGTTTAAGGTTTCGTATAATCCAGAGGACATCCCAGATCCATGGATTTAAGCTTCTCCATGACCAATTAAGAAAATATGACTTGGTCCTTTGAGTCCTTTAGTGTATTATAGTAAGAATGTTGCACTACTTGAAGCTTGAAGCTTGCAGGGAAGAGAAGTGCCTCAGTTCCTGTTGAGGCTCTTTTAATCACACAGTGACATCTAGTGTCGGGTTTAGAGGCGTGCAGGCCACCGATGCTCAGGAATTGATCAGTGAGCGTCACATATAGATTGTATGCACATGTTCCCATCCGTCCGTCTCAGCCTACAACTCATTATTCATACATTTCTGTCATATTCATTGAATTTGTTCATGTAACTCGCAACTCGGTAATGCTTCCTTCTTGTCACATGACCTATATTCTTCTGTCCATCCTGGAGAGGGATCTTCCTCTGTTGCTCTCTTCATTTTTTCCCCCTGAAAGGTTTTTTTGGTGTTTTTTGGGAGTTTGTTCTGATCCGATGTGAGGTCAAAGGTCAGGGATGTGGATCGTGTACAGATTGTAAAGAGGCACATTTTAATTGTTGGGCTTTACAAAATGAACTAAACTGAATTTTAATACATAACATATTGAGCCGATACTTGCTTATTTGGTTATGACGTGCAGAGCAGTGTTAATGGAGCTGTCTTTGTGTCTCCTGGTCGACCATTATTACATGATCATTTGTTTTAGAGGACATATTGAAAATGGCAAATCAAAGGATAACACAACTAGATGTGGCTGTAGTAATATGGGAGGACTACGAATAGAAAATAATAAAGTAAAATGTTTTAGACTTTGAACAGTCACAATCTAACCATACAATCTATCAAAATTAATCAAATTTGTAATCATGCATCTATTGGCACATGTGTTTATGTTTCTCGCATCACATGGGGAGTTGGGAAGTTGGGAGAGTGTGGTAGTGGTGGTGTGTGTGTGTGTGTGTGTGTGTGTGTGTGTGAGGGGGGGGGTCAGACTGTGTGTGTGGAGGGATTTTGCATTTTATAGATGACCTTTGTGACTTCTTTCTTGATTATGTCAGATTAACCCAAACAATATGTATATATTGACAAATGATATAAGACAAATGTATGCCATTTGCCCGATTGACCACTGACCGCTCTGGACTGTCTGCCCCTGAAGCATCTCGACATGTGGACATAAGCTTCTGCCATGAAGGACAAGGACAATGTTCAAGAGGATTCGCAGTACGATGCTAGATCTTAGGCAACAAGGAAACATTGTTTTATTTGGTATTGTTGAACAGTTTCCCCACACACACGTTACGTGTACAAAGCAAGTTAGAAGGCACATACATGTACACCAACAGCAGGTGCAAATCGGTCTCACAGTGAAGGCACATTTTAAAGCCAAAAGTACCTTAGTTCTTACAAAAGCAACATCCATCAATTATACTTTCACATCATATTAACAATTCAAGTAAACTGGCTTTGACCTCTGAATTGAGAAG
Source organism: Pseudoliparis swirei (assembly GCF_029220125.1). NCBI lineage: Eukaryota > Metazoa > Chordata > Actinopteri > Perciformes > Liparidae > Pseudoliparis > Pseudoliparis swirei. The sequence continues at coordinate 20,691,496 of NC_079409.1, read as the reverse complement.
GAATCGTAATTTGCTCGACACCAACGTGGTCTTGTGTGGTCGACGTTTATAACATCGAGGTCTTTTTCATCCTTGTGCTCTGTTAGTCGATACGTACAGATTCATGCATAGAACATACACCACCTGACCCTGATAAGAGCCACTCGGTTAAACAACAGTGTCGTACGTGAACAGCTCAGGACTGTAACAATAGGAATCTGTAAAGCTCTCGACTGCAATGAGTTCAGTGCATCTAACATAAGCGCATTGATTTGTACAGCAGCGTCTTCTGAAACACATTTATTCACTACATTGGACACTTGGTGTTGCAGGCGTCACCTGACCTGAAAAGTCCATAAACGCTGACCAATGGGAACATGGACACAGCCCCAACCATGGAGCCCAGCTGCACCACTGCTCCGCACCACACGAGGGCACTGTGGCCCTCGTCCCTCAGAATCACCCCGATGATGACCTTCACGTAGGACAGGCAGAGGACAAACAGGACCCAGGCCAGCACCTGCATCACAGAAAGAGATGTTATCCATAACAACTATCTGACTCTCGGTCCTTGTTATTCAGATTAAAATACGCAAAGTGTCCTAGTGTCCAACTCAGGGGCTCTAAAACTTTAAAATAATTTGTTTTAATGATGTTGACCTCACATTTGGAAGCACCTGTTGCTTCACAGGACGCTTTGCCCTTTCTTTCTCTTTCCCACTGTCTTAGGCCTTTTCTTTCTCACTGTATTTTTAAGCTCGTCTTTCTCAACTATAAACCTTTGTCTTGAAAGAGTGTGTGAGCCCGTTGACTTTTTTTAGCAGTTACATAGCAGCGTGATGTTTCTTCAAGTTTTATCACGCTGAGAAAACTCATCGCTCGCAAAGGGGCGACAGTGATAATACAAGAGCACGAGCTAACGTACACACGGATCGGTGTTCCTGAAGTTGGGACACACATGGTTTGTCAGGTCGGAGATGCACTTGACAACTACATTTTAAGACCTGCCAATCCCACAAAACTGAACAGTCAAAAACTAAACTGCTATTAAATGGCATTTTGCATTGTCTAAATAAAACATTTTAATGTTAAAATCCATGAAAGAAAGAAGTCTTACTATGACTGCAGTTCCAGAGTCACTGTGGACTAAAAGGGGGCAGGGACTAAGGGCAGCCATGGCCATGATGTAGGCCCCGAATCCAGTCCCGACCATGGCCAAGAAACCCATCAAGATGAGAGACCTGGAAACACAATGGATGTATTTTATAAGCATTTTCTGTTACACTCAACGCACAGATGCGAGTGTGTCAATGATTTCAGTTTAAACCGACCATTTCAAGTCACCTGTAGGAGTTTGGAGGAGACCGAGAATCTTTATAAGACATGGTTCCGATAATCATACGTACCGAATGGGCACAAACATGGCGATGAAGCAGGCCACCGGGTTGGCAACAGCAGCCACGGTGGCAGCGAGATGGTAGGCCTTGTTCCCGTAGGGCAGACAGGAGTAGGACTGGACTGAGGGCAGCACTGCGTTGGTCAGAGCATTGACCCAGGCCAGCACAACAAAGATGAACAGCGCCTCCAGATTGCTATACGTCCCCCTCCCGAAGGAGCTCCTACCGGCTCCCAGTGGGCTGATCATGGGCTTCTGCTCCGGCGTCTGGGCGTGCATGGACAGACCTTCCTCTCTCTTCCCAGAGGCCAGATCGCCACTGAAGTACAAGTCGTTCTTCCTCTCTCGAGCCACAGCCGGGTGATGGTTGAGCAGGACGAAGGCCACGAGGCACGCAGCCATCATGGCGCTGAGGAACACGAAGAAGACCTGGGCCGAGAATGTAGCTGGCTGGTAGACAGCTTGTAGCTCTCCGCTGCCAATAGTAGCGTTGAAGGCTATTTCGCCGGCGGCGGCGTCGGCCGACGTGGCGTTCCGACAGTGGACGACGCCAACGCCTTGAATCAGAGCGACCAGTGCGGGCACCAGACCGCTGAGGCCCTCGCCGACGAAGTACGTGGTGAGGTACTGCGGGCGCAGCTGCATCATGAAAGGCAGAAATGTAACCGAGGAGGTGCAGTCCACCACGGAGAGCAGGAAGCTCAACGCCAGCAGGGGCGCGCTGTGCAACGAGCCCTCGATCGTCACCGTGTGCCTCCAGAAGAAAGCCAGCAGGAACGTGGCAACGATGCCCAGAGCCACAATGGAGTAGATGACCAGCCGCTCACTGAGCACCCCGGGGCGGAAGCGGTGCATCAGGGTGATGACCAGGGGACCTACGTTGGCCATCTGGATGATGACCGTGAGGTACGACGGCAGATACCAGCCCTCTGGGGTCTCCGGTACGATCAGGGGAAGCTCCACCCACATCCCGTTGATGGCCACCCAGGAGCCCATGCCGAAGAGGCACGCCAGGACGTGAGTCAGCAGCGACATGATGGCGGCCGGAATGAGGTCACTCGGGAAATGTCGACGTGCGCAATCTGAAATACAAGATAAGATGGTTGCATTAACTTCACCAACATCTAGAAAAGAAGTGTAGATAATTGCATGTTTTTTTTTAATTGAAGCAAATGGTTTTTTTTTTATTAAATGGAATATGAGCTTTTTATTTCCATCGACAACTCTATGTTGTGTACATAAATGTAAATTTATTCCGTATTAGAGATGATGTACCTTAAAGAGAGAGACTACGTTGGATGAATACTTTTTTCAAAGCGCTCTTGAGTGTTACGGCCTCTTTAATAACAAATGGAAAGAACACTGGCTAAAGTAGCATCCACTCAAAATGTAACTACTAGCCTTAAAAAGTGGAACTGGAGTTGTTTGGGATTGGTGTAATGTGTGTGGGTCATAGCCAAGACGAATAATCTACTCACAAGAGACTCCTGTGAGTCTTAGCTTTTAGCTAACACCAGCTTTTAGCTAACATGCTCTCAATGACAAAGTTGAAATGCTGGTTTTTATTTCAGTAATGTTTACCAGGCTAACGTTTGCGTTTCAGCACTAAAAGTGAGTTACAGCCGAGGCTGATGGGAATGTCACTCCAGTTGTGTCGGCATTTAGTCACAAACCAAACTAATGCTAATTCTGACACAATGAAAGCGTCGGCTGAGATGTACATTTTGAGAGTGGCATGGGTGTGTGGAGCAGTTTAGTGTTACAGCAATCCACCAAATAGTTGTAGGCCTAGGGACATTGCAGTCTGGACATAAACAAGCCCAAAAATATATTTAAAAAATATTCAGTTGTCAGTGAATGAGCAGAGCTGAACGTCACACAGCTGTCACTGAGAACAAACGCATGTCCCCATGGGGCTGGGATTGACCTTCCCGGTCTCCCCTTTCTCTGCCTCTAACTCCATCCCTGCCTCATGTGCTCTTTGGGTCGGCCTGACCTTTCACACACTGACACACTGCTCCCTTATACAAAGCTCCATGTGGTTGTGACATAAAAAGGGACAATATTGTGACGCTGTGCAATAAATCTACATCACCACTGTCATTAAGAAGGACTTGTCATTAAAACGATATAGAAATAGTAAACTAATTTACACTATTGCGACTTTTGCATATTGTTGCCAACAGAAAAAGGTCCTTGAATCGGAGACAGTGTCAACAAACAAACACAAAAATCAGTCATCACTGTTACACTACCGTTCAAAAGTTTGGGGTCACTTAGAAATGTCTTTATTTTTCAAAGAAAAGCACTTTTTTCAATAAAGATAACATTAATCAAAAATACACAATATACATTGTTAATGTGGTAAATGACTATTCTAGGTGGAAACGTCTGGTTTCTAATGAAATATCTCCAGAGGTGTATAGAGGCCCATTTCCATCAACTATCACTCCAGTGTTCTAATGGTACATTGTGTTTGCTAATCGCCTTAGAAGACTAATGTCTGATTAGAAAACGCTTGTGCAATTATGTTAGCACAGCTGAAAACAGTTATGCTGGTGATATAAGCTATACAACTGGCCTTCCTTTGAGCTTGAAGTTTGAAGAACAAAATTAATACTTCAAATATGAATCATTATTTCGAGCCTTGTCAATGTCTTGACTATATTTTCTATTCAATTTTCAATTCATTTGATAAATAAAAGTGAGTTTTCATGGAAGATACGAAATTGTCTGGATGACCCCAAACTTTTGAACGGTAGTGTATATATCTTAATTAATGCTGACACATCATATAAAATATAATATTCCGGTTCCTTCTCGTCCCTTTAAACTTGTGGACAAAGATAGAACATCTCAGAACTCATCTTACCTCGGTCAGAACATAACCAGGAAGCTCTCCTCTTCCCTCTTCCCCTTCCGTAACGCTCACTCCATTGTGATCACCGCTCTTTTTTCCTGTTACATTAGTGTGTGTGCGTGTGTGTTTGTGTTTGTGTGCATACCCTCCCCCCACACACACAAACACAGGCTTGCTGCATCGGAGGAGGGGCTGCGCAGGCGCACACAGTCCTGCGATGACACTTCCATCCTCCTATTGGACGGCGCTTTTAAACCCATGCAGCCATGTGCTCCGTGTGTGTGTGTGGAGATCAGCGAGGGGGGAGGAGGAAAAGAGAGTCATGGGAGAGGCCTCGTGAGGGGAGCTCCTCCTTTCCCTTTTCCCTCCCTCCCCCCAACCAGCATGCGACCTTGTGGCCTGCCCTCCTTTAAACACACTGGCTGCAGTTTGTGTGTGTGTGTGTGTGAATTGGCTTTTTTGGTTTCACACTCCATGAAAGTGAAGCACGACATATGGCACACAGCCCACCGACTGTCCCGGCCTCAGTTGGATATATTCCGGCCTGTCCGCCTCTATCGGCTTCTCCCTGTGCCCTCACTTCTTCTCGTTCAGGCTGCCATGTTGCATCTCTAGTTGCAGAATCATCCACTGCATGCTTCTGGTTGCCTTCCTCCTTCGATATATATCCCACCTACCGACAGCTCGGTGAAATGAGTGCCGGGGGTCACGAGCGCTAGCCGTCTCCATTGCTGCTGCTGAGCCTCCTGACATCGCAGCAAGCATGGATGCCTTCATTAAAGGCAAGTATGGAAGTGAGGAGGCCAGCCTGTAGGGTACTTAAACTGCTCATGGAGCCTGAGGGATTACCCTTCCTCTTTCTAGTCCTGACAGTGTTAGGAATAATTGCCATGAAATGTGCCGCACGCATTTCTTTCCCTGCTTTACTTGAAGGTTTATTGCCTTTTTTCCTTGTGAAATTTGAATTTTTTTCTTGGGAGCTTTTCCTGATCCGATGTGAGGTCAAAGGTCAGGGATGCTAATTGAAGCAAATTCGTTGAGGCAAATTCGTAAATTGTGATATTGGGCTATATAAAATGAACTGATCTTTACGTTTTTCATGTAGCACCATCATCATCATGTCAATAATAATAATAAAAAAATATTTATAATCATTTAGAAAACAGCAGATATCAAGCAACATGAAAAAATAAGCATTTGTGATGGTATTGTCTACAGATAATCAAAGTGTCTTTTGTCAAGGTCATCAGCTAAAGAAACATCAGGATTAACAGCTGCCTGGATAAGGCTGAGCATGTAGAAGACTCCATGTTATTTAACAGACTGCTAAGGAGTTATATGTAATTCAAAGAGTCATCGTCATATAGACAATGCAGTAGGATTGGACTAATGTGCTTTGACACTGAGATTATGTTGCCACTGTCTTGTATATTGAATTTCACACATGACAAACCAACCTGTACAATACTATAATCAGCGTTGGAAACACACCAGGGCAAAGGGCAAAACTGCCCCTAAGAAATATAATTTTGCCCCTTGTATCATGGGGAGAGGCAACAAATGCCCCCATAATTTCATCTAATAATTATGATAATTTAATAGCGTTTCGTTTTTGTTCTTTGTTGTGTGTGTCCTACCTGTATTGCCTGTACTAGGTAGGTAAACAAAACATAATTTTGAATTATTAAAAAAAACAAAGAAATAAGTTATAATTTTTCATAGTTGTTTAAAAAATGTAACAACAATAAATAACTACAAAGAAGTAAGAATACAATTGAATATGATCATCTGATTTGTGTTTTGTTTGCTTTTTGTTCAAAAACACATTGAATCTGTAGACTACTTCCTAAGAGTCTTATTATTGCCATTTGTATGACAATTGCTCATATACTACAAGCCTAAATAATTATATTACGGTTAAATGTTATTTCACAAGTTTCAAAAACTGGCCCCAATTTCTTTTTAAATGCCCCTCAATTTCAGTCAGTGGGGGCAACAATTGCCCCCTGAAAAATATGTACACGTTCTACCCTGACTATAATAATATAAAACTGCTTCAGAGTATCAGATGTGTCTTTTTTTCCCATCCCAGAATGTTTAAGTAGCATCACAAACAAATACTGCATACAATGTAATCCCACAGAGCATAAGATGAGGACAGTTACTGAGGACAAGCAAACACAAGTACAGCTGAAAACCTGCCAGAGTTTACTTCAAGTGTTAAAAAGTGGTTGTTTTTTGTGTTTGTTCCCAAAACTTTCACAGGACTTTTTTTTCTTCATGTGACAAATTGTCTCGTTTAACTATTACACAACGTAAAAAAAACACAATACACCAGCTGGACTACGTTAAATCACCTCCGTTCATCATTCTACATGAGACAAGATACCACCTACCTGCTGGTGGGAACGCAGCTGCACAGAGTTCTGTTGCTCTACACCAACACGGCGGCCTTCTGCACAAGAGAGCGCCGGTACTCTGGATGCCTGAGTCCGTGTCAGGTGACTGAGGGTGAAGGGAGCGAGAACAGAGGGAGGGAAGGACGACTGAGGATGGATCGACTTAGGAAAGGAGCTCAGGATATGTCGAGCAAGAAAGTAGGGAACGAGGAAACGGACGGAATCTGATGAGTCGAGGACGTGCATTTGGATGTCGAATGAGGGCAGCTGGATTAGCCAACCAGAAGAGGCCTTTGGACTGAGCCTTCTGGGTGGGTGTGCGGTCGGGGTCAGTCTGGCTTTTGTTCAGCACAAATTCCAGCCCAAATGAATGACCCCTATCGGGCGCTGACGTCACGGCATTTCATTTGAAACTCACTGGCTGTTCCCTTCCTCATACACACAGAAAAAGTAATGGTTATTAAATGGTTCTTTAAAAGGCTTTGTAGAACCATCACCTACACCTAAATGAAGAAATACGTGTGGACACATAAATAGAGATATAAATAAATGCTTAAATACAGAAATGTAGAAATATATTTATTTAATGATGTCCTGTTGAGTTATAACTTATATTTATTCATTCCTGTATTTATATATTTATTTATACATCTATTTAAGCATTTATTTATATATTTATACATTTATTTAAGCATTTATTTATTTCTGTATTTATTTATACATTTATTTAAGCATTTATTTATTTCTGTATTTATTTATACATTTATTTAAGCATTTATTTTTTTCTTACTATATTTATTTATGCATTTATTTAAGCATTTATTTATACTTAAGTCATTTTAAGGCCTCCATAAGGACATGGTTCTTTAAAGAACGCTGGTTTGAAAGGTTCTTCAATGAACCAGAAATGGTGCCTTAAAGAATCATTTTTGTAAGGTTCTTTGAGACATATTTATAGGTTCTTTGAAGAACTATTTAACCCTTGTGTTGCCTTCGGGTCAATTTGACCCGATTCAATGTTTCACCCTCCTGTCGCCTTCGGGTCAATTTGACTCGATTCAATGTTTAACCCTCCTGTTACCTTTATATTTACTAACATATTTTACCCTTGAGGTCAATATGACCCCAGCTATTAAAATCTCCAGAAAATTATTAGAATTAATATTGTTTTCCAAGTTTAAGTGTGAGGTACTTTATGTTTGTTTGTTGACTCCCGAAAGAACACCGACATTAAACATTGAATCGGGTCAAATTGACCCGAAGGCGACAGGAGGGTTAAATATTGAATCGGGTCAAAATGACCCGAAGGCAACACAAGGGTTAAGGAAATGGTTCTTTAAAGAACCCTGGTTTGAAAGGTTCTTTGTGGAACCAAAAAATGGTGCCTTAAAGTATCTTCTATGGCATTACTCTGAAGAACATTTTCGGTTCTAGATGGCACCTTCATCTTTCTGTGTCCCATTTCTTTTCAGGTGCGTGACAGAATGGGGAATTGCTTTTTGCTACAGTAAAATAAGATTTGATCTTTCGTGGATGTGATAGTTTAATAATGCGGCCGTTTAATAATTAAAATGTAATCTAATTACTGCTCCGATTAATTTTCTTTCATCTGCTAATTGGCCTTTGAAATGTTTCGAGCCAAGCGTTTGGCTTTTCGTAACGTCGTGAGTGTAAATGATGAAACGTGTCCGTGGGCGTGGCCTCCACAGAGGGTCTCCGCTGGAGCAGCAGGATGTTTGCGTTACCCGGTGAACGTTCATATTAAATACCCGGATTGCATCACCTCTTTGCGCCGCTCTGTGAGCAGAATACACCGACGGCATGGGCCGGTGTTGTTTTCATACAACCTCAGGAGGGACACGGCGGGTATTTGTGTAGAAGTACAATACTTTGCTTTTTTCCCACAAAGTTGCCGTCCTGTGTGTTTGAACAAATACATCTGTTTTTGGCTGAAACATTCACTTGTTAGCCATCAACGGACCAGGGTGGGGGAAATGTTAAGAGGAGGCGTATACCGAACAAAAGTAATAATAAGCAGTGCACTTTTCACCGGAAAAATATTCTTCATTCATAGTTGGATCATGTTGCGTAATCGACATCACCCTGTAAATGAGAATGAAAATGTTGAATTGCTGTCAATGTTAACATGTTGTTGTTGTTTTTTGGTCCACTTCCGTACCTCCCCAGGCAAAACAAAATATATTCTATATTGTATTTAAAATACTCATCTATTGCAAGTATACTGTCAATGAATAAAATCTATTAACACAATATCTATTATATTTATAATGTGTAATAGTAGACCAACAGTATATTTTTGGTCTACTATTACCACAATATTACTATATTTATAACCTGGTAATAGTATACTCATAATAGATTTAAAATATATCTAAAACAACCCAAAAATATAATTTAAGTGAACTATCGGCATACATATAGCACATACACATATACTTAAATTGTACTGAGTATACTTTAAGTTGTTCCAATTTAGCACCAAAACATATACTAAATACACTTCAAATTGTGCTTTAACCGCTATTCATTCACAACTAAAAAATATGAAGTACAAAATTAATTGTTCCAAAATATAACACTTTACATATACTTATGATTAGTATGGCTTCAAGTATACTCACGTTTAAGATTATATATACTTAGCACATATATTTTTCACCTGGGTCTTTACACAACACATTCATGAAACATTTGAAGTTTTGGGACATAATTCATTCCGTCTGTAACTAAGCAGGGACGTCCCGCTCTTATGATTCACGTCTTAAAGACATGAGGGAGGATGGGAAGTGCAATGAGAAGCTGGGAGGAAAGAACCAACAGGAGTCAGAGGCTGAGCGGCCACACAAGCACGTGGCCGCTGTCTTCCTAGTTTACTACCCGGAGGATTGGTGTGAACCTGTCTTTCCTCTTAAAGATATTCATAGGGTATAGTCTGTTGTTATTTTTGATTCATTTTAAATTTCTTTTTCAAGTGATAATTGCCACAAAGTCTGACTTTAATTCCTAGAATTCTAGGCAGATGCAATATCTAAATGTCACAGAAATAGGTTATTAACCATTTCCCGAAAAATACTTTCCAACAGACTCGATTGTATTTTAACTATTATTTTAATTATAAATGAATGACAAAATGAATGCAAATTCATTAAAAACGGTGCAGATCAGTGCTTTAAAAAAAAATGTATATCACACATCAAGGTTGGTTATGGATGTGTGCAACACAGAAAAGGCACCGGCTGAAGTATGACGTATACGTACCTCCGCGGCATTGGAACTTTGAAGAGGACAGAGCCGAGTGTCAGAGCTTTACGACTGTTGAACTGTTGCCTTAAAAGAGAAGAAAGGACGTAACCTCACGTGCAAGCAGCACGCGACTCAACGCGCGAGCACAGACACGCGAAGGTACAACGTACTCACGAGCTCAGTGTGGTGAACGACACGCGCTGAAACCTTCTGACGCGCCGGTTGCTTCCAGCTGTGATGCGCTCATTCTGACTGAAGTGACGTCACGTAGCCCCGCTGCCGGTGACCTGGGGTCAAGCTTTTAGAAGTGACGCGTTTTCTTGTTTAAATAACAGCTGCGAAGTGGGTCTAATAATTCATGCTGACATCAGGAGTGGTTATTTGGACTTTTGAAAAAGTGACTTGTAGTGATTATGTAAATAGTTTTTTAATCTATAAAAAACTTCATGCGATAATTTGTAGCAATATTTTAAGTGGATTTTTATTCGAATGTTGTTTAAAAACTCTCTGGAGCTGAAAACTATCCTGTGACACTGATCATATATTCAGACAAAAACTCCGTCATGAGTCTCACCAGATGTTAACGCCGACTGACAGCTGATCCAGATGTGATCACAGTCATCAGAAACCGACGTCGCTTCGCGTGAGGCTTTCGAGGAACGAACGTCTCATTTCTCTTAAAACACATTTCCTTGTTTCCTCTCTCCTCGGATGATTTCCTTGCATCTCTCCATGCATCCCTGATGGGAGGGAATATGACACAAATAAGAGACTCAAGTGAGGGAAACAGGGATGCAATTAAGGGACTTGGGATGCAACCCTTGACTTTCCAGGGTCTGTCTTCTTTCGCCTTTTTTGGTGGACTGCAAAGCAAACTTTTAGGTGCCAACTGCCATCTATAGTTGGTAGAGCAGGATCTATTCAATTCAGTTCATTTTATATAGCCATATATCACAAATTAGCCTAGAGCTTTTACAATCTGTACACATACGACATCCCTGACCTTTGACCTCACATCGGATCAGAAAAAACTACCAAGAAATAGAGAAAACACTTTCATTGGGGGAAAGTGAAGAAACCTTCAGGAGAGCAACAGAGGAGGATCCCTCTCCAGGATGGACAGAATCAATAGATGCCATGTGACCAGATGAACAGCATTACATAATCTATACTTCCTAGAATCATTGTTAAATATAGACACATTCTTGTTGCACGTCAAGACAAAAACATTTATTTGTGACACAATTTTAGGACGACACAACTTGCAACAAGGATTAGCGCAGATGCCGATTTCCGCGCTAATTGGGAGACGGTGATTCATGTGCCGTGCTTTATAGCTTCTTTTGGCTTGTTTCTTGTTCTTCGTCCCTATTTAGTTTCACTCATAGCATCATCGTTTGTAGCATTTTGTTTTCAATGAAAAGATCTCAAAGAAACCCACTGTGCGCTACTCACCCAGCGCCAAATTGCAGACAACGTTAGCTACTAGCGGGTGGACGTAGCAACGCATTTAGCAGGTAAAGAGTTGGTGGAGACCAAAAACAGAGCTAAAAGAGATAGAATATCATACTTACATTCACCAGGTGGTCCAGAACACAACTCCAAATGAATAATAATTGCTTTGTTACTGCTGGATGAGTGAAATTAACCACTTTTTGCTTATAAGTTCACCTTCAACTTAAAATAGTATCAGTACTGTGTGTGTTACAGCTTGTTTCTGCTGCCCCCAAGTCATTGCCGACATAAGAGCATTCACTTGTATTAGTTGAACTGCACAAACGAACAAAGTATGTCAATCATTATCTGTTTGATGTCTGGAAAAATATCACACAAATGCAGCAATGTATAATATCAACGAGGGAATGATCATTGCAAATATTTTTTATTTTTTTAACAAAAAGATTTTTTGTATACAAGTTGACATCAAATTATTAGTGACATTAATCAACAGTTTCCCTAAATTAGACATTAGAATGAGTGCTGGGTATAGAAACATTTACACTACAGAATGATTAGGGTGCATAGCAATAGAAGAGAAATCTGGCTATTGTGTTTCATACAATACAGTAAGAGTTCAACATTCTCCAATATTATCACACAAGAGGAAAAGGTACTTTATCATGTAAAAACTTTTCCTTTTTTTTACTTTAAAAAAATCATTTTGACAACTGCATAGACCAAATGCAATTCGATACAGAAATGACTGTCTTCAACCTCAGGTATATCTATAGTACAAAGGTGCACATACAAATACAGTAACTTTCCACTGCTGATTACATATTGTGAAGTATTAACCGCTTGATAATAAAATCGGAGGGAAAGCCAGCCACACTGGTATCTTCAGGGTCATGGGGGGACTTTGGAGGAAACAGATGTAGTGGCGGACATGTTTCTCAAACACTTTTAAAGGTAGAGTAATAAAATCAAGTCCGTCGTGAAACCTTCCGAATGGACTCGATGTCAGAAAAGAGAGACAGAAATACAGAAAATTACAAATATTCTGCTTTTGGTAAAATAGGTTGGAAAAGGACAGCAAAGAAACCAAAAGGTAGATTTGACTAAAATAACTCGCGAGACATATCACCTCCAGTGCATTCTTATGAAAAATGAATTCACTTACTCATGACAACTGACATATTTTCCAATAAGTAAAACCACTATCTACAGGAGTAGGACACAGAAAAAGTGCAATTTTTATGAAAAGAATTTGCTAAACAAAACATTCCCAGGAAGTACACTGTTATAAAGAAAACAACATGTCTACATGTTCACAGTCATGTTCCATAGAAATACATGCATCCAAAGGCAATATCCAATCCTGAGAAAATAATCTCTACAAATCAACAATGACCTGTTGTAATTCAGTGCATTGTTCTTCACACAATATCCAGTGATTAAAACATCCTTACAATAAAGAACAATACAAAAATACATCATTATTTGAATACACAATGTCAAAAAAAAAGGTGAAAGACAACAAATTAAACGGTGTGGCCCTGCCAACAATGTCATCTCCATGGAATGAAATACAAAATAATAATATCACAAAGTTGAAAGACAGCATACTTATGGTTTTGGTATATGTGTTTTTTTTGGAGGCTAGTAGGGGCAGTCAGACGACACCTTTACATCCCATGAACACATGTGTTCTTGCTGGAAGTCCCTTTTAAATCACTTACGCCACATTAAGACCGAGCATTATTCTCAGATTCAGGTACCGTCTGACTTTGTTTCTCTTTACAAAAGAAATTTAAAAAAAACAAGCTGCAGAAAGAAACTATATATCGGATTCAAGCAATGCTCTGGCTATCATGCAATAAGCATCCATGCAGAACTTTTCAATTCCTACCCCCTAATCAGATACTATTGTATACAATGCAACAGGTTTCTTGCCTCTGCTGACCTCATTGTCCAACCGTGATCTTCACACAGACTTCTCAAAGCCCGTACGTACACCATCACATCTGGTGACCTTCGCTGCGACTCTCCTGCCAGCGTCTGCTCTTCAGATATGACCGACGCATTGTTTTTTGACGTGGCCCCTTTATCGCGTTACTTCGGCTTATCGGGACCCCGAGGCGGTGTTTGGATTCACACACTGCGGCACACACATGGTTCTTAGAGGCAAAGATAATCATGTGGGTGAGCTCTCAGCTTCGTCTACACGGTGCACAAGAATGAAAACAGAAAGAGTTATACGATATTTTCATGTCGGTGTATCCAGAGAATTGTGGATAGATGCGTGACAGAAGCAAATGGCCTTAAAAATAACTGAGGCGATTGACTGACCTGACGGTGAGGGAGAGTTGTCGTCCACCGTTGTGGTAAACTGGAGGTCGGAGCTCAAAGCAGCGATGGAGCTTCTGGGACGAACGCAGCGGTCACCTGAGAGACTCCTGCGAAGTAATGCCTAAAGCAAGAGAAGTTAGACAAATTAGAGTAAGATGACGTCAAAGTTCTTCAAGTGCATGTGGAACAAGTTCCTTAAAAGCACATTCAAGAAAACTCAGGATGTTACTCCTGTCTTGGTTTTCATTGTCTATAGCAGGGGTGCTCACACTTTTTCAGCACGCGAGCTACTTATAAAATGACCAAGTCAAAATGATCTGAGCCAAGAAGTGTTAACGCGACACGTAGAGACAGAAATGACATGCTGTTGTGTAGATACGATCAACAACAGACGGCTGTTTAGTTTAATAAAAGAACAAAGACGTGCTATAGAGAAAATTACAGGGGGGCGGGACACATTTTTTTTATGTCATGCGATCTACCAATACTACGCTGCGATCGACTGGCAGATCACGATCGACGTATTGAGCACCCCTGGTCTATAGGATAACAGTCTACTTGTTTGACAAGTTAAAATGGGACAGTTCACCATAAAATCAAAAAATACTTATATTTCCCCTTATCTGTAGTGCTATTAATCAATGGAGATTATTTTAGTGTGAGTTGCCATTTCTCTTGAACATAACGCGACTATGTGGCACTCGGCTTGTTGGGGCTCAAAGCGCCAAAAAACTCTTTCCAGATATTTCAAACCAGACCTTCCTTGTCGTAAGAAGTTTCACGTATTAGGAATTGCGTCACACGGTGGAAACATGAACGGCGTCGTCCTCAGCTGAGCTGTAACGTTAGCCGGTAGTCTAGGAGCAGAAGCCTCTCGTCCATAAGTAGATGCGGTGATACGGCTAGCCTGCGTTAAAAAAAACGGTTCCTTCCTGACCGAGTTCCATTATGTCCCATTGTATTGGAAGCAGACATCTCGACGGACGATATCTCAAGCACTGCAATTTATACAAAATAAATCTGGATTGATGAATGGTGCTACAAAGACATTTTGATTTTGGGGGGAACTGTCCCTTGAAACTAACCAGAAGTCAACACTTTGCAGTAAGAATAGTGGAAATGCAGGGACTGGATTATGTGTCTTACTTCAAACTTAAAAGAGGTGAATATGAAAACATACATATAACTATTTAACTAAAAGGAAACAGTGTGTGTGGGGGTAGGGTGTAGCAAAATAAAGTGTATTGCATGTGTCAGTAAAGGCTGCAAATGTATGGCAGATGTGTTTATGGTAAAAAGGAAGAAAAAAAACCCAATTAAGTCTCAAAACTAGTGCGGTCATCGAAATCGCGTCGCCGGATAGAGCTCTTGCCTTGCGTGTCATGGGGCTGGTGGGGGCGGAGGCGCTGCTGTAGAGGCTGAGGCTGGAGTTAGACCTGCTGACAGTCAGGCCCTTAGAAGTGCTTCCTGTAGGAGACAAGTACTTCTCCTTGATCTTCAGGTTGGTCCTGCCTTTCACTGTTGGTGACACGGCAGGGGGCATTTAACAGAATGCTGTAAACAGGTGTTTACATTCATTAGCAGCCACTCCTCTAATGAAAGCCAGCGGACACTTTGTGCATAAATAATGAGAGCATCATGACGGGTAAAAGTCAGGATGAAAAACATCAGTATTCAAATCAGAAAAATGTATAAATGATAAAGGCTTGACCAGACTGACTTTTTTTCCCGATGCATGTTTTATTATTAAAAAAATATATAAATATCCGAAATGAATGTCTGACATATATTACAGCTACAGCTATACCGTCAGATAGCATGGTTGCATGTTTGTTTTATGTCAGTTAAAGGTGTTTTTTTCTTTTAAGAAGATATAGTTCATTATTAATAATCGGAAGTGGTTTGCTGACCTCTGCAGGGGTCATTCTTGACCAGGAACTCATCTAGAGCCGTCCAGCCTCCTCCCACCCTCACCATCAACGTGCTACGCAGGATACGAACCATCCGCAACTGTTGGGAATCTCCAAACTGCGGAAAAGAAATACGTATTGAGAGTCACATCTTTTCATGCTCTCGCTGCCTCTCAAGACGTCAAGACACCATCGCTTCCTGGAAATCAGAGTACCAAATGTGATAGCGTCTTCATTGTCTTAAAAAAATGACTCACCCTGTACCTATTGGCACTTATTTGCTCCACTTCGAACCTCTTGGGGCAGTTACACTGCGATACCTGTCGGCTCACCTAAAGAGAGAGTATAACAGGTGCCGTGTCACAGATAAATGAACCGTGACATCTATGTTTGTCCTCTAGTGCGTGTTCATACCTCCTCGTTGATTTGATCGGCGTCCAGCGTTCTCCTGTAGGGATCTCTGCTCGGGTGAAGGGCGCTCACAAACTCGTAATAGTCGATGAAGCCGTCGCTGTTCACGTCGAAGATGTTCGCCACCGCGTTCATCTCGAGGGAGTTGGTGGGAAATTCTACAACAGAGAGGGTGTAAAGCCGCTCTTTGTTTTAGAAGAGTGAATGTCGCAATAAGGTTTGATTCATGTTTCAGCATGATTGGTCAAAATGTCCGTCATCGTTTTGTGGTCATTTAAAATCAGCGATATGGGTTGAAACATTGAGCGGATGGATGTATGGCAACTTACTGGAGGCAAGGACATAATCGACTAACTCCTTCTGGCTGATGCGTCCGTCCTGGTCCCTGTCGATGTTGCGAAACACGTCTAAGATCCGTGACTTCAGATGACTAATCCACACCATGTAACGCTTTCGCCAAAGGTTGAAGTCGAAGTTCGCAAATTCTTCCATCTGAAATGAGAAAAAAGTCACCACACCTGGGTTGGAGGAGGTTGAAATCAAGTGACTTTCCCCCCCAACTGTTTATAAAAAAGTTAAATAACCTCTTTGAGATTTTGCTGTTGTTGCTCCAGGCCGATTTGTCTTGCCACAGCCAGGAGCCAAAGTTTCTGCCACTGACTGACCAGCTGACCGAGCTTTGGGGTCTGGGGGTCGAGGTGCTCCAGGGGAATAGGAACAGCAGGCTGCATCTTCAGAGTGCTCCTCCTCTCTGGATGGAGACACGGCGACGTATGAGTCTGGCATCGGCTTCGGGCAACTCATTTATGCTTCACAGACCATGAGCAGTGAGGTCATCAATACAACAATGACTTAAGCTGTACTTACTGGTGAGTGGCCGCTTGCTGGGGGAACCTTGCCGCTTGGGAATGCTCTTGTGTTTGCAGGACTTTGTGGCATGTTCCACCTCTGGGAACTTTTTATTCAACTCCTCCATGAATACCTACAGAGAGGAATCATCAGTGGTGACACGGTATCGTATTGATTATGGTGGAAAGTCCTTGGAACACAAATATTTCAAGGCGTTCCAATGTTGTTGTTGATTAACAATAAGCACATATTTGATCACTTAATGGTGAAGTAGTAACATCAGTAAGAAGGTCGTACTGTGTGCTGCTCAATCAGTTCTTGGTTCTGCTCTGTGGTCTCAGGCGGAGGCTCTAGGTCTCGGAGGTTCAGGGCTTCCTCCGCTGACGAGATCCAGTCCAGTAGCCTCTGGACTTCCTCTCTCTGCGACTCCAGTGCTGCCAGGCTGGCCTGGACCTTCTGGCCCTGCTGCTGAGCCCAGGTCTGAACCTGACTCGGAAAACAAGTAGGGTGGAGGTTACACCGGCTCCACTCAAATTACACTGTTTTACAGTTTAGAAATTGCCAAAGAGGTATCCTCTATCTTCAAAAAATTTACCTTACTGACAGCAACTAATGTTAAAGAATGATTTATTTATCATAAATCTCTCTGGAAACATTGCTGCTGCTTGTCATTTTTGGCAGAAAAGCACTCACCTCCTCAAAGCGGATCTTGGTGACACTGATCCAAGACTTGAGGGTGATTATGGAATCTGGGTGGCAGGAGGCCAGGATCTCCTCACCCATACACTGGATGTTCTGCAACTCCACCGCCTGCGTCTGCAAGGCACCCATTGATACCTTGAGAGGGGGAGAAAAGGGATGTGTTCAGCATTTCAAACATCTATAACTTTGAACGTCGAAAGTGTTATGATACCGACTAAAGGTCAGAGAGTCCGTCCTTCAACCGGCTGAATGGGTTCACGTATCCACCACGCTTAACAACCCTTGAAAATACCAAATGTGTTGTTCTCTAGCTAACCCTGACCTTTGACCTCCCCGGAATGTATTTCTCTCCAGGGAGTGATAAAGCATCATGTTATACTGACCTCGTGTTGTTTGCGGAAAGCAAGCAGACCTTCCTCCTCCTCGGGTATCGCCCCACATTTCAGAGTCCTCTCTGCCTCAGTGAGGCGCTCCATGAAAGAGTGGACAAGGCCATCAAACCTTTCAGCCTAAAAAGAAAGCCGACAAAGATTGAGAACGGAGGAGGGAGTCAACCCTACTTGTCAATTTGTATTAATGGTCAGATACCAGCCAATCAACTGTTATTCATTCCTGATATCATGGAGTTTTTCCCATGACCACTGCCACCTGGAGACACATTTCTGAGTGCCAATCAGATTCTAAAAGCTCCGTTATTGTTGACCTTTATGATCTGTGAGAACTACCTGCTGAAATGCCACCTCCAGCCGGTCTTGCTTGCTGACGGACAGCTTGCACACGGCCTCCCAGCGGCCCTCCAGCTCGTCCATCTGCGCCTGCAGCCAGTGAGCGTCGGCCGTGCTGCTCCTGGTCAGATCCCTCACGGAGCGCTTCAGGGTCCGGATGCATCCGGCCCGCTTCCCTAACTCCTTCTGGAAGGCCTGAGGGGAAAGGAAGACAGAGAAACTGACTCAAAACATGCCATGAAAAGACAGTAATTTGACAACTTAATATCAAGAAATCATTACAAGCTTGATGGTATAGTCACTTTAAACTAATTAGACCACCATTCCACAGAAGTTATACAGAGGCATTAAAATTACTTTCACATTAGCATGGCTCCTGTTGATTTTCTTCTAGCTATGACACGGAACTTTTAACTGTTCTGTATTCATTACAATCTGCTTAGCATTGTCAATCATCGAGGGTCACGCGTTGTACCTTGTGTTTGTCGATCAGGTTGTTGACCATGTCTTTGTCTCCACCAACGGGGACGTCCTCGGCTAGTTGGGGCTCGGCTCTGTACAGCCAGTCGTTCAGCGCCTGGAGGGCATCGGTGAATCTGCCCGAGAAGAGCAGCGCTTCCTCCAGCTTGTGTTGTCTGAGAGAAGCAAACCGCCAAAACATGGGGATATCAGGATTTCTCTTTTAATGTTCTCTGTCGGAATATGAATGTACGGATGGAGCCATACCTTTCCATAGACTTGCCACTAATGGTGTCCCAGGTGTCCTTGAGCTCAGCCATGAGATTCTCCAGATGCTGTCTATCGTGGCCGGTTTGAGCTCGCTCGTGAAGGCAGCGTCCGCTCCTTGATGTCGCCTCGTACATGGGCCTCTTGGACCGAAGCATTTTCTGGAACCCCTGGTGGCGAAAAATAAGAGATCAGGGAAGGCATTCGTGAACACATCGCACGTAACCAAATGGTGTTCATTTCGATGGCTTATACCGCACCTTCTGCTCAGTCAGCTGTTGTTTGACCTCCTCGTGGGTCACAGCGATCTCTTTATGCATGTCTAACGTCTGCTCTACCTCCGTCATCCAGTCCACTAGCAGGCGCCACGACTCATTAAACTGAAGAACGAGAAACAAATACAGATATTAGATTTCACTTCTCATAGAGTCCATTGGACCTGGCTTTATCTGATGCCTCCTGCTGGGTGGGTCGGCCTCCTGTCATGGCCTTGCTGATACGCCCCCACCTCCCTCTTTCTGGATCGCGGGCCATACCTACTACGAACTATTCATACATTCTGTCCTATTCATTGAATGTGTTTATGTAGTTACCTTCGCATTTTCAATGCGGAAGGTTATGTTTTGATTGCCGTGTATTTATTTATTTATTTGTATGCGTGTTACTCGCATAACTCAAAAAGTATTAAACCGAATCGCATGAAATTTGGTGGGATGATTGGTTATTATCCGGGGACCATTTGATTAGATTTTGGGATCGATCGGTTCAAAGGTCAAGGTCATGAAAAGGTCAGAATCTTCTTTTTACCATAGCGCGATCAATTTCTATCCAATTGGCATGCAACTAATGCCAACATGTTCATAATTCAATGCCCAATCTTGTGATATGCGAAGGTATGCGCTCTACCGAGTGCCCGTTCTAGTTCTGTAATGGTTTTCATCTATACACATGACATATATTCTTCTGTCCATACTGGAGAGGGATCCTCCTCTGTTGCTCTCCTGAAGCACAAGTCACTCATTACGTGCATGCATGCTTGAGAGAGACAGAGAAGGTCAGCCATTTATATATCGGAGCTGATGTAGTCGTCTACCTGTCTGGCACTCTTCTTGACCTCCTCCAGCGCTCTGCCTCTCTCTGAGGCACGCTGCTGGAGCTTTTTGTGGCGATCCTGGACGGTCATGATGAGGTTATGAATGACATCGCAGTCGTCCTTCCTGCTCAGTTCTACTAGTCGGCGAGCCGTGCCCTCCATGGTGGTCTTCTTCTCACCGTAACCGTTCACCTCGTTCACCAGCGTCTGTGCAAATAAACGTATGTTGTGAAGCAAAACTAATACTTACAAACGTGTATACTCTGGATCTGGAGCAGATGTAAAAAGAAAAAAAGACCTACTCTGTGTTCCTGCAGTTGAGTACAAACTCTATCCAGAGCAAAGCTGGGAGCAGGAAGAAACCCAATGGACTCTTCACACTTGCTCATTTTAGTGAGGAGTTCCTGGACGTTGCTGTGGAACTCCTTGGCCAGACTCAGTCCTTCTGTAAGCCGCGCCTGTGGGGAAACAGCACGACAATCAGATTTTAACGATGAACTCAATTCGTAGTAAATCCGCCGGATGACTTGAGAAGAGTCGAGTTACCTTTCGCTCCTGGACTTTGCAGTGAACGGAGGCCCATTTCTGTTCCAGAAGGGACAAGCTGTGCTCGGTGCTTGATCCCCGCACAACGTAGCTGGTCTCCAGCATCCTGTGGATGGCGTTCTTCACGTCGGTGTAGGCGTGGAGCTTCGACTCCATCTCGACGCACAACTCCTTTTTTTGGGGTAAGAAGAATAACATTTTGATTTATTTTTTGTTACTGGATATTTTCTTGTGTTTTTCTTTATTTGTACAGTCGAAAGTTTATTTTACCAAATGTACACTGAGCCTTTCACTGGCGGAGTCCGGCATACCCCACATGGTTTTGGAGGAAGACAGTCTCAGATCTGTGTTCTCCAGCCACTGCAGGAGATCCTGAATCTCCATCGTAACATCTTGTACCTGCAGGAAAAACAACAACAACAACAACAACAGAATGAATGCAAAGTGTCAATCAAAGGCCATGCAGCTGTCAGTCCACGACAAACTCATAGAAACAACTTCCATCATGTAACATCAATTGTCATCAACCTTTTTATTAGATTTTATTTAGGTATGAAAAAAACAATGACTACAAACTGATCAAATAGTATTTTGTTATTATAAAAAACACTATATATAACCAAGATGTACTTATGTCGGACTGGTGATGTGCAAATGTGTTATTTGCTAAGGTTTTTCAAATTTTGTAAATTTGTTTTGCTCTGTTTTTTGTTGTTCTTTACCCTTTTATCTATCCTTTCCCTCTGTATTGTATCCTTAAAGTCCTGTCTTGTTAATTTGTAAAATGAAAATAAATATAAAAAATAATGCATTTTTATTTGTAGATAGGGATTACATTTCAAATTCTTTTCTCAATTTAAGTTTGACTTGCCTCGACACACTTTCATGTAGCCTTTATAATCACCACAAGAGGGCGCAAGATACATTGCTCAAAACAACACATTTAAAGCATCTTCTGCATAAAGAGTAACAATGTAATTGACACATATACACAACCGGTCAAACATGTTAAAACACCTCAATTTCTCCAGTTTTTATTGAAATGTACACAGTTTAATTTCTCAATGTACTCTGAAATTAAAGCATAGAACACATTTTGTTGAACAAAATATAATCTACATTGTTGACACAAAGTAGCCACCTTCTGCAGATGTAACAGCCAAACTTACTCGTGGCATTCTTTCTACAATAAAAATCAAATATTGTTCAGAAACTTCTTCCCAATACTATTGCAGAAGTTCCCATATTTGTGTTTTACTTGTTCCATGAAAAGGGCCTTTTTGTAGAACTCTGAACTCTGAACTGTACAATATAATATTTCTCAGTTTTTGGTAACCTAATCTTTCTTGTTTAACCTCTGGCAGTTTGTCGCTGACCTTTGTACCATTTCAGGTTATTCACTTGAACTGCTTACATTTAAATACAAACTGGAAAAAAGGGGGTGTTCTAAAAATATTCACCGTTATTGTATGTAATATTTATTTCTCTATACTACAGGGCTCTCAAGTTTTGAAGGCAGGCAAGAGTGACATTTCCATCAGCAGCACCCCCCCCCCCCCCCCTCATTGGTTGCTGGATTAAATCTTACCCAGATACAACAGATACGGGTTTTTTCTGATTGGCTATTTCTTTTTATTGGCTGATAAGTGGCTCCTCACAGCAGTCCTCCCTGGGAGCGCATGATTCCTCCACGGTGAGTTAAAACATTAAATAGCCGAGAGTTTTTTTCAGCGTGAGAAATACGATGTTTGGCGGGAGTGAGTGACTTAAGACCGAAATGCGTGAGTCTCACGCTCAATGCGTGACACTTGAGAGCCCTGATACTACTTGACTACAAGACTTTTGTTTCAATATCATGACATTATAATTCACCTGACTCAGCCTGTTCTCTAACTCCAGCTGCCTGCGTTCCGTCTCACAGCGGACAAACTCCCAGCTGTCGTTGAGTTCCTCCAGCTGAGACTGCAGGCCGTGCGGGCTGTCCCCGGACCCGACCTCCAGCAGCCCCCTGCCGGCCTGGTTCAGGGACTTCACGGTGCGAACATGGGACATGATGTCATTACGCAACACCTTGCGGGAGGAAGAAGCAAAAGAGGAAGAGTGGGATTCAAATGTAGGAGAAGAGTTTTCTGGTCCGAGTCGCGACGAAGGTCTGGAATTCTGACAGACAGCTCCATCAGTTTATGTTTGAAAAGTATGAAATACTAGAATTAGAATCAGTAAATAACACGTCGGTACAGACGCAGGTAGACAACACGGTGAGGTGAACGCGGAGCATTCAATCGGACTTCTTTCAGTCGCCCCCTAATGGCTATTTGACAGAATGCAACGTGTTGGCTTCCCTTTCATTATCGGAGGTTGTCGACGAGGTCATAAGCAGCTCTGTAGGACATAACATATTATTATTTAGGCCGCCACCAACCTTGTGTTTGGCCAGCTCTATTTCACAGGCCTGCAGGTCGATGCTGATTGGCCGGCTGCCCTGCAGTTGCTCAGCTGTCCGGGACAGCCACGTGTGCAGCTCATCCAGTGTGTTTTGGAACTGACCCAAACCCAGCAGAGCACACTCCAGCTGATGCTGATGTCACCACAGGGAAAAAAGAAATGTATATACACTACCGTTCAAAAGTTTGGGATCACTTAGAAATGACTTTATTTTTCAAAGAAAAGCACTGTTTTTTCAATAAAGATAACATTAAATTAATCAGAAATACACTCTCTACATTGTTAATGTGGTAAATGACTATTCTAGGTGGAAGTGTCTGGTTTCTAATGAAATATCTCCAGAGGTGTATAGAGGCCCATTTCCATCAACTATCACTCCAGTGTTCTAATGGTACATTGTGTTTGCTAATCGCCTTAGAAGACTAATGTCTGATTAGAAAACCTGTGCAATTATGTTAGCACAGCTGAAAACAGTTATGCTGGTGATATAAGCAATACAACTGGCCTTCCTTTGAGCTTGAAGTTTGTAGAACAAAATTAATACTTCAAATATTAATCATTATTTCTAACCTTGTCAATGTCTTGACTATATTTTATATTCATTTGATAAATAAAAGTGTGATTTTTCATGGAAGACACGAAATTGTCTGGATGACCCCAAACTTTTGAACGGTAGTGTATATATATATTTATTGCATGTAGTTTCTACAGGGGTAGCTACCAGCTGTTGAAATGACATACAACGTAGTGGTTAGCAATGATGACATTGTGCATATGATGGATTACAGTGGCGCGCGAATATCAATATCACGTAATGATATGGGATTGCATATTCTCACCTGTCTGCCGACGGTCTCTGACTCCAGGTTGTCCCAGCGCTGCCTGAAGTCACACAGCGGTGAGACGGAGCCCGGACGCTCCGAGCCCGGAGACAGCCGGCACACGAAGCGATGGTTCAGGCTTTCTATCTCTATTTTCTTCTGGTAAAGTTCTCGCTTAAACTCCTGAGAGAAAGATTTAAAGGACACAATGCATGGTTAGAAATGAACTATTATTGTGAGCCTTCCTGGACCGGCGTCAAATTAGCCCGCTGCAGGTTCTTTATTATTTTTTGGGGGGGTCCACAATGATGTATATGTTGTGAATACTGTATTGGTTTATGTAGATATAAAATGTGTACGGATGGGTGTATGTAAACTGTATAAAGACTGTGTAGATATATAAATGAAAGGTAATTGAGAGCCATACAAGGGGAGGGGGTGGGATGGGGAAAAGTTTGTGTAATATTTTAGTTTTGTCTTTGTTTTCATCTTATGATGTTAAAAAAACTATCATCCTTGTGTGGTGTTTTTATAAGGTTATACATTTGTATATTTTATTTTTGTTAAATAAGCCTTTTAGTATAACACACTGTAAATGCTTGCTATTTCACCATAAATATCCTGTAAAAAATGTGTTGTTAATAAAAATAAATCTTTTTTAAAAAAGAAGAAATGAACTATTACCATCACTTCTGTTTTCATACAATACATTACGCACACGGGGGAGGCAAACGCACGGTCTTTGTAGCATATGAGAACGAATACACGATAAACACGACATATAAATGAGAAAGAATCATCATCGCTGGTTACGGGTGAACTCACCTTGAGATCACGAAGCTGCTCTTTGACGGATTCCACGTCAGTTCCGACCATGAACTCTTCGGTCGACCTCAGCTCAGCCGACTTCAACCACTCAAAAAGACCCTATTAGGAGGACAATAAAGCACAACGACTGATATAATGTAGCCCTGAATCCCTGCCATGTTGTGTGATCGAAGACATGTCCTCCACAGCAAAACATGTAACCCTATCGGTAAATACAGCTGGATATGTTTCACATTGACGCAGTTCCCACCATTAAAATAATTTGCCTTTGGCAGAGAGCCACACGATCTGTCGCCCGCTAGCATGTAAAGCTACAGGGAGTACGAGTGAATGTTGCTATTGTAACAGAATAAAAGATTAGCTTTGTCCTTGGCAGGATGCCTGGGTGAGGCGTCCCGTTTGATATGACCACACACTGACCGTGAAGTATGTGTTATTGCACAGTGTGAAGACACACACCTGCATCGTGTCCTGATAGTGTAGCGCCATCTGCAAGGACTCCTCCAGCTTTTTGTGACTTTCGTTCCACAGTTTGCTCAAGTTGTTCCACGTGCAATAAAGCTTCAGGACACCGAAGAGACAAGGTCGTAAGTTAAGTCAACATGACATCACCGGTTCAAACTTATTTGTATTCAAATGTATTTCATACTTCGTCCAGGCTCTTCGTGACATCTGGCTTGTCTATATCGCCACACGATGACATCAGATCCATCCCCAACACACTCAGGGTGTCCAGATCTCCCTGTACACTGTCAATATCCTCTCTGAGAGTCTATGAGTTGAAGAGATAGAACAAAGTTATAGTGTGTCTTTTATTGAACAACATGATTCCTTTACCCCTCCTGTTACCTTTAGGGTCAATTTGACCCCATTCAATGTTTAATGTCGGTGTTCTTTCGGGTCAATTTGACCCCAGGCTGTTTTTCACTGTGTCAAACATATAAGAAATATCAACTTTTTTATATATTTAAAGGGCTATTTAGGTAGTCAACAAACAAACATAAAGTACCTCACACTTAAACTTGGGAAACAATATTAATTCTAAGAATTTTCTGGAGGTTTTAATTGCTGGGGTCAAATTGACCCCGAGGGTAAAATATGTCAGTAAATATAAAGGTAACAGGAGGGTTAAACATTGAATGGGGTCAAATTGACCCAAAGGCAACAGGAGGGTTAAGAGCTTCCAGACCAACCTGCATGGTTTCGAGGCTCTGGCGGATTGTTTCCGAGTCTGTCCGACTAGCGTTGAGATCCAAAACCGCCTGCTGAGCGTCACTGAGAACGGCCGCGACATCGCTGATGTTGCTCCAGAACTTCAAGGCCAGATCCAAGAGTTGGAGCAGCCAGCTTTCCCTCTCCTGGGCCTGAGCGTGCGTCTCGTCCCACAGCTGAGACAGGCTGGACACGCGCTCTTGGATTGCTGCGATCACAAGGAAATAGCATTCGATATTGCTTCGAAGCGCAACCTCACATCGGCATTCAAACGCGATCATTTCCGAGAAGGTTGCTACCCATTCCGACGGATCCATCGCCGGCCGCCTGCGTGTTGGCCAGCAGCTCATCTGCCTGCGTCTTCACACTGCCGAGGTCCAGCTCCAGCTTGGACAGCTCGGCCCGGGTGTGTTTGTTGTCCTGCAGCTGCTCCTGGATCCTCGGGGTGAGGCCTTGAAGAGAGGTGTGAGTCTGTATGCGACTGCGCAGGCGGTCCAGACTCTCTCTGATGAGGGTCATCCTCTCATTCAGCTGGAGGTGCGAGAAAAGATACGCGGTGTGATTGTGGATTATATTGCAAAAAGTAGTTTATTTAGCATGAACCCAGCAGTCCCACCTGCGTAAATCGAGGCAACGACTCCTCGAGTATACCGGCGGTCTCTCGGACCCGGTCTCTGATGGTTCTGTGCTGCTCCTCGGCCTCCGTCGCCTTCCGGCAGAACTCTTCCCCCTGAATGGGGTTCAGTTCTGACAAGCGCTTCCCCAGAGAGCATAGGCGTGCAATCAAGGGTCTGTGCTCTGCTATGGACTCCCTCAGACCCTTCGGAGAGAAGAGATACAAAGGAAAGGTTTCATTTCGTTATATAGAACCTGAAAGAACCTGATTTTAGTTGAGTCCCTTAAATGGATAGAGGAAGTTGGATAGAACTGAATTGCCACTATAGTGCACAGGTGGAAAAGTAACCCTCTTGGGAAGTAGATGGCATTAATGAACAGTACGTGAACAGATCAGCTCATTCACCGACAGGAGGACCGTGAAGCATACAAGGACTTCTTTGTCGAACTGGCCAAAGAAAGGTATCACGGAGAAAAGAAGAAGAGAAAAGCTGGCATTCTACTGCGGAGGGGCGGCTTTCTGCTACCTGTAAAAGGTCCTGTTGTTCCCGAAATGCCTCGAAGCTAACTGTGCTCATGGAAAGCTGGCCAATTAGGGTTTGAGTTTCTTCGAGCCAGGGCGAAACCTCATCGATGCCCTCGGAGAACTGGAGTAGAAGCGATTGAGCGTGCTCAAGCTGCAGGACCACGTGGGAATTGGTGGCGGAGGTGGTGTTGCATTGTTCCTGTAAGGCGTCCAGCGGGGTCTGCGTGGGAGAGGGGACAGAGGAATATATATATATACAGTATACAGGTATATATAAAATATACACACCGTCATTTTCAGTAAATATGTGACTTGAAGTCTGTTTACAGGCCGAGCAAATAGAATTGGATTGAGGGACTGCTCCAGTGCCTTGCCCAAGAGAAACTTACATTTGTAGTTAAAGGGAAATACAACATATTTGCAAAGATGTAGAGCTTATTTCTGGAGGGGTAATATTTTGTTTTAACCCTATAGTCTATCGTTTGTCCCATCAGGGAATGTGGGAGCATTCTATTTGTGGGGTCTATTGTGTATCTATCTGTGCTTGTACATATCTATCACCCTCTACTGTTATCTTTTATTTATTTATTCATATCTGCTGATAAACAGTCAGGAATGCCTATAACAACAAATCATGCCACTGATATCTCTATTTGAAATATCTTCTATATGTACTTTTGTATGTGCCATGTCTTGTCTTGTCCTGCCTTGTGTTTGTGTAATGTGAACAATACATCACACATTTAAAAAAAAACATGTGTTGTTGTGCCAAACACCTGCAAATCGCATGTTTCTCCTTCATCGCTGTACGTCAGCAGGATTTCAGCGATCTTCACCATCTTCTCGATGTTGAACCTGTGTTGGAGGATCTCCACCGACAAAATCTATCCAGGAGATAATACATCACATTACATTCACTGACTAAACATCATTGAAATACATTTCTTAAACTTAAGCTTGAACTTTTTTTGTTATCCAAGTGGGAACATACAGTTAATTAGTTAGATATATGTATAATTTCCCAACCTTCTGCTCATAGAGTTGTTCTGCTATGAGCTCTGGAAAGAGATGAATGGTTTTCAGCTTCTCAAGACTCAGCGCTGTGTCTCTGAACCAAGACATCTCCTTCACCACTGCCTGTTCCAGCTGATTTGAATATACTGTATGTTAGAATAGCAATAATAACAGGGCTCTCAAGTTTTGAAGACAGGCAAGAGTGACATTTCCATCAGCACCCCCCCCCCCCAGAACGAAATTTTCGGATATTTTCGTCAGTAATTCCAGCAATTCCAGGATGCTTTATTTTCATTGGTTGCTGGATTAAATTTTACCCAGATACGGGTTTTTTTCTGATTGGCTATTGTGGAGCCCATTTCTTTTTTTTGATTGGCTGATAAGTGGCTCCTCACAGCAGAACTCCAGGGGAGCGCTTGATTCCTCCACGGTGAGGGCAGCGCGGCCAGCTCATGTTTGCGCGCTGCGGCACATTAAAACATTAAATAGCCGAGAGTTTTGTTCAGCATGAGAAATACGATGTGTGTGCGGGAGTGCGTGACTTAAGACCGAAATGCGCTCAATGCGTGACACTTGAGAGCCCTGATAATAACATATAACACAATGTCATAATATGTATAACCCTAACATTTCCAAAATCTAATACCACTTGGCAGCAAAATACTGAGTTATATCATCCTAGTTAAACAAAAGTCAAGTCAGACCTAGCACAGGTTTGAATAATCACACTCCCTGTATTTACATGCATTATACCTCATGGCATGTCAACATTTTTCCTGTGATGGGCGTGATGTAGTTTAGCGAAATCAAGCGACCCTTTTGAGCTTCAGCTACTCTCCATTAGATGAACAACACTGCAGACTCATCTGATGTGTTCATGGCACACCGGTGTGGGAACATTACCCTCTGTCTCTCAGCGGCACACAGTACTGCATCTCCAGCGTGTGTCTGCGGTCCTGCCGCCCCCAGCAGCTCCCTCTCGATGCGGCCCAGCCACAGGTGGAGGTCCTCCTGGCTGGAGGTAAAGCGGCTGGAGGCCTCCAGGGCCTGCTCCAGCCGCTGCAGCACATCCAGACTGCTTAGACTCAGCACAGAGCAGCGGATACGCAGAGCATCCATCTTCTCCTGCACCTGCTGGGCTTCCTCCTCTGAAACGAAGGACAAACCGCCAACATTTGGACGTATTGCATTGATTCACTACCAGATCTGCTGGAAATTGGTCAGGATTGGTTGTACTGTTTTGACATTTTAATCAGACTTCACACAAAACCAAAAGCAGGAGTAGGGCCTATGTGTTACTAATATTATCAATAGATTTTGACAATTTGGGGTTGTTTTCGAAAAAACTTTTTTTTGTATTTGTATAACCTCAATGACCATACTAGGCCCATTAGGTAGGCAGTAAATATTACCTGAAATTGCTTCCATCAGAACATGTCCCGACTTTTGTATTTTCACTAGCTCAGCAGTTTTGACTTGAATCTCTTTGACAACAGCCTACAAGAAAGTAAAAAGCATAGCAAAGGTATACTTATTTACCCAAACATAACAATACACACTGACTATAGGCCTACTGCACATGCAGCTGAACCACACATGGTAGAATTCCCACCTTGGCCCTGTCTGTGGCCTCGGAGACGTGCAGCATCACTCTCTCTGCATTGCGGAGTTCAGCTAGCGCCTGTTCCACCGATATGAGCCATTGCTGCAGGCTGTCTACTCCTTCCTGGAAGACCTTGGCCCTGGGCAGAATGAGCTCCAGACTCGCTCTCCTACCAACAACAAAATGTTACCATCGCTGATTAAGATATGTGTCATTCGTGTGTTTATTTAACAGGCCGAGTGCACAGATAGTTAGCTATGAGCGAAGATGTTGTTTTATGTTTCCTGTTCAGGAACTGCAGCTAGTTAACTTATAAATAATTAGTTAGCTCACTAACTAGCTGCAGTTCCTAGGCAGCTAGTTGGCTTATAGCTTATTAGCTTATAGCTAACTAGCTACAGTTCCGGGGCAGGAAAAAATAAAACAACTTCTCTGTTCAGAAAATTAAAGCTGTGGTATGAAACACAATTACAAGACAGAAGCCTATTCACTGTGCAGTAACAACATCAGCAGTAACACAACCACATCATTAAGGCAGAGCAACAACAACAACAACCAGAAGAGTTCAAACTTCACCACATTAAGACACATCAAGTGTTTGCTAAATCACTGAGTTGATTTTAACCATTATTTCATCTTGAATTGAGATCAGTAGGCTAAGGCTGCATCACTCTCTTTTACAATGTAGTAGCCTATTGAACGCCTCCAGCAGAGGCAAGTCGAGGAGGCCGATGTGCCTAACTCAGTAAATCACCTTTGTTGATTGTCCCAATATTTGAGCGACGTGATATGAAGTCTTTTAATGGAGGAGCCAGATCACTGATCAACCGATGCGCTTCACTAGCAAGACGAACACAGCTGTCAACGGTCATGAGATTGTACTTCTGGATGATGTTACAACGATGGTACCCTGTTACAATAATGGTTATGTGACTCGTCTAGTAAGCCAAAATGTGAGTGTGGCGTTGCCAGTAAAGGCAAGCTGACCTTTTCTCTGCCCCAAGCTGCAAGGCCTCCCACTTCTGTTTGAGAGTGGCGAGCTTGACTTTTTCCTGCTCCCCATCCTCTCCTGGGTGGGCCTCAACAATTCGAGGGCCCTCTGACATCATGGAGTCCATACTACGCCTTCGATCTGTTAGGAGGCGCTGTAGTAGCTGTAAAAGAACATTGAAGATGGAGGAATAACATTTACCCCCATTTCTAGACAGACAGACGATTCAAGGATAAAAAAAATCATTTCAAAGACCCCCTACTGTATCGAATCAAATCAGTTTCTCATCTATCATGTCAGATGTTTGCGTTATACTTGAGGTTTCATTTGAGGGAAATAGCATTGTTTCCAGTAAGAATTAACAATCATGAAAGCCCCATTCTTGTTTATTCAGCCTTTGGGTCAGTGTGAAGGAAGCTCTGTCTCGAGTGACAAGCCGACATTGTCAAGAGTCAGGCAGGTTTCACTTCATCCAAAGGGCTTACAATGGGTGAGATTACAGCTGAAAGGTGAGAGACTTCCCTGCTTTCTTCATACCCCCAGGATATATTAACAAAGACTCAGTGAAACTCATTGTGGCTACAAACACCACCCATTCACCGCCGAATACAACCAAAACCATGTTGTAAAGGAAGCGGTTGAGCATTTCTTCATGACCTCGGCACACCTTTTCATCGGTAAAACTTGCAGGTGTATTCACACTCTTGAATGTACTTCAAGGATGTTTTTCTGGAACAAGAAAATGAGTTGATGTGACGTTGGTGAAAACCGACCTTTTGTTCTTGGAGCTGTGCTTTCACCACTTTGACCTCTGAAGATGGGGGTTTCTGATTGGCTGTCAGCTCCTCTATCTCACTGACCCATGTGAGCAAAGACTCCAGGTTTTGGAGAAATGTCTCAGAATCGGTTGACAGAGCGAAGGGAGATTGTGTTCCCTTGAGAGAGAGAGAGTGCAGAACAAATTATTAGCTTAAGTATGAATGGATGAAAATACTGACAGCAAGAGGCATAATGAATTGTACTAGTGCGACACAAGGAGAAAAGAGTTAAAGGTAAAACATACCCTCCATCTATCCAGGCTGGAATCCTGATCTGAGCTTGAGTGTCCATCACTTTGGAGCTTCAAAATAAAGACAGTTGTTTCAATTGACAAGATATATGTTTTAAAAAGACCCACCCCGATGTTGAAGAGACACAACTGTGATTTTCAAGAAAGATTTTAGGTGATAATTGGTGATATTATTATGTCCATATGAGAAGAAGGAAGGATGAAATGGAACACAGGTGAGATTTGTCGTGTTTGAAATAGTATTTGTTGTTGTTGTATCAACCTCAGCGAGTTCCTCTGCGACACCATTCAGGACTCTAACGGTTCTGGTGACAATGGGGTCCCCTCCTTTATCTCCGGACGGATACTCGGTCACTTCCAGAATTTCGGTCACGACCGTCTCCGTCACCTCCGTCACCTCTGTGACCTCGCGTGACGTCAGAGTCTTCCAGTGCCAGGGGCTCCCTTCTCTGGAGTCTCTCCTCTGGAAGCTGGCCCTCCTCTCAGCCGACGTCCGGTCCGGGTGAGCCAAAGGGGAACGGGTGTACTCCGGGGGCACGGTCCTTCTTGTTAGTGTCCCGTTTCGGGATGTTTTTATCGAAGAAGGGCTGCTGTGCCACGCATTGTCCAGCGTGCTGCTGCTCCGGATTGAGGAGGTGGGAGAGCTGCGAAGGGGTTTGTCCGAAATGGGAGTATGAGCCCTCTCCTCCCTCACATAATCAATTTCCCGGGCCTCCTTGTCCTTTTCCACCTCTCCTTCCTTTTCTGCATCCTCTCCTACGTCTTTCACCGCCACCTCTGGTTTGGCCTCCCCAAGTTGCTCCGGGGGCTGTCGCTCTCTTCGTCGTTGGTAGCACTCCTTCAGGAAGTCCTCGCCTGACCTCACATGCTTGGACTTGTGGCCGAGGCAGCCGGGCCGGCTGATGAGGTTACCCATAATCCTTTAGCCCAAAGGCTAGTGAGGTAATAGGCAAGGGAAGGCCTCTCGGCCATGCATGCGGAAGATCCTTCAGCTACCTAAAATAAGACAAGGGGGCTCTGGGTCATCATACAGTGAACAAGTGCTGATTGTGCAAATCAAAGAAAGACATACCGCTGATCTCGCTTCTTTAAAAGCACAACTGCCCTGCTCTAAAGTCACGAAGTACTGCTTGCCACAGCTAACGTCTAACGTCTTCAGAAAACTGCCATGAGACAGAATTAACAAGTCTCTCGCATCCTTTAAATGCTCCATATCTGTGCCAGCGTTGCCCTTTTCTTGGCACTGAAAGACCACAGAGATACTTGGCCTGGATATGCGCTGTCCCTTTGTCTTCTTGAGACCACAAACACACATGCTCCCCATGTATCTCACATCACCAACCAAAATATTCCGGGCTTAGAAATCAATGTGACAGGCTTGTCGAGGATCCCACTGTGGAGCCTGGCACGCCGAGCCGGTGGCAGACGGCCAGCTCTTTCTCTGGCTCCGCCTGGACCAGTCCTGGGAAACCCGCTGAGGATCTGATCAATAATAAAATATGACAGCCATAAAAAGGCATACATCGCCTCATTTAACAGGGGCGACAATAAAAGGGGGATTAGGAACACCGAGTGGATTGGGGGAAGTGGGGGGTAGTTAGGAAAACAGTAACAATGAACCTGTAAGACAATACCTTGCTCCCTGAATCACTGAATGACAATTTTGATATCGTCAACATATTGTTTGACATGAATTAGTAAATTTTCAAAAAGCCACTCATTGGCTGTGATATTTTCAAACTGTGTCAGCCCGTCTGCTTCCCCGTCAGCTCACTGCCGCCATTGGTTTGACTGAAGGGTTAAAGGGGAATGTAATTATCTTGGTCTAGAGGAACTGAGGTGAGCCCATCAGGAGATCACAAGCTTCCTGTCGAGACCGGGTTGGACTGGTCCATTCAGAATTATACAGGTCACCTCGGGTCATGCATGGTGACTAAAGATCTGTGGGGGGGAGGCAATATGGGTCAACAAAGGGGAAATTTGGAAGTTGGCTACACAAACTATTGAGGGGAATTTATTCTTGTTCTGGTTTGAAAAAAAAGCAGAGGAGGGGGATTTTTGATGCTTTATGTTACATTCATGCTGTAGTCTGCCAAGAATATGCTGAATATGCAGCTTTCTTATCTTTACCAGAGGTTAAACACAAAAGCAGTCCGCATCAGAGGAGAACTTTGCGGTCTCCTGTCAATATCCACGTCAAATTTTGAATCAATTCTCATTTCCATGTGTCCCCCAAGCCAATCATAATGAAGATAAATCACGGCTTTTAACGAAATGAGAATCTGAAAATGACCTAGTTTGATATGCTGGCTCAATGTGCATTCGGCAAGTGATTACCAACATCATGCAAAGTCTCTGCAGAGCAGATGATGCAGCCAGTGGATCCACAGGGGAGAACACAGTCCGATCAGAGAGTGGGGCCCAGACAAAGACCCGGCCTGGAGATCAATGATTACCCAGTTAGCTCAGATCACTGCCCAGCGGTCTCCAGAGGAGGGCACAGACTGTGTCTGTGGCCGTGTTCAGAAGGGTTAACAATTCAAGGGAGAGGAGAGGGTGTGCCGGGTCTGGTTACTGCAGCGTGCACGTGTGCTCGTTTCCTCAATAACACCGTAACCGTGCGTACGTGAGGATATGCTGAGGGGTCTCATTAGAGCGAGTACCAGGAATATATGTCTTTCAAATAGATATGCAGATATCTTCTTTTATTCTATCAAGTCTACGAGACTGGGCCACAGATGCTGATATATGGCATACATTTTTTTAATATATTCACCTTAACCGTTTTTGTAGCCGTACTATAAAATACTATAAGAGTACAATGACCTACATTATTCTGCATCCAAAGCAAACCAGAGCTCCCCAATCAAAATGCCTCGAGCCTGTATCTGATATGCACCTCTGGCTCTCTAGGATAATGTTACTAGAAAGAGAACCAGGGAACCACTCCACCATATAGCTCATAGCTCATACTGCGGATAGCCTTCCCATCTCATTACTTAACCTATTTGGGAATGGCCCCTTAATTCTGACCGGTCTTTTCTCTGCTCTCAAGAGTGACTTATGATACATTTCCTGATGGATTTGAGGGGGGGGGCGTCCACACGAGAAACAATCCAACCATTGTTGTTTGCAAATACCTCAGTTTCACATTACATGCCCGATTCTTATCTCAATCTCAATGTGGGTGATGTATATTGTTGGAGCAACACCTCACTCATCGAAAAACGATAGAATAAAACGTCCGTCTCGTTTATCGCATCAATCGGTTCATTCACGGGACACAAAAAGCGGTGAATGGGCGGGTTTGTAATTGGAAGCGGAACAGTGATCATCAATCACAACAGTAGAGCGCCATAATGTTGTGTCACTGGTGTGTGTGTGTGTCTGTTCAGGGAGGTTCCTGAAGTAGTAATAATGGTAGTGGTCCCTAATCAAGGATGGCAGCTGTGCATTCACCCATGAGACTCATAACATCTCAGGGTGGATATAGGACAAGGTCACAACGTTCACCTCAAAGGCAGCCCCTCAAAACGTGACGCACAAAGCTCCCGTGTGGTACCAGAGCTGCTGAAAAGTAGACTATTTACAACAAGTGAGTGAAATATACTTACATCAGAAGGACCCATTCATCAGAACGAGCCATTCACACTGCCTCGAACTACAATATTGCATCGCCTGCCGCACTTGGAATTTGCATTTGCTTAGAATAAGTGAAAATAGTCACAACTCCATTCCGTCCATCGTCACATGGCTCCCTCAAGCACAAAGTCCAAAACCAAACTCTCTCTCTTTCTCTCTTTCCCTCTTTCTCTGTGAGCCAATCCTGGTGTAACTGGCCGTTTTTGGCGGTTTGAAGCTTACGTGAACCTCACACTTACCCAGAAGCACAGTTGAGCCAAACAGCGTGAGTAAAGGAATCCAGCCAGTCCTCAATCACCATTCCAAAAAAAAGAAAAAGGGAGAAAAAAAGAATCCAGCTTTGTTTGAGCATCCTTTGAACGGCCTCCCAGCTCCAACATCCCAAACATGAATGCTCACACACACACACACACTCACACACACATACACACATGCATGCTCCCTCCAACGGACACTCAATCAAGTCCACTCATTCACACATGCCCACAAACAAACACACGTTCTAAACCCACTCACACATGCCCTGATAACTCATGCTTCTTTTCCCCCGTTGCCCACAGTCACAGGCAAACAATGTCCTCCTCTCCCCTCGCAGCGCAGCCCCTCCCCTCCCCTCCCCTCTCACTTCTCCTCCCACCGGCTCTGCTCCTCTCCCTTTCTTCTTTGTTGTGGGAGCTGTGATCGAGGAATTTCCTTTCCTTGTTAACGTTCCTGCCGATGGGATAGCGCGCCCAGATGGAGACAATGTATTCCAAACGGCTCAGCGGTTACCCAGCCAAGAGCAGTTTTTCACATGGAGGTCAGATGGAGCCGGTTCCATGTGTGGCGGCGAGGCGGTGGCGTTCCCCCCGGCGCCGGCGCCACTACTGCTGCTGCTCAGGTTGCTCCTGTACCAGGCAGCGAGGCGGCAAAGTGCCCCCTTTGCCTTCCCCACCCAGGCTTCTTTCCCCCCCCTCCCTCACTCTCTCTCACCCAACAAAGCCCCTCCTCTGAGTTTGACTGGGGCTCAGACACTCCATGCTGCTTCTGCTTGAAAAATAGGATGAGTGAGGGAGGGAGGGAGGGGGGGGGGGCAAAAAAGGGAGAGTTTTCTAAAGACCCCCGGGCCGCCCTCGGAACATTCACATGTTAAGTGACAGCTGCCTCGGTCCTGTTCTCTCTTGCGATGGCGAGGGAGAGAAGTGCATGCAGGCTACAAAAGGAGGGACCCACACCCTGCTACTATACCCACCCACTCACACATTCACCCCCCCCCCAACCCCCCCTTCCCCATTCAGAGTCATTGCAGCAGTCTCCACAGAGGCGACAAAGACGACTAATTACTGTAAAACATCTCAGATTACTTTTCAACTCGGTTGCAGCCACTGCAACTTCAGCCCATGCTTAAACAAAGAGGCTGCAAGCAAGCAAACACACACACACACACACACACACACTGACACACTGATAGAGACCAATGAAGATAATACAGTCTTGGCATGGGAAGGCAAAGGAAGGACCCCCATGGTGAAATTCTATCATGCCCGGTTTGAGTACGTCACAATGTTTGCCTTGCAGAACACCAAACGTTCTGTGTGTAAATACCATTACAGGAACATGTACGCACAATTCTTGGCGTTTGAAATTATTTGAATTGGTTGAAATGGTCTATTTAGACAGGCAATGTGTAATTGACTAGTAATATTACGTCTTTGGATATGACGTGATATGCAGGTGACGGTCTCACAAACAGAGTTTTACGCCCTCTTTCCCTGATTAGTCCTTTCCCTCTTTGGTCCTTTCCCTCTTTGGCCCTTTCCCTCTTTGGTCTTTTCCCTCTTTGGCCCTTTCCCTCTTTGGTCTTTTCCCTCTTTGGTCCTTTCCCTCTTTGGTCCTTTCCCTCTTTGGTCTTTTCCCTCTTTGGTCCTTTCCCTCTTTGGTCCTTTCCCTCTTTGGTCTTTTCCCTCTTTGGTCCTTTCCCTCATTGGTCCTTTCCCTCATTGGTCTTTTCCCTCTTTGGTCCTTTCCCTCTTTGGTCTTTTCCCTCTTTGGTCCTTTCCCTCTTTGGTCCTTTCCCTCTTTGGCCCTTTCCCTCTTTGGCCCTTTCCCTCTTTGGCTCTTTGGCCCTTTCCCTCTTTCCCCCTTTCCCTCTGTGGCCCTTTCCCTCTGTCTCCCTCAAGCCATCTAAATAATCAACAAATCGACTGATCCACCAAATGTGTGCATGCATGTACAGCACACACACACACACTCTCTCTCACACAGTCTCGACAATAAACACGTGCACACACACACACACAAGCATGCATTCAGACACCAGCCATCCAGCCTCCTCCCTAATCCACAAGGTCACTCGTGAAGTGTGAGAGGATTAGTTCAAACACATCTGAAGACAAACTGTTGACTCTTCAATAAACGACACATCTATTTCACATATGTCGGTCTGTCTCCATAAAATATTCAAATGAATGTAACGAGGACAACGTTGCCAGGTAATGCATAAATATACAGAAAATAATGAACATGAATAAAATATATAATGTGCCAGTTTTTAGTCTATTAGCCCCGTGCAGTTAGAAATGATATCTTCTGGGAGGAATGTTAACGAGCCTTTCTGCTCAGATTCCAACGTGCGAGCCCATATATCACGTGAAATATCACAAAATCAATACCAGCTCCTCCCGTGCAAAGTGCCTTCTGTGTTACATGTGAGGGGAAATGTCTTTAAACCCGTCAATGCAAACCGGTTTATTCAGCATGAGCTGTGAGTCCTGATTCATTTGAGTTGGATCGTTGCAAAAAAACACTTTTCCTCAGAAGGTGAATGTCTCATTTATGGTTAGTGATGGTTATGGTTTGAATAATTACATCCAGTACTGGTGTGAAGGACAAGTTCTGCCGGTTGTCACGCAGCGTCCGATTCATAATTTATAGGAAAAAAATGATGAAATGTGAAAATATGTTCCTAGCGCAGCTCTCGGGTCACGGTCCACATCGCTAGTATTCACCCAATGAAGGCTAACGAAGATGGAGGTGGTGAAAATAGGCCGTTAAGTCTACTTTGAAGTTGCTTTAGGTATCCGGAGCGATCCATTTTTTAAATTTTATTCCATTTCAGATCCCCAATCCTCCTCCAGCCTTAATTTAATGCGAATAGTGATTTTTTTTTAAAAAGGCAAAGAAGAAAGAAAACTGAAAATTCCTGCCACCGTGGCCGACGAGAGAGAGAGAGAGAGAGAGAGAGAATTGAAAAGGATGACCCCTGTGGGGTCAAGTTATTTAACCCCTGAGTACGCCGAGAGTGCTGATGCAAGTGTTCCCCGTCATTCCTCGATCACACCACTAAAGATGTCCTGTACCTCACAGTCCCACCAGAAATAATACAATCCCACCAGTAATAAGCCCAGTAATAGTAAATTATAATCAGTAATAGTATTAGGAGCACAGTTAGCTGACAAGACACAACTCAGACTAAGATTAACAAAAATGCACTAACTCAGCCATAGTGTCTTCAGGTCACTTGGAGAGCTAATGTCTTTAGCTGCTTAATGAGCGAGGAAGGCCTGCACCACCCCCCCCCTCCCCACACACACTCCCCCCCGCCTTCATCCAAAAGGCGCTGGCAGTGACGAGGCGTCCCTTTTCCAGGAAGACATTGTTGTCAAACCACGACACCAGATCCCGGCTTTCAGCAAACCTCCATTCCTCTCTATGTACTAATGAAATGATTTTGCCAAAACTCTCCCCTCTCCATTTCACGGTGGTCGCACACGGTTCTTAAGAAGACGTGGTTCAAGAGCAGCTGGCACGCCGAGCTACGCAGCGATGCAACAAGCAGCTACCGGTGGTGGCAAGACGGAAAGCTCATCTTCCCGTCGGCAGCCCTCATTATCCTTCCAAAAACGCATCAATGGAGAGGACGTAGGGCTGGGAGAATGGATATAGGGGAGTCTCCAAAGTTAATGCGATTCCATTAGCGTGGAATGGGCGCCTAAATTGTATCACGAATCCCATGTGCCGACAGACCTGAGAGAAAAAAACTAAACCAGATGCATTTAACCGGCTTGTTTGCCCCTCTTCCTCTGCTATCTCAACCTCTCAGCTGCCTTCGAATTAAATAAGACCTCAATAGACCTCCTCTCCAGAGCATGGTAATTAGCCCTCTTCATAAGAAATGGGGGAAAGAAAAATACGGGGTCCCCTTTCAGGGTCAAACCAGAAGCACCATTCAGAATGCACCCAGTCATTTATCACCAACAGAGGTTGCTTCCAAGAAAAGTGGATGAATGGCTGATGGGCTTCCCCCTGCCGGGTTGCCCGGGCCCTGCTGGGCTGCCTGGATGACGGAAAATCTCGTCTCACGCGCGAGACGAGGAATTTCGCCACTCGGCGCATCATCGGCACCGCGGCCGATTCAACTGCTTCCAGGAAGACGGGATTTACCGCCCGAGAGTCCACGTTTTACGTTGAGCGCGGGAAGCCACGGGCAATAAATGAAGAGGCCCCACGTTGCCGTTAACGCTGATGAAGTGTGAGAATCACAACATCTCTCATGGGAGAGATTTCCTGAAGGAAGAATCAATTTGACGCGCCGAATTAGAGAAAAACAGTCAACCAGCCGTAAGATGTAAACTCTAAATTTGAGGGTGCACGATGAACAAGTTGACTTTGCCGCCATCTTGGCATCCCTTGATTATTCATTGGTCTCGTAAGGTGATTCACAGCTATAGAAATAAGCCACCCTTGTCTCCCCCCCTCCGAAGGTGATGACATCATCGGAGAGCGGGGATGCTGTTTGCTGGCTGTCAGAAACGGAGAGGAGAGGATAATAGGCTGTGGTCTCTCACCCCTCCTTTTCAACTGGTGTGTACACGACGTATTTGGGATGCAGCATCTGCCACGAGCTCAGGGGAACCAGAGACCTTTAAGAGACACAGAGCCTTTATCCACGAGGGCCTCGCCAGCGGGGGGGTCAGGGAAACAGGAAGGAGAACGCTTGACCTCAAACTGACAGGCAGCGTGAAGAGATGGCATTTAGGCGTCCGACTTGTACTAATAGCCATGGTATACAAGGGTTTATATCATGACTCACGTTCTTATACTTTTATTTCCACCTAAACTAGCGGGTGCATGACAAAAATATCAAAAAGTGAAGTTTACAAATGATTATCCGTGATGTCTTGCTTTTGGCAAGGTGTGAGCAACTTGGCACACCTCAGTCTGGTTCGATTATTCAGATTTTAGATGTTATTAATAAAATGGGAAGTCGTCAGCTGAATCAAGGATGCATTTGTGGTTTCATAGTGTTGTGACTTCCCTCTAATAATCATAATCTAATCAGCACATTGGCCCAATAAGATGTTGTCAGCCACCAGGTATTAACGATATTTATATTCACAGTTGAGATCATAAATGTATGTTTCGCCTTGGAAACTGTCGTTGACACGAGATTCTCACTACAAAGTCGTTTCAGTTCGCTTTTGATTGTATCAGGTGACTTTCTTTAAGAAGTCTTCTTTTAAATAAACCCTTCAAGGACAACTCCATCAGCTGGTGGTAGATGGCGTGATACCAGCGAAAGCTCCAGATATACTGAGATATCACCTTAAATATCAAGTATTATACACATGTAATGCATTCTAATATGGAGTTAGCAGAAGTTTGCTTCACATTAATCAACTCGTGCAACGATGGACGTTCTTTGAGTTCTTGGTCTTTTAATAATCAGTTTCTTCTTCATATTTAGGCTTGTCTGGTCCATAAGGTAGGACTTCTCAAATTGAAAGGTATTACCATTTTTTCATGCTTGATAACATCCAATTTGAGTATCACATGTGTCCCAGTGTTGATGGGGGGAAAACAAAGTTTGTGTGATGTGTGTGTGTGTGTGTGTGTGTGTGTGATGTGCCGGTGCACGCCTTGTGTTAAGGAGCAGGTGTGCCGTCTCTCTCCTGTGTATTGTAGACTGGTCTGTGTATAAAGGGGGGGGGGGGGGGGGCTGCTGAGGGTGGGTCCTCATTCATGCAGCTAACTAACGAGTCCCTCAGGCCCAGACTGAAACCAGCAGCGCGGTGGAATCAGAGCATTACCATGACAAAGGTCTGTGGTCGGATGCAGTACGATAAAGGCATGGTAGAGATGACGTAAAGACCCCCCCATATTTCACACACTCTCATCGGGGTTCAGACCATAAAGCTCTCCAAAGCATTTTTGAGCTTTCATGACGTGCCGCTGCATCTTACACATCAGTGCTCCTGGGAAACAGTGTCTTCATTCAAACGGAGACAAGTAACACGGAAATCTTTTTGCTGAGACGGCGATGAGTTAAGTTCCTTCTCAGGTTCATTCGACTTCAAACACAGATCCCATTCTGTCCTTTTAAACCACAAAGTCAATTAAGGGCACACACACATTCCGTGAGGACAATTGAACGCATCTACTTCGATGGACCATATAACTAAATTAACAAGAAACTCATTTTTTACTATCACAATAAAAACATCAAACTCTTGCTCCTTTTGTGAGTGGACTCACAGCTCATTGGAGAAGGTGCAGTTCCCCTTTTCACTCAGGATATTTAAATACATGATCGCAGCACTACGGAGATGTAACATGTTGATGTGCTCGAAGTTTCAAGAGATTAAGTTCAATGAAAATGTTTCACATCTACAAGGCTGATGAACAATGGCCCTCAGGACAAGACGTCATGTTCTCATTTCATTGTTCCATTGTATTGATGAGCAATAATCAATCAGCTAAAATCAGACTTTTACCATGTTCTACCACGGACACATCAATATTACTTAGTTTGATCACAGTTAAGTACGAGGAACTTCCTAAAACTGCCCAGAGATGTATTCAACCCAGCTGGGAGCATAATGTCTGGCTGCAGCGTGGACTGGCACACCTTTGTTCAAATATTGGTATAAATGGTACATGACAAAAATCTAAAGTTAGCGATCAATAAATGCCTCCATACTCACATCAGAGTCTCTCCACAAAGATCCCGCTTGTCTTTTTTTCTGCCCTGTTGGCCCTTCCACCCATCTGAGTCTAATGTCTTTTCAGCGTGTGTGCTCATGTGTGCAGGGGGCCTCAGTGCCGAGCCCTTCTGTAGCCCGGCTGTCCGGGCCGGGCACAATGGAGCCTGATTCCAGAGCCCCTCTGTGGTCTAAAGAAGACTCCCTGCATGAGTGAAGGAGGACCACCTCAGTATCCGTCTGAGTATGTCGGACTCTGAAAAAAACCTCCAGTTCCTTTCCTCTTTTCCGAAATGCTCAATTAACTTAAGTGTTTGTGTTCTGACCAGCATGACTCATTGGTTCTCTTTCCTCGTTAACCCACATCTTTAATATTCTTTACAGGGGTCTGTTTTACTACTGAGAAAATTTAGATATAATCTCAATCGGCCTTGATCTTCACAGGGAAAGTATGTTCTAATATAATAGGATGGTTTAATTGATCTGATTAAATCTGTAGGTGGATTTCATGAAGTCAATAGCATGAAAATAGGCAAACTATGAAATAAAATACCACATTTAAATCCAAATGGTTGACTTCCTGCCTTCTTTACATCTCCAATTGTAAGATCTCCGAAGCACATTTTAGGATTGCACACGACATAAAAGAAACATTTACTTTTTTTATCTGGTCTAAAAGATGATCAAGTTAGATATTGTCTTAGCTAATAGATCATATGTTCAGACATATGTATAACAATGCATGTATTATTCTTGCTCTCAATGGCAGTGTGAACCAGGGAAACAGACTACCCGAATTAAGGAAACAGACTACCCGAACCAAGGAATGAGACTACCTGAACCAAGAAAACAGACTACCTGAACCAAGGAAACAGACTACCTGAACCAGGGAAACAGACTACCTGAACCAGGGAAAAAGAATACCTGAACCAGGGAAACAGAATACCTGAACCAGGGAAACAGAATACCTGAACCAAGGAAACAGACTACCTGAACCAGGGAAACAGACTACCTGAACCAAGGAATGAGACTCCCCGAACCAAGGAAACAGACTACCTGAACCAAGGAAACAGACTACCTGAACCAAGGAAACAGACTACCTGAACCAAGGAAACATACTACCTGAACCAAGGAAACAGACTACCTAAACCAGGGAAACAGACTACCTGAACCAAGGAAACAGACTACCTGAACCAAGGAAACAGACTACCTGAACCAGGGAAACAGACTACCTGAACCAAGGAAACAGACTACCTGAACCAAGGAAACAGACTACCTGAACCAGGGAAACAGAATACCTGAACCAAGGAATGAGACTCCCTGAACCGAGGACACAGACTACCTGAACCAAGGAAACAGACGACCTGAACCAAGGAAACAGACTACCTGAACCAGGGAAACAGACTACCTGAACCAGGGAAACAGAATACCTGAACCAGGGAAACATACTACTTGAACCAAGGAATGAGACTCCCCAAACCGAGGACACAGACTACCTGAACCAAGGAAACAGACTACCTGAACCAGGGAAACAGACGACCTGAACCAAGGAAACAGACTACCTGAACCAGGGAAACAGACTACCTGAACTAGGGAAACAGACTACTTGA
Source organism: Pseudoliparis swirei (assembly GCF_029220125.1). Classification (NCBI taxonomy): domain Eukaryota; kingdom Metazoa; phylum Chordata; class Actinopteri; order Perciformes; family Liparidae; genus Pseudoliparis; species Pseudoliparis swirei. The sequence continues at coordinate 20,647,512 of NC_079409.1, read as the reverse complement.
ACCAAGGAAACAGACTACCTGAATCAGGGAAAGAGAATACCTGAACCAAGGAAACAGACTACCTGAACCAAGGTAACAGAACACCTGAACCAGGGAAACAGACAACTTGAACCAAGGAATGAGGCTCCCCGAACCAAGGACACAGACTACCTGAAACAAGGAAACAGACGACCTGAACCAAGGAAACAGAATACCTGAACTAGGGAAACAGACTACCTGAACTAGGGAAACAGACTATTTGAACCAAGGAAACAGACTACCTGAACCAAGGAAACAGAATACCTGAACTAGGGAAACAGACTACCTGAACCAGGGAAACAGACTACCTGAACTAGGGAAACAGACTACCTGAACCAAGGAAACAGACTACCTGAACCAAGGAAACAGAATACCTGAACCAGGGAAACAGACTACTTGAACCAAGGAATGAGACTCCCCGAACCAAGGACACAGACTACCTCAACCAAGGAAACAGAATACCTGAAACAAGGAAACAGACTACCTGAACCAAGGAAACAGAATACCTGAACCAAGGAAACAGACTACCTGAACCAAGGAAACAGACTACTTAAACCAAGGAAACAGAATACCTGAACCAGGGAAACAGACTACTTGAACCAAGGAATGAGACTCCCCGAACCCAGCACATAGACTACCTGAACCAAGGAAACAGACTAGCTGAACCAGGGAAACAGAATACCTGAACTAGGGAAACAGACTACCTGAACCAGGGAAACAGAATACCTGAACCAGGGAAACAGACTACCTGAACCAGGGAAACAGAATACCTGAACTAGGGAAACAGAATACATGAACCAGGGAAACAGAATACCTGAACTAGGGAAACAGACTACCTGAACTCCCAGCTGGGAAATATCTGCCCAATGCTCAGAGACATCTCCAAAACCAACAACCTTCAAGTCAAATTGGAGAAGATAAAGGCGGAGGAAGAGGCCCATCAAAAAGAGGTGGATCCATCCAGTCAGAGCGCCGTGCTGAAAAGGACTCTAGTGTCGTGGTCGTGAGTAACCTGGAGACCGCCGTTCACTTCCTGAGGGTGCAGGTCAAAGACACCAAAGAGTGTGAGTGAACTCCCTCAAGTTTAAGACGCTGGAAAAGATGGACGACGCTCTCCACAGACAAAAGGAAGAAGCTCGGAAGACTCTTGTGTATAAATCAGGGGACGAGCACTGATGGCAATGGTGGCCAGAAGTTCCCATGAACGTTGCTACTTTTCTGTTTTAATGTATCGTCTTTTTGTGTCTCTTAATCCAGTATTGTATGGCTTTTCACGAATGACAATAAATTATCCTTGAATCCTTGAATGAAACATTTAGTTCTCATTTGCACTCTAAATATAAATGATCTTGTCGGGTTGGCTGTGATGATTTTACATGCTGTTCAGAATGCCAACTTTATGATAGGATGTGGTGAAATAGAATAACAGAAGGCAGACGGGCAGTGAACTCAACTCACCTGTGGGTCCAGAGGAGGCAGCCTCATCTCCATGCTCTTCAGCCACTCTCTCAGTGCTACGATTTGACCCCTGAACTCACACTGCCATTGACTCAAGTCCTCCACGTTCCTGCAACACCAGAGACCATGTTGATCATCTTTTAAAATCAAATGTTTTCAATGAAATTAGACAAATTCAACACATGCACGTACAAGGATGATCAAGCCAAACTAATTATAATCATCACCATATTATTTGAAATAGTTTTTTCTGTATATATTTTATACTGTCTCGAGCTATACGCTGTATTTGTGGAATAACTGGACTCTGAATTCAAAGGCCTCCTTGAAATGTGTAAGATTATGAAGACAGGAAGCACAACATTTGGGGAAAGGGGAGGAGGACTATTAGAACATATCACATTAGGGAGGCATCTGCTCTCTCTCTCTCTCTCTATATATATATATATATATATATATATATATATACATATATAAATGTCCACTGGGCAGAAACCTTAGTTTTCTATGTTTCAATTAGATGTTGTACACAGATTGCTCCGATCATAATTCATATGAGCTGTGTCTGTGTGTTGCCGGTAGACGCAGACACACCGGTCTACAAAGCCGATACAGGCTGTACGTTTTCTTTTAATCGGACCGTTGGTGGCCACTTCCAATCAAGATTGGATTACAATATTCACTTCAGAATCTGTTTAATTCATAAGTATCTACTGTACGTGTGAGATGGACCAGTATTGTTTATGTTGGAAATACTCTTGTATTTCTTTAAGATTGGCCATTACACTTACACGTGTTACAAATCATGGATGCAAGTAACCCAATATTGTTGCATGAATGAATGCCACTGTCCGACATTAGCCTACCCGTGCCTCTGATCCTGTGATGTAGGAGTTAGCGGTCCAAACAAAGCACTCCCTTTATCCTGCATAGGAGAAAATGACACAAAATGACCCTTGACCTTGTGTTTTGCTTATTTGTATAGCATATCCAGCAGCTTGAGCTGACACTGACCATTCAACAGTTAATATACTGGATACGAGATATGACCATGCACGTGTTTGTACATCCTCGTCCTTGTGTTCGTACCTCCCCGTCTCCAGCCTCTGACGCCGGGAGCGCTGGGAGGGACAGGGTCAGATCAGAGTGGTCAAGGGAGCTGAGTGATGAATTCTGGGAGGTGAATGGTCCGTTTCTTCTGTTGGCAGGGTCCTCCATCAAAGCCAGTGGCTAATGTTGGCACACAGAGCATACAAACATGTCTGCATGTGGTCTAAAGGATGTATCTGTAAATACACATGCACCGGTGTTGTCCAATGGAGAGGGGGTTAACGAATCAATATCTAAATGGTGTTTCTTATAAACCCTGATCAGATTAAATGTGTAATTTTCCGAGGAGCTGAAACCAGTATTGTATCATCAACATCTCATTAATCAGACAAAGTCTTAATCATTAAAATAACGATCAACCTCAGTGGGTTAATAATGTGATCACCCAGAAGGACTCTGACCTGATTCAATGGCCCCCTTAAGGATGCGTGTTGGTTGGTCCAACATCGCCCTCATGTGGTCATACCACGAAACACACAGATCATGGTATTACCCTTTAAATTCACTCTCTGAAAGAAAGCAAGCTCTTACTTTTCTCGACATATTTCTCCTATAATAACGCAGGGTTCCCACTCCAGTGTTGAGTTTCCTGGAAATATGAATTGTCTCCTTTGCTAAGAGTCATAAACGGTGCTAATCACCTTCACCGTGAGCTACCGCTAATGGTACACATGTAAGCAAAGTAAATACATTTAAAAGGGCCGTTAGCCAGTTGACTCACATAATTAGACCCCGGCTTATCCATTGATAATAATCCAACTCTCAACAATGTCCAGCACACATTTGAAACCATTGACATTGTTGTGCTCTAATGTTGTTATTTACTATGGAGTGATGAGAAATAAGCATTATGTGAAGTGGCTTACTCTTTATTTCTAGTCTGTCAGTGCTCCTATATTTCATATGCAGCCCCAAAAAAGCATATTCTACTCTAAAAATAGCTTCACACGCATGGATATTGATGTATGAATGACAAGAGGGCCTGTTCAGAGCATATTTATTTACAACATAGTGTTACTGGTCAGAACTTACAACATAATCCACTCACCACATCATTCAAAGCAAAATAAACCAAGGCAAAATAAACCAGTTAGTTTGTGAAATAATATATTGCTAAAGAATTTAATCAGCTCAGTCTGTTGTCTTTATTTTACATTCGCGTCATCCCCAAAAATCCTTAGTAAGGTAGGTAAAACATGCAAGGCAAATTCATGATATATCAAAAGAACGTGATGCAAACAAATTAAAAAGATGTACGGCGGTAAAACACTTTAGAGATACAGGACAGAAATACTTGTGGAAAAATAACTATAGGCAACATATCAAGCTCTTTTTCAGTTTGCAAAGAAAATCAGTGGCAAATGTCAACTGATATGAGACAATTTGATACAATACATACATTCATGCAAATTGGTGCTGTATCAGACATGTCGATGCATCTTTTGAGCACTTTGGTAGGACTTGATTGACAGAAAAAAATACAAAAATATACTAAATATGGAAGAGCAGCTATATGAAGATGTGCTGCTCTACCATGACAGTAAATGCCAATTTAAAAAGAAATGTTACACATGCAGATGTGTGTATGGTATGGGAGTGTTCTCTTAAAAAAAAGAAAAGTCTGGATATGACCACACAGAGATCACTAATAGCATTCAAATAATAAATATATGAAAAATGGTAATGAATGAAAAGTGTTCCTAGAAAGGTATCCCAAGATGGTTTCAGGTTGACTCGGCCTCAGCTCTCTTCAAATGGGATGTGCAATGGAAGAAAGGATATGCTCAATGGAAGATCTACAAATGAAAGAAAATAGCTCCAAATTAAAAACAAAATAAATGAATACCATGCAGTGGGAAAAACAGAAATGAAATGAAAGTTTCCAAACAAGTCTGAATGAAACTTTGCAAATGAAATGAAAATGACAATGTATTCCAAAACAGTTGTGCACTGTACCTGTGTCACTGCGTGAGGATGACAAGGACTCACAAAGCCATCCAAGTTGAGAGGATTGTTTGCTGCGGCCGACTCAGTATCTGTGTTCATGTGTTGGCTTCCGAGGGACTGATTCAGCTGTCAAAAACAGGATGACAAAAAACAAAAAAAACTGTCAACCAGCTGTAATGACAACTTTGAATCGTTATAGTTCACTAGTGATATGACCATGTGTGGGAAAGGAAAACAAATGGCATGAATAAATGACTTATCTAGGATCTGAGATGCGTTCAAAATCGAATGGAGAAAAAACACAAGAAAAAAAAACATGCGGAAATAAAAATTCAACTTACAAGAATCAAAGAAACAGGTCGCAGGTCTGTATGGGGGATCAGGATGGAGTCTGACATCATCTTGGGATTAACCAGGAACACTTGACATGGTTACTATATAGAATCTAAAACTTGGAGTGCGTAAAACAATGAACCCAAAGGATGCAAAAGTCCTCTAAATATAAATGGGCATGAGTTCAAATATAATGAAAGATGTGAAACTGGTTTAAAAAAATTCTGCATAATTTTAATTCTGGCATGTTCTTTTTATATTCTTGTAGTGTCCCATTTTGTAGTGTCTCACAGGTGTATTCTTACTCGGTGCATTATTTAGTTACCCAGATAACATAATGTATATTTTTTCCATAACTCTATACAAACATTCAGAAAGGCATCTATGTATTTTAGAATCTGTTAAAAACGTTAGAAACTAAGTCGACGTACAGCATCTCATTAAGTAGTGTCGAAAAAGATAAAAAATAGACAAATATCCTTGAATTTCAAAGGAATACTGGAAAAATATCTCTGTTTGACATACATACAGTATATATTAGTTTCAGAAAGCACAAGTATACAACTTTTTAACAAGTGTAAAATGAAAACTATAAAGTCACTTAAAAAATAGCAGAAATGTCGTGCTTTGCTTTGAAAAATATAAACTGACTTAGTAATTAGTACTAAGGGGAAAAAAAACATATCAAGCAATGTTTGCTTTTGTCTCCATATATGAGGCACATGTTTATCGATTTGTGACATGAAAAAAAAAATAGCCTTAGCAATTATTGATGTGACCACATGCAGGGCAGAATAAATAAATAATATTTTCTTTAACTATTTGTTTGAATATGAAAAATGCAACTGTAGAGTGCATTATTATTTTGTAATTCTTAGACGCTAGGTCTATTGTTAGGAACAGAACTAGCTAATCAGAATCTGCGGCTAAAGCCACTTGAAGAGGACGTGAAGGAGGAGGTGGACATGTTCATGCTAAAGCCAGCATCAATGCTGCCTCTCCTGGAGCCTGTTCGGGATCCGGTCCTTGAACCAGTCCGGGAGCCATAGGCAGATCCAGGGTTACTGGCATTGTAGGGACTGTAGAGGCCTTTGGTGGATACGGAGGAGGCCTCCAGAAGTCTCAGGCTTGTTCCTTCCTCGACCATGCTCTTGTCCATTGCATCTTTGAAGGAGATTTTCAGTTTTGTTTTTGGACATGTTAGATATCTTGAATAAGCACCGACATCTCTCAGTTTCTGGGCAGTGCGGGCATCGATTGTGCCCTTTCTGATAGATTCATCTAGTGTCACTCTGCCCTCGACATCAGGCTCAATAAGTCCACCAGTCAGATACTGGACCTCAAGGAAACGCTGCCCAGCTTCATAATACAACCAGCCTTTCTTCAGAGCCTGGGAGGCAGACATCTTTACTTTAGTTCTGGGATCTTCAAATCCAGTGAATGCTTTTTGAGCCAGGCTCAGGCGATCAACCATGATTTTATCCACAAGGCCTCTTTCTGCTGCTTCAGCGATTGAGAATCTCTCTCCAGTTGTGGGATCAATTATTCCTCCTGTGCAGGCTTGGGCCTCTAACAATCTTTGGCCAGTGATGTTGTCTACCAGGCTTCTGTGTATGGCCTCAGTAATAGACACCTTCTCCAGTGTGTCTATGTCCAACATTCCAGCTACAGGGCCAGTCTCCTCTGCCGGGTCATTCCATATGACTGCAGGTGTTTTAATGGTGGGTATGGGGCTCATGGGAGAAGAGTAGGTAGAACCAGTGGTGGAACTAAAGGACGATGAGCGTGAGCGGCCGCCTCCCATGTTGCCAGAAAGCATATCAGCAAATTCTGTGATGGCAAGGTTTCCAGATCGGTATGTATCAAGGGCATTCTGGTCAATGAGGCCACGTGAAAGAGCATCATCAACATCGTACTGCTTGCCAGACCTTCTGTCAATAATAACTGATTTGACAGTACCATCAGAGGAAGTAATTGTGATCTCTTCCCATTCACACTCCTGCTCAGCAAGTTCCATGTATGTTTGGTGATCAATAAGTCCCTTCCTGTAGGCCTCATACACAGTCATTTCTTTTCCAGTCTCAGGGTCTATGATGACAACTCTGCGCTTACGAACAGAGGATTTTGAGGAGGTCTTCCTTTCCTGCTTCTTTTCCTTCAAAAGCAGGAGCACCAGCCCAGTGGCAGGATCAGTGATGCACCTCTCCATGAGCTGGAGGTAGGTTAGGTTTTCTTCAGTGTTGGGGTCAAAGAAGCCTTTAGTGTCATCAGATGGATCTGTCAAGATCTCATTCATTTCCTCATCAAAGAAGCCACGTTTGTAGGCCATCTCAACTGGCAGACGATGACTTTCCTCTGGGTCAATGATTCCACCAGTGGCAATCTGGGCTTCAAGGAGACGGATTCCATGATCTTTCAGGATGAGCCCCTTTTTCATGGCTTGGAACAGGGAGATTGTCTTGCCTGAATACGGATCTCTATATCCTGTGACTGCACGTTCAGCAGAGAGGAGCTTGTCTTTGAATTCGGGTCCTACAATACCCATCTTCACTGCATCACTGACAGTCAGTTTAAGGTTTTTGATGGGATCAATAACATAGCCTGAGGCTGCCTGTGCCTCAAGGAGTTCAAATGCTGTGCCTGGCCTAATCATATTCTTTTTCATGGCCTGGTAAATTGATAGACGATCCTTTGAGGACTCTAAATATACACCAGCAATACAGCTTGTGCCCTCAAGGTACCTTGAAAGTCTGCTGGTAACCTCCTCCAATGTAATGAGACCTTCATTTAGTTGAGTGACAGTCTGCTGGTCAATAATTTCTGAGCGGATCAGCTCTTCCATCGTGATCTGTTTCCTCAGACCCTGGAACATCAGTCTCTTGTCTCCCATGGAGAGTAGACGCAACCCACCATCTAACTTGCATCTCTTGAGCAACTGTGCATACGACAGTTCTTCTTCATTGACAGGGTCAATGAATTCCTTAACACTGTCAGTCAGCTTCTCATTGGTTTCCTTGTTGATGTAACCTCTTTGCATGGCAATGTCAGCTGGCAGGTGGAACTGGAATTCTGGATCAATAATACCCCCAGTGGCGGTTTGTGCCTCTAACATTTTCAGAGCATAATCTTCTGGAACAAGATCCTTTTTCATGGCCTGGAAAAGAGATATGATTTTCCCACTGTATGGATCTTTGTATCCAGTGACTGCTCTCTCAGCTGAAAGAAGTTTATCGTGGAGCTCAGGGCCAACAACACCTTTACGCACAGCTTCGTCAACCGTGAGTGTTTCATTTTGAACTGGATCGACAATGAATCCGGTCGCTGCTTGTGCTTCAAGGAGGCTGAGAGCTAGTTCTGGCTTGATAAAACCTCTCTTCATTGCTTGGTATATGCTTATCTTGCAGCTGGAATCTGTTGCGACCCCAGCAACACAGCCTGTGCCATAGAGATACTGTTTCACATTGGTCATCTCCATGATGTCACGGATGTCCCTCTTGCCCCGTTTAAGGAGGTTGTACGTCTCCAAGTCAACGATGCGGGCGTTGTAGAGCTCGTCAATCGTTATCCTTCTTCTTATAGTCTTATATGACAGTGGATTATCATTTATGATGATCTCTCTCTGCTCCATGATCTCAATAATGATGATTATCATCCGCTCTTTAGTGATTTTGCCAGAGCGATATTCATCCATGAGCTTCTGCCTCTCTTTCTCTGGAAGCAAATTTGAGTTCAAGATTTCCCACAGGGTGACTGGTGTATCAGCAAGGCCCTCGATTGGAATTTCAATCTCGGTGTCTGTCAGGTCATTCTGTGTTTGTTCCTCTGTGTAGAGGTATGTCTTCTCCACAACAGTTGGAGACTGAGGCTTGGAGAGTGGAAGGATGTACAGGCCTGTCTCCGGATCTCTTTGGCACTTGTCTTTAAGCTGTCTGTAGGTACGACTCTCATCGGTTTCTGGGTCTGTGAAAGCCTTGTTGTCATCAGATGGTTCAGATAGCGTCTGAGCCATTTCTTTGCTGAAAATGTTCTTCTGATATGCAACATCTGTTGGGACACGGTGGCTCTTTACAGGGTCAATGATTCCTCCACTAACCATCTGTGCCTCAATCAAAGGCATGGCATGTTCTTTCAGGATGAGATCTTTTTGCACCGCTTCAAAGAGGGAGATTTTGTTGCCTGTGAATGGATCTTTATAGCCAGTGACGGCTTTTTCTGCAGAAAGAAGTTTTTCATGTAGCTCTGGACCAACAAGACCTGACTTCACTGCCTCGTCTACTGTCAGGCACTGATTCTTCACTGGATCAACAAGGAAACCAGTGGCAGCCTGCGCCTCAAGAAGTGAAAGACCTGTGTTGTGTCTGAGGAGCTTTTTCTTCATAGCCTGATAAATGCTTATTTTCTCTTTGGTTGGCTCCAGGTAGATGCCAGCGATGCTATCAGAGCCCTGGAGATATTTATTGACATTAGGATTCTCACTGACTTGTTTCGGTGTTGTTTTGCCTTGTTGAAGGAGGTCAAAGGTTGGTTTGTCAATGATTTTGGAGTCATACAGAGAGGCTGCTGGAACCGGAGCTCTCAGGCCCTTGAAGCTGGACTGTTCTTGTTTCTTGGTCTCTTTCTCATATACAATTGTGATGACAATTTTTATTAACCTTTCAATTGTAATCTTTCCTGACCTAAACTGTCTGAGCAGGTCACGCCTGTGTTCCTCAGTGAGATATTCAGTGTTGATGATGTCCCAGATGGTCATCTTCCTGCCCTTAAATGGTCCAGAGTCAAGCTCCACAGTTGCCTGAGTCATAGCCTCTTTAGTCTGGGCGTCAGTGTATGTCTGCTCCTCCTTTGCATGGATTGCTTCATCAGAAAGAGGCAGAAGCTGGAGACCAGTTTTCTTGTCAGTGACACATCTCTTGAAGAGCTGAGCGTATGTGACATTTTCTTTTGTGTTGGGGTCAAAGAAGCACTTAGTTTCATCAGTGGGACTGTTAAGAATTTGTTTCATTTCGTCATCGAAATAACTTCTCTTGCAGGCCACATCATGAGGAATGTGATGGCTCTTTACTGGATCAATGATACCGCCAGTGGTCATTTGGGCATCAAGCAGTCGGATTCCTTGTTCTTTAGGGATGAGATCTTTTTTCATTGCCTGGAACAGAGACACCGTCTTGCCAGTGTAAGGATCCTTGTAACCTGTAACAGCTCGCTCTGCAGAGAGGAGTTTTTCATGCAGCTCAGGACCAACAACACCTGCTTTGACAGCTTCATCAACAGTGTACTTCTGATTATGAACAGGGTCAATCACGTAGCCTGTTCCTGCTTGGGCTTCAAGCATATTCAGGGCAGGCCCTGCCCTCATCATGTCTTTCTTCATGGCTTGATAGAAGGACATTGTCTCATTGCGTGAGTCAATCATTACACCTGCAATGCAGTTGGTACCCTTCAGTGCTTTGTGGACAGGCTCCATTTCAGACACTTCTTTTACTGTCGTTTTGCCCTTGTGTAATTTGTTGTAGAGGTCTTTGTCAATGATTTGGGACTCCAGGAGTTCAGTGGCAGGTACAGGTGCTCTCAAACCATCAAAGGTAATCTCATTCTTCTTCTCTTTGTCCTCTGCCACTGTAATGACAATCTTGATGATTTTTTCGATTGTGATTTTGCCTGTCTTGTATTGACGGAGAAGGTCCTTCTTCTGGTCCTCGGTGAAGTACTCAGAATTGATTATTTCCCAAATGGTGACAGTCTTCCCCTTGAATCGTCCAAATGGCACAGCCACAGTTGTGTTGCTTAACACATCCTTGGTCTCCTCCTCTGTGAATATACTTGAGCACTGAGCAGCTTTGTCCGTGATTGGCAAGAGTAGCAGATTGGTGTCAGGGTCTGTAGTGCATCTTGTCATTAGCTCAGAATATGTCAATGGTTCCTGAGTGCTGGGGTCAAAGTATCCCTTTGTGTCATCTGAAGCTTTCTCCATGATCTTATTCATTTCAACATCATATTGTCCCTGTTTGTAGGCAATTTCATTGGGTACACGGTGACTATTGATAGGATCGACGATGCCACCAGTTGCAAGCTGAGCCTCAAGGACTCTGATGGCATGATCCCGTTCGATCAGACCCTTCTTCATGGCTTCAAAGACACAGATCTTTCCACCAGTGTAAGGATCTTTGTAGCCAATAACTGCCCTCTCTGCTGAAAGCATTTTGTTGTGCAGTTCCGGGCCAATCAAGTCTTCCTTCACAGCCTCATTAACAGAAAGCTTCTGGTTGTTAATAGGATCTAACATGTAACCTGTAGCTGCTTGAGCTTCAAGAAGGATCATGGCTGTGCCAGGAGTAATCTTCTTCTCTTTTGATGCTTGATAGATTGACATCTTTTGATTAGTTGGTGTCAAAACTCCAGCAATGCAATTCTTTCCCCGAAGAGTTGTTTTAAGTTTTGGAGTCTCCCCAAGCTCCTGAATAGTTGTTTTGCCATTTTTTAGCTTGTCAAACTCCTTATTGGTTAGAAGGCCAAGCTCATGAAGTCTGCTTGCAGGCACCTTATCACGTATGCCATCAAAAGACAAAGGATCTGGTCTTTTGTCCACACTGTCTACCGCATCATTGGCATTTCTTCCATTGTAAATAGCATTTGTTATTTCAACGTTTTTAATACCGATGAGCTGCTCTTTATCAGTGTGTTGCTCTTTCTGTGCTTCCACAAGCTGCTGCAGCTTCTGGCGCAAGTTCTGGTTCTCTTCTGCAAGAATCCTTTCCTGCTCTAGTCTCTTCTTCTCCAGTTCCAGCATTTCTTTTTGCTTGTTAAGCATATCTTTTTCTGCCTCTTTTTGTTTACTGAGGACCTCATCCATGGTAGCGTGGAGTTTCTTCTTCTCCTCCTCCATCTGCTGTCTCTGGCGGTCCTGTTCGTCTTTGAGAGTTTTGGCCTTTTTGACTTCTTCTTCAAACTGGCTCTCCAGCCACTTTTTCTCATCTTCAATTAGCATCTCCTTCTTCAAAAGCATCTCCTTCTCTGTCAGGAATGTCTGCTGGAGCACCGTCTTCTCGTGTTCAATTTGTTTCTGCTGTGCATCGGCCATCTGATGAAAATAAATAGAAAAAGTAAGTTACAATTGGTATATAGGTGAGGCACATATATTATGAACATATTTTATTTATCAAAATTGTTTATTTTGTCTCATTTAATTTATTTGTCAAGGATATTATTTGTACAATGCACTCTGCTTATGCCTAGGGATTGTGTTACCTCATATAATATAACTGCAAAGTAATTAAAGTGAGAAGAAAAACAATACATTCCTGTTTGTAGGAATGTGTTGATGGCACTGCTTATTACGAGTTCACTGTACTGAACAATTATAAAATAATTAAAAGGACCCTGAACATTTAAAAAAAAAAGAGTTGGGAACTCTACAGTGACTCTGACAGCTCAACACACTGTAAATTATGAAAAAAACATGTTTTATTTCTTTTGCCTAACCAATAATTAAACAATTAAAATGTATTTCCATCCTTAAACTTTACTTGGTGACAATTCTGAAAATAACTTTAGCCAGGTAACATAACATTTCCTGTTTCCCAAATAAGTGTGTGTATTTTGTTAAATGATTTGAATTGGCAGGCTAATGATAAGATAAAGGCCATTATCAGGTTAACAGCTGTAAACTGTAATAACATCTGAATTTTGCGATGTCAATGTTAAAATGACCCACAAATAGCCAACTTCAATTACTATGATCAACTAAAACAGTTTCTGTGTTTGGTTGTTTTATTTGTGGTATGTTTCCTCCTTCTCTCCCAGTTTAATGCATAGTATAGAATAAAGCAATTCCCTTCTCTTCCCCCAGAGGTGATGGATAAACCGAGGGTTGAGGGATGTGGGTGACGCCAACATACTGTATACTTGTAAAACAGGGAGGGCTCAATAGGTATGGTGAGATCTCTGGTAAATGTTTTAGCACGTCTATGTTGGTGACAGTTTTGCTGGCCTGGAAAGTAAAAATGCATTGATCTGTTGGGGTGGAGATGTCTGCATATCTTAACAGCATTCAACGTGAAAGTGTACGGTTATTGAAGGTAACATTTTCTTAGCCACTAATGTTTTGGTCTTTTCATCCTGCAAATACAGCCAATATTCAAGATATGGTTACCATGTATGGTAAATGAGATGGCGTTCTTGTAAATCTGGATGGAGTGTGATGCACGGCTATCTCTCTAAATCACACTTAAGTTTAGCATTTTGTCTAAATTGCTAAAGGCCTATCATATTTTGATTGATTTAAGTTTTTTAAACGGAAAAGATATGTGAAGCGTGTCTCAAAATGAAGAAACATTCCAGGATATGAGGGGACATTCAGGATATGATCGGCATGAGCACAGTGCACTGTACAAAAAAATGTAATCAAAATTATATTAAAAATCATAGTTATGATTTTGTGATTAGCATAGTGAGAGAAAGGAATAGAGGAAATTTAAAGAAGTGTGTTAGTTTTAAGAAAGAGTTAACAATGACATAATCTGCTCGTTTATGCCATTTTTGACACAATACCTCTTTAGATTTATTTTGAAGTTCTTCTGCTTCTTGTTTCAGTCTAGCCTTCTCCCTCTCTAGGTCTGCGATTGCGTGGCGTAAATCGCCAGCCTCTTTGCTGGTATTGACTCTCTCGTCTTCCAGTTTATGCACTGTCGTCATTTTTTCTTTGGTGGCTATCTCCGTCTCATGAAGGCGGGTAGCAATACTATCGGCTTGTTTCTTGAATCTTTTGGCCTCTTCCTCGGCTTTGGCCTGGGCTTCACTGAGCTGAGAAACCTGGAGTTTGAGTTGTTCCGCTTCAGCCACAATCTCCAACTGCCTTCTCCTCTCTGCTTCAAGTGACCTCTGGTATTCCTCCGTCTCCTCGTCCAGACGCTGTTGCATTAGTTGTTTATCCTCCAGCAGCTTTTGTGCCTGCTGCTGGGCCAAGTCCTTCTGTCTTTGAAGCATCTCTGCCTCGGCCCGAAGTCGAGACGCCTCCTGTATGGCCTGCATTTTCTCTTTGAGCATTTTCTCAGCAAGAACCCGTTGCTGATTGAGGTCTTCTTCTGCAATCATTCTCAGGCGGGCAGCCTCTTGGGATTCGACACTAAGTCTGGCAGCATCCTCAGCGAGCCTTTTCATCGTGTCGGCCTCCTCGGCAAGGAATTTCTGAGAGTTGTCTTTGTCCTTCTTGATGAGGCGCTGATTTTCCTCCTCAATTCTGATTTTCAGCTTGAGCAGCTCCTCCATCTGAACCTTGACTTTGAAGAGCTCCTCCTCCACCTGGCCCCTTTGCTTGACGGCGTCATCAACCTCATCCTTCAAGCGCTGCAGCTCTTCGTCCAGGACGGATTTCTGTTTATCGGTGTCGTCGAGCCTCAGTTTAACCTTTGTGAGCTCTTGCTCCACTTGGAACTTCTGTTTCAATGTTTGCTCTGCCAGTTTTTTGTGCTTCACCATTTCAGCGTCGGCCTGTTGCTTCTGCTTGAGCGCTGAGCTTTCCGCTTGTGCTCGTTTGGCGGCTTCAAATTCGGCCTCCTTCCTCAACCGTTCCGCATCCTCCTGAGCTTTGGCCTGGTTTACAGCCTCTTGCTCAGCCGCGGCCTTCTGCCACTCAGCTTCCTCCGCTTGCTGGCGAAACAGAGCCGCCTCCCTTTCTGCCTTCTCCCTGGCGGCCTCTGCCTCCTTGGCTAGCTTCTTGGCTTTCTCGTACTCTGCCTGAAGCTTCTTCTTTGTGATGCCGTCTTCCTTCTGTTGGGCGAGGACACTTTGGGCTTGGTGCTCAGCTGCATTGCATTTCAGGGCCGCGTGTTCGGCTGCAACAATCTGTTTTTCCGCTTCGATGTCGGCCACGTCTTTCTGCCTCCTGGCCTCTTCGGCCTTCTTTTTCAGACGAGCGAGCTCTTCTTGGGCGGCCTTGCATTGTCTGGCTGCCTCTTCCTCTGCAGCGGTGATCTTCCTGACCTTCTCCTCTGCTTCCCTCCTCCTCCTCTCCTCCTCAAGGGCAAGCTTCCGTAGATTCTCCGCCTCCTCCTCGGTTCTCAGTTTGCTTTGTTGAGTCTCCTCCGCAATGTTCTTGAGCTTGTTCAGTTCCAGCTCCAGATCGAGTTTTCCAGACGAGGCCTTTTCAAAGTTGAGCTTCAGAATTCGGATTTCTTCTTCGACGACCCGCCTCTGTTTCAGAGTGTCGTCCACGATGGCCTTTTGGCGGTCCATTTCGGCCTCGGAGGATTTTTTGAGTAGGACGATCTTTTCCTCAATCTCTTGCTTGTGCTGGTTAGCCTGGTCTTCAAGAGCTTTCCTCTGGTAGGACTCGTCCTCTGCCTGACGGCGGAGTCTTTCGTTTTCTGCCTCCTTCTCTTTCAGGGCGATTTCGGCCTCTGTTTTCGACCGAGTGGCGTCGCTGATCGCAGCCAGCTTCTCTTTGAGAATCCGCTCGGCCTCTGCTCTCTGACGGGCTGCCTCTTCCTCGGCAACTTGCCTCTGGTGCTTGGCCTCCTCTGCGATGGCTCGAAGCTTGCTGGCTTCCTCCGCCACGTCCCTCATCTTGCTGGCTTCGGCCTCAAGAAGCTGTTTGCTCTTCTCCGTGTTGGACATGGTCTCCTTCTCTGCCTTGAACTTCAGCTGAATGAGTATATCCATTTCACTGCGCACTTTGGCCAGCTCGTCCTCCAGCTGTTTCCTTTGTTGTTGCGCTGCGACGACTTCATTCTTCAGGCGGTACAGTTCATCTTCAAGGAGGGACCTCTGCTGTTCCGCGTTGTCAAAGTCGGCCCGGAGTCGTATCAGTTCCTGTTCCGCAGTGAGTTTCTGCTGAGCTGTGCTCTCAGCCACCTTCCGCTGCCTGTCGAGCTCAATCTCGGCCATCTCTTTCTGCTTCAGGGCCGACTCTTCAGCTTTGGTTCTCTTTTTGGCCTCACGCTCAGCCTCCTCCTTTTGTTTCTCGGCATCTTCCTGAGCGAGGCTCTTCTTGTGAGCTTCTTCCTCAGCCTGGAGTCTCAGACGGAGGGCCTCATTAGCTTTTTGCCGCCACTTCTCAAGCTCCCTTTCGGCCTCCTCTCTGGCGTTTATCGCATCCTCCTGTTGTTTCTTGAGATGTGCCGCTTCCTGTTGCAGCTGAAGGACGGCGCCGTGCTCTTGTTTGAGGGATTCCTCCAACTTTGAGGTCTCTTCCACAAAGGAGATCTGTTTGCTCTGGAGCTCAGCCGCCGCACTCTTCTGGGCTGCCACGTGTGCAACCTTGATTTGTCTCTCCTTTTCAAACTCGGCTTGCTTCACTTGCCTTTCAGCCTCCTCGGCCTGCATCTTGAGCTCGTCAAGGTCTTGCAGAGCTTTTTGCTTTTGCTTAGCAGCTTCTTTCTCTGTCTCAGATTTGCGTTGGAGTTCGTCCTCTGCAATGCGCTTTTTCTGGGTCTCCTCGTTGACCTGTTTGTGGAGCTTCTCAGCTTCCTCCTGGGCGGCCTTTCGGAGTTGCTCCGCTTCGGCTGCCCTCACGCGAAGTTGCTTGAGCTCGGATTCCGCGGAAGACTTTTGTTTTACCGTCGTCTCAAGTTGGATCCTGATGATGTGGATTTCCTCCTCGATCTTGGTCCTGCTGTGAACAGCCTCGTCCACCTGGTTGCTTTTGTCCTTGATCTGCTGCTCGGACAGATTTTTTAGCTCATGCAGTTCCAGCTGGATGTTGTGCTTTTGCTTCTCAGCATCTACAGCAGCAATCTCTCTCCTGCTAACTTCTTCCTGCATTTTGAGCTTCAGTTCTTGAGCCTCTTTCTCAGCTTTGGCAATGGCCTTTGCGTGACCTGCAGCTAACTGCTTCTGTTTGTCTAACTCGGCCTGCATCTCGGCCATTTTTTTCTGCTCTTCTGCTTTGAGTTTCTTTGAAACTTTCTGCATTAGTGGAGGCAAATGGTAAAGATAGGGTTATAATCAAGCATGACATGTTAAAGGTAGCACTGTACATTAACCAGCTCAAAACGGTGTGGATTAAACTTGAGATAACTGGAGTAATCACAGCCTAATCCCACCGGAACATGAGCTCTTTAATGTACTGTATTACCAAGGCAATGTTAATGTTAGCTTAAAAGGTCAAGTCAAAGATCATTCACTGGGCACAAATTAGATGCACATTCATTAAGGTGATGTTAAATTCACGATGCAATAAAACAATTAATAACAAGGCAATTCGGGGAAAAATGGATGACGGGGATGAACGAATCAATGAAACAAAATATCACTTCACAACACAGCGAGAAAACCATATGGCATGCAACTGTAGCTGTTTCTAACTTTCAAAACTGCCTCATAATAGTGATTCCAATATAAAATTGTATGTACACAATTTGTTTTAATTCTCAACAAATTGTTAAAGATTGTTTGCTGAAATGTTTATTTTCAATATGCATTGCATTGATGGGAGGAATAGCCATTTATATGCATGTAAGGATATTTCTGATACTATTGATGTGTTTCTTTTTTTTTCTTTTAAGGTGGGTATATTTTCACTAAATAATTTCAACTAAATCCATCACACCATTAACTTAAACTAGCTCTTAATCCATGCACTCTGGGTTCTTTAAATCACTATTTGCCACAAAAATGGAAAGGAAAGGAAAAGTCAAGGATAACAGGTTGAAATGACGAATCCTGTTTATAGATGCAGGAAGTAGAAGAAGCACCGTGACGTGGGTTTAAAAGAACACCGAGTGCATAGTGCGAGTAAGACATTGTGGATAGCTACTGTAATTCTATGAAAGGCTGCAGTGAAAGCAAGGAAATAGATACGCCACGAAAAGCCAAAGTGCAGTTTGAGAGAGACACAGATGTTAAAATGACGGAGGGAATGGAGATTATACGGAAAAGTAGAACCACTGTAAATAATTTACCTCTTTAATGCTCAAACAAGTTAAGCATTCATCATGGCAAAGCACTGGCAAGCAGTTAAGAGAAGCAAATAAACAAACAAAACATTAGGGTAAGAAAATAATGTGAAACTTTAAACTTGTGTTAATTTAGGGGGGCAAAGGAGAGCTGAAACACTTTGATTTAAACCCCCAAGAAATGAAGGGAGCAGGACAAGAGGATAAGAAAGAAAAGGAGAATCGTAGTGAAAGAAAGAACCCCCAACTCTAAACCTACTCCACATTACAGACAGTGAATGGAGGTGAGGTAGCTACGAACACACCGTGTATATTATTAAGTCTAAATTTAGGCGGATGTTGAGAATGAATGTTAATGTCTCAATTTAAAATACTGGAAATATTATTTAAAACTGTATTCAAAACTGTACATACCAGCACATTTCTTCTTCTTGTACATATTACCACCTTCTGCATAGTGTATTCTTTGTATTTGTTGTCTCTTATTATAGTGTTATTTCTAAACTGATGACTCGGTGAGCCCTGCACTAGATTTCCAATGTGTCTGGACTGTTGGTCGAGTCACAAATGGCAAATAAAAACTTGAATCTGGAATCTGGAAAAAAAACCACCCTCAAATCTAATCATGTATGTTAGCAATTCTTAAATTTGGTGATATTTTTCTTCAGCGTCTCATTATTTCTTTGTCGTCATTTAAATCAACAACAATAATGTTCTTCTCTAGCATCTGGATCAGCTACAGCATGCCAACGTTTCAAGCGTGACCGGTGCAAAGGAACCGTTTGTCACCCGTACATTCATGTTTTTTGTGAACGCGTGTGTGACACACAAGTGCGTGCATGCATGCGTTTCGGGTAATCGGCGGCTAATCTCGTTTGTTTGGTCGCTTGGCTGATTATTTGCTTGGTTGGCTGGATTAATGTTAGCATTTAGTTTGTTTGGGATCCTCAGCCAGTTGTCACGCACCTCCTCGTCCTCCAGGCGGCGCTGCGTGTTGGTGATGAACTTGATGTACTGACTAGTCAGAGTCATCAGCTCACTGTACCGGGTCCTCAGCGTTACATACTGATACGGGGAGAGACAAACAAATCATCCGGTGTCATTTACAGTCAAATAAGTCAATGGATCCGATGTCCTTCAACAACAAAAAAGATTTCTAGAAGACAAATTTAACTTTCACGGAAAACAAACCTCCTGAATGATGTCGTCGGAGGCGGAATCCATTTTGGTTTTCTTCAGCGGAGAAGCAAGAGGATCCATATGAGCTTTGTAGGCAACTAACTGGAGCTCATAGTCCTGATTGGGAAGAAAAAATGCATCCTCCATACATTAGTAATACTCCAAATTACAATATTAACAATAATGAATGAAAACTGTTGTTGTTTATGCTCACCTTGATAGTATTAATGTAACCTTTAGCATAGGTTTGACACTCTTCGACTTTGTCGTTGTTGTTCTCAATCTCCTCCAGCAGTTTCTGTTTAAAAAAAGATAGGTTTTCATTGATTCGTTTGCTAGTTTCAGGCAGAAATGAATGAGAAACAAAGGCGGTCCTCGACGGACCTTCTCCTGAGTCAGTTGCTCATTGAGCGTCTTGCTGTCAGTGATGGACACGGCCTGGATCTTCTCCTGCCTTTCCTTGGCGTCGGAGATCCAGCGGATCAGCCAATCGTAGCTCTGGCGATAGTAGCCCAGCTGGCGGCCGAGCTGATCGAGCTCCCTCTGGCGGATGTCCATCTGAGCGAACACGGCCTTCCAGCGGTCCTGAAGACCAGACAGAAGCTGGCGGTAGTGGTCCAGCTCCACGTCCCGCTCGCTGTGCACGCGGGACATCTTGTCGCTCACGACAGTGGCCTTCTTCAGCTCTTCTTCCAGAGAGTCAAACACCGGCTGCTCACCCTCGGCCTCCACTCGCATTTTCTGCAGACGTCGAAAAAAAAGAAGAAAAAGCCGGTCAGCGGGCCGAACTGCTTCACGGCAACCGTTCCCACACTCAAAGAAATGACTCATTGGATGAACTCAATTAAATTGTTGGCAGGTTTTCCATCCAATAATTATATGCAACTCCAACTCAATTTTAGCACATCAGTGCAATAAAATGTAATTAAGTTAGTCCAACTCATTTGTATCAAATACATCTCAAATAAAATAACGATATTCATTTAATTAAATTAATTTGTGTTTGTCCAACTCAAAATATAAACTAATTAACTAACAAATTATGCAAACTCAACACAGAAGGAACGCCCCGACTGGGAATTGAACCCACGGTCCTTTGAGTTGATATGCACACCGTCTAACCTAAATAAATCTAATGAATGAAAGTATTCATACATTTTGTGTTACACCCATTAAATATAAATATCTATTTTTGTAATTGATTTATTTAAATGTATCAAACAATATTTAAATGTGTCACCTCGAAGAAGGGCTTGAATCGTTTTTGTGAGTGTAACCTAAATAAATCTAAAAAATGAAAGTATTCCTACATTTTGTGTTACACCCATTCAATATAAATATCTTCGTTTTGTAATTGATTTAATTAAATGCATCAAACAATATTTAAATGTGTCACCTCTAAGAAGGGCTTGAATTGTTTTTTTGAGTGCAATCGACTGACGACAATATGCCGTTTACCTTGAGCGTTGTCCTGTAGGCCTCGACTTCCTTGCCGTCGCCGGGCACCGTGTTAACCTCCCGCAGACAGTCCTCGTACTGCTTGAGGACTCCCTCGGCACCCTGTGTGTTACGGATGACTATCTCCACAGTCTTCAGCCTGGCACGAGAAACAACAAGGAAGCACATTAGCAAGGCCTTGGGGGTATCGGGGCATCCCCTCATTCTCATTTCACTTGACCGGGGACTTACTTATCGAGATAAACCGTGGAGAGTATGGTGGCGTGGTCCATCTTCTGAACGGTGATTTCGAGCTCCGAGCGCAGGACGGGAGCCGAGGCGGACTGCTGAGGGGAGGCCAAGACCTCTTGGGTCCTCACAGACACGTTGTCGAGGTCCTTCTTGAGGCCCTTAAGCTTCACCTGGACTTTCTGCACAACAGAAGAAGAAGAAGAAGAAGAAGAAGAAGAAGAAGAAGAAGAAGAAGAAGAAGAAGAAGAAGAAGAAGAAGAAGAAGGAAGAAGGAGGAAGAAGAAGAAAAGAAGAAGAAGAAGGAGAAAGGAAGAAGAAGAAGAAGAAGAAGAAGAAGAAGAAGAAGAAGAAGAAGAAGAAGAAAAGAAAGAAGAAGAAAAAGAAGAAGTAAAAGAAGCAGAAAGAAGAAGAAGGAGAAAGGAAGAAGAAGTAGAAGAAGAAGCAGAAGAAGATGAAGAAGAAGAAAAGGAAGAAGAAGAAAAAGAAGTCGAAGAAGCAGAAAGAAGAAGAAAAGAAAGAAGAAGAAAAAGAAGAAGTAGAAGAAGCAGAAAGAAGAAGCAGAAAGAAGAAGAAGGAGAAAGGAAGAAGAAGAAGAAAATAAAGAAGAAAAAAAAGAAGAAGTAGAAGAAGCAGAAAGAAGAAGAAGCAGAAAGAAGAAGAAGAAGAAGAAAAGAAAGAAGGAGAAAGGAAGAAGAAAAGAAGAAGAAGAAAAGAAAGAAGAAGAAAAAGAAGAAGTAGAAGAAGAAGAAGAAGGAGAAAGGAAGAAGAAAAGAAGAAGAAGAAGAAAGGAAGAAAAAGAAGAAGTAGAAGAAGCAGAAAGAAGAAGAAGAAGGAGAAAGGAAGAAGAAAAGAAGAAGAAGAAAGGAAGAAGAAAAGAAAGAAGAAGAAAAAGAAGAAGTAGAAGAAGCAGAAAGAAGAAGAAGAAGAAGAAGAAGAAGACAAGAGTTAGCGACTTGTCAGGAGAGTCTAAACGTGTTAAACATGGGGGAGGGGCCAGTGGTTCTCGATCCTGTCCATTATTTGAACTCACAGAATTAGCCAATTCCCATTTTCCCTTCCTCTACTTCCATCCGACCATCTCTGTGGATTTGTTTTGCCTCGAGCCTGACTGTATTTCCATACACGCTGCCGTCAGGCTATATTTGAAAACTAACCAAGCAAATTACACTCAAATAGGATTACGAGGGTCATGCAAATGTGCAGAACCGCAGCCAACGTTTTGCATCCCTCACGACATCGAGACACGTGTGCCAACGCAAAGACGAAGCACGAGTTTCTGCTTCATCATCTCGAGTAAGAACAGAAGAAGACTCTGGAAACTTGAGATGATCATCAAGGCCATCGGACTCAAGCCCAGAGGCTCTGATGTCTACTTCGTGTGGTAATGTAGCATCATTCATATCTACCGTACCTGCTGGTCGACAGTCTTCTGAACGCATTCCTTCAGAGGTTCCTTCTCCATCGGTTTGCGTATGCGAGCCACGGTCCGCACCTCGCAGTCCTCGATGCTCACGCGCAGGTCCTTGATCTCAGAGATGTAGTTCTTACACAGAGTTTCATCCTGTTGACCTGCGGGGCAGCGAATGTAGAACTTTAGAGAACGGCAAAATAAAATATCGGTGAAGTCGAAAAGGCAGGAAGTGAGGGCCAAGAACATATTTATTGCGGTAAAATAAAACCAACTACTGTCACAGAACAGGAACTACAGGGGTAACGTAGATACAGCATGTGGCAGCAGGTGTTTTCTACACAAGCTGCGTGACATGAAGCCAAATCCGCTGTAGCACACTCACAAAATCTGTATTTACCAGAAGAAAGAAGCACCGTGGGGACCAAAGCAACATGCAGTCACTCAGAACTCTCATCACACTCATCTTTGAGCGTCTCATCCAAAGCTACAAAGCGTGTGCACACACTCGCTTGGTGAGCTGCAGCTTGACTTCACTCACCTTTGAGCATATCAACCATTATCCCTGAAAGGTGAACAATTACATTCTGTAAAGCTGCTTATTGAATATTCCCTTTATATATATATCCATGAATCGTTTTTGTTGTTTGGATGGGACCAAAAAAATCCAATAAATCGTTACCTTTCTCCATGGAGCGGAGCAGGTTTTCGAAATGCTTGGTGGACTTGGTGTAGTCTTCCTCGACCTGCATGCGGTCGTCGGGGCCGAAGAGCTTCGAGTCCTGGCTGTCGCGCATGTAGTCCTGGTAGTGGAGCTCCAGGTTCCTCATCATCAGCCTGTACTCCTCTGTTTTCATGGATCTCAACTGCAACGGATGGAGAGGAACAGGACGGGGATTAGAAGGTGTATTCTTAAAAAATATATATTATTTTATATATATATATATATATATATTCATATATATTATTTTATATATATATATATATTACTTTATTTATATATATATATATATTCATATATATTATTTTATATATATATATTTTTATATATATATATATATTATATATATATATTATTTTATATATATATATATATATTTATTTATAAGAATGAAACAGGAAAGTAAAACAGAAAAAAGTAAAGAAATGAATAAAAGATAAAATAAAAATTAATAAAAGGCAAAACAAAATAATAAATAATTATAATACAAATAAATAATTGTAAAAAAACACCCACAGACCCACACCCACCCATGGCCTTCACATTGAAGGTGTATTCTACGTATTCTGAGGAGGTTGATGGTGTAATTTGGAAATATCCGGTCATAAAAACGAACAAAACGGTTTTGTTGTTAATTCTTTCCAAAGCTGTGCAATGATCCTACAGTAACCGAAGGAGATTCCAAACACTTCACGTCTTAAAACCGTCTCTGTTTCTTTGTGATGTGAACATACATGTTGTGTATGCGTGTGCTCCCGCTCACCACGGTGATGTTCCAGGTGCGTATCTGCGTGTAGTCCCTCATCAGGTACTGCCACGACAGCAAGCTCTTCACGTCGATGTGGAGCGTCTGCCACATGGTCACCATCTGCTGGTACCCCGCATCCAGACTGGAGGAGGAGAGGAGCGCAGCAACAGTTAGGAAACTTGACAGCATCCCAGAGATCGTACCCGTAGAGTTCAGTTTTAAACTCATGAATCGGATTGGACCGCTTAACGGAAAATACTCTTTGCCTTCTCAGGACTTCCTGATGCTCACCGTCCCGATGCCAGAACGTAAATGGGGAAAAAGGGCTTTTGTGTAATATTTTAAACCTCAAAGAACTGATATCACTTACTGCTTTTAAATATAAAATAAGATAAATGGAGGCAGGTTCCCAAACATGTCAATGTTTCTTAAATTAACTCTGTTATGTCACTTGTCTCTTAACTTGTAGTTAATTCTTTGAACTTGTCTTGTTCTGTGTTTTTTGTGTGTAACTATGTGTTTCACATGTCACTGCCTAGTCTTGTCCAGGTCACCCTCGAAAAAAATGAGATTTTGAATCTCAATGGGATTCAAAAGGTTTCATAATTGACAGAATTCCTTCCTAAATGGGTTACCAGTTCCCAACAGAAGCATTTCCCATGAACTCTGCGGCTGGTCCTCACCTGGACACGCCGTCCACGGCCTCCTTGTTGACCGGCGGCACCATGAAGCAGACGGAGGGCACCACCGCCTCGTGTCCGGAGTGGTTCAGCACCTTCCACTTGAAGGGCTGCGAGTTGTTGAGGAGCGCGCACTCGTCTCCTTTGTGGACGGTGATCTGAAACGCCACGCAGGATTCGGTAAATTACACGGACGACGAAGGAAGAAAAAAAAAAGGGGGGGGCGGGGCGATGAAAAGGAATCCCACATCACTGACCTCCTGCTGCTTGAAGTCGCAGATGGCCTGAATGGGCAGTTTGCCTTTGATGGAGCAGGTGGGGTTGCGTGGCTTCAGCTGGATGATGGACTTGGCTCTCTTGTTCAGGCCGGTCGCGAGGGTCTTGTATTCATTCAGCTGTTCTCGCTCCTCCTGAGGGGGGGGGGGGGGTACAATCAATTAAATAAAAACACAAACCCGAATAGAATAAAAAATATAGTTAAAAGAGGTGGGTTCGGTCCTTCCCTCCCTCCTCGTGGAGTGTATGAGCATGAGGGAGGGGGTGGGTGGGAATGCTGTCTGGGTGTATGTGTGTATATGGATGATTGTGTAGGTGTGCATGTGTGTATATGGATGATTGTGTAGGTGTGTGTGTATATATGGATGTTGTGTGGGGGTGTATATGTGTATATGGATGGTTGTGTGTGGGTGTGTGCGTGTGTATATGGATGGTTGTGTGTGTGTGTGTGTATATGGATGGTTGTGTGTGGGTGTGTGTGTATATGGATGGTTGTGTGTGGGTGTATATGTGTAACGAGGTGGAACGAGCTCCCCACTGACATCAGGACAGCAGAAAGTCTCTACATCTTCCATCGGAGACTGAAAACACACCTTTTCCGACTATATCTGGATTAAAACACAGATTAGCACTTCAGTGGCACTTAAATAGCTCTTATTCTGGTACTTTTGTAGTTCGACTATGTTGAGGAAATGTTACTTCCTGTATTCTTGTTGTTCTTAGTTTGTACTCTAGGTTGAAATGCACTTATTGTAAGTCGCTTTGGATAAAAGCGTCTGCTAAATGACATGTAATGTAATGTAATGTAATATATGGATGGTTGTGTGGGTGTGTGTGTATATGGATGGTTGTGTGTGTGTATATGGATGGTTGTGTGTGGGTGTATATGTGGATGGTTGTGTGTGGGTGTGTGTGTGTGTATATGGATGGTTGTGTGTGGGTGTGTGTGTATATGGATGGTTGTGTGTGGGTGTATATGGATGGTTGTGTGTGTGTGTGTATATGGATGGTTGTGTGTGGGTGTATATGTGTATATGGATGGTTGTGTGTGGGTGTGGATGGTTGTGTGTGGGTGTATATGTGGATATGGATTGTTGTGTGTGGGTGTGTGTGTGTGTGTGTATATGGATGGTTGTGTGTGGGTGTGTGTGTGTATATGGATGGTTGTGTGTGGGTGTATATGTGGATATGGATTGTTGTGTGTGGGTGTGTATATGGATGGTTGTGTGTGTGTGTGTGTGTGTATATGGATGGTTGTGTGTGTGTATATGGATGGTTGTGTGTGTGTGTGTGTGTGTGTGTATATGGATGGTTGTGTGTGGGTGTGTGTGTGTATATGGATGGTTGTGTGTGTGTGTATATGGATATGGATGGTTGTGTGTGGGTGTATATGTGTATATGGATGTTGTGTGTGGGTGTGTGTGTGTATATGGATGGTTGTGTGTGGGTGTATATGTGGATATGGATGGTTGTGTGTGGGTGTATATGTGTATATGGATGTTGTGTGTGGGTGTGTGTGTGTATATGGATGGTTGTGTGTGGGTGTGTGTGTGTATATGGATGTTGTGTGTGGGTGTATATGTGTATATGGATGGTTGTGTGTGGGTGTGTGTGTGTATATGGATGTTGTGTGTGGGTGTATATGTGTATATGGATGGTTGTGTGTGGGTGTGTGTGTATTTGCTAGGTTGGAGGCAGGTCTAAGTGGGTTAGATGCACGGCTCCGCGCTATCGAAGCTCAGACAGCTATGCTAGTTAGCCCGCCCTCTCCCGTAGTCGGCGCGGAGCTACAGTCAGCTGTTAGCTGTGCCCCGGCGGTAACCGTGCAGCCGGATGGTTGGGTAACTGTTCGCAGGAGTCGTAAGTCTACACAGAAGCCCGCTGTGCACCAACCACTTCACGTTTCGAACCAGTTTTCCCTGCTCAGCGACACACCCGCTGAGGAACACACCCTGGTTATCGGGAGCTCTATAGTCAGGAACGTGAAAATAGCGAAGCCACGGACCAGAGTCGTGTGCCTCCCGGGGCCAGAGCGGCGACGTGGAGTCTTGTTTGAAGCTGCTGGCTAAGGATAAGCGGAGATACAGTCAGATTGTAATACACGCCGGTGGTAATGACGCCCGAGCCCGCCGCTCGGAACTCACTAAAATTAATGTGGAATCGGTGTGTGCTTATGCCAAGACGTTGTCGAACACCGTAATTTTCTCTGGCCCTCTCCCAAATTTGCAGACAGACGAATTGTATAGCCGAATGTCGTCTTTCAACCGCTGGCTGTCGAGGTGGTGCCCAGCGAATAATGTGGGCTTCGTAGACAACTGGAAGACTTTCTGGGGAAAACCTGATCTGATGAGGAGAGACGGCATTCATCCCACGTTGGACGGAGCGCGTCTCATTTCTGCGAATATGACCAAGTTGATCACGGACTTAATCTATGACAACCCAGGGTTCAGATCAGGAACCGGGAGCAGAGTTGTAGTTTAACACCCTTCTCTGCTCTTCCATTCAAGCAGTTGCCCACCCTTGACTTTAGAGTAGAGACTGTGTCTGTCCCACGGCCACTTCAATTAAATAAATCAAAAGTAAGCAGAAGAGGAGTCGTACACAATAACCTTATACAAGTTAACACAATTATTTCAGCAGTGCAACAAAATAGGTCTATTAAATGTGGTCTCCTAAATATTCGATCTCTGTCATCTAAAGCTGTGTTACTGAATGATTTAATATCAGATAATCACATTGATTTATGTTGCCTAACTGAAACCTGGCTGAGCCATGAAGAATATGTCTGCCTGAATGAATCGACTCCTCCAAGTCATATTAATACTCACATTCCTCGAGGCACCGGTCGAGGAGGTGGAGTAGCAGCCATCTTTGAATCGAGCCTATTAATTAATCCTCAACCAAAATTACACTACACCTCATTTGAAAGCCTTGTTCTTAGTCTTTCACATCCAACCTGGAAAACACTACAGCCAATTCGATTTGTGATTCTGTACCGCCACCAGGTCCATATTCAGAGTTTATATCTGAATTCTCAGAATTTATATCAAGTTTGGTTCTTAAAACCGATAAAGTTATTATTGTTGGAGATTTTAATATCCATGTGGATGTTGATAATGATTGCCTTAGTGCTGCATTCATCTCCTTGTTGGACTCGATTGGCTTCTGTCAGAGAGTACAGAAACCCACTCACAGCTTTGGCCACACGCTTGATCTTGTTCTTACTTATGGCGTTGACATTGAGCATTTGAACGTCTTCCCACAGAATCCTCTTCTGTCAGACCACAACCTCATAACTTTTGAATTTATACTACGGAGTGTACTCCGTTAGTCAAAAGTTTCTACACTAGATGTCTAACTGATAGTGCTGTAGCTAAATTTAAAGAAGCGATTCCTTCTGTATTTGATTCGATACCACGTCTCAATATAACAGAGGACTCCTGGTCTAACTTTAGTCCGTCCCAGATTGATCATCTTGTTGACAGTGCCATAGGCTCTCTGAGAATGACACTGGACTCGATAGGCCCTCTGAAGAAGAAGACAGTGACGAAGAGGAGGTTTGCTCTCTGGTATAACCCTCAGACCCGCAAAGTGAAGCAAACATCACGAAACCTTGAACGCATATGGCGTCAACTAATCTCAAGAATCCCGCTTAGTTTGGCGAGATAGTCTTAAAACATATAAGAAGGCCCTCCGTAATGCCAGAGCAGCCTATTACTCATCAATAATAGAAAAATAAAACAACCCCAGGTTTCTCTTCAGCACTGTAGCCAGGCTGACAGAGAGTCACAGCTCTGTGGAGCCGAGCATTCCTATAAACCTTAGTGGTAATGACTTTATGAACTTCTTTAATGAAAAGATTTTAACTATTAGGGACAAGATTAATAATCTCTTGCCCATAACCAGTGCCAATCTGTCCTCAAGTGGAATGGCCTTGGAAACCGCTGTATGCCCTGGTGTATATTTGAGGATTTTCTCCTATCAACCGTGACCAATTATTTTCAACGGTTTCTACTTGAACACGTCTACCTGTCTCTTGGACCCCATCCCGACGAGGCTGCTTAAAGACGTTTTGCCTTTAATTGGCGGCTCTCTATTAGATATTATCAATGTGTCTCTGCTAACAGGCCACGTACCACACTCCTTCAAGGTGGCTGTTATTAAACCTCTCCTGAAGAAGCCCACTCTGGATCCAGAGGTATTGGCTAACTACAGACCGATCTCTAACCTCCCTTCCTCTCCAAGATCCTTGAGAAAGTGGTCGCAAATCAGTTGTGCGACTTTCTACATCATAATAGTTTATTTGAGAAATTTCAATCAGGATTTAGAAAACACCACAGCACCGAGACGGCACTGGTGAAAATTACAAATGACCTCTTAATGGCAGCAGATAAAGGACTCCTCTCTGTCCTGGTCTTGTTAGACCTTAGTGCTGCATTCGACACCATTGACCATGACATCCTGTTACAGAGACTGGAGCAGTCGATTGGCATTTCAGGCACGGCACTAAGTTGGTTTAAATCCTATTTATCAGATCGATCTCAGTTTGTATTTGTAAACGATGACGCCGATAACCACCAACGTTAATCACGGAGTTCCACAAGGTTCTGTGCTTGGACCAATTTTATTTACCTTATACATGCTTCCTTTGGGCAATATTATCAGGAAACACTCCATAAACTTTCATTGTTATGCAGATGACACTCAACTATATTTATCGATAAAACCAGAGGAGAGCAACCAACTCTGTAAAATTCAAGCATGTCTTAAAGACATAAAAACATGGATGACCTGCAACTTCTTGATGTTAAACTCAGACAAAACCAAGTAATTTTAATCGGCCCTGAGCACCTCAGAGATCAATTATCTGGTGATGTGGATTCTGTAGACGGCATTGCCCTGGCATCCAACACCACTGTAAAGAATCTTGGCGTTATCTTTGATCGGGACTTGTCCTTTAACTCCCACGTAAAGCAAATCTCAAGGACTGCATTCTTTCATCTACGTAATATTTCAAAAATCAGGCACATCTTGTCTCAAAAGATGCAGAAAAATTGGTTCACGCGTCGTTACTTGAGACTGGATTACTGCAACTCCTTATTAGCAGGCTGCTCTAATAAATCTCTTAGGTCCCTCCAGTTGATCCAGAATGCTGCAGCTCGTGTTCTCACTAAAACTAAGAAAAGAGATCACATCACTCCTGCACTAGCTGCTCTGCACTGGCTCCCAGTAAAATCAAGAATCACTTTTAAAATTCTTCTCTTAACCTACAAAGCCTTGATTGGTGATGCTCCATCATATCTTAAGGAGCTTGTCGTACCATATTGCCCCACTAGAGAGCTACGCTCACTAAATGCGGGACTACTTGTAGTTCCTAGAGTCTTAAAAAGTAGAATGGGAGCCAGAGCCTTTAGTTATCAAGCTCCTCTTTATGGAACCAGCTTCCAATTTCAGTCCGGGAGGCAGACACAGTCACCTCGTTTAAGAGTAGACTTAAGACCTTCCTCTTTGACAGAGCTTATAGTTAGGGCTGAATCAGGTTTGCCCTGGTCCAGCCCCTTGATATGCTGCTATAGGCTTATAGCTGCCGGGGAACGTTTTAGGTTGCACTCAGTACCTATCTCCTCTTTTTCACGCCTTAAGGATGAATTTTCATCTCTCAATCACACGTTACTAACTCTGCTTTCTCCCGGAAGTCCTTTTGACTTTACGTCTCATGGGGTCATCGGACCCTATGAGACGGCATAGATCCTATCTGCCTGATGGATCGTCTGAGTCGTGGAATTCCTGCTCATGACTACGCCACTGTCCTGTTGAGACTCCGCCCACTCCTCCTCCCCACCGCCATCTGCCTGATGGATCGTGGAGGTCTCCATCGTGGAATATGTCTACTATGAACTATTCATACACTCTGTCATATTCATTGAATGTATTTTAACTCTAAATCTGTCCTTCTGTACACATTACATCTATTGCATCTGTCCATCCTAGGAGAGGGATCCTCCTCTGTTGCTCTCCTCCAGGTTTCTTCCCTTTTTTTCCCCCTGAAGGGTTATTTGGGAGTTTTTCCTGGTCCGATGTGAGGTTTTGGGGCAGGGATGTCTATGTGTACAGATTGTAAAGCACTCCGAGACAAATTTGTAATTTGTGAAATTGGGCTATACAAATAAACTGAATTGAATTGAATTGTATATGGATGTTGTGTGTGGGTGTGTATGTGGATATGGATGGTTGTGTGTGGGTGTATATGTGTATATGGATGGTTGTGTGTGTGTATATGGATGGTTGTGTGTGGGTGTATATGTGTATATGGATGGTTGTGTGTGGGTGTGTGTGTGTATATGGATGTTGTGTGTGGGTGTATATGTGTATATGGATGGTTGTGTGTGGGTGTGTGTGTGTGTATATGGATGTTGTGTGTGGTGTGTATGTGTATATGGATGGTTGTGTGTGGGTGTGTGTGTGTATATGGATGTTGTGTGTGGGTGTATATGTGTATATGGATGGTTGTGTGTGGGTGTGTATGTGGATATGGATGTTGTGTGTGGGTGTATATGTGTATATGGATGTTGTGTGTAGGTGTGTATGTGTATATGGATGGTTGTGTGTGGGTGTGTGTGTGTATATGGATGGTTGTGTGTGGGTGTATATGTGTATATGGATGGTTGTGTGTGGGTGTGTGTGTGTATATGGATGGTTGTGTGTGGGTGTATATGTGGATATGGATGTTGTGTGTGGATGTATGTGTGTATATGGATGTTGTGTGTAGGTGTATGTGTATATGTGGATGGTTGTGTGTGTGTGTGTGTGTATATGGATGGTTGTGTGTGGGTGTATATGTGTATATGGATGGTTGTGTGTAGGTGTATATGTGTATATGGATGGTTGTGTGTGGGTGTGTATGTGGATATGGATGTTGTGTGTGGGTGTATATGTGTATATGGAT
The DNA here is from genome assembly GCF_029220125.1 of Pseudoliparis swirei. NCBI lineage: Eukaryota > Metazoa > Chordata > Actinopteri > Perciformes > Liparidae > Pseudoliparis > Pseudoliparis swirei. The sequence goes on along the minus strand of NC_079409.1, from coordinate 20,616,109 downwards.
GTTGTGTGTAGGTGTATGTGTATATGGATGGTTGTGTGTGGGTGTGTGTGTGTATATGGATGGTTGTGTGTGGGTGTGTGTATATGGATGTTGTGTGTGGGTGTATATGTGTATATGGATGGTTGTGTGTGGGTGTATATGTGTATATGGATGTTGTGTGGGTGTGTGTGTGTATATGGATGGTTGTGTGTGGGTGTATATGTGGATATGGATGGTTGTGTGTGGGTGTATATGTGGATATGGATGGTTGTGTGTGGGTGTATATGTGGATATGGATGGTTGTGTGTGCGTGTATATGGATGGTTGTGTGTGGGTGTATATGTGGATATGGATGTTGTGTGTAGGTGTATATGTGTATATGGATGTTGTGTGTAGGTGTGTATGTGTATATGGATGGTTGTGTGTGGGTGTGTGTGTGTATATGGATGGTTGTGTGTGGGTGTATATGTGTATATGGATGGTTGTGTGTAGGTGTATATGTGTATATGGATGTTGTGTGTAGGTGTATATGTGGATATGGATGGTTGTGTGTAGGTGTGTGTGTGTATATGGATGGTTGTGTGTAGGTGTGTATATGGATGGTTGTGTGTAGGTGTGTGTGTGTATATGGATGGTTGTGTGTAGGTGTGTGTGTGTATATGGATGGTTGTGTGTGGGTGTGTATATGTGGATATGGATGTACTTTGGAATGTGTGCTGTTTGTTTTGTTGTTTTTATGTATTTGGATGTCAAGGATTTCTCTGTTTTCTTGAAAATGCAAAAAAATAAAGCAACAAAGTGAATAAAACGCGGGAACATTTTGCTCCTGAAGAAGACCTTGTGCCTTCATCACTCACCACGGCGTCCTGCAGCAGGTCCTCCAGCCGCGTGGTGGTGGTGGAGCGGTCACAGCTGTACTTCTTCTTCATGTTCTCTTGCATCTTCTTCATCTTGTCCTGAGTCTCTTTCAGGTCGGCAAAGAACTACAAAGGGGGGGGGGGGGGGGGGGGGGCAGAGAAATGTGATTCTTTTGCTCACTGAATGTCGATGGAAGTGCGGGGTTACTAATTCACGAATTGATTCACACGGCGGCCCCATACCTGGTAGTAGGCTGTGTTTTCTTTGAGATGAGCCTCAATACAGCAGCACAGCTGGAGGATCCAGCTCCACTGGGTTTGCAGGGCGGCCGTGAAGGCCTGAAAAAGCGGGACGAGGAAGACGTGATGAGTCATTATCGCAGGTGGATGATACGTCGCGTGGATGCTGACCGCTCAGATTCGAGTCGTCACCTCAACTGTCTTCTTGCCGGGATGTGCGTCCCGGACAAGTTTGTCTCCGACGACCTGGAGGTCGTTGACTTTCTTCTCCCGCAGCTCCAGCTCTCGCATGAGACCCTGAAGAACCAGAGATGAAACAGTGGATGACAATCCCGTGCGTGCCTTTCATTACCTTTTGAGAAACATATTTGACCTGGGGGAGAATTAGGAGACAAGATTGAAGGAAGTCCACTTCTCAAACGCACCGAGTAGTTGTCTTTCTTGGCCGTCATGTTGCCGTTCCGCTCGCTCCAGTCGAAGTTGACCTCCTCCTCCTCTTTGTCGTTCAGCCACATCATTTCCTTGGTGGCGGTGCCGATGAAGGCGTGGAGGGAATCCAAGTTCTTCAGGCGGGACTTGGAAGAGTTCTGAAGAGCAGTCCAAAAAAAAATGTCAAACAGCTCTCAGATACCGATAACTCCGCCCAATGTGTGCAGCTCTATCGATAGAACGGTCCTCACCAATAGCCGGCTGTACTGCAGGTCCAGTTTGCCCATGTACTCTCTGTACGAGCCCTTCCCGATGGGAGACAGCTGGCTCTGCAAAAAAAGACGCAACGGAGGTTACTTTAAAGCAGGGGTCCCCAAAGTGAATAAATAAAGTTTTACATTTTTTTTTAAAAATCAGTCGGAAAAATCTATTATTTTGAAAAAGGACCGGATCCACCCGTGTGTCTGAGCCACGTTCAGGAGTCTTAAAGTTCGGGTTTATCGCTGCAGGCGAGTCTCACGCGCCGAACCCTCTGCTGGCGGCACATTTCAGTGACAAAGAATCTTAAAACATATTCAACCTGCTCAATGAATTCTGTCACTTCAGGGAAATGACAACTGTTTTCAAGTTGGCCGATAAAGTCGCTGCTGTGTGGGCGAGTGAACAGCGGAATATTCTCCATGTTTCAGACGTTGACCGGGTGGAAGAGGCTTTTAAAAGAGTTTGAGCGGTACTCCAACCACAAAAGACCCGACTGCAAAAGAATAGACCTGCAACCCATTTGTAAACAAACCCACCCGGTGAATCGAGCCCGTCCGAGCTAGAAGAACATGTGTTGGAGATGCAAATGACGGTGGCCTTAAGGGACATTTCACACAACAACTCTGCCGGTGTTCTAATGACAGCGACCAGAACTCGGTTAGGAGCAGCGGACCAAACACACGTCTGTGTCGCCGTCTCCATTAGCGGCTCGTTGCAGGTAAACAAGCGCACGGCTCACACTAATTCGGCGTAATGATGAGTTGTAGTTTTGGCACTTTATGCCCTTCGTATATAATTGTGTGACGTCATATTTATTACGTCATTTATATTGCCGGTCTGTGAAAATAATTTCTGACACGGAACCGGTCCGTGGCTCAAAAAAGGTTGGGGACCGCTGCTTTAAAGGACCCATATTATGCCCATTTTTCCACAAGTTGATTCCTTGGGGTCTTAATGAAATGTTTGTAACATATTTTGGTCAAAATACCACAAGAATCATTTCAAACAGCACCCTTTTTACCCTGTCAAAAACACCTTCCCACAGATTAACCTGTTTTGAGTGCCTGTTCCTTTAAATGCTAATGAGCCAGCTCCCCCCTCCCCCCTCCTCCACGAGATGCGCTCGCCTAGCTGCTGCCTGCCCAGCTAGCCATTACCTTTGTATAAATATGGCTACTGCAGATGAAAATAGCGTCGTGCAACCATATCGTTTTGAACCAGAGACCCTGAACAAGAAGAGGCTCCCGAACAAGTTCGAGAAGTTAGGGCTCAACAGGACGTTTCTGAATGGTAAGTTAACTTTGTCACTTCTACATTTTTGTTTGTTTGTACATTGTAACAAAGGTCACCGAACCGTCTTTAAACTGAGTGGGTCGAGTTGTGGTGGGGGGCGGTCCAAGGCCATGTAGCCAGACTCCCAACATGGGCGTGCTTCAAAATCTACGTAGACGTTGGTGGTGTAAGCGATGTGGGTGTCTACTCTTACGGTGGTGATCCCATTGGACGCACTCAAGCATATCGTTTCTGAGAGAGGTTTTTTTTTCCAGCGTTTTTGTGTTGGGAGACATGCCAGATACCCAAATTAACGTATAGAAGCACTAAAAAAGTGAAATTTTCAGAATATGTCCCCTTTAAACCCGGCGTCGTACCTCGTCGGCCCGGGCCCGCTCGATCTTGGACCGGAAGTCCTCCACCGTCTGGTGCAGGCCCCGGTGGCTGCCCAGCTGGGACTCCACCGAGGGCAGATCGGAGCCCCACTCGGCCTCGTCGATGCGCAGCTGGTTCTCCTCCACCCAGGCCAGGAGGTCCTTGACGTAGCGGATGGTCACGTCGTCCATCTCGGGCCAGATCCTCCCGCAGCTCTGCTGCGTCACGGAAACCTTGGAGGTCGTCACGGCGGACTGCAGGCGGAGGTTGTAGTCGGTGCGCAAGTTCACCATGCGCTCGTGGAGCCGGTAGACCCTGCGGAGATGGAGGACGGCGCCGCCTTTGGATTCAGATCCTCGTCTTGACGTCTCTGCGTTCGCTCGAAGGTGCGACTCACCTGCGGTACATCTGCTCCGCCTGAAGGTGGCGCCCATCCTTGAGCAGCTGCACGTCGTTGAAGAGCAGGCGGATCATGTTGTCGGCCTCGTCCAGCTCGCGCTCCAGCTCCGCTGTGTGCTGCGCCGGCTTCCCCGCGCTCAGCAGACGCATGTCCTGAAGGGGGGAGGAGGCCATTAGAATATACTTTTTTGTATCTACTTTTATCGACTAAATGCTTGAGAGCGTGGTTGAGATACGAGCAGAATGTTTCTCTGCCTGAAGGAAACTTTATTTTACTTTTCTGGAGCTTCGCGTGAGATATTTGGCAGATTATTGGAGGGACAATATGTTTTTTTTAAATGTCTGATTGGAAGGATGTCCAACGTGTGTGTTAACTAAATAGCATGAAAGAAGCTTAACAAGTCTGTACTTTGGACTCAATGAGAACATATTTAAGTCATTTTTTGACATAAACATGTTTTATTGCCTCAGTCATCTCCTCGTGATGCTGACCAACTCTGGTCACATGGCCTCCACCCTCGGTAGAACAGATCATGTGATTCTACCCCTGTAGGACAATGGCCGATGTCAAGAGTGTGACTTGGGCTAGTTCAAAAAGTTAATGTAAAAAAAAACTGATTTCATTTCCAAATTGCTTTTCGTTGCCTGATCGATTAATCAGCAATTATTATTTGACTTTGTCTTCATCTCCGTCCCCTGAATGTACCTGAAAATACCTGAATGTACCTGAACATACCTGAATGTACTGTCTAAGTTCCAGAGCCTGTAACCCTACATTGGGTGGGAATGAGGTTTTAAATTTAAATCTCTATTTGCCCTGAGACATGTGTGAATCCTCTTCCCTGGTGGGATAAAAACTGTGAAAATCAATAAAACATATTGAAAAAAAAACTACTGAAAAACTACTTGAGCCATTATTTTTGTAAGGTGACAGTACGGAAATACTTAAAATCCCAAACTCTTTGATCACAATGAAATTAACAAAAGTCACACTGGACTCTTTGTGCTCTGTGAACACACACAAACACACACACACACACACACGCACACACAAACACGGTAGAGAAGTATTTCTCCCGGTGGACTCACCGTCTGCAGCAGGGTCTCCAGGTGGCTGACCTGGCTGTCGCACGACACCGACTCCATCTGGACTTTACTGACAATCCTCTGAAACCTCTCCAGTCTGGATGAGATCAATAAAATAAAATAAAATAGGAAGATTAACAACATTAAACGAGCCAACCAGATCACATCCAGACCGACAGAAGCCTAGATTCCCAACTGACGTGCCACCTGCGTCGCAGCAAATACTGCAGTTTATGAGGGTCGCCCACGAACGCCATTCCTCAACCCTTTTAGAAAGAGGACGCGTATTGACTTGTATAGCCCAAACCCTAAAACATTTTGATAAAAAGTTTTAAATTATAATAAAAAAAGATGATTTATTTTCATTATTTTAGACGATTGTTCTAAATTAGTGTAAAAGTAATTATTTGGAGAATTTATATATTGTTCCTTTTTGTTTAAAAAACCAGTGAAATCATGAATAAATACAATGAATGATAAACGAAAAAAGTAAAACGAGGTCGCTTGAAGGAAGTATGCAGAGAACGGGGGATAATATGAAATTGAATGATAATTGAATAAATATGATTTACGGCATCTGACCTGCCAATGTGGCTCCTCCCACTCAGCTCGGCAGCTTCTTTTTTAAAGTTAGTATTCTTTAATCAACAATTGCATATGTCCAATTTTATAAAGTGTCAATAAGTGGCGGCAAAATACATTTTGTCCATCGACAAAAAAACAAGTTTTTCCATCTTCTACCAAGTGATGCAACACAACGACGAAAAGAATGGACGACGGCGAAAACACACCACGGCTTCTTGATGAAGGAGTAAATCCGCTCGGAGCACTCACCGCTCAAACTCGATCCTGAGCAGCCGTTCTCGTTCCAGGATGGCCACGTGGAGACGACCCCATTCCTTCTCCACGTCGATGGGATGGTAGCCCGGGGGCACCTTCACCTGACCGGCGTGCACGGCGCTCTGCGGGGTCGGGGGAGGGGAGCAGAACATGAGAACACAGCCCACAACCATACCAACTCAGATGGAAAGTCCGGCGGTCGGCTTGCCTCGAAGGACTGGTAGATGTGCTTGGACCGGTTTTTGTCGCCCTCTTTCGCCGGCAGCTCCGTCTCTTTGAACTTCAAGAACTGGCGCCAAAGGAGCTAAAAAAAGAAAAGAAAAGGAAAATACACACACACACACACAAAAAGAGACTGAAATTAGTCATCCATATATATCTTCATTCGATTCACGTCTCGGATGACGTCGTGTTTTGCGTGTCGTCATTAATTTAAACTCTGTCTATATTTAATATTTAATATTTTTATATTTAATTTAATTTTACACTGCAGTCATTAGTATTGTATTGTGTATGCATATATGTTGTATATATACATATATATTTTATTTTATATTTTACTTTGTATACTTTGCAGTCATTGTATTATATTTGTTTGTGTGTGGGTATATATATACATATATGTTTCATTTTATATACATATATATACTTCATTTTGTATTTTATATTTTACTTATATACATCTATATCTTTCATCCCTGTTTTTTATATTTTATTCTCGTGTATTTAGTTTATTAGTGCTGCTAATGTGACGACAAATTTCCCCTTGGGGATTAATAAAGTGTATATCTATCTATCTATCTAAAACCCTAATTCCCCAAAAAGAGCAGTAAGCGCATTTAGCATGTCACGCTCCAGTCTTAGGAGTCTGGACACAATGGGGCGCTGTCCGTTCCCACGACTGGTGTGAATTGAGTTGATGACATAATAACCTCACCGCCACTTATTACCGAGAAAGAAAAAAACAACAACATCCAAGCACTTATCTGCTTGAAAGAAGATTTATTTATTTTTTAAAGTCACCTCTGCTACTTTGGATGCCGCTGTGTCGGCTTCAGAAAGAGAATTGAAACAAATAACCGAAGTCACGCTACGCTTTTGTTACCGCGGCGACGACGGGGCGTGGTCGGGATGAGGTGCGGCACCGTCTGCGTTATTGTCAGACCCGACACACTCACCCACCTGCAGCACAATAACGTCTGGCTTCTTTGAAACGCTCGTTTACACAACTCGACTTCTAAAGGCACGCCCTCCGTCTGCACCGAATTAAATACATGCATCAGTATATTTTGCAAGCGTATCAACAAAAAAAAAGGACAAAGGCGTAAACATCTGCACTTCGTCTCACCTCGATCTCCTCGTAGCTGGCGGGGAACTTCCTCTCCTCGAAGATCATGACATGGTGGCGGATCCACTGGATGATGAGAGTCACCAGCTCGTAGTACTCCTGCCAGCGCAGCTCCAGCTCCTGCAGCCGGCAACGCAGGAACACAAATGGGGGTTAACGGCAGCGACGACAGACAGGCAGACAGGAGGGCGCTTATTCACCCCGCTAAACTCAATTAAAACCAAGTTTGAGTTATGGTGAAGGCGTGAGATCATAGAAGCGTGAACTTATTCCCATGTCGTACTTGTTTACATTGTTTATTTATCTTGTTCATGATAATTCACTTTCCTTTATTATCTGCTTTTGTTTTGCTTTTTATATTGGAAAAAGCAAAAAAATAAACCAACAAACACATAAATACATACATAAACTAGAATGGGCACTCGGTAGAGCGCATACCTTCGCATATCACAAGATTGGGCATTGAATTATGAACATTTTGGCATTAGTTGCATGCCAATTGGATCAAAATTGACCGTGCTATGGTAAAAAGAAGATTTTGACCTTTTCATGATCTTGACCTTGACCTTTGACCCGATCGATCCCAAAATCTAATCAAATGGTCCCCGGATAATAACCAATCATCCCACCAAATTTCATGCGATTCGGTTTAATATTTTTTGTGTTATGCGAGTAACACGCATACAAATAAATAAATAAATAAATACACGGCGATCAAAACATAACCTTCCGCATTTTCAATGCGAAGGTAATAAATAAATAAGAGCCATTGGTTGCTGTAAATGCAGCATAGCATTAGTGCAGTGAGTTTATGAACGACACACAGGTTGACCATTTCCTGTGATACTTCTATTTCTAAAAGCTAGGAAAAAAATGTAAAACTAAAAAGTCACAAGCCCGTTCAGGTTTGAATATTCTGATCAATCGTTCAATCAGATCCAATTAAAGCAAACACCCCGAAGCTCATTTAAAAAACGTTCATTCATTTATCGTTTTTTGTTGTCGTCGCGTGTCGACCAAGAGGCGAGCATCGACTTCTACTCACGTTGCCTCTGGACACCTCCATCCGAGGCATGGCGTCGTACAGGGACGACACGTAGGTGATGATGGACTTCTCGTCGGGGTGCGGCACGTCGACGTCTGTAAGCACATCTCATTGGTTCACGTTTGCAAATGGAACACAAGACGTCCTGCGGCGTCGTCGCCCGACTAGACGGCCTTACCCTCGGGGTCCAGCAGCCGGGTCACCCCCAGGTCGCTCTCTGCCAGCGTGAAGGCCTGTTCCAGGTTCTGCAGGTTGGTCTGCTGGTACACTTTGCTCATGTCGATGAGTCTGGGACTAGGGGGGACACGAAGGGGACAGTTCACCACCAGCTGATACCTGACAGACATCTTCAGAGGGGGTTTAACAGTAGGACTTCATTTTTGGATCTCCCCAAAAAAACTGCCGAGAGCAACGTCTAAAGGTGCGTTCACACCAAAAGCGAAACTATTTTTCGCGTCACCCAAAACGCGTGAGTTTACTCGCTCGACCGTTCGCCGTGTTCTCGCCATGAGCGTCGAGACGCTCCGCGAGGGGCGGGGCTTAACTCTGTGTCTCGTCTCCGTAAAGACCGTTATCATCTCCTTCATCCACCAGAATAACTCACCACTAGTTCTGCTTTATACTTGTTGTGGACGTCACACACACTGACGCCCTCGTGTTTGGGTTCATGACATCACCCGTAGGCTCACTCAGCTCGGTCACTTTCACCGATGAAGTTACTGTTACGTCTGAAAGACTTCCGCCTCCAGCGCTACGAGAGCGGAACTCGAGAGCCGATTGGCCCGAGTTGCGAGATGACCGCCTCAAAGTTGAAATATTTCAACTCGGGGCGAAAATTGCGCCGTCTGAAAACGCACCGCTGTCAACGCGTCGCCCATATCGCGTCGCCCCAAACGCGCCACCCGGGAAAATATCGCGTCTATCGCAACCACACGCGTCTGTACGTTTTCCGCTTTTGGTGTGAACGCACCTTGAGAGCGACCGGCGAGCTTTAAGGCCGCCGGTGAACACGCGCTGTATGAAACTGATGATGGAGGTTTAAATGCCGTTAAAATGAACGTGAATAAATCATTCATGAAGTCTCTTTTTTTTTAAGGTCTTCTGCCAACGGCTGCATCCAACTTTCTGCCAGGCCTGTATGAGCACCTCCATGTTGGTCCTCTGGGTGTTTGCCTCTCCCCGCCAGACGTCAGAGCGTCTACAGCTGGAATGTCATTTACAGGCCGGCGGAATCAGAGCCGACACATTCCATGCAGGCAGAGACGGCAAAACGAGAAAAAAAACGGCGGAATGCATCGCACGACCTCGCATGTGCGTGCTCGACTATTGCAGCGCCTGTGATCGGAATATCCCAAACCAAATCCCCTGCAGTATCGATTCTGATAATTAGTAAGCATATCCAAAATGTGGAAGCAGTAACAGATGGAGCAGGGCTTCATACAGCTCTCTGATGCGCCTTGAGCTCTGCCCACGAGCAGGGGGGTCCCCCGGGGGGCGGGGCTCTCGTCCCTCTCTCCCGTGAAGGGCCCTGGACCCGCATCCCCGGCACAGGTCCCCGCCGCTGAAACGGGCCCCCGAGTCCCAGGAGGATCCCTCCGACGGGATGTCCTCGCACACCATGACCACCCGGTCCTCGACGCTTCTCTTCTCCTTCCTCTTCTTCTTCTTCTCGGACTTCTTCCTCACGCCGAGCATCGTTTCTTCAAAATCCGCCGGACGGCGGCGGCGGCAGCGAGCAGACGAGGTTCTGCTTCCCGTTTCCGGCCCATCGATCCGATGCGTGGCCTCGGGTGTCCGTCGTCGTGTGAAGAGTCCCGTAAATCCTTCTTGAGGTTAGAAAAGGCCACCTGGTGGCGCCGCCGGGTCACAGCTTGTGTTCTTCTCCTCCGCACGACGACCTGATCCGACTGTTGGACCCTTCACACGCCTCCGGGAGAACTCTCTGCGGATGAAGGCCCGTCCTGCACCGGGCTGCCCCCGCACTGTGCCGGCACGCCGAGCAGCGCCACAGGTCTTCTTGTAGCAGCCGCAGATAACGCCCCACAAACACACACAAACACACAGACAAACACACACAGACAAACACACACAGACAGACACACACACACAGACACAGACACCACACCCCTGACCGCTATGAGAGGCGGCACTATACAAAGAGAGAGATTCAAGGTGCACGCTCCAGTGCAAGGAAACTTGTCCCTGCAGGCATCCCTTTCTTTTCAGTGCACAATGGCTCTCATGCGCTCCGTGTTTAGCGTTCCCTCATCTCATAGCTCTCACTTCAAGAGATCCTTTTGTCGAAGCGCCGAAAAAAGGAACACGTACGAAATTGCGTTCACAAATCTTCCTGAGAAAGAAACGAGCGTTGGTTTCCCAGGATGCTCCGGCACGGAGCGGCCCGTAAACCACTAATGCCGCCGTAAAGACGCACAACAACTTCGGGGTGGGAGGAGGAGGGGGGGGGGGCACACACAGACTCTTGAGATTTAACTTTTTGAATACCTCGGTTGGCAAACGATCCAGCGAGCTAATCGTGTGTAATAGAGTCGTTATCATCTGAAGGCGGCGTCGCGTTACTGACGGCCGACGCCTGCCAGTGATACTCAGGGTTCTTACACATTTTGACCAATGGATTTCCAGGACTTTTCCAGGACTTTTCCATGACTTTAAACCAAATTTCCATGACCAAACTAAAATCTCAGTATAAACATGAAAACTGTAGAAAATGTTGCGTATTGAGAGCTATCGCTGGCTTATATTTTGAGCGTCTTTCTTTAAAAAATATATTAATTATTTCAAACTCGGCGTGAATGAACATGTGATTTTAACACATTTCCATGACTTTTCCAAACATTTTAGGATTTAAGTTTTTTCCATGACTTTTCCAGGCCTGGAAATGACCATTTTAAAATTCCATGACTTTTCCAGGTTGACTTTGCCAGTGATACTCCGACCCTGAAGGCCTGAAACACTCACCAAGAGCCAATAATGCAGCTTGTCAGAAAGCAGCCAGTAAAAAAATGGATCAACAGAAGACGCTTTAAAAGGAAGAGGAACGCAAAGACACGGAGGCCTCTGCACACTGTTCATTGACTCTCTATTAAAATAAACAAGATATAAAACATCATTAGACCGTCACGCCATGGTTATCATGGCTGGAATGTAAGAGTGTAATAAAGCGTGACAGAGGTCTCACTCCTGGTCCAATGCACTCGATATATATATTAGATTAAACTCCTGGGTGGTTTATACTTGTTTCTATTTGACATTTAACACTATATATATATATATGTGTGTGTGTCTTTGTGGATCCACACGCCACTACAATGACTCACTCTCATTATACATGTTTATGTTTACATGTTTACATCCACTTTACTTAATTTCCCCCTGTATATTTAGTATTAGTATTTAGTTTTTAGTTTTATATTTATTTTCATTGATACTCTGATGTGCACTGCTGTGATTTTTGAAACGTCCCCACTGTGGGACAAATAAAGGAATATATCATATCATATATCATATCATATCATACAATCCAGCATCTGAGCATCGACGGAGGCGGCCGCTCACTGGTGTTTGTGGATGACGGCGTTGAAGAGCTTGCCGTCCCTCCAGCTGGTGGTGAAGTTGTCGCAGCGGATGCCCTGGTAGCCGTCCGTCATCCTCTGGGACCAGAACAGCAGCTTCTCCTTGGCCGTCATGTCCTCCGACTGGCCGTTGATCTGAATGTCTGAGATCTGAGAGCGAGCGCACACACGTACACGCGTTAGGAAAAGGTGGACGCCGCGTTCGAGAGACATCCGTCGTGAGTGGAAACCATAAAGTGAACGGAATCACCCGGAGTTAATTTTTAGAGAGAATTAGCACCTCAATTATAACCTTTTTTTTTTAATCATCCCTTGGCGTTATGTCTTTCCTGGTTGTTAAATATGATATGCTGCAGCATCCAGATACGTTTTAATTTGAAAAATCATAGTAAAAGTTTACAATTGTGTGTGTGTGTGTGTGTGTGTGTAAATAATACTTTAGAGCTTACATAAAGCTTATTTCCTCAGTAAATTAAATCAATTTGTGAGATTTAACTCTTAATGAGACTGGATTGCCCCCCCACACACATTATGACACATAAAGACTCATTACGTGTCATTATCTTCGGGCGCCCACTGGCACCGTCACCACATCACCGCTCTCCCCCCCGACGTCTCCGTTGTTTCCCGTGCTCTGCGTTATGCAACTCGAACCACAATCTTTTTTTTTTTTGGGACATCGGACACACCCTCCACTCGGGAGTCAGGGTGAGTGTGACTCATGCACTCACACACACACACACACACACATACACACACACACCCTGACGGTGTCTAATTTCTCCACGCTGTCCATAAATCACCCAGAAACATGTTAATAGGGAGCTTGTTAAAAAAGCTTCTGGAAATATGGGAAGACTTTATTCTGTTTTGATTAGAGTGTGTCTTTAGATTCATTTTTGAATAGAGAGAGGGGAATTAGGAGAGCAGAATCCATTCCGATTGGTTCCCAGAGACGGAGGTAGAGAGCGATAATGTAATGAAACACAGCACTGACAGACGAGGAGACCTGGAAGTGGAGGATGATGGTCCATATTAAGCCCAGGGTGAGCTTGGGGTTCCCATCGGCTATGTCATCGTTCCTGATGTTCACCAGCTTGACCTGACGAGACACAACGCAGTGCGGTTATTTTCAGGATCACACACACACACACACACACATAAGAAAGGTGGCAAGTCACAGGGGCAGGTTCAAGGTGACCTCTGGTGCGTCGTACCTGCCGGTGTCGGAGGAAGTCCAGCGCTATCTGTACATTCTGCAGTTTGTGGAACCGCATGCGTCCCTTCTCTCTGGGCTGAAGAGGAGGAGATGAAGAGGAGGAGATGAAGAGGAGTGTGGTTACACAACGGACACGTGATCCTTTTGGGTGGAATCGTGGTGAAGGAGAGTGATAAGCATTCAAATAGAAACACGGAAAAGGGAAAGGGAAGGAAAACCGAAAAAGTGTATGGAAATACATTTAAAGAAGAAAGAATAAATGTCGTCATAATAATCGGTGAATCTGGGATATTTGTTCTCCGATTTTGAAGTGAGTAATTCTTTAGATTTTCGTCCTATTGGAATCAAATATGCTGGAAATAACAACATGTTTAGAATATTAAATACAGTGTTTTTTTTAAATATTATTTAATATCTACCAACAGGTAGAGTTGGTCCTTTGAATTAAAAAAGTAAATCAGGAAAGTAATGCTGAAAAAACTTATAAAAAGTCCCTCAAACAAATACAGACGCATTAAAATACTGGCACGTTAATTAAAGCAGATGCCAGCAGCGCTTCATGATCACTGAATACCTTAAAGTTAAAGTCCAGCAGCCAAATGCTCAAAGCAAGCGATGAATGAAAGAAAGGAAACGGTGGAGGTGTGGACAGCATGCACAGCCGGTCATGGTCGTCAAAAATAAACACAAATAAAAACACAGGATGTCTCTCCGGGAAGTGATCGACCCACTCACCCACCCGGCGCTCCGGGCCACGTCCCTCTCCCTCGGCTAGCGGTGCGAAAAGAGAGGAGGCCAGACGGCGAAGAGCGGCACACACAGACACAGGTTACAGGAGGAGGAGGAAGAGGAGGAGGAGGAGGAGAACAGTGCATCAAATAGAAGTATAGTACACACACACACATACGCACACCAGCCAAAGTGGGGTTAATGTGTCAAGGCTATGGAGGCGTTCAGACGATGAGCTGGAGGAGGGAGCGGTGAGCGGCGGCGGCGGCGGAGCCGGCGAGTCGGCCCGAGGACTCGGGTTAGCGACGACACAGAAAGGTCAGAGGGCGCAGGAGAGGTCACGCGTGGAGACAAAGGAAGGAGAGTTCAATAAGCCAGAGGACGAGTCTTTGTTGAGCAACGCTCAGGCTCAGGTTCTGACGGCGTGGCCACGGGGGGGCTGAGCCTGATGTCTCAAGGCTCCTCGGGTCGTTAGTCTGGATTAAGACATGGCGGGCAATACTCACCAGCGTGTCCCCGGAGAGGACCTCCAACAGCGAGATGAGGTTGTGTCCATCTCGGAGGTCTTCGTACAGGTCGGTCACGTGATGCTGCGACTGGCGGGAAGAAGAGGGGGAAGAGAGCGTCACGAGGAGGCGTCAACAACACCAGCAAACAGGCACCGTGTCGCATTCAGGGACATTCAGGGACGTTCAGGGTCAGCTCTACGGGACTAACAGCTGGTACATTTGTTTCTGTGACTGAAGCGGAAAAACACTGAATCAGCACTTCATTTGATTTAGATCGTCCGTCATCAAATCACAATGCTGGTTGCAAATGGTTGTTGTTGATGGACTCCGAGGCCTTTTACCTGAATTGAAGGCACCAACATGCGCTGAAGTTCAGCTTTAATTATAAATTTTTTTTTTTTTAAACGTGTAAAGTCAGAGCGCTGTCTCCACCGGGACAATTCGACAGGAATGCGTTGCCGTGAGCAGCCTGACTCCGACTCCAAATGTCAGCTGTCTTCCCCGAAAAGTGATATATGGGGCAGCATAAGAGCCAGAACAGTGGGGTGAAACAATAAATACAATAAAATGAAATAAAACATAAAAAGGTCTGATAGACATTGTGTCAGAAGTCCCTGGTTGTAAAAGTGAGGTGTGGTGTACTTGCAACCCGACACCGAGGGATGATGCTGGGGGGGGATATAAAATATACTAATGAGGTCTCCATGCAAGGTCGTCCCCGTCACCAGACGCATTTAGCACCTACCTCTGCCCTCCGATGCTGGGTGGAGAGGGATGGAAGATGGAGGCATGGGAACAGATGGATGAGCAATGGAGGAAGAGAGAGAGAGGGAGAGGGAGGGGGATGGGAGAGAGGGAGAGAGAGAGAGAGAGGGAGAAAAGCAGAAATAAATAGACAATAAAAAGAGGAGCGATGATTTGGATGATGATGCATACGAGACGGACGGATGAAACACAGAGTATAGTGTTAAGCTTCATCCGTCACCCTGTGGGTGGAGGAGGAGGAGGAGGAGGAGGAGGAGGCCTCGGCCCTCGAATGGAATGAACTCGCGTCTCCGTTGCAAGTTACAGCAGTGGCTCGTTTTAACGCTGGCAAGAGTTTCACCACTGTTCTCCCAAAGAAAGAAAAAACCTTCGCTGTGCTCCTCCCTTCTGGCGGAGCCCAGGTGAACCGAGTGTGAAGGTGAAGGCGGCCGCCACCAGGGGTCGCTGTCCACACATTTAAAGCATTGTTTGGCCAACATGCTGCGGTAAAGTACGTAAAATATAATACTGTGAACATCTTAAATGAAACATTACTGTTAAATTATTCGCTTCGAGTTATAGAGATTGAGTTGGGCATTATCTGACCGTGTGTGTTTGTATCTAGTGTGTATTCAAGAGCTGTCGGCGCCTCTCAATTGGTGCAGACGACAGGTTGGTGTTGTGGCCCTCTCAAGATGGAAATAAAAAATAAAAAGCCGCTCTGTGAACTTGTCACGTGATTATCGTCGGTGCTGGTGGCAGACGGCAGCTCATCCTGGCCCCTCCACACGGACACGGGCGGGTTCAGCGTCATGTTTTTACGACACGCGTCCTCTAAACTCACCATTTCAATAATAAAGGGAGCTGCAACAAGTTTTTTTTTCTTTTCTTTTTTCTTCTTCTTTGAGATCACGCTGGAGGCAGATTCCTGCTCTGCAGCTGGTGTGACGTTCCACAGGATTAAAAGATTTAGAAACCACTCAGTGGTCCTTCATGTCACGGGCTCCTGTTTGTTTGTTTGTGTGTGTGTGTGTGTGTGTGTGATTGATTGCCTGGGCGTGGCCTTCCTTTCCCCCCCTCCTAATGCCAATACACATGTTACCCATTCCCCCATCAAGCCCCACAGCACATCTACCTCAGTTCACCCTCAACTCCTCTCCAGATGCTCAGTTCACATTCCCAGAACGACTTCTAGAGCCAATTGGATTATTTTTGTTGGTGTATTCTTGTCTGTAAACTCTCTGCTTCCAAGAAACTCACCTGGAGAACTACCTAGCTAACCCAACCCGCAGATGACGCCCCCACGGATCCCACACCTCTCCCATCTCTGGTCTTGAGATGAATATAATATAAATATATATGAAATGAATATATGAATGTAATGGCGTCTTCCTCCTGCTCCGTGTCCTTGCTTTTGGGTCCAGGCCCGCAGCACCATGACACTCCACTGCTTTCCATGGCTGCACCTCCCTCCAGTCTGCCCTTGTCACTAAGCCATTAAGCTGAAGGTGAAGTCTTTATTCACAGAAAGTTCCAGTCCCTGAATGTAATCGGAGACGATGATGCTTTTCTCGTTATCCGTCGCTCTTCTTAAATCAAAAGTTTAAAAAAATTCCTTCGAAAATATTGTCGCGCAATCCTTCGACTTTTTGAGAACAAAATCAACCTCGTGCTTACGCGGTATATTGGTATTGATGTGAATGCATGGAACGCATGAGGTAGCGTGTGCAGCGCATGTGCTACCGTTGGCCCTGACCGCCGTGGGCTCCGGGTCCAGACCAGCATGAGGCGCTAAGCGAGTCCAAATGTCGGTTCCTCAGGAGGAACGGCAGAACGTGGTATAGCGGAACGTTGCGCTGCACATTCATGGAAAGGAAAACACTCTTTGTGCTTCCCCCCCCCCCCCGCTTCTATTTCCGTAATATAAATAAACAAATAAAACAACGGCCCCGAGGTCTGTGTAACCTGAATGTAAAAATAATGTGGAAGCACTTAATGGCGTGATAGCGTGGCTGCCAATGGGAGTTTTCTCGAAAGAAAAAGTGGCACAGGCGAGGATATTTTTACGGCTCTGCGTGAGGGGGGGGCGAGGGGGTAGTATTATGTTAAGGGAGCTAATTTGTTCCACTCGTATTGAGGAACTCCAGAGTGATGAGTTCGGGGCCCCGTCCTGACCCGTGTACACTGGCCCTTTAAGGTCGTAGTGCGAGAGCAGAGCGCGAGCGTGGGCGCCCGCCGACGGACGGCTTACGCGGCCTCTCCCGGGCTGATGATGGACAGGACCTCCGGCCCGCCGCCCACAACCGCGGCGCAACGTTAAAGACAAAGTGTGAGAGAACGACTGCCAAGCTAATGGCGGTAGTGGGGGGGGGGTAATTTCCACGCCGTCCGTTCCAATCCATGGGTAACGATCACGATAACCATTGCCAAATAAATTCCCAACACATCAGGGGATTTCATATGGTCGTGAAGTGAATGTTGGTCTGCTTTTATACTGAAAGTGAAATGACGTCGTAACACCGTTAGCCGTAATTAAAGAGCACGGCTGCGCACAGTTGCGAGGTTCGGAGAAACTTTTCGGTTTAACTTTGGTGGCCATTTCCTTTGCAAGATTGTACCTGACAACCAACATGGGCCGTGACGTCGTAGAGCAGGGGTGTCAAACTCACCGTGGGCCTAATCAGCATCATGGCTGCCATCTTAAAGGGCCGGAAACACTTTATAAACTCCTCGAACATAGTATTAAAATACTCTTTTTGCAGAGTATTGTAGAAAGAGAGATTGTAGAAATATTGGACACAAGAAAATGTCTCTAATATTACAACATAAATCCATTTAATCCTAAACCTTCAAAATAAAAGCACGGAATATTTTTCTTCAATTTCTTTAAGAAAAGGTGATCACGTGTCTTTAAAGCCGCCAGGGGCCACATGAAACGATGCGGCGGGCCTCGTGTTTGACACCTGTGTCGTGGAGAGAGCTCTAGCGTGCCTCGAGGGTCAGCGATGAGAACCGGCGAGAGTCCTTACCTTGATCAGGTGCTTGTTGACCCATTTCGTGAAGGTCTTCTTCTGGACTCGATCTCGTTCATCTGCAAAACAGAGACGCCACGGCGTTAGTCGTCATGTGGAAAAGCAATAAAAGGGACTCTTTGTGAATGTATAGCCTCAAACGCGTGCTGTAGCTTTGTGATGATGGATGTCATGTACAGCATATAGTTGGCATTAAAGCAGCAAAAGAGGGAGGAAATCCCCCCCCAAAAATACCCGACTGGTTGGATATTCTGCCTCGACAAACGTCTTCATCACCAGGTGAACAATATCTTCTCATACCGCGTCATATTGGCGTCATTGTTGGCTCTCTATTGTCTGGGAGACGTATTTGCGGGGGGTCACAATTGTCACTATGACAAACGCCGCCGGCTGTGCACTCACAAACATTCATGAACGGACGTGTCAAGTTGGCGTTGCGTGATCACGCCGTGGCGTGGCCTCGGCTATCAGGGAGTGCGATTCTCCAACAAGAAACAACAAGATCTCGGCAACGGAGCACACACACACGCCCACGAAGACGACCGAACCTGCATCCACCCAATTCCTCGGGAAGTTCACAAAAAAGTGCCAATCGGAATTTCAGCCGTGTATTTTCTCTGACCCCCCCCCCCCCACACCTTCACTGACTCACACAGCCAATAATGTGCCACCCTCATTAAGCCGTGTGAACTGCGGACTCTTATCAGTGGAGAGAGATCTGAGGAGTCAGCCGTGCGGCGACACGCCCAGCGCAGGGAGGCGAAGGGCTGTGATTCAACCTTGTAAAAATGAACGCCCTCGGGCTGCGTTTTCTTTCTCGGGACGCCGTTCAGCGTGACTTCCGCAAGTGTGTTATGGAACTGCGTTTCCAGGGCAACCGTGGGTTGACACCGCAGACCTTTAAACGCCTCGTTTATCACTCGAATCATAAACTATGTGACCTCCGAGCTTTCTACTTCCTGAGCGGCGATCGGTGAGACACTCGCGGGCAAAGCAGTCTTCCCTTAGGAGTTGCACCTTTTGACCTTTGACCTGACGGGTCTCTGCTTTCTGTTGACGTCACGTTACACCGAGACCTGGTTCTAACTACTCTTTGTGAGGGGTAAGTGAGCGGATAGGGGCCGGGCGAGCGTCACGGATCGAGTGTCGACCAGACACAAGCGAGGTGAAGTGAGGTGTGGAGACGACGGCCCAGAACAGCGGAAGGGAGGTCAACGGCAGCTTTTTTACACTCGGCCGCGCAGATTGAGATTTCACACGTCAAACACAAACGTACGAAGCACAATCGAATGTTATCGATGGAATCTTAATCAGATTAGCTCCACCTTGGGCCAACACTGTAATAACAATGCAGGTAACCACGATAGAACACAAGTCCATTTGACCTGTGTGAGGAGTCCTTTACATTCAGGGGAAATCACTTATTTACCACTTTTAATTGAAACAAAGTATTTTTTTATTGTTTAATTCCTACTTCTTACTTTTTTTTAAACCACCACTGCTCAGAATTTGTGTATTCCACGACATGGTTTAACATTCTTTTTGGAGGGGGGCGGGGGGTGGACGAAAAAAAAAAAAAGGGGAACTAATTTAAGACGCCATTCATCTTGTCTCCGGCACAAGTTAAGACTCATTACCCCCCAAAACACGAGGATGCTTCACACCACAACGTGAACGGGCTTCAGCTAAAGCTGCTGATGCCCGAGAGAAGAGGAGTCACGGCCTAACCACCACACAATACATTTAATGACGTTTCATGTCATTTAGCTGACACTTTTATAAAAAATGACTTCAGATAAGTAAGATAAACTCAGAGCAACAAGAATCAAGAAAGTAACGTTTTTTCAAGGAAGCCAAAATCCAAAAATGCTAATCTGTTTTTATATACCTGCGTGTCGACCATTTTCACTACTTTGACATTCAAAGTTGCCGTGACAACACTGAACCCCGACCCCAGAGTCCCCAAACGTCCAACACACAGCATCACATGAACTCTTAAAGCCCTGCAGCCCCCCTTTCACCTCTTCACGGAAGAAAAAAAACCAACACACTTCTTGCACAGCGGCATCTCACACACACACACACACACACAGGAAGAGATACGTCGAGACCCCCATCCACTGCCACCGTACTGGTACCTTTCCTGCCGTCCATGGCCTTCAGCATCCCCCGGTTATAGCCATCGTCAGAAGAGAGCACCCTCTCCCTGCTCGCGCTGTCAGAGGACACATTCCTGTACCTCTGCTGCTGAGAGTTCATCGTCCCGGTTTGTCAATCTGAACAATATTCCTAACGATTCAAAAATATCCTCGGCGTCTTTTTTGAACTCCAGTATTATCTCGCGTCTCTCTGTCCCTGTGGCCGGCGGGTTGGTCCAGAGTCCACAGTCCTGTGGCCACAACCTAATCAGCACTTCACTCAGTCTTGCCTCTCAAAACTCCTCTCCTCCCTCATTGCGTTTGACTCTGCCCCCTCTTTTCTCTTTTTTTTCTCTCTCTCCCTCCTCCTCCTCCTTTCTTTTTTCCCCTCTCACTCTCACTCTATCTCTTTCATAGCATATGGTGCCTGTGGGCTATGATGTCTGGACCTGTCCTTGTGTGCGATGAGCGAGTGTTTATTCAGTGTGTGTGTGTGTGTGTGGGGGGAGGTGTGTGTGTGTGGAGGACACGGTGGGCAGGGCTCTAGACACACCCCTTCCTCTTGCCTCGCTGAAGACGAGGTGTGGTAACCGAGCTGCGTGGACAACTAATCACTTCATTTGCGCAACAAACACACACACACACACTCACGCACACAAACACACACACACACCACACACCCTGTGTCTCAAGGCGTAATAAAAGAATTCATAAGAGTATGTGCAAATTGCTTTTTTCAGAATTCATATCGCACTAAATAGGGCATTAATGAACGATATAAAATCGATTGCCAGAAGTAACAAAGACATAAACCAAGGAGTCGTAAATTAATACGCACGTCCTCGCGGTTATTCGTATTATGCACGGCAGTCCTGTGACGAGGGAAACGAAAATAAAATAGACAAAAAGAAGAAGTGAAGAGGAGCGATGGGGGATGAGCTAGTTCTGGGAAGGGCTGGTCCGGATTCCAGACGGTGATGAATGACCACACCCAGAACATCACCGATCTACAGAGAAACACAGCAGCTGAGTGTTTGAGCACGCTGATGAATGTGCATCAAGACACACACACACACACACACACACACACACACAGGGCAAAGCATCTGTGTGGAAGTCGTCCTTGGAAAGCATTTCTCACATTTCTCACATCTCCATAAGATAAGATGTCTCGCCCTTTAAATGAAGCTTAACTACACGTTTCCTGCTGTGTGGCTAATCGTCACTAATTGGGGCGCGTCAGCCGCGTGAGCAGGAAGTGCAGGCAGGCCGTGGTTAGAACGAAAGTATTTTAAGATCATTATTCTGGGAGTTGGGAACAGCCATTCGAAGCATTTTTCTAATATTAATACAAAGATATTTTCCATAATCGATTAATCTGCAGGAAAAAAAAGACAACACCTTTTAACCTTTTGAAGCTGCATTTGTTGGCAGAACCCAACCATCACACAACCTTTCTGTCTCTCTATCCTTTTATTTTAAGTTTTTACAAGTTACACACTACCTCACCACAAAAAACAACAACAAATAAATTCAAATTACATCACGGCAGAACAACCATCCGACGACCTTTCTGTTTATTTCTCCATAACTATAATGCTCAATGCAACAGAAAATAAAAAAAAGAATGGTGTTATCGTCAAAATGTCTCATTTAAAAACGTTCTTCCTTGCTTTTAAGTGGCACACAGTTCCCGTGTGCATTCTGAGTTCGGGGTGTGGTTCCCTAATCGTCCCCTTGTGCTGACAGCTGAGCTCCAGGGCAACGGGCGTGTCCCCCGGCACTAATAATGCTATATCCCATGACTGACATCACCTCACCAGGCAACCCGAAAGCACCTTTTCTTTTCCCGAACGCGACCTGTCGGAGCACGAAGGCGCCTCCTCGCGTCCGCGTGGGTGTGCCAGTCATTCAGCGCCACGTTAGCAGATTTTCGGAGAGACACGCCTTCGTAGCTCCGTACGATGTCTCGGCAGGCCGAGGAATGAAGGAGCGGTATGCAGGCAATTAACCCGGACGCGCAATTCATCGGGCGAACTTTCATTTAGCCTCAAACTGTACACGCTGCGATTCGAAATCCAAAGAGGTTGAATCGGATCAGGCTTTGAGGGATGAGGTGGATGAAGCTCTTCTTCAGTAGCGACGTAGAGGGCAGGACGGGTTATCTGAGACGCAGGAGCAACAGAATAGACGGGAGCCGAGAACGCGGTGGCCGTGAAACACGAACCGACACGAGCTCCAGCTTTTCTAAACCTCGCGGGAAACACGAGCGAAGGGGGGAAAGAAGTGTGGAACATCTTACTCATGAGGTGTTTCCACCGTAAAGGAGGCATATCATTAAAGCTCTCACCATGCTTTTTACAGCGCCGCCTCCATACGGCCTCATCAAAACCAGATGGAACCCCTATGGGCTTTTTTTTGTTGCTTTTGCTTTTTTAAGACGAGCTGAGTGCAAGTAAGAGAATAACGTATTTTCTTTCTCAATGACGAGTTTGAGGTTTGATGGAAGTGACGGTGAAGTTGGGTTTCCCTCTTCCCACACTGTCTATTCATAGACGCTCGCCGGGTCCGACGGTCGGCTAAATGTGGACGGTAATGTTTTTAGAAGTGTAACTTAGCGAGCTCTATTCCATTTCATTTCAGTTTATGTTGTATAGACCCTATGTCACACATTGCATATTTGCCTCAGGGGGCTTTACAATCTGTACGCATAAGACATCCCTGACCTTTGACCTCACATCGGATCAGAAAAAACTCCAAGGAAATAGAAGAAGAAAAAAGAAGTGAAGAACCCTTCAGGAGAGCAACGGAGGAGGATCCCTCTTCAGGATGGACAGAAGAATAGATGTCATGTGACCAGAATGAAGCATTACAGACTTAAACAAACTCTACAGATCAAAGAGTCCACTATGATTTGTTTGTTCGCCGCGCGGGAGGCTAGCGGTGGAAATGACAGTCGCTCGACCCCGTTGGGGATCTTCAGTCGCCGTCATCAGGTCAAAGACGTCTACCCTCTGCTACTTTGGTTCAACACCCGCAGAACGCCTCTACTTTGTGTGGACGAGCTCACGCTGAGCTCTTCATTGGGCACGTTAGCTCGGAGACGTTAGCATGTAGCTCAGAGCGCCGCGGTGCATGAACTGAGCCTCTGAGGAGAGCCGCCGGCTCTCGTTACCAAACGGGGTAATGTATCGACGGTTTGGTTTAATTACCATAAACAAATCACGGGTTGGTTCTATCCAAAGCCACAGCTCCCCACAGACACGTTCCCTCAAGAATAATTGAAACAGACTCGTCACAGACATGATTGACTTTAACCAGAGAGTTATGGAGAAGTTTGCCAACTTTAAAGAGAGGAGGCTACTTTTCTTTACTAGTAGTGGGGCCTACTCTGTCAAACACCCAATGTAACATGGGATCTCTTTCTGAGTCTATTCTGCTCTCATGTGAGGGTGAAACTCTTTTATTTTGTGAACCTCTGAAACCCAACCCAATGTTCCTTAAAGCTGCTCTGAACCTCTCATGCCCAAAGTTACAGTGTGCTGATCGTTGTTATTGGACCGTGTTGAGCACGCTGTGTTCTTGAAATAAAGCTTTGTTTTTTACAATATTCTACTCAAAACCTCTTTTCTTCTCATTGCTGAGTCCATTTTAAATGTGCCGCCAATTTTTGTTTTTGTGTTGTGATCCTGGGTAAAATTAACCGAACTCTAAAGTCACTTTATTTAACTATCCTTTATCATCCATCTGTTTTAATCAAACTACATGAAAGACCCTGCGTTGCTTGTTAAAGTGCGTTGTGCCTCTGATACTGACCCACACAGCTCAGCTGACCCTGAACAACCTGTGTTTGAGCACCGGGGACTCGATTCCCAAACCGAGAACATTACAGGACAAAATCATTCAACGAGGATATCATTATGACTTTTAAGAGACATTCTAAGGGAGCTGAGGGGGGCAGGACGACAGCTTTGAGTGGAGAACAGATTTGCTTTTTATTGGTTCTCTCCCTCCCTTCAGTCTCACCCGTCAATCCAGGTGAAAGTGTGAGTATTCACTGCGATATCGGACCACCACACCCCGCAGGGAACGGAATGTTAATAAAACTAGGAGCAGCCCAAACACACCCTGGTTTATCACCTCGGTTGTTTTGTCGGAGGAGGAGGAGGAGGAGGAGGAGGCTGCCACCTGAATCACAATGCACGCGGATCAGATTTCTGCTTTCAATACAAAGCCAGCTGAGCAACAACAGATCCTCCTCGACGCGATTGTCCTTTTAGAAGTAAAGATCAGGAGCAGTATTTGTCGTCCACGCTGCGGTGAATTTAAAACGTTGGTAAAGCCCTTCTTTAAAAAATGTGCAGGAATTATTTGATTATATTGAAAACCAATTCAATTCAATTCAATTCAGTTTATTTGTATAGCCCAATTTCACAAATTACAAATTTGTCTCGGAGTGCTTTACAATCTGTACACATAGACATCCCTGCCCCAAAACCTCACATCGGACCAGGAAAAACTCCCAAATAACCCTTCAGGGGGAAAAAAAGGGAAGAAACCTGGAGGAGAGCAACAGAGGAGGATCCTCTCCTAGGATGGACAGATGCAATAGATGTAATGTGTACAGAAGGACAGATTTAGAGTTAAATACATTCAATGAATATGACAGAGTGTAATAATAGTTCATAGTATGCATATTCCACGATGGAGACTCCACGATCCATCAGGCAGATGGCGGTGGGGAGGAGGAGGGCGAGTCTCAACAGGACAGTGGCGTAGTCATGAGCAGGAATTCCACCACCCAGACGATCCATCAGGCAGATAGGATCTATGCCGTCTCATAGGGTCCGATGACCCCATGAGACGTAAAGTCAAGGACTTCCGGGAGAAAGCAGAGTTAGTAACGTGTGATTGAGAGATGAAAATTCATCCTTAAGGAGAGAAAAAAGAGGAGATAGGTACTCAGTGCATCCTAAAACGTCCCCCGGCAGCTATAAGCCTATAGCAGCATATCAAGGGGCTGGACCAGGGCAAACCTGATTCAGCCCTAACTATAAGCTCTGTCAAAGAGGAAGGTCTTAAGTCTACTCTTAAACGAGGTGACTGTGTCTGCCTCCCGGACAAAGCCTCTGTCAAAAAGTGACGAGACACTACATAAACTAGTGTTTAATACATCGGGTAAAATGCATTTCTCATCCCGTTCTGTACTTGGATGCGTGTCATAACTAGGGTCATGATGTCATAACTAGGGTCATGGTGTCTTAACTAGGGTTATGATGTCATAACTAGGGTCATGGTGTCTTAACTAGGGTCATGATGTCATAACTAGGGTCATGATGTCATAACTGGGGTCATGGTGTCTTAACTAGGGTCATGATGTCATAACTGGGGTCATGGTGTCTTAACTAGGGTCATGATGTCATAACTAGGGTCATGGTGTCTTAACTAGGGTCATGATGTCTTAACTAGAGTCATGATGTCATAACTGGGGTCATGGTGTCTTAACTAGGGTCATGATGTCATAACTAGGGTCATGATATCTAAACTAGGGCCATGATGTCATAACTGGGGTCATGGTGTCTTAACTAGGGTCATGATGTCATAACTAGGGTCATGATGTCATAACTAGGGTCATGGTGTCTTAACTAGGGTCATGATGTCATAACTAGGGTCATGATGTCATAACTAGGGTCATGATGTCATAACTGGGGTCATGGTGTCTTAACTAGGGTCATGGTGTCTTAACTAGGGTCATGATGTCTTAACTAGGGTCATGATGTCTTAACTAGGGTCATGGTGTCTTAACTAGGGTCATGGTGTCTTAACTAGGGTCATGATGTCATAACTAGGGTCATGATGTCATAACTAGGGTCATGATGTCATAACTGGGGTCATGGTGTCTTAACTAGGGTCATGGTGTCTTAACTAGGGTCATGATGTCTTAACTAGAGTCATGATGTCATAACTGGGGTCATGGTGTCTTAACTAGGGTCATGATGTCTTAACTAGGGTCATGATGTCATAACTAGGGTCATGATGTCATAACTGGGGTCATAATGCAATGTTCAGTTATTATCCATAAGGATCTACCCGCCTGTCAGCAGGCTCAAGATAATGTGGTCAGAGTTCGATCTACGAGCTAAGAAACTGCAAACTCAGCGAAAGTTGGACCGAACGGGCCGAGGCTCAAAAATAGCTCAGCGCTGACCTTTGGAGGCCGCTGACGTCTTTGTAGGCCGCTGACCTTTGGAGGCCTCTGTGGAAAGACCGACGTCTCGGGATGGTGTCAGTGGGTAATGTTAAAGTTGCAGCTGCAGTGGCTCAGAGGGAAACCTCTACAGCTGCACGTGTCTCCCTCTGCCGGCGAGAGCGGCAAAGTTCAGGCGCTGTCACTTGGCTGAAAATTCAGGGGTCAAATAATAAACACGTGGGAAAAGGGCCACTTATTATTCTTTAAGCCAAAATAAGTCAAGAGGAAATGAAAAATTGCATTATGTTTCTTTAAAAAAAATGTTTTGCAATATTTGTTTGAGAGCAGTTTACAAAATAAAGGGCCTAAATGTAAATAAACACATATTTAGAGCGGAGTTGGTGGTGTTGTGATTCAAGGAGGCATTTTCAGAGGTGATACATGCACATGAAATAGCCGTGACTCTCGGTTTGAATATGGTTATGACCACCAACTTCACTCCATTGGGAAATATTCCACCTCAATAAAAACACTAAATATACATGCCATCTTTGTCCTGTTTGCATACCGCGGTCAGCGCCCTTCTTCTCCTATAATAAACCCAAAACCTAAGGATAACCACCTCACTTTCATAAATATCAAAGCACCGCCCAATAGAAGCTGTAATAACGTAACATCTGGCCCTTTTAGTTGTAAAATGACAATTAAACGATTCACAAAATAGTTTATTTTCTTATCTGTAAATCGACTGAATCAATGAATCAATAAAAGTGAATCCATACATCTTTGATGAAGTGCATTATGTTTGTTCTCTTATGTAAAAGAAAGAGAAATTACTAAAAGTGCACAGAAAGAAACTCAATTTCATGTATAACTGTTCAAAGAAAATCTGAATGCTGAATATTTAAAGTTACCCTTTTCTCATGTGTGGGATGAATCCATCGTTATGCCGTATTTCCATATGACATTTTACAGTTGCAGATGTGGGGGAGAAAAGAGGGAACTTGAGCCAGTTTCCAAGACAACAGCTATAAACACACAGAGCTGTGACTGACTGTGACTCAGAGATGTATTTTTAGACCCGGGAGTTTCCCGTAACCGACCGATTTGACCTGGAAAGGGAAACACCATCGCTCTCCCACTGGCACGAGGCAATACATCGTTCTTGCCACTAGATGGTGCCAGAGCACAACAACAACACCACGTTCTTCCCCAGTAGATTCTGCAACGATGAAGCTATGAACTAAGAGGAACACATTTTGTACTCTTATCAATTACAACAACAAAAATTCAGAAATAAAATAAATAGGAACTTTTAACCAATAGCCAAACAACCATTTGCTTTCAGATGGACTTTCTGATTCAAAAAGTAATACATTACTCACACACTGATGTCCTGGCACGCTCCATAATACAATTCTGAAATATACTCTACCGTTCAAAAGTTTGGGGTCACATAGAAATGTCTTTATTTTTCAAAGAAAAGCACTGTTTTTTCAATAAAGATAACATGAATCAAAAATACACACAATACATTGTTAATGTGGTAAATGACTATTCTAGGTGGAAACGTCTGGTTTCTAATGAAATATCGCCAAAGGTGTATAAAGGCCCATTTCCATCAACTATCACTCCAGTGTTCTAATGGTACATTGTGTTTGCTAATCGCCTTAGAAGACTAATATCTGATTAGAAAACCCTTGTGCAATTATGTTAGCACAGCTGAAAACAGTTATGCTGGTGATATAAGCTATACAACTTGCCTTCCTTTGAGCTTGAAGTTTGAAGAACAAAATTAATACTTCAAATATTAATCATTATTTCTAACCTTGTCAATGTCTTGACTATATTTTCTATAACATTTTCAATTCATTTGATAAATAAAAGTGAGTTTTCATGGAAGACACGAAATTGTCTGGATGACCCCAAACTTTTGAACGGTAGTGTAGATGGAATAAACATAGTGTTCATATTATCACCATAAGTCATAGTTTGCAGTTATGCAGCAGATGCAGACACATAACATGTTTTAGATAAAAGCTGTCGCCATCCTGCCTGGTAGGAATGTGCTTTTTATCTTGGTAATAAAGATAATGCTGACCACAACGACTTCTTCATATCTATTGCAGTTACTCATGAACACCGAGACATGAGCCAACAAAATGGCTGCATTTCATTGGCACCACACACACAATTTGTTATCTTCAGACGTGTTACCACACCTCCCAGAGGCGGCTGTGAAAAGGTATGCCGGCCGCCCCGCACCCCACCCCAACACAGGTGTGCCAAAGTGACACCTGTGTTATGATTACATTGTGGGATATGCAGCTTAAATGTACCTGGGGATATATTGCAGCAGCCGGAGGGCAAATCACTCAGCACTTCATTTTATGTGTATTTGAAGAAGAGGTTGCTCTCCATATTTCTGTTTATGTATGTGTGTGGGTGTGGGTGTGTGTGTGTGTGTGTACAAAAGTATATTTGATGGCCTTTCTCCTTTTAAATAGCGATTAGCTCTTTTTTCTTTTTTTAAATGTACCATTAACAAAGAAAAGGAAAGAGAATAGAAATGTCACTTATATGTTTGATTTGACGTATATCCATTATTTTTGATTTATTTTTCATATCTCAGACATTGTGTTGTGTCCACAATGGAAACATGAGAAAGAAGAAGAGCCCTCAGTCAGTGTTGAGTCTGAAAACACCGGCGGTGATGATGGACGATGTTCTCTGAATCTAAACGTCCATGTTTTTAATCTTCTTATCTTACTCAGCTGCTCTTGTTGGCTCGTTGTCGAGCACGGAACCGATTATTACAATCATACAATAATTTAAAAAGCATGTCTTTGTGACATATTTGTTATGAGGCCAAAATAATTGCATTTAATTACAGGAAATACCACTAGTGTAAGTATAGTTTATATTAGAATTAAACTTAGATATTATAATAATGATGATAATTACAACAAAATAATGGTATCAATAATAAAACATGTGTACTATTATTATTATCTTTAGGAGTAGTTGGTTCGTTAGTAGTAGTAATATTACAAAATGGAAGAATGGGAACAACTAACCACGTATAAAACAATAACACTGGACACTCTTATAAAGGAGAAGTTTAATCTCAATGAGGCTTTTTGCTGGTTAAATAAATGTAAATATATAAAATAAATAAATAAAATGTAATAAATAAATAAAATTAATAAAATACAAAATAACTGTAATAATAAAATACAATAAAGTAGATTCACCCAGTTAATGACGTACGTCCGGTCTCTCCACTCACCTACGCAACACATCCTGCTGTACAAATATTTGTTTCCTCCATGCAGGTAATTCCCTCGCTCATGATCCCATAAGGTGGACATTTAGAGATCCAGGCGCCCCGAGCCAGCTGCTGTTATGGGACTCAAAGAAGAAGCCGGAACCACTTTCTAACAGACGTGGGCTCTGCCCACAGGTACTGCCCACGAGTTCCCCATAATGTTCTTTGTCTTTTGATACGCTTGTGATAAAAGTGGCATCCTCCATACACAGGGAGCTATTTGCATATTCCTTCTAAATTTTGTTTAGAGGTCAATTTATTCACAGACATGCTGTGGAATAAACAACAGCATCAATGCAGTCATCCAATGATGGATGCTTCGAATATTTACTATTATACAACAATTACTTCCTGCCGTTTTAACCTCTAATCAATGATTGTATTCATTCCAAAAAAAGAGCAATTATGTAAATCCTCAGGGTGTTTGGCGTCTGTAATTTGGCAGGTTCGATGGAGCTGTGAAGCAACAGATACAGATCTCTACCGATACTAAGAGTAGCATTATTATTCTCTCTCCTCTGGGCTTTCCAGAACTATCCAAAAACACTGCGCAAAGGTCAGAAGTTATTATCTGTTTGAATGCGATAACAACACAGAACAATAAGCGCTGAGAACCGGAAAGTCAGGATTTTGTGCGCGGTCAAAGATGCAGTCCCTCGTGTCTTTAGCTGTCAACTCCGGCATGTGGCAATTTACGACAGGCCACAGCCGAGCTCTTCCTAGGTCACACGTCAAAGTGAAAGTGACCTGAACGCGCTGACCTCTGACCCCGAGCCATGCGGGTTGCTCTCTGATCTCCTCACATGTTGGCCACAGTCCCTGGCAGAGCAGCTTCCTTGGAAGAACAACATCATCCCGTTGACCCGAAGACGATATTCAACATAACTGGACTCAAGAATGCCAAATTCAAGACTTTCCTGGTAGTGTTAATAAAGTCTGGAACCTCAGAATGGACAGAGCTGCAATTAGAATATGAAATGTATTAATCTGAGACCTGAGCCAAATATATAGCAAACAAAAGAGAATAGCAGGACAGTAATAGTAGCATTATAGGCCATAATAGCCTAATACAACCATATGTATTAAAAGAGATGACATCATACAGCGAGCCGCTTCTCTTCCTTAAGGCTTCAAGATTTGAAGGACACAACACTCCTCATACTGCCGGTAGCTTAGCTTAGCATACAGGCTAAAGGCAAACATTGAGGTTGAAACCTCGTGGTGACGACGCTCAAGAAGAAAAACAGAAGTAGTCTGTGTTGTTTTGTTAGTATAATAGCCTTTTTTCATTATCTTTCTCTACATAATTCACGAGAAGCAGATGGCCACCAGCTCATTTCCTTTGGACTAGCGAGCTGGCGGCTTCAAGTCTGTATGCTAACAAGCTAACTGGCTAACTGTAGCTTCATATTGAACAGGCAGACATGAGAGTGGTCGCTATCAATCGTTTCTCTGCTAACTCTCAGCAAGTCTTCAGCTATTAGGCTACTTTAAATTAAGATAAGCTCATTAAGGTTTTGTAGGTAGCAAGGTGAGAATTCTGGTTTTGTGGCAGCTTGTTGTAGAAAACCGACTCCGGCCAACAGCTCATTTCCTTTGGACGAGCAAGCTGGCGGCTTCCAGTCTGTATGCTAACAAGCTAACTGGCTGTCGCTAACAGGCAGAATCAATCGTTTCTCTTCTAACTCTCAGCAAATGTCTTCAAGTATTACTTTAAATTAAGATAAGCTCATTCAAGTTTTGTTTCGTAATGAGGTCGACATGTTGGTCTTGTGACAGCTCCAGCTGCGCAGAGCAGACACGCTGGTCCTCTGGATGAAGGGGCACTGCATGGAGCCGCAGGCTGGTGAGAAAAATTCATGGAAAATGACTCGAGAAACTGTAAACATGCAGCTGCAATCACGCTTTGTGTATTTCACTCTGAGCTGATGTTTTCCGTCGTACATTAATCATAAAGTGACATCATCGCCGTTAAATGAACTGCTGCTGATGTCACTGTGTCGGCCTACGCCCCGGGGAGTACTGAGAAGGTCTAAAAAAAACTCCCAAGCGCAGGACCGGATGTGTATCCGCGGTCCCGGTGCTGCTCGTGGATAACACATGCATGTGTGCTCCATGTCTGTCGGTCTCCTCCGGGTTTGTTCTCGGTTCCCAGAGGACATGCGACGTGTATTCACCCGTTTGGGATCCTAGTTCACTGTTTACTTTATGACTCATGCCCACAGGTTCATTAGCACCAGTCGCAGCAGTGGAGGCCGTCCAGGCGGTTTTATATACACTACCGTTCAAAAGTTTGGGATCACCCAGACAATTTCGTGTCTTCCATGAAAAATCACACTTTTATTTATCAAATGAATATAAAATATAGTCAAGACATTGACAAGGTTAGAAATAATGATTAATATTTGAAGTATTAATTTTGTTCTACAACCTTCAAGCTCAAAGGAAGGCCAGTTGTATAGCTTATATCACCAGCATAACTGTTTTCAGCTGTGCTAACATAATTGCACGGGTTTTCTAATCAGACATTAGTCTTCTAAGGCGATTAGCAAACACAATGTACCATTAGAACACTGGAGTGATAGTTGATGGAAATGGGCCTCTATACACCTATGGAGATATTTCATTAGAAACCAGACGTTTCCACCTAGAATAGTCATTTACCACATTAACAATGTATAGTGTGTATTTCTGATTAATTTAATGTTATCTTTATTGAAAAAAAGTGCTTTTCTTTGAAGAATAAAGTCATTTCTAAGTGATCCCAAACTTTTGAACGGTAGTGTACACTCATGAGTCTTGGGAAAATACACACAAACACACACACACACACACACACTTGTGTACATTAATGTAACTGGGTAGCTGAGTTGCGGTTGTTTCCATGAAGAATTATGACTTTTCCACAAACGAGGCCAAAGCCAGAGCCATGGCTCAACCTCCACTGTTTGTATGTGTGTGGGTGTTTTTGTGTGTGTGTTTTTGTGTGTGTGTGTGTGTGTTAAACCTCCCATTTATCCGGTTCTGCCGACTGTGAGCGCTCTTCGTCGCAGAGTTATGCAAAGACATTTTAACGTCCCATTAACAGCCCGGGGGAAAACTCAAACAGATCAACAACAAAATATAAAATCCATCACGTAACGTCAGATATGTCGCAACACCTGACTTGACACCATTTGAGTTTGGAGGGGGGGGGGGTACCAAGGGGAAACAAACAAACAAACAGGAGAAAGGTCAAAGTTCAGCGAGAGAACGCAGAGTGATGCAACGAGTATTTACAGTCCCACTCAGCTGTGCCCCCCCCCCCCCCTCACTCCCCCGTGACCTTTCAGCCGACTCCAGCGTGGTCGGAGGGCCGTGTTCAGATGGGTGTTCTCACCTCTGCACGCACACAGCCCGCCGGAGCTGGAAGCCGACGCCCCTCTCGACCGCTGGGCCCGAGCCGAGGGGCCGACCCGAGGACGGGGCTTTGTCATTGTGCTCGTTTGAATGGATGTCCGTGACGAGGGGACAGCTAAGACCAGAAAGATCCCCTCCTCCGACAGCAGATTACCAGATGCAGCAGCTGCATCCCGGAGAATAAAGCATTAGCGCATAGAGCACATAATGTCAGGCCCGTTGGAAACAACTCGGGAAAGCAGCCAGGACTGGATGTGGAGTACATCAACGTCAAGCGGCACAACTCATTGAAGAAGAGAACTTTTTGTATCTTCTCAGAATTGCCAAAATGCTTCTTTATGCATATACTATAGTGGAGTAAAAGTGCATTTAAAGTCTTCCTGCTCTCCGTGAGCAATGATCCTATTATTGGCTTCACCCACAGACTGCCAAGCGTCTCTGAGAATGATCATCACCCCGACATCCCAATGCAAGATGGAAGCTGAGTCACACATCAACTTTCCTCATACCA
The DNA here is from genome assembly GCF_029220125.1 of Pseudoliparis swirei. NCBI lineage: Eukaryota > Metazoa > Chordata > Actinopteri > Perciformes > Liparidae > Pseudoliparis > Pseudoliparis swirei. Next base: position 20,582,586 of record NC_079409.1, on the reverse strand, counting down.
AGTCCCTCTCCTTTTAATTTCAGCCATCTCAGATTAGATAAGATTCCACCAACGCTGAGGAACTCTAAAGCACATTCAACATTTTTGTTCAATGTGCTGGGATACTAACATTAGCTAACCTCGCATATCACAAGATTGGGCATTGAATTATGAACATGTTGGCATTAGTTGCATGCCAATTGGATACAAATTGACCGTGCTATGGTAAAAAGAAGATTTTGACCTTTCCATGACCTTGACCATTGACCCGATTGATCCCAAAATTCAATCAAATGGTCCCCGGATAATAACCAATCATCCCACCAAATTTCATGCGATTCGGTTTCAAACTTTTTTTGTTATGCGCGGAACACACATACAAATAAATAAATAAATACACGGCGATCAAAACATAACCTTCCGCATTTCCAATGCGAAGGTAATTAGGACCAAAAAAAACGCTAATGGAAATGGAATTACATCAGCAGGGTTGGACAAATTAACGGAAATGTCATGTGATCGTCAAAGCCAGTAGAATTCATCCTCTGTGGACCATATGTTCACAATCCCGTGGCTCCGATAGTTGTGGAGTCAGTTCAGGTGGAAGGAGGCGGGCTCAGTAACTCGGGGCGAGTCATTGAGTGACTTGTGAGCGCATCGAACCTGTCGCCATCGAAGACAAACGCAACGTGTGCACCATCAAACAGATTATTGTTTTCTTTTGTAAGACTGTCGGTTCAAAGGCCGGCCGACCAGTTTGGGGACTGTGTGCTAAACCAATAGCAAGAGAAAGACATTCCATCTGTATGGAGAGACAATAGGACACCAACACACACACACACACATACACACACCTAATTGCAGCTTGAGTGAGGACTGGTTTGTGTCAAAGCGCTTTGGCGTGTCCCGGGGTGACTTCGACAGGAGCCAAATAGACAATGCGGTCTGGGCGTGATGGGGGGGGTCTAATCTGGAGTTGCGATGGAGGACCAGCCACTTTGCAACAAGTGGCACGCAGAAGGCCCGGTGGCACCTCCGACCTGTCTGATGCACCGGGAAATAACATGTCATTTAGCAGACGCTTTTATCCAAAGCGACTTACAATAAGTGCATCAACCAAGAGTACAAACTAAGAACAACAAGAATACAGAAAGTAACATTTCCTCAACATAGTCGAACTACAAAAGTACCATAATAAGAGCCATTTAAGTGCCGCTGAAGTGCTAATCTGTGTTTTAATCCAGATATAGTCGGAAAAGATGTGTTTTTAGTTTCCGGCGGAAGCTGTAGAGACTTCCTGCTGCCCTGATGTCAGTGGGGAGCTCGTTCCACCACTGAGGAGCCAGGACACACACCACATGTGAAGATGTGTGTGTCGGTGGTTAGCGGGTTAGGGGGTCGGCGGTTCAATCCCCGCCCTCGCCGATGTGTCCTCGAGCAAGACGCTTGACCCTGAATTGCAAATTTAAAAATTTACAAATTTCCCAACTGTGGGACGAATAAAGGAATATCATATCATATCATGTCGCTGTGTGTGTTAATGTAACGTGATTGTCAGTCGCTTTGGATGAACGCGTCAGCTACATGAAATGTCAAGTAATGTAATGCAACCTCTCGGCGTTAGAAATACGACCTTTACGAAAAATATATAATATAAGATAATAAAGAAAGAGGCGTGAACGCGGTAAAAAGGACACAATGACCACGATGCGAAAAACACACCCTGCTGAGACACGATCAGAGCCGACATCACCGTTTAAAACGTAGTTTAGACAGAGTGAGGAGGAGATGAAGCAAACGCCACCTCTCTTTCCGTTACTCTTGTGTCGTCTCAAGCGCCAGAATAGAATCAGGATGACGAAGTGGCCCAAAAGCACCGGGGCAGGGAACGTGGGTCCTGGGGGGCTCGGAGGCATTTGTTCGGGACGGATTGAGATAAATAGATCGAGATAAATAGAGAGGGGATCAGGCGATGAGGCCCGGCTGTGGTGACAGGTGGAGCCTTCACTGGGAGGGGAGGGAGGAGGGGAGGGAGGAGGGGAGGCATGGGGCATTTAAAGAAAATTAAATAATAATAAAGGGCGCATTCCTGCTGCTCCGGTATTGCTGCAGAGCTATTACTGAAGGTCTGCTCTGGGTTTCCTGATTTGTTCAGCTGTTTACAACCACACCCTAGTGGGTGTGGCAGGGAGCTTGAAGAAGAAGAAGAAGAAGAAGAAGAAAAGAAAGAAGAAGCAGAAAAAGAAGAAGAAGACGAATAAGAAGAAGAAGAAGAAGAAGGTCCCTGCCACACTGTCAAGAGTATTAATGCAAAGTTTGGAAACAGTTGTTCGTCCAAGAGAGAAAATCTGAGTTTTAGTAGCGGAGACATTTAAAAAAGTTTTAAAAATATATATAATATATTACTCAAGGGCTGTTTTCATGTTTTCACTTAGGAAATAGGTGGTTTATTTTCCAAAGTCTTTAAAATAGCAATCTGGATCCATGTTTTTCCATTATTAAAGTATGAGAAAGTGTTATAAGTGTTATAAAAAGTATATTTGTTAATGGTTCAGCTAGTTTCTGTATCCATGAAGAAAAGGAGCCCACGGTGTCATCGTGTTGCTCATCAGATGCACCTCAGCGGGGTTCGGGTAGATAAGCAGCAGCCACTTCAGGTCATCCCGTCTGGAGAGCGTCGGGTCAAACCCGTCGACAGGTCTCGACACAGCCCGCCCTCGAGGACTTTGGGATCATTGCGACACCCTTCATCGCGGCATCGCCATTTATTCTCTCGATTAAAGCGACGACGCAGCGGGGTTTCGAAATGAGAGGAACGACTATACGCACGTTTAAAGAACGGCCCTCGGGAAACGAGTAGAATCCGCTCTGTGAGTCGACCCCACGGTGTCGACGCCCCTCAGGTGTCGCGATTGACAGGAAAGACACCTCCCGAAGAGGGTAAGAAGCGGGGGGGGGGGGACACATTTCTCTCCTCGACCTCTGCCCTTTCCCCCCCACTGCTACCTGCATGCCGTCGAATAAAACGGTAAAGTCACGTTGTCGACGTGTTTGAGTGGGGGACGGAATCTGTGCCGAAGGTTGCCCCGTCGTTGAGAGCGTGCGTCCGGCCAACAAAAATGAAAAGCTTTCGCCAAAACAGACACACACGCAGTCGGACACGGACACACACACACACGGCGACCCCACCTACCAGGTATGATCTTCATCTAAGAGGCGGGGAGGAAGAGGAGGACGAGGTGCGAAGAAAAAAGAGAGCTTTACTAGAGAGACGGGGGAGACGCCGCCGTTTGTTTTCCCGTCCGAAGCGCCTGGCTTCTCCCGTGTGTCGGGCTCTGACAGGCTGCCGCCTGCTGCTCGGATCTGTCAGCCTGCTCTCTCTCTCTCTCTCTCTCTCTCTCCCCCGTGGTCGGGGGAGGAGGCGGGACGATGGGGCCCGAGGAGGGCGAGAGCGGCGACCCGGGGGAGGGGTGATGGGAGGTGGGGTGGGGGCCGGTTGGAGCTGACTGGGGGTTATAAATAAATAAACTGATGGAAGAGCTCAGGCTGGACACTCGGCTGCAGCCCTGGAGACAACCTCCACAACACACAGGCCTCCATTCCTCCATCCCTCCCTCTCTCCATCCCTCCCTCTCGCCATCCCTCCATCCCTCCCTCTCTCCATCCCTCCATCCCTCCATCCCTCCCTCTCCGTTTCCCTTTGAGGATGATGATGACGGACGGGTAATTCTGTGAAATTAAGTTACAGCTCTCAAGACGGAAAATTAAAATGTTTCTCAGTATCTGCCAGAGCATATCATTCAGGCATTATATTTTTAATGGTAAAACCGCATATGAAATGTGATGTAGATACAGTAAAAAAATAATCAATTTCTAATTTACATGAAATTTTAATGGTTCCTGTTCTACTGTTCCTCTCAAGAGTGATTATTAGGAATAGCGAAGAAAAAACGGAAAAAATGAGAACTAGGACTGAAGGAATAATTGGCCACACACACACACACACACACACATACAGCTACACGTGCACAAACACACACATTTTAGTGATGGAAAGATTGAAGAGAGTTCTCAATGTTCATCCCCGATTGCTTTTGGGATCACAGCGATGCGCCACATGATCTAAATATAGCGTCCATAACACATGCGTCGGCTCGGTGTTGACAACCGGTTCCCTTTCCCTCTCATGCTGAACGCAATTCCACCCGGAGAGCGTCGCGGTTCGGCTCGTCTCCTCCTTGTGAAACACGGACGCTATACTTTTACCAAGAACCCACAGCGGGGGGGGGGGGGGGGGGGCTTCACGGAGGGCCGACAGGGGGAATTCCTTCTGTGAATCCCCTCGTGTGGCGCTTCAACTGAGCCTCACAACATTCACGTGGAGGCACTTAGCCAAGAGCTATTCGAAGCTTGCGTCCAGTGGGGGGGGGGGGGGGGGGCTCAATCCAGACCCATGACGCTGCTCGGGGCGCCGCTGGTGTAAACACAGGTGGCGCGGGAGAACAATGCAATGAAGCAAAGGTCAAAATTGGACAGCAGGAAGTTTCTAGAACCTCCACCGGAAACTAAAAACACATCTTTTGCAACTATACCTTGAATAAAAACAGATGGTACTTACTTATGGTATTACTCATGATATTACTGATGTTATTACTTATATTATTACTCATGATATTACTCATGGTATTACTTATGATATTATTTATGGTATTACTTATGTATTACTTATGGTATTACTGATGGTATTGTGGTATTACTCATGGTATTACTTATGGTATTACTTATGGTGTTACTTATGTATTACTTATGGTATTACTTATATTATTTATGGTATTACTCATGGTATTACTTTTAGCATTACTCATGGTATTACGTGTGGTGTTACTTGTGGTATTACTTCTGGTATTACTCATAGTATTACTCATGGTATTACTTGTGGTATTTTTTGTAGTTTGTCTTTCTTGTAGAAATATTACTTTCTTGATTCTTGTTGTTCTGAGTTTGTTCTCGTTGTTGAATTCACTTATTGTAAGTCACTTTGGATAAAAGCGAAATATCATGACATGTCATCTAATGTAATAACAAAATACTTAACTCCAGCTTTTCCTCCGACTCCCTCTCATAAGTGGAGTGGAGTCGTCCAGCCAGCGCCTGTAATCACCCAACCTGCGCTCTGGGAAATGACTAACACCATCACCATGTTGACCGAACCCTCAATATATTCCACATGTTATAGAGCCCTATCGTTTCCAGGGTGAGTTGTGTGGCTTCAGCAGATTCCTGATTCTGCGTCATGTCCAGCCTGCAGAGTCGTTATGTCGCAACGGACCACAATGCAATTGGATATCAAACACCTCAAACTCTGGCTCGCAAACAACCGCCGCTGTGGTTCTTCCTCATTACACCGTCTAGTCACGTCGACACACGCTTTACATCATTCGCTTATTGCTTATTGATGACTGATTCTTGGTTGCTATGCAGTGAAGCTGCGCAGCGGCTCCCGTTTCCTTCTCTCACTTCTCTCGGCCCTGGCACGCAGACGTCACGTCTTCCGTTGGCAAAGAGTTTGCTCGCCGTGCGTCTCCGCCTCGGTTCACGGGAGGTCGGCCGATATGTTCCGACTATCGCGGGAGTGAGTCAGCGGCATCCGAGGTCATTTACTTTGTTGTGATCAAAACACGGCTGGTGGTCGACAGCGGCGGCGGCCTGGACTCGAGCTGCCGGCTCACAACGCAGGCTATTGATACACAGCACAGGAATTATGTCCCCCATTCATTCTTTTTTTTTTTCCAGAGAGTGCGGATTGAGTCATACCATCAAAATGAAGAGCCGCCATAATGAAAGGCACGAGGCCGCGCATCGGGCATGGTTTACAGAGCAAAAAAAGAAAGAAGAAATAAAAACAACACAACATGGAGGGGCGTCGGTGCCGTGTCTGGGGTGTGATTCCGTCTAATTGCCTCTCCCCCTGGTGCTACGTGTGGGCAGACTTTAAACAGCCTCTCATGCGTATCGAAGTCATTCAAAGCACGTCCAGCGCCCCTCCATTGAAGACATCAAAAGCGCTGCACTGGAATGTCAAAGTGTTCCCTTCGAATCAAAATCAGTTCAAGCGGCCCTCTTTTAAAGAAAAAAACATATATTTTGGCTTTTTAAAATATTTTCCTTTTTCCCTTGGCTGGTTTCCACCTCACCGATGTAAGGAAAGACGGATTGCATCGAGACAAAAGCAGACATGCCTCACCGAGACTCCGTCCCAGGGGGTAACGGCGTCGGCTGACAGCTCCTCGATTAGCCAACATACCGAGAATACCACACTCGGGAGTAAACCCGCCTGACGTCGCAGCGGAGGTCGTGGGGTGGAACATGTATTACTCGGCAGCGTTATAAAAATGAATTATTGCCGTGGCATTGGGTCTGTTGATGACAACGGTTGGTAGTGGACAGCAGATGTCAGCAGTGGGTCACTGATCGCTGCGGTCATCTGACAGACCGGCACTGCTGCGCCCACATCTGATAGAAACATTGAAATGATTCTAGTTCTGTTTATGATTAGTTGCACATGGCGTTTTCTATACATCTCGAGTTAAGCATCATCCAAGTGCAGACGTGACGCATTTCCCTGATGAGCGCCGAGGGTCGAGGCCGCTAATTCAGTCCAGATCGTCCGTCACGTGTGGAACAAAACAAGCACACCCCGAGAGCCGCGGCCAGCCAACTCTTCCAACTCTTCCAACTTCCTGGCTCTCTTTATCCCTGTTGCTCACGCCCACAGAAAGACAACGCCCATTGCGAAGTCCCCGCCACTCACAGCCCGCAATATCACCTTTTTTTTAGGAAAGTTAGGAAAATATTCGGCATCTTCCCGAAACTATGAAGCACGCTTCGGAAACGCGGTCCACGAGTTTTGCTACCGCAGCATCAAATGCCACCGCGTTTCAGGGAGTTTGTTATTTTCCAGAGCCAGCGTAGGAGGCTATCATATCATCCCGTTATCACGTCGTCGACGCGACTCCCATATCCTACGCACGCCATTGCATCACGGTATGCAAGGCCTATCTCCAACACACAAGACATTCTGAAAAGAGAGAGACAAGAGAGCAACAAGCAAAGAATATACTGTATGTCTTAAAAAAAAAAAGCAGGAACATAGAGTTACTGGAGCAAAGGGGACACATGGTCCCAAAAGCACCACACCTCCCTGTGTGAAGCCTCTGGCTCACACACCACAGCGTCTCTGCGGGGAAGAGGCGAGGCTGAATCTCAGCAAACAGCCCCACCTCGCTGGAATGTCTGCAGGTCTGCATAATCTCATTGGGCAAACAGTCGGGGATAGCCCCGGAGATTACCGCCTGTCACGTGCACATGTGCACAGCTCAATACATCACGGGTACCACGCCCGGGAGAAAGAAGGAAAAAAAGGTGTGAATTTAAAAAAAAAGTTTGTTAAATTATGAGTGCCACTTATAACACGTAAACGGTGCGGTAAATTATAGGTATGATTCAGTTACTCATAGTGCCCCAAGTATGGTTTTTGATATGGCTTTTTAAGTCTGACTTTCACCTGTGATTATGTGATAATGCCATGTGTGAAATCTGACAGCGTCTCCAACACGCCGTGTGACCGATACCTCGTCTATTTTAAATCACACGGATAATTAAATCCCAGCCACAGAGAGAGAGAGAGAGAGACAGACAGAGAAAAAGAAAGCCTCTCGTCCACATCACAAACGTAGAGGCTGGGTTCTGTAGCGTGTCACTTTAAAGCCATGAACTGAGGTCAAATCCGCCCCAAATAACAGTCAGAGACGGGCGATTATGTTCTTCCGAGTACGAACTGCTTTTAAGTACGCGGCAATGCGGAGGGGCGACAGAAGAGCCCTCAGCGAGCACCCGACCTAAGACCTCCCACACTTCAAAGAAAGGTGGGATCCCAGCTGCGAGAGCCGTGACATCACACGCAAAGCTAGAGTCGGACCAGGTGTAGGAAGCAGGTCAGCCGGCACGCATTCACACCAACCTTCAATGAAGTGTGGCCATGTCTTCTCCTCTGGCTCGTCCAGCGAGTGGTCCCAGGTTCCCTCAGGTGAGGCCCCTCGCACCCTGGACCCCGGCAGCGTCGCCGCAAAAAACGCCCGCTCTATGGCGAGTTCTTCCAGAACATCCAGGTCCAGTTCCTCCTCCTCCTCCTCCTCGGGTTGTGCAGGTGGAGGAGCGGGCTGCTCCCCGGCGTCCTCTGGACGAATGACCTGCTTCACCTCCACGATCTCCTCAACCACTACGATTTTCCTCTTCATGGCGGCTTCGTCTGCCTCGCGGCCGACTGACCGGCAGGTGTCCGATAGGCGAAGCTGGTCAAGCTTGGCAGCGGCTGCGGCGGGTGTGGCGGTGGCAGAGGGTGTGTCCTCCGCCGAGTCCTTCTCCTTCTTCTTCTTCGTCTCTCCCTTCTGCTGCGAGGCCTCGACCAAAGAGAGGCTTTTCTCTGTGCTGCGCTCTGCTGCCTGACGGGCTGAACGTTGTGCAACTCTGGGAGGCTCCTGTCGCTTGCCAAGTGGGCCGGCCCGTGTTTGAGCTGCAGCTGCCTCTGCCTCTGCCTCCGCTCTCGCCGCTGACGCAAATCCTCCGACTGCGGGCGCTTCCCTCGCAGTGGAGGAAGTTTTTGCTTTCGGAACCTCCCGCTTGACTTTTCCTGCAGAGAGCCCCGGTGGCTCCACCTCCCCTTTGTCTGCCGGGGCCTCACAGACCACAGCTGCTGCCGCCGCTGCTGCTGCCTGCCCGGCTTCCTGCTGCACATTGCACATTCTTTCGGGGGTCTTCTCTGCAGAAACGCTCAGTTCAGGCACTTCGGAGGTGGTGACACGGCCGTCTTTAACAGTGCCCTTGGGCGACGGCGTAATGTCAGGGCAGGCCGAAGCCGAAAACACAGGCTTTGTGTTTACGGTGTCTGATGCCGCTGCCTGAGCCGGCTTCTTCCCCCTCCCTTTCTTTTTACCCTTTGAAGATTCCTCTGCAGCGTTCTCTGTCGTTAAAAGAGACTTAGTGTTAACTGTGGGTGTCTGTGATTCTGACAACGCTGGAGGAATTTGGCCCTCTTGTATGAGCTTCACTTGAGTTATTTGCTGCACGGTCACAGACGTTCCCTCAGATGTCCCTTTGGCTTTGAGCTTGTCCTCGGAGCATGGCGCTCCATGTGTTATTTTGCTGACACCGCTTCCCTCAACCTTCACTTTTACAAGTGCAGTGTCGGGACTCTCCACTGGGGGCACTGCTGCGCTCCGATCTAACGGCAGGGACGCCACTTCAAAACTACTTTGGTCCTCAGTTTGTTTAGGGACTTCCGTTATTGGCTTCCCTGGAATGTGTTTAGGGTCTTCCTTCATTTCCCCCCCATTGCTATCTATCTTAGCCTGAGCTGTGTGTTCCTCTTCAGGTCCCCGGGTCTTTGTGCTAGTACACATGCTCAGTGGCTCTGAGGTAAGGGGTTGGGGTGGGAGGGTATTTTCAGCCACCTCCTCAGGCATCTTGTCTATACAGGGTTTTTCCTTCTCCAACTTAAAGACCGACAGCTCCTCAGTATTGATAATCTTTGAACTCTCAGCTGGAGATTTCTTTTTCTTCCTTTTTGATTTAGAGCTTGCATCAACCATTTGTTTGGTTTCCATAACCACCTCCGTGGTGGCAACATGTTGACTGAGTTGAGGGGGTGTGACACCCTGCACGGAGACTTTAAGCACCTCTTCTGGCTCTGTGTGTTCGTCTTTCTGCAGGAAAGGAGTCACCTTTACATCAGTTTTATCATGTTTTGTGATGATCTCCGTTTCTGAAGAAAAGGCCACAGCTGAGAGAGTCGTGGTAATAATGGTAGTTTTAACTTCAATGATTGAAGACTCGGTCACCGTCGTGGTTTTCTGGGGAGCTTCATCAGTTTTGGGCTTTGATGAGAGATTCAGTGAAGTCACTTTGGTCCCAACGGGCTCCTGGGTGACGTTTACTTTAGAGATCTCCTTCACTGTCTCGCTGGTGGTACTGCTAGGCTGTGGTTTGGTGGTCTCCTGGGTCTCTTTTACTTTAGAGATCTCCTTCACTGTCTCACTGGTTGTACTGCTGGGCTGTGGTTTGGTGATCTCCTGGGTCTCTTTTACTTTAGAGATCTCCTTCACTGCCTCGCTTAAGGTACTGCTGGGCTGTGGTTTGGTGGTCTCCTGGGTCACTTTTACTTTAGAGATCTCCTTCACTGCCTCACTGGTGGTACTGCTAGGCTGTGGTTTGGTGGTCTCCTGGGTCACTTTTACTTTAGAGATCTCCTTCACTGTCTCACTGGTGGTACTGCTGGGCTGTGGTTTGGTGGTCTCCTGGGTCACTTTTACTTTAGAGATCTCCTTCACTGCCTCGCTTAAGGTACTGCTGGGCTGTGGTTTGGTGGACTCCTGTGTCTCTTTTACTTTAGAGATCTCCTTCACTGCCTCGCTTAAGGTACTGCTGGGCTGTGGTTTGGTGGTCTCCTGGGTCACTTTTACTTTAGAGATCTCCTTCACTGCCTCGCTGGTGGTACTGCTGGGCTGTGGTTTGGTGGACTCCTGTGTCTCTTTTACTTTAGAGATCTCCTTCACTGCCTCGCTGGTGGTACTGCTAGGCTGTGGTTTGGTGGTCTCCTGGGTGACTTTTACTTTAGAGATCTCCTTCACTGCCTTGCTGGTGGTACTGCTGGGCTGTGGTTTGGTGGTCTCCTGGGTCTCTTTTACTTTAGAGATCTCCTTCACTGCCTCACTGGTGGTAATGCTGGGCTGTGGTTTGGTGGACTCCTGGGTCTCTTTTACTTTAGAGATCTCCTTCACTGCCTCGCTTAAGGTACTGCTGGGCTGTGGTTTGGTGGTCTCCTGGGTCACTTTTACTTTAGAGATCTCCTTCACTGCCTTGCTGGTGGTACTGCTGGGCTGTGGTTTGGTGGTCTCCTGGGTCTCTTTTACTTTAGAGATCTCCTTCACTGCCTCACTGGTGGTAATGCTGGGCTGTGGTTTGGTGGACTCCTGGGTCTCTTTTACTTTAGAGATCTCCTTCACTGCCTCGCTTAAGGTACTGCTGGGCTGTGGTTTGGTGGTCTCCTGGGTCTCTTTTACTTTAGAGATCTCCTTAACTGCCTCGCTTAAGGTACTGCTGGGCTGTGGTTTGGTGGTCTCCTGGGTCACTTTTACTTTAGAGATCTCCTTCACTGCCTCGCTGGTTGTACTGCTGGGCTGTGGTTTGGTGGTCTCCTGGGTCTCTTTTACTTTAGAGATCTCCTTCACTGCATCACTGGTGGTACTGCTAGGTTGTGGTTTGGTGGTCTCCTGGGTCTCTTTTACTCTAGAGATCTCCTTCACTGCATCACTGGTGGTACTGCTAGGTTGTGGTTTAGTGGTCTCCTGGGTGACTTTTACTTTAGAGATCTCCTTCACTGCCTCGCTGGTGGTACTGCTGGGCTGTGGTTTGGTGGTCTCCTGGGTCTCTTTTACTTTAGAGATCTCCTTCACTGCCTCACTGGTGGTACTGCTGGGCTGTGGTTTGGTGGTCTCCTTGGTCTCTTTTACTTTAGAGATCTCCTTCACTGCCTCGCTTAAGGTACTGCTGGGCTGTGGTTTGGTGGTCTCCTGGGTCACTTTTACTTTAGAGATCTCCTTCACTGCCTCACTGGTGGTACTGCTAGGTTGTGGTTTGGTGGTCTCCTGGGTGACTTTTACTTTAGAGATCTCCTTCACTGCCTCGCTTAAGGTACTGCTGGGCTGTGGTTTGGTGGTCTCCTGGGTGACTTTTACTTTAGAGATCTCCTTCACTGCCTCACTGGTGGTACTGCTGGGCTGTGGTTTGGTGGTCTCCTGGGTCTCTTTTACTTTAGAGATCTCCTTCACTGCATCACTGGTGGTACTGCTAGGTTGTGGTTTGGTGGTCTCCTGGGTGACTTTTACTTTAGAGATCTCCTTCACTGCCTCACTGGTGGTACTGCTAGGTTGTGGTTTAGTGGTCTCCTGGGTGACTTTTACTTTAGAGATCTCCTTCACTGCCTCGCTGGTGCTACTGCTGGGCTGTGGTTTGGTGGTCTCCTTGGTCTCTTTTACTTTAGAGATCTCCTTCACTGCCTCGCTTAAGGTACTGCTGGGCTGTGGTTTGGTGGTCTCCTGGGTCTCTTTTACTTTAGAGATCTCCTTCACTGCCTCACTGGTGGTACTGCTAGGCTGTGGTTTGGTGGTCTCCTGGGTGACTTTTACTTTAGAGATCTCCGTCACTGCCTCGCTTAAGGTACTGCTGGGCTGTGGTTTGGTGGTCTCCTGGGTCACTTTTACTTTAGAGATCTCCTTCACTGCCTCACTGGTGGTACTGCTAGGCTGTGGTTTGGTGGTCTCCTGGGTCACTTTTACTTTAGAGATCTCCTTCACTGCCTCGCTGATGGTCCTGCTAGGCTGTGGTTTGGTGGTCTCCTGGGTCTCTTTTACTTTAGAGATCTCCTTCACTGCCTCGCTGGTGGTACTGCTGGGCTGTGGTTTGGTGGACTCCTGTGTCTCTTTTACTTTAGAGATCTCCTTCACTGCATCACTGGTGGTACTGCTAGGCTGTGGTTTGGTGGTCTCCTGGGTGACTTTTACTTTAGAGATCTCCTTCACTGCCTCACTGGTGGTACTGCTGGGCTGTGGTTTGGTGGTCTCCTTGGTCTCTTTTACTTTAGAGATCTCCTTCACTGCCTCACTGCTGGTACTGCTGGGCTGTGGTTTGGTGGTCTCCTGGGTCTCTTTTACTTTAGAGATCTCCTTCACTGCCTCACTGGTGGTACTGCTGGGCTGTGGTTTGGTGGTCTCCTGAGTCTCTTTTACTTTAGAGATCTCCTTCACTGCCTCACTGATGGTACTGCTGGGCTGTGGTTTGGTGGTCTCCTGGGTCTCTTTTACTTTAGAGATCTCCTTCACTGCCTCACTGGTGGTACTGCTGGGCTGTGGTTTGGTGGACTCCTGGTTGACAGTTACTTGAGCAGTTGTCTTGGCCCTCTCAACATCCATTTTGACTTCAACTGGGGCCTTCGGTTCTGCCGGTTTAACTGGTTCCTCATTAACCTTTGCTCTTCTAGGCTTCTCTCCTTTGACGTGTGTTGTGATGACAGGGATGGGAGTGGCAGCAGGGAATTTGGAGGTTTCCTGAGCAGCAGGCACTGTAATACCGGGATGGGCCTTCATGTCATCAGTGGCTGTTTGAGCTGTAGCTTTGACCTCTGCAGGTTTAACTGGATAAACAATCACCTGTTTAGTCTTCTCTTCCGTGACATCTTTTGTCACTAGTTGTGTGATGACAGTGGTGAAAGTGGAGGTGGCAGCAGAGAGTTTGGAGGTTTCCTGAGCTGAAGCCTTTGCGATAACTGTCTGGGCCTTCATGTCATCAGTTGTGGTTTTAGCTGAAGCCTTGACCTCTGACGATTTAACTGGACCAACAATCGTCTTTTTTGTCCTCTCTTCATTTGCATCTTTTTTGACTAGTTTTGTTATGACAGTGGTGGAAGTGGAAGTGGCAGCAGAGAGTTTGGAGGTTTCTTGAGCTGAAGCCTTTGCGATAACTGTCTGGGCCTTCATGTCATCAGTGGCTGTTTTAGCGGAAACCTTGACCTCTGAATCAATAATCACCTTTTTAGTCTTCTCTTCCGTGACATCTTTTGTCACTAGTTGTGTGATGACAGTGGTGGAAGTGGAGGTGGCAGCAGAGAGTTTGGAGGTTTCCTGAGCTGAAGCCTTTGCGATAACTGTCTGGGCCTTCATGTCATCAGTGGCTGTTTTAGCGGAAACCTTGACCTCTGAATCAATAATCACCTTTTTAGTCTTCTCTTCCGTGACATCTTTTGTCACTAGTTGTGTGATGACAGTGGTGGAAGTGGAGGTGGCAGCAGAGAGTTTGGAGGTTTCCTGAGCTGAAGCCTTTGCGATAACTGTCTGGGCCTTCATGTCATCAGTGGCTGTTTTAGCTGAAGCCTTGACCTCTGAAGATTTAACTGGATCAACAATCACCTTAGTAGTTTTCTTTTCCTTGACATCTTTATTGACAGGTTTTGTGATGACAGTGGCGGAAGTGGAAGTGGAAATGGCAGAAAGGAGCTTGAAGGTCTCCTGAGCAGCAGGCACAGTACTTACTGTCTGGGCCTTCATGTCATCAGTGGCTGTTTTAGCTGTAGCCTTGACCTCTGAAGATTTAACTGGATCAACAATTATCTTTTTTGTCCTCTCTTCATTTGCATCTTTTGTCACTAGTTGTGTGAAGACAGTGGTGGAATTGGAAGTAGCAGCAGAGAGTTTGGAGGTTTCCTGAGCTGAAGCTTTTGTGATAACTGGCTGGGCCTTCATGTCATCAGTTTCTGTTTTAGCTGAAGCCTTGACCTCTGCAGATTTAACTGGATCAACGATCACTTTTTTCGTCTTCTCTTCCTTGACATCTTTATTGGCAGGTTGTGTGATGACAGTGGTGGAAGTGGAAGTGGCAGCAGAGAGTTTGGAGGTTTCCTGAACAGCAGACACTGTACTAACTGTCTGGGCCTTCATGTAATGAGTGGCTGTTTTAGCTGAAGCCTTGACCTCTGAAGATTTAACTGGATCAACAATTGTCTCTTTAGTCTTCTCTTCCTTGAACTCATTTGTGACTAGTTGTGTGATAACAGTGGTGGAAGTGGAAGTGGCAGCATGGAGTTTGGAGGTTTCCTGAGCAGAAACCTTTGTGATAACTGCCTGAACCTTCATGTCATCAGTGGCTGTTTTAGCTGAAGCCTTGACCTCTGAAGATTTAACTGGATCAACAATCACCTTTTTAGTCTTCTCTTCCTTGACATCTTTATTGGCAGGTTTTGTGGCGGTGTTTTTCGCAGCAGCGGCCATTGTTTCAACCGTTTGGGGCTTTGCTTTATAATTTGCTGTTTCAGCTGTTGCCTTGACCTCTGCAGGTCTCATTGGATCCATGGCCACCTTTAGTGTCTTCTCCTCTTTGATCTCTGCGTCAGGAAGAGTTGTGATAGCTGAGATGCTTGTTACAACATAACCAGGCTTCGTGGACACCTGTTCATCAGCGATCGTGAGCTCCTCTTTATTTGTTTTCGGAGAGGAGGGTTGAGCTGGATTCTTTGATGTCGCACCACCTGAAGCTCTGGTGAATGGTAGAGCCGTCTTGGAAGACACTGATGACAGAGAGGTCTGCGGCGCGTCCTGTTTCCACGCTGCTCTCTCCACCTGGACCGACGTCGGTGGCCTCTCCTTCTGGACTTCAGACACTCTTCTCTCCTGTGATGTTGCTGCTGACCGCTCACTGCTCCCATCGGGATGCTGGCGAGAGAATCTTCTCACTTTGCTCTCCTCTACCACCGCTGCCTCACTTCTAAAGCTGCTCCCTCGACTACTTAACAGAGGCTGAGGCTGGTCCTCCACCTCCCATGATGCTTTGGGCCTGACTGGCTCTGCAGCCAGAGGGCGACCCCTAAACCTGGGGGTGCTGTCAGAGGAGCTCTCTTTTTCTCCGGGACCCATCGTCGTATGGCGGTAGCCGTGACGCTCAGTCAGAGACTCTTGGCTCTCCGCCTCGCCCCGGCGTCCTGGTTTGGGAACATAAGATGTAGGACCGTCCACAGATTGGACATGTGCACCCCGGTGGCCAAAGGCCATGGTGGCGACGGGCTTCTTCATCCTTTGCAGGGAGGCGGGGACAATCTCAGGGGGCAGGTGGAGGTAGTCACGCAGGTACACAATGCCCTCATTGGTCAGGTACCAGTAGAAATGTCTCCAGACAAATGTCTCCTTCACATAGCCCCGAGACTTGAGAGACACCATGGCTCGGATGACTTGTAGGTTTCTCACACCTTCCAGCTCAGGGTGCATGGTCTGAGGCCTCTTGTCCTTCTTGGCCACCATGACACCATCTCGAAACAGGATCTCATAGATGGCCCTCAGTTCCCGCATGGGCATCAGCATTCCAGCCACCATTGTGTTTTATGTCAGTGTGCTCTCTCAAAAGCAAAACTGGAAATCACAACATGAAAGGAGCATAAATAAAACAATCTTAAGTCCGGTAGTTTAAGAGAATCTAGCGGCAGAACCGGCTGTCACATGCTTCTCAATTCAATTCGAAGAAAAAAGGAGAAATCTTGAAAGTTTGTTCTCTTACTTTCTTTTCCTCGTTCTTGCCGATCCTTTGGAGGTCGTGAAGAAGAAAACAAATGAAAAAAGAATATTCCTCTGTGAAATTGGACTTGAACAAAGTCAAACGTGTGCTGTCCACCCCCCCTCCCACACACACACACCCCTTACATGCAGCGTGGCTGGGAATGAACAGTCTCCGTTCAGCCGAGATGGCAGTGACAGAATGGAGGCAGGAACGTGTGTGTGTGAGGGAGTGAGAGAGAGAGAGCGAAAGAGAGAGAGAGAGAGAGTGAGGCACACTTCTCAGCCGGGCTCCTCCTACCTTCGCTCTCTATTTCTTTGGAAAAAACGGTCGTGGAAAAAAATTCTCACTAAAGTAAATAGTACAGCAGTACTTTCGAAGGGAAAAAAAAGAAAAAAGTACACAATACAGCGATTGAAAATCAATCACCGCTATGGGAAATCAATGGAGCAACACACCCATGAAGTGTGTTTGAGCTCTGAGGCTTTTACTGAGACGCACAACCACACACGGAGAGCACACGCCTCCTTCGTAATGTACACACAACTCTAAACACACACTACGACCGGCAGGGAGACACACACACACACACACACACACGCCCAGTAATGGGCTGTTCTAAACAGGGATTAGTATAGAGAAAAGACAGTCATCCACATGGCATGCATCTATCTTTGAGCGTCTACGTCGGTTATGGAGTCCAATGTGTCTCGTGGGACACATTTCCTGCTCAGGTATCTCTTTGACACTCTGCGCAAGGTGTGGCTTCGGGCTCTCGTGTCACACGAGCCTTCTGAACGTGCGAAGGGAAAGACGCCTTCGTAAAGCATAAATCATCAGTGTATTTTGGGAGCAGGACAAAAACTGCACACCGGTAGTTTGATACGACCCGTGTAAATGTAGAGAGAGAGAGAGAGAGATATTCTATTCCTGTATGTGTGTTGGGGATTCACTAAGAGACCCAGTGAAGGAAATGACATACACTAATAAGTGTTTCTCGTTGCAGCTCATTAAAGTGATGCAACAGGCTGCAAAGCCCCCTGAAGTTGTGTTGCCGCTTCAGACCGGCACACACTCGGGCGTCACGCCTCGGCTTCTCTGGCAACCAAGACGGCGTAACCTTTACGGCGCTCCCAGGAACCTGATATCAGATTTCTACCCCGAGATCACTTCTCCCTTCCGTACATCTGTCTCCCGTTCGTCTCTCCGTGTCAGTGAAGAGAGTCCAGTGTCCAGGCCCAAAGACTGGAGGGGAAAGACTGAGCAGAGGAGTAACACGTCCACTCGACGAGGGAGAAAAACAGGCTCTCTGCCGAGGAGCGAGCACAGGGTGCTGTGCTGGAACACAGAGGTCCAGTTGCGAAACTGTGGCGGCGATGAAATGATGCATACGCCATGACACATCCGAACACACGGTGTAAAAGCTGTTGTTTTCTTTTATTCTTGCCATGGCAACAGTCAAACCATGTGACCCCGCTCCGAATGGGCCGCATATCGTCTTTCAGGGCTGCTGTAAATGAGCTCGCCCGGACAGCGAGACTAAAGCGTCAATCATCAGACCGACCAATCAGAGCCACTGTGATCTAAAACAAACTATTTAGCACATTGGCAAGCTTTCAATAGCAGTTCTACAAGTGGTGAGGGCAAAATTACAGTCTCACAGTATGTGCTTAAAAGCCACAGACAAACATGAAATATGAACATGATGTAAAAAAACCAGTACAGGTACACTAAGGTAACACTTATGCTTACTAATAGAGTCATAAAAACAAGACCTGTCATTCAGTCGTTCTGTTAGTCAGTGCTCCACCTAAAGCAGAAATGCTCTGAAACATCCGTCAGCGTGCCACATCTTCTTCGGCGGCGCCTGACAAGCAAATCATTTAGACTTCAGAAGTCTGGAGGAATTTTCAGAAGAGCAACTAAGTTTCCTATAGGTGTGTTATACAAGTCAGGCATTCCTCTGTATAAGGAAGTAAATCACCGACTTGCTGCAGTTTGGATGTTGAAAGAGAGCCGGCGGTGATGGTGGTGGCAGCTGGTTCGAGGTGGCTGTGTGTGAAACTGCAAAGTTGGGCTAAAATAAGTGTTTCGACGTGACTCTGTGATTGTGAATCACTTTACTACTCAACCTATTTGGTATTCTGTGGCACACTGCTCAATGTCTATAGAGTTACCTTCGCATTGAAAATGCGGAAGGTAATGTTTTGATCGCCGTGTATTTATTTATTTATTTATTTATTTGTATGCGTGTTATTCGCAGAACTCAAAAAGTATTGAACCGAATCGCATGAAATTTGGTGGGATGATTGGTTATTATCCGGGGACCATTTGATTAGATTTTGGGATCAATCGGGTCAAAGGTCAAGGTCAAAGGTCATGAACAGATCAAAATCTTCTTGAATCGCATGAAATTTGGTGGGATGATTGGTTATTATCCGGGGACCATTTGATTAGATTTTGGGATCAATCGGATCAAAGGTCAAGGTCAAGGTCACGGAAAGGTCAACATCTTTTTTTTACCATAGCACGATACATTTTTGTCCAATTGGCATTAAACTAATGCCAAAATGTTCATAATTCAATGCCCAATCTTGTGATATGCGAAGGTATGCGCTCTACCGAGTGCCCATTCTAGTTCTAGTTGGAGAGGTTGTGCAAAACAATATAAGGAACCTATTCAAATGGGAAAAAACATCAGTCCTGATGATACAATGTGTTAAAATCGGGGTACTCTGCATCTCAATGCATGGTGCTCTGATCTCCAGACCCCATATCAGAGTGATTTAATTCCCTGTTTATGCACTAAGTGTTCACTGCACTCCAAACTTCCCACTGTGACCCGCATTCTGGCTCGAGGCCCAGTCCACTTCAGCCATCCGAATATTAAATATGGGCTTCAAGAGGAATACAGTATTGCCTCGGCCTGACGGACCTCGGCCCTGAACACGGCGCCGCTGCCGTTCCACAGCGACCCGGTGGTTACGATAGCTGTGTGGAGGTTTGAGGGTGGCGGTAGCAGCATCGTAAACCGTTAGAAACAGACTCTCAAAAGGCAACGCTCGCTATCCAGCCAACACGGTCCGATTCCATTCGGTCTATAAACAGAAGCAGACAGCTGCGAATGGAATCATGATTTGATGTATTGAAGCAGATAAAGGAGTAATAAGACTTTAGGGAAGAATAGTTTCCTGGTTAGGAGTCCACTTCTGCTGTTATGATTCAGACCTCCACTCGTCCCAGAATAGACTTGTCACCACCACACCGATGGTGGCTGGCGACCGGCCCGCACTTGTAAAAGCCCGCCGCTCCGGGGTCTATTGGTCCTGCACTCGTGCCCTCCATTCCGATATCAGATCCAAGCCGCCCTCCCCCCCCCACCCCTGCCACTTCCAGGGAACGCAAAGGTCACCAGATTTTTTCTGGCCCACCAACGTGTGCGCTGACATTTCCAAGGGGTCAGTGTGAAGTCGCACCTGAAGGCCATGTCCGAATCACGAGTCCTCCTACTGAATGAACGCATGTAATTCGAGTGTACGGGTGAGCTTCAAACACGACTATCAAGTTGTTAGACGTCTAACTGAGCCTTTAAAGAAGGGACACATGCAACGAGTCTCTGCCATCTGCCAGCCACGGGTGACGCACTGAAACTTTCTTGCCAAGCAGGAGGAACTGATGCTAGCACGACGCGCTGGAAATACGGGTTATAAAGCGGGGGCGACTGTGGTTCAGTGGTCAGCAGATCCGTCGTTCAATCGGGGGGTTGGCCGATCCATCCCTGCCTAGTCGATGTGTCCTTGAGCAAGACACTTCACCCTGAATCGCTCCCTGCAGCTGTGTCTACGGTGTCTGAATGTAACATGAAGTTGGTTTGGAGGCATCACCTAAATGAAATGTAATGTCATGTAAACACAGGAAGGGATTTTAACATCTTTATTTTGGAAGGTTGTCCCCCAAATCATGACTTGCACTTTTGTGTTAGTGACGAGTCATTCTGCAATGCATGACATTCCCTTTTTATCTGGACATTAAGCCGAGATTCATTTCAGGCGCTCGTGGCTGGGTGTAGTGAGCGAGTGACCCCTCAGTCGGTGACAGCTGTGGCCCCTCACAGGGCGGACCACAAACACCTCAGGAAACTGCTAAAGTTAGACAATGTTGTAAACAGCTTTATATGGAGAGGAGGCAGTCGTCACCACCGTTTTGAATCGGCCGTCTCACTGTAGTCAATGCGATGCTTTAAACTATTATGAAGTGATAATAATATTTAACTGCGGCAATAAAAAAAAAATGCAAATAATTAGTGTGGAAAGTGTCTCTATGGACTGAAAAAGCTTCTATGGTGGAAAATAAAAATATGCAAGAGAGGATTGACATGTTTGTCTTTTTGATTTAAATAAAAAAAATAGATGTAAAGTAAATAAATCTAAACATTTGTGTTGATTGATATCACACGTTTGCAGGTTTTAGTCTGGAGGAGTAAACAGTGAAGACCCACGCAATCTTTTTTTAGCAATGCTAGTCATCTGTTGGGCGCTTATGGGAGCATGCTAACGCGCTAAACTAAGATAACTGACATGCTATGAATAGAAGACTATTACTGAAGCATGCTGACATTAGCGTTTAGCTCGCAGGACCACTGTGCAGCCTCAGTGTTACGCCTATGTGCGCTTGTGCTGCTGGGAGGAGCAGAAGAAAAAGTACCTCTCAACGGACGCCCTGGCGTCCTACCCACTGTCCGGGTACCTAATAGGAGAGGAGAGATCCCTCCCTCCTCCCAGTATCCCTCCCCCAATCCCAAACTGGGACCCCCGGCCGCGCCACGACATCAACCGGAGGAGGGGCTCGGCGGAGGGAAGATTTAGGCAGGGGAATGAATAATGCGGGCCTGGAAAAGCGGTCAGGGAGCGGGCGGAAAAGAAAGCGCCAGATGCAACTCTGGTCGGAGGCTGAGCGGAGAGGACTGCCCCGACAGTGGGGCGGCTTTCGACTATAAGTCACGAATAAACCTCTGGTAAAATAAATCAACAGGGCGTAGAGTCTTATCCTTCTTGGCACCTGGATATATATAGTCTGGCTCAGGGCAAGGGAGCACCGGGAGCAGGGCGATCCTTGCTGAAAACCCTGAGGTCATGATACTCAGGGGAACTGACGTGAGGAGTCTATGTGGGTTGTGGTGAGCCAGGAGGAGACCTAAACAAAGCGGAGCAAGGGGTGAGGAATGAGATAAAGGAAACACTGGGGCATACGGTGAGTTACACGGGCTAGAAGTCTACCATCAGTAATTAGAGGGCAGGAGACGGGATGTATGGCTCACCAGCGCCCTCCTGCTCTTTGGCAGGACGGAACAGTTGGTTAATGTGGCCAGCCTGGCCACAGTAGTAGCAGAGCTTCTGGAGGAAGAGGTTCACCTCTCAGCAGGTGAGAGCTCATCTCCCAAGCTGCATAGGCTCCTAGGAGGATGGGTGGGTCCCGGTAGGGAAACGGGCAGGCGTGGGGAGGGAGGCAGACCGTCCAGTGGACGTGGGTGACTTCAGGTTGGGAAAAGGGGAGAGGGGATCTCTGCCTGTTCTCTCTTCCCCGCGCCTCAGGGCGATTATTATCAGAATGGCTAAAAGAGATTAATTCCTCAAGGACGGTATAGAGAGACGGACTGAACTGAACTAAAAAAAGAGTCGATTTCGCCGCCTCCTTACCCTGAGCGGGTGGTCAAAAAGTTAAGCATCTCGGTCTCAAACATGACCACGCGCATGCAGACGCTTTACGATAACAACAAACTCACAAAAGCTATCCTAGTCTCTTGTCAGGAGTAAGTTATGATTAGGAGGAAACAGGTGTGGTGCCTTGCTGCTGGGAGGAGCCAGAAGAAAAAGAGAGTGCCAAGAACTACCAAGGCATCTGCAAGAAACCCAACAACAACTCTGGCTTTGTCTTATTCCCTCGCTTTGTGGGGAGCAATGAAGCTTGTTGTAAATCTGTAAAAACCAGTTAGTTAATCTCAGAACTGTGGAAGTAAAAAGAACATTCCCCCATGTAGAGATCCATTTGCACTTTCCTTTCTATGTGCAAATGGTGTGAGCAAAATGCAAGATCACAGGTGAAAGCTAATGCCGCCGAGTCGTTATCAGTGCTAGCTTGATTCCAATGACCCTGAACAAGAGATAAAACTTCAACAGGAAACACTGCAGCACTTTGTTTAGACTCGTTTGCGTTGAACTTAAAATGTGGCCCTCGACTTGAGGATTCTCATATTAAGTAGCATGTATGAGATGGATAAAAACACAGGAAGGGCGGCCGCCAAATCATGACTTGCACTTTTGTATTAGTGATGAGTCATTCTGCAAGATATTCACGGTCCCAAGAGGACGAAGTGGTCTGAGTTTGATGTCTTGACATTTCCTCCAGTGCCACCATAACATTGATTGGGAGCTCTAAAGACATTTCCCATCAGCCTCAGCTGTACTTTGCATTTAGCGCTAACGTGAGCATGCTAACGTGCTAAACTAACGTAACTGACATTGTATAACTGGAGCAGCTCGGGTCCGGGAGAATATTACTGGCAGCATGCTGACATTAGCATTTAGCTAGCAGCCTCGAGGAGCTGCTAGCATAGTTACCTTCGCATTGAAAATGCGGAAGGTTATGTTTTGATTGCCGTGTATTTATTTATTTATTTATCTGTATGCACTTTATTCGCATAACTCAGAAAGTATTAAACCGAATCGCATGAAATTTGGTGGGATGATTGTTTATTATACGGGGACCATTTGATGAGATTTTGGGATCGATCGGGTCAAAGGTCATGAAAAGGTAAAAATCTACTTTTTACCATAGCGCGGTCAATTTTTATCCAATTGGCATGCAACTAATGCCAAAATGTTCATAATGCAATGCCCAATCTTGTGATATGCGAAGGTATGCGCTCTACTGAGTGCCCATTCTAGTTCATAAATGTGGCCGCAGTGTAAAAAAAGATAAATCCACATTTTCTCACGTTGGCCTGATTTCCGATCGTTTCTCATATTATTTTGAGCAAAGGCCTACAGATTTAAGTGGTTGCATATTGTACAGTTTGAAAAGCCCCTCTGGGATAAGTATTTGATTCGGGGCTAAATATAAATGTGACCAGTTGACAGTTGGAACATGCGAGGCGTTAATTCCAACAGTGTCAATAAGTGCTTGTACAAGCAGAGAAAGTAGCCTTTGAAATGCAAGATGGAAACTGCAGGGATTAACCCCACGGTACTGACGGGGTGCTTTGGCACTCGGTGTGTAATCGGATCGATCAAGTGGTTAAACACGAGTGATTTGTAAGGAACTGTGAATTGCATGCTCGAGATAATTTGAGGGCTGGACAGTTTGAGAACTTTTCTTCCCGTTTCACCAAACGCAAACCCACAGAAGTGTGTCACACCACAGAGCGGCTTCAGACAAAGAAGCACTGTGTGTTCGAGGCTGCAGAGCGTGCAAGGAGACGGAGAGGTGTCTTTGGCATTCCTCACACTGCCGCGAAAGTAAATAATCAACTGTTCTTACGTAGTAAAAACAAGGGGCCAGTTACAGTAGAAGGAGGAAACATTTTTCGCTGTGAGGGGGGCGGGGCAGGGACGGAAAGAACAATAAACAATGTCATGGTCTGAAATCAATCAAGGTGCGAAAGAAACTATTCTTGACACCTTTTTTTTTTCTTTTGTTGCCCCGTAAATATATTTGGAGTCGTATAGGGCTCGTTAAAAGTAAACTGTGAAATGAAGTCTACGTCAGTGTGTAAAAGTAAAAGAGTCCTTTCTTTTTTCCGAAAGCCAAAGCTGAGAATTGTAAAAACTGTGTTGACGTCACAACGGAGAACAGCCCACTGTGTGAGCAGAGGAAAGTGAAGCTTTGGCTTTTCTCTCTCCCAGCAATAAGTAATAAGGGCACATGGAAAATCTATAAACTGAAATGCGCTTGACGTAAATATGACAGGAGTCACGGATCACACCCACTTCTCCTTTTCCAGAGTGGAAAGAAATGGAGTCACAGATTCTGAGTCCCTTCTCTCTCTCTCTCTCTCTCGCTCTCTCATGCCATGTGCTAGCAGTGGGGTCTCCATGTGTCCAGCCTCACGACGCCCCCTGCAGAGCCTTCTCATACTTGGATGGGAGCCCACACACGAGGGGGGGGCGAATGTAGACAGACTGGAAGCAGGAGCGGGATCATGAAAGATGGGCCGCGTCTAACACCTGGGAACCACATCGTCTGTCGGATAATGTTCCCTTATGATTTATGCAGAGGATGCCAAAGTAATCCTTCGCCCCCGACATTCGACATCTTTCATACCGCACTTATATTCCCAGAGTATGAATGTGTTTCTTTTGATTTCTCAAATAGAGAACCTGCTTCTTCTATTTTTGGGTGGGATTTCTGCAAACAACCACAGACTACAAAAAACGCTCTGTGTCAAAAACCAGTTGCAGCCGTGGGATCTGGACAGAAAATTAAACCAGCCCTCGACTCTCTTGTTCTTTCTCCTCGCTCGAGAGCCGCAGGCCAGCTCGGCCGAACGGCGGCCAGGGATCAGAATCAGCATGCGGGAGATGTATTTCACCATTTAGAGGCCCGGGGAAAAAGGCGTAATTATTGCTGAACCGGACGGATCCTTGACATGCGCCACTCGCAATTTAACTCGCCAGATTGCAGAGTGAGAAAAATGAGTTGCTTCCACACCTCTTCACGACATAAACCTTCAACGCCGACGACCGCTCAGCCTCCTGTTCCTGTACCGATCGAGCTTCGCCACTTACTTTTTTTCGGGCTGAGCCAGAACCGATCTCCGAGCAGATCTCCTCCGTCCATGCCGATGGCACAAAGGCCTCCAACAAAAACCCAACGCCTTGCTCTCACTGCTAACGCCACGCCGATACTCCTTATTTTCACCCTCGTGAGAACCACTGACCATCCGGCGGAACAACAGGGCAAGATGGGTGTAAGTGAGAGGAGGAATGGTGGTGGAGGGGTAGTTCAGGGTAGGGAGGGCGAACAACAACAAGGGAATCTCTTCATCTGCAACCCATAAATACAGAGGAACCATAAATGTTACAAGGCCCGGCCAGCCTGGACACATCCTCCCCGCTGCCCCGGGATACCATGCCACAGGTCCCATACATCCCGAGGCGAACACACATTATTCTCCGACAACGGCTAACCGGGAGATACACACTGGGCGCCTTGTTCGAGAAACCTTGCAAAATTATAGGGCCTGACATTAAACGCAAAGTGTGGACAGAGGAGAAAAAGAGAGGACAATAACACTCGATGGGGAAACACAGAAGACAAAGAACAAATAGACGGACTGCAGAGACCCCGACCGAGGTAGTCACAAGAAAGCCCAAAAATAACTCTGGCTTTGTCTTATTCAGGGTTCTTACACATTTTGACCAATGGATTTCAATGACTTTAAACCAAATTTCCACGACCAAACTGAAATCTTGTTAGTATTTAGTATTTAAACAATGTGAATTCCAAAGCATACAGTACACGTTAAATTAAACAAATGACCAGCGAACTTTCCAGTTACGGTGCGTTCACTTGCAACGGAAAAAGAAAAAAAATCGCGCCACCAGTATGAGAGCGTATGCCGGCTTATATTTTGAGCGTCTTTCTTTCAAAAACATCTTCATTATTTCAAACTCGGCGTGAATGAACATGTGATTGTAACACATTTCCATGACTTTTCCAAAACTTTTGTCATTAAACTTTTCCAGGCCTGGAAATTACTATTTTAAAATTCCATGACTTTTACAGGTTTTCCATGACCGTACGAACCCCTGCTTATTCCGTGGTTTATGAGGAGCATTTAAGCTTTTGAGGCAATCTCAGAACTGGAAACAAGTATCGGGGGAGGAAGAAGAACCGTCCCGCCATGTGGAGAGCTCCAGTGCACATTCCCTTTCAATGTACTAAAGGTGTGACCATCAGTGAAGATCACAGGTAAAAGCTAAGAGCGCTGAGTCGTTATCAGTGCCGGCTTAATGCCGATGACTCCAATGAACCTGAAGGAAACGACCAAGAGATAAAGCTCGTCGGAAGCCTGGCAGGACGCACTGCAGCACTTTGATCACACTCATTTGTGTCATAATCATCCTGGTGATGCCAACATGACAATGTGGCCCCTCCCTTGGCCCCTGACCTGAGGAGTCTTGACATGAATGGATAATTACACCAGGGCGGATTTTAAACACAGACGCGTTACTTCACACAGACACACACACACAGTGTGTCTTAAATAAAGTGTCTTGAATAAATAATTAGGCACATCAAATAAAGTTTTGTAAAAGAAGACTTGTATGAGCTTGGGCTAATATAATAATAATATCAGTCTAATCCATGCACGGAGTTCGGACTGTGTCCCCGAGGGCATCACGCTAATATTAAATCTGCCGGCTTTCTACTATTAAAGGAACACAATCGACAGCGATAGTGACTTTTTAAATGCGCACTCGGTTTCAGTTTCGCTTTCTGGAAAGCCGTCACGCTGCTGTGCGCTTAGCAGTAAACTCATTTACTGGGTATTTATTTGCAAAAAGCAAAATGCACTGAATTCAGGTGAAGAGGAACCTTATTCTAACCAGTGCTCCGTTTTGTGAAAGTGCAATAAAAAAAATACTGCTTTCCTAAAAAATATAAATAAATAAAATAAACAAATAAAATAAATTAATTAAATAAATAAATAATAGAAGAAGAACAAGAATGCATTAGTATAAAGAGAGCAAAACAGACACAAAGAGAGACATGTGAGTGTTGTATGAACACAAACTCAGATGCAGGTTGACCTTCACAAAATGGAGCTCCGGTGTGGTGAGAAGGGTATAAAATGGCTGAAGGGAGCAACGGGCCTGGCAGTGCCACACAGACACAGACGTATGCCACGAAGAGGCGAGCTCACCCTTCAAATGGTGTTCGTACGAGAGGAAAAAAAGGGGAATAGAGGAAACGTCTGAGTATGAAAACATGTTTCCCGAACAATGAAACAAAGTCACATTTTAGGAGTAGAAGAAAGGAGAAAAGAAAGTATATTTGCTCAGTGACTCAGAGTCTGCGAACCATACGTGGGCGTGGCCAAGCCGGGCTTTGGTTACTCTAGCAACGCAGCCCACAGGTTAGTCAAATACCATGTGCCAGTCGACGGTTGAGGTCTCTGGGAAGGGAAGGGGAGGGGAGGGGGGGGGGCTTTGCTGCTGCTGCTGCTGCCACAGGCAACCAGCTATCAAACAACAACTTGACACAGGATCCAGGCGTTGAATTTTTATTTCCTCCCCGGCTTTTGCATTCTAACCTGAAGAGGATGAGCTGTATTTAGAAAGACTTCCTGCTCGTCAGCCTCTAATTGCACCACATGCACACACACAATGCAGGCGACTTAAGGTAAAAACACACATGCACACGCACACGCACAGATGAACACACACGCAGGGCAGGTGATTTATTATCCTCACTATCATAAAGCGGCCCCATCTGGAGGGAATGAATCAGTCGCATTCTTTCTTTCCTACAGAGTGGAGAGAGAGAGAGAGAATGGGGGGAGGGGGGGGGAACTACTGCACGAGCCGCTTCTCTCACAAAACAAAAGAAAGAAGCAGTGAACGTCTGTTTTTGCGGCCGAGAAAAGAAAAAGGTCTTTTCTTTTCTCGAACATGTTCTTTTTTTTTTTATGTTCTTCTCCAGAGTCCAGTTCCAGACGACGGTGACTCACCGCGCTCATAATCTCTGTGACATTCATAAACTGAGCCGGACCCACCCACAAGAGGCCCCTTGTTACTCCACCGCGTGGGAAAGACTCACAGCGGCCACGGCGTCGGGACTCACTGCTGCTGCTCTTTTACACAATATTTCCACTCGCGAGGAAGTCTTTAAGACAAAAGGGCAGAACGCAAGAATCCCACTTCCTGGAACCTGAGGGGTCAGGGAGGCAGACCGGGCACGAGGGAAAGAAAGTGTGCAGGAAGGACACTTGAGAAGTCGTGAAACATACTATTTCGAAATAAATAGTCGCGTAATCCATTAACTAGAGGAGGGCTCAGAGGGCTTTACAATCTGTACGCATACAACATCCCTGACCTTTGACCTCTCACATCGGATCAGGAAAAACTCAGAAGAAATAGATAAAACCTTGAAGTGAAAAAAAGGTGAAGAAACCTTCATGAGAGCAACCGAGGAGGATCCCTCTCCAGGAGGGAGAGAATAATAGACGTCATATGACCAGAATGAAGCATTACAGAGTTACATAAACACATTCATATATATATATATACATATATGACAGAGCTTTCCACCGCATGGCCCCGTGTGAGATCCCCAATAACAATAGTTCATTATACAGGAGCAGAGCTTCACCCAGTGGGTGGAGCGAGAGATTAAAATGGATTCATTTGAGCAATTATTAATTCCATTCATAAGGTTGAATGCATTTTTTGATTCGGCCACACGGCATTGTCTGTGAGAGATGGCAACAGTCCAGGGCAAACAGGCTGGGAGAGAATACACCGCACCCACAGCGGCTGGATGGAGCAAGCAGCAGGTGAGAAGGTGCACGTCGAAAGCAGCATAACCTGCAGCCAATGAGAGCGCCTACCTAGAGCACTCGACTAAAAGAGACGACTAAAGAGACGACTAAAAGAGACTAAAAGAGACGACTAAAAGAGACGTAAAAGAGACGACTAAAAGAGACGTAAAAGAGACGACTAAAAGAGACAAAAGAGACGCCTAAAAGAGACGACTAAAAGAGACGACTAAAAGAGACGACTAAAAGAGACGCCTAAAAGAGACGACTAAAAGAGACGTAAAAGAGACGACTAAAAGAGACGACTAAAAGAGACGACTAAAAGAGACGACTAAAAGAGACGACTAAAAGAGACTAAAAGAGACGACTAAAAGAGACGACTAAAAGAGACGTAAAAGAGACGACTAAAAGAGACGTAAAAGAGACGACTAAAAGAGACGACTAAAAGAGACGTAAAAGAGACGACTAAAAGATACGACTAAAATAGACGACTAAAAGAGACGACTAAAAGAGACGACTATACGAGACGACTAAAAGAGGCGTAAAGAGACGACTAAAAGAGACTAAAGAGAGACGAGCGACTGAAAGAGACGTAAAAGAGACGACTAAAAGAGACGTAAAAGAGACGACTATACGAGACGACTAAAAGAGACGTAAAAGAGACGACTGAAAGAGACGTAAAAGAGACGACTAAAGAGACGACTAAAAGAGACGACTAAAAGAGACTAAGAGAGACGCCTATGCGAGACGACTAAAAGAGACGACTAAAAGAGACGACTAAAAGAGACGCCTAAAAGAGACGACTAAAAGAGACGACTAAAAGATACGACTAAAAGAGATGACTAAGAGAGACGCCTATGCGAGACGACTAAAAGAGACGACTAAAAGAGACGACTAAAAGAGACGACTAAAAGAGACGACTAAAAGAGACGACTAAAAGACACGACTATATGAGACGACTAAAAGAGACGACTATACGAGACGACTAAAAGACGTAAAAGAGACGACTAAAAGACGACTAAAAGAGACGACTAAAAGAGACGCCTATGCGAGACGACTAAAAGAGACGACTAAAAGAGACGACTAAAAGAGACGACTAAAAGAGACGACTAAAAGAGACGACTAAAAGAGACGACTAAAAGAGACGACTAAAAGAGACGACGAAATGAGACGACGAAATGAGACGACTAAAAGAGACAACTAAAAGAGAAGACTAAAAGAGACGTAAAAGAGACGACTAAAAGATACGACTAAAATAGACGACTAAAAGAGACGACTAAAAGAGACGACTAAAAGAGACGACTAAAAGAGCGACTAAAAGAGCGACTAAAAGACACGACTAAAGGAGACGACTATACGAGACGACTAAAAGACACGACTATATGAGACGACTAAAAGAGACGACTAAAAGAGACGACTAAAAGAGACGACTAAAAGAGACGACTAAAAGAGACGACTATACGAGACGACTAAAAGAGATGACTAAAAGCGACGCCTAAAAGAGACGACTAAAAGAGACGACTAAATGAGACGTAAAAGAGACACCTAAAAGAGACGACTAAAAGAGACGACTAAAAGAGATGTAAAAGACACGACTAAAAGAGACGACTAAAAAGGGCTACTAAAGAGGCGACTAAAGACGCCAAAAGAGACGACTAAAAGAGACGACTAAAAGAGACGACTAAAAGAGATGTAAAAGAGACGCCTAAAAGAGACGACTAAAAGAGACGACTAAAAGAGACGCCTAAAAGAGACGCCTAAAAGAGACGACTAAAAGAGACAAAAGAGACGCCTAAAAGAGACGCCTAAAAGAGACGACTAAAAGAGACGACTAAAAGAGACGACTAAAAGAGACGACTAAAAGAGACGCCTATGCGAGACGACTAAAAGAGACAACTAAAAGAGACGACTAAAAGAGACGACTAAAAGAGACGACTATACGAGACGACTAAAAGAGACGACTAAAAGAGACGCCCAAAAGAGACGACTAAAAGAGACGACTAAAAGAGACGACTAAAAGAGATGTAAAAGAGACGCCTAAAAGAGACGACTAAAAGAGACAAAAGAGACGCCTAAAAGAGACGCCTAAAAGAGACGCCTAAAAGAGACGACTAAAAGAGACGCCTAAAAGAGACGACTAAAAGAGACGACTAAAAGAGAAGACTAAAAGAGACAAAAGAGACGCCTAAAAGAGACGCCTAAAAGAGACGACTAAAAGAGACAAAAGAGATGCCTAAAAGAGACGCCTAAAAGAGACGACTAAAAGAGACGACTAAAAGAGACGACTAAAAGAGACGCCTAAAAGAGACGACTAAAAGAGACGACTAAAAGAGACGCCTAAAAGAGACGCCTAAAAGAGACGACTAAAAGAGACGCCCAAAAGAGACGACTAAAAGAGACGACTAAAAGAGACGCCTAAAAGAGACGACTAAAAGAGAAGACTAAAAGAGACAAAAGAGACGCCTAAAAGAGATGCCTAAAAGAGACGCCTAAGAGACAAAAGAGACGCCTAAAAGAGACGACTAAAAGAGACGCCCAAAAGAGACGACTAAAAGAGACGACTAAAAGAGACAAAAGAGACGCCTAAAAGAGACAAAAGAGACGCCTAAAAGAGACGACTAAAAGAGACGCCTATACGAGGGCCCATAGGGGTCCCAGCCAGGACATTAACAGTTTGTCCTTGAGGGCACATGAAGACGACACGCAGCAGAGTGACTAAATCCGACAGCCTAGCGGATTACTCCCCTGACTAATCTGACAATTGCTTGATGTTTTTCCAGTCTCCTCTCGTGTTTACAGTACGGGCTTTGAAAGAGTTTAACCGAAATGAATCCATAGACGAATGCCCTGATTAAAAAAATAAAAATAATAGGTGTGAAACAGGTACGAAGAGTACACTGTTGGGGCCAAAGCCCGGGCCGGAGAGCGGCCCGCGGGATACGAGCGCCGAAGGGGTTGGATGGCGGCGTGGCCTTTGAAGGGAAAGGCACACCAGTTGGATCGGCCTGAAGATCTACCAGCTTTCTAGAGTGAGCTGTGACAAGGTCCTGATGGGAGGAGTTTCAGCCTCCAGGGCGAAGAAATGTGAGAGCAGAGATATCTGAAGTACTATCCTATCACACACACACACACACACACACACACGTTCTTGGCATTTTTGCTTGATGAGTAGAGTTACTGGGCCGGCATTGTTCTCCCCCACCCTTCAGTCTCACACCCACACATTGGTTGTCTCCTCTTACTGCTCTACGTTCACTGCGCCGCAGAGATCCACGTAAGCACACACACACACACACACACACACACACACATATTTTAGAAATCATACTTTTCCCCTTTGGCCCAGTGCCGTGTTGTCTGCTGGTTTATCAAACATGGCAGAATGACTTCCAGATATATAATTAAAGTAGAAGAATGCGCTGAAGTGAGTGTGTATGGGGGTGCACATAATATCTAGAACTGAAACCGTGTCGCGCCGCAATTGTGACACTCAAAGCATCTCTTTCATAAACTCATGCGGTACTTATTGGTGCAGATTTTCCAGGAGTTCCGGAAGCATCCCGCGACCACAATGCAACCACAGAAGAAGAGCCACTCACCTGAAGAAGAGAAGAAACAGACAGAGACACAAGGTATTTAGGACAAGTGTACAAATATGAGCACGCTATATGTTATGTAACAAAAACTCAGATATGGGTGTAGTTATTCCATCTGTCATGCACATATCTGATATAACTGTAGCCAGCGGGGTGGAAAGACTTCAGTCAGATGGATGCATTGTTTACGAAGTCACGTTCAGTGGCTGACAGCGCCATCTGCTGGACAGGAAGAGCAACAACAAGTGTGGTGCTGCAAAGCATGATGGTAAATTACCTGAAGCGAGACAGCAGGGCCTCCACACTCTCACGCTATTTAAAAATATGATGGTGGACAGAATAAGTCACGTGGGAACAAACTGTTGATGACTTGTAGAATATAATACTGTCATAATTCATCAAGCACAGGCTTAGTACAGGTGTAACATTGGTCCGGAATATTCACAAATCAATTATAATAGAGGAACATGTACTAATAAATACTACTGTACGTATTTACTAGTAATGTATTTCCATTTTAGGCACATTTCTTCTTGTTGCTCATCTAAATCTTAAATAATTTGAGTGGGATTTTTCATCCCATTCAAAACCGTGCATCTCCACATTAAGTTATTATGAATATGAATATTTGTTACAAAATAGGTGGATGACGTGTTCCTTTATGTGTGTTGAAAAAAAACTCATTTTTTATTCAGCTTATTAAGCTTAACTAAAGTAGACTTTTTACAGATCTGTGGTTCTCACAGGACAGCAATGCTACCGACGTATTATATTATTATATACATATATATTCATATACAATATGAATTTATATAAATTAATTTACATTAATATATACATTGCTGTGCATTTGAAAGTATATTATATACATATATATATATATATATATATACAGTATATATATATGACAGAATTAGAATCAGCACAACCGTAAAGCAATAAATGCAACACACATGTTCCACATGGGCAGAAAGCAGAAAAATATGCAAATAACCAAAAATACAAATACACTTCATGCATATTTAAATGTCCTCTCCATATGTTTTTATAAACGTCCATCCTATTTGGACATTAAAGCAGCAATGACACCGTTGAATTGTGCTACTTTTCCTGAAGTAAGGGTTAGAAAGCAGACCTTCGAGGGAAGCGTGTGAATACTTCCATCACTGTAAGGTTCTATCTGTACGATGAGATCAACGGGAGGACGGAGGAGAAGTGAAACCCAGTAAACAGCGTTCGAAAAATAGACTTATATTTTACAGCCGCCCTTCACACGGGGAGGTCATCCCCCCCCTGACCACCCACAGCGGGACGGCCCCCACACGAGCTTCCTGTCACGTACCATGGCGCCCTGCTAGGGTTTCTTTTTGAGTAACCAACACGGTTTTAAATCATCACCTTATGACTCGGGCGGTCTAAAAAAACGAACCGTCCGAGCAGCTGACCGAGTGTTTACGGCCGACACTTGGGGTAAATATTTGCCGTCGTAAATTATGATGTTATGGTGAGGATGATGACATTTTTGTGGGGCAGCTTTAAAGGTTTTATGAATTAAAACATGTCTTCAGGATTTTACTCCTCAATAAAGAAGAATGCAATCACCTTATTACTTTATGACATATTATATGACCAATACATGTTTTTAAGTATTTCGGATGGGGATATTTAAAACTATGCTGGACTAGTGTATCCGTTGAAATCACAGCCCATAATGAGGCTCAGGGTTGTAACTAATAACTATTTAAATTACTTCAGACAATCATGTTATTGATCTATCAAATAATGTGGTCTAAAATTAGTAAAATCTGAAATGTGACGTCTTCAGAGCGACTTTTCTTTTATCTCAGAAGCTGCAATTTAATAATAATAATAACTTTATTTATAGAGAGAATCAAGTTAAACAAATGGAATGGTAAGATACAAAAATAAAATAAAAAACAACAGACAAACAAAATCAGGGGAACTAAAGTACTACATAAAAGGACGACATCACTTCAAAGATTTTCTATAAAAATGGGTTTTAAGAAGTGATTTAAAATCTTTCTGTCCATACAATTGACTAATCATCCAGTCCTATTCCTAATAAACCAAACTAAACCATATGTGCATGGCATGATGAGGTTAGGGAGAGTGTATGGTGGGGAATCAGTTCAATTCAATTCAATTCAATTCAGTTTATTTGTATAGCCCAATTTCACAAATTACAAATGTGTCTAGTTCACAGACGTGATGAGTCAAGATAATCTATTTTTAAAATAGTCCAAAATTCATCAAGAAAGGAGAGAGCTGGACACCGGCTGCAACTCTTTAGGCTGCAGGAATCTCGCGGTGTTGCAAGCTCATCAAATAACAAATTAAATACAGTTCAATATGTGAGAGGAAGCATTCTGAAAGAGCTGTGAGACCTCAGACTTTCATTAAGGGGGCGTGGCTTTGACAAAAGGTAGAAAAGGAGTGCACCTGGTCCATTGCCTATTGACCTCTGTTCAGGGATGTCACTGTGATCCTGTCACACTCATTGAAAGTGTTTATGTAACTCTGTGATGCTTCATTCTGGTCACATGACATCTATTCAGGATCCTCCTCTGTTGCTCTCCTGAAGGGTTCTTCACGTTTTATTCTCCCTGAAAGGGTGTTTTTTTTTTCTTGGGGAGTTTTTCCTGATCCGATGTGAGGTCAAAGGTCAGGGATGTCGTATGAGTACAGATTGTAAAGCTCTCTGAGGGGAGTTCGTAATTTGTGATATTTGGCGAAACAAAATAAACTGAATTTAATTGAATTATTTGGGGATTCTGCCAACGTATCCAGACTTTTAGTCCCGAGTATCCTGGTTAAAAACAAACTGGATCATTCAAGTCCAACAAAGCAACTGAGGAGAGTCGGTCAATAGATCGTTGCATACTTCCCATCCCCCACACTCGATGTATAATTCAAGGATTTCTAATAAATGTTTGTTCGATGTTTCAAACAGAACTCGAGATGAGCCGACGACATCATCAGGAAGAACAAATGTCATAAGATATCTCAGAAAAGATGACAGACCAAAAATATGACCAACTAGTAGGTACAAATAATGTGTATTTGTAAAATAGAGTGAAATCGATGCCTTCTGTTTTGATAGCTCCTATGTTTGGTTTCCCACTGGTGAGTGCAGACTGCAATCAACCCCTGTCCAACAACAACAACAACAACAACAACAACCAGTCAATACAGGCCATGAAATCTGCCCTGGGCTCCTCCTCTCGGTCACTGCCAGACAGACCGGTCTCCTCCGGCCACACACACACACACACACACACAGACACACATGCCCCGACAGTACCCGACTTCTTCTCGCTCGGTGGGAGGTCTTTGAGTCGCGCCTCAAGGCCCGATGGAAGCTCGGTGGGAAATTCTTCCTCGGTAATCGCGGAAAGTGTGACGGCAAAAGGCCTTTAGAGCGAGAACTGTATATATATATAAATATATATATAAATATTTATATTCATATTTATATATATGAATATATATATATATTTAGATTTATGTATATATATATATGAATATATGTATATATATATATATATATCCGCTGTGGTTCATTCACAAATGAATATAAATATAATATAATATATATGTATATATGTACGTATATATACAGTATATACAGTGTATATATATATTATATATATACATATATATATATGTATAAATATATATATATATATACATACATATATATATATGTATATATAATGTACGTATATATATATATATCCTGAGATGGACTGGCGACCTGTCCGGGGTGAACCCTGCCTTCGCCCTATGTCAGCTGGGATCGGCTCTAGCGCCTCGCGACCCTAATGAGGATAAGCGTTATGGATGGATAATGGATAATGGAATATATATATATATAGAATTGTAAATCAGAGAGTAGATGACATGGTGAGTGTGGTTCCTGTTTAAATGTCCCTCCTTCTCGAAGGAGAATGAAACAGAGGAACCCCGGAGAGTTGTGGGGTGAATGACATGTGTGGACAGTCGGTTATGAGGCCGTGTGACCTGCATCCCTCCCACATGGACACGAGCACCGCCGGCTTCAGAGCCCGTTGTCATGTGATGCGACCACTGACAAGAAGAGGAAATAGGCTTTTTTTATGAAATGTGGACGGCACACTGACCCAGTGGCAAACACGGCGGACGGAGGAGAAGATGCTCTTCACGTTGGGTCGGAAATTTGCCAACTGGCTTCAGGCTCACGGAGAGATGACGTTGTTTATGTTCCATCTCTCAAAGCACTATTGTGACCCTTAGTGCAAAGCTCCTAACACAGACAGGAGTGCATTGGCCCCATCTGATGGCATCCTTTACACCAGGGGTCTGTGTGTTGACGACCATGTTAATGGCAACGTGTGCGTTTACAGGATCTGAAGTGTTGGTGGATTCAGTTATAATTAGTGCTGCAACAATAATATCATTATCAATTAATATGTAGATTCATCAAGTATCTTTGGCTTATAATTTCTAATAAATAGTCAAAGGGCTCGTTTTATCCAACCAAATCTAAAACCCGAGATAGTACATTTCTAATGATATAAAAGAGATGTGAAAAGCTTTGAGTTCCAGCACTAGTTATATGTTTTATGTGTCATTTTGAACACAAATACCCAACCCGCGGAGGGATACACACACTTCATTGTTGCGTAATGGCGTAGCTGCTGTTACTGTATCATATTCAAACATACTCTCAATGTATGAGGTCATAATCTACGTTGACTTGTAAGCTGATAGAGTTTCATTGGCAGCCTTATAAACTTACAGTCGACAGAACAAGTGACCAATGAAGTACAGGACTGTCTCAGAAAATTAGAATATTGTGATAAAGTTCTTTATTTTCTGTAATGCAATTTAAAAAACAAAAATGTCATGCATTCTGGATTCATTACAAATCAACTGAAATATTGCAAGCCTTTTATTCTTTTAATATTGCTGATTATGGCTTACAGCTTAAGAAAACTCAAATATCCTATCTCTAAATATTAGAATATCATGAAAAAGTATACTAGTAGGGTATTAAACAAATCACTTGAATCGTCTAATTAACTCGAAACACCTGGAAACACATTTTCAAATGTTTGATTTTGTTTTGCTGTTATAAATCTTTTTTTTACTTGGTCTGAGGAAATATTCAAATTTTATGAGATAGGATTTTAGAGTTTTCTTAAGCTGTAAGCCATAATCAGCAATATTAAAAGAATAAAAGGCTTGCAATATTTCAGTTGATTTGTAATGAATCCAGAATGCATGACATTTTTGTTTTTTTAATTGCATTACAGAAAATAAAGAACTTTATCACAATATTCTAATTTTCTGAGACAGTCCTGTAAGTCTATTCTCCATCACATGAGGAAAGTATTCAGACCCCTTTAAATGTTTCACTCTTTGTTTCACTGCAGCCATGTCACAGCAAAGTTATGACCATGTGATATTTCAGTCTTTCTTTTTTTAATAAATTCGCAAAAATGTCTACATTTCTGTTCTTTTCGGCCAAGATGCGGTGCTGAGTGAACATTAATGACAGATAAAATGAACTTTTTTTGATTTAAGCAAATGGCTGCAATGAAAAAAAGAGTGAACATTTTAAGGGGGTCCGAATACTTTCCATACCCACTGTATATGCACATATGCATTATGCACATATGCACATATGCACTATGCACATATGCACTATGCACATATGCATTATGGACATATGCATAATGCACATATGCATTATACACATATGCACTATGCACGATGCACATATGCATAATGCACATATGCATTATGGACATATGCATAATGCACATATGCATAATGCACATATGCATTATACACATATGCATTATGCACATATGCATTATGGACATATGCATAATGCACATATGCATAATGCACATAACAAGTAACCAAATGGTTTTGTCTCGTTCAGAAACATAAATAGGTGATGAATCAAAGTCTGTTCAGTCCAAATGTTCCAGCTCATCGCCAAGCATCACATCCTGGTCCCGATGAAGCCAGAGACCGCTTCCCCCCCGGTGTCATGGCAACAATCCGACAAGCGTTCCCATCGTCACGCGGCGTGTCGTTTTCTCGTCACGTCGTCCGACCCCTTCGCCGTCTGAGCGTTCCCACCCTCCGCCTGAAGGAAAAGCTCTCTCTCTCCCCCCCCTCCCCCTCCCCGGCCGCCCGCCCTCCACCTGTATCACTTTACCTGTCTCCTTTCTCTCCCTCTCAGCGACACACAAAGGCCGGCTTACCTTTGCTCGAGGTGAAGGACTCCATGTTGGACATTCTCAGGGAAGAACTTTGGAGCCTTCGAAGAGTTTACCGCTGCGACTTTGCCCCCAACTCCGTCTCTTCTTTTCTGATTTCCGAGTGTGTCACGCCGGATCTCTGACTCTCTCTCTCTCTTACTCTCTCCCTATCTCTCTCTCTTCGCTCTGTTGCTTCTCAACTCTCTCTCTTTGTCCCACAGATCTCTCTACCCCACCCTCTCTGCCTTCACAGGTCAGAGCCGCCCTCCATAATAATATGTGTGTGTGTGTGTGTGTGTGCGTATGCGTGCGCGAAGTGTTTGAAGAAAAAATAAAAGAGCCGACATTTCGAAGCCGCAACAAAAAGGCAAACATGGCCGCAGAGTTGAAAGGGGGAACAACGGAGGACGCGAGCGAAGGAATGCAATCAAATCTGGCGCCGGCGCCATGTTGCCGCTGATGAGGTGTTTTATTCAGTCGTTTCTGCGGCTGAATTCGAGGTTTCCGCGCAGCTTTTATGTGGGAGAAGGAAAAGAAAGAAGACGTGTGTTGTCAAATTGCCCCCCGAATATGCAGAGGGGGGAAAAAGACGGGGTGACACTCAGACAAGAAGCATCACAGATTACACGGACAAAGAGGGCCGGGCGGATGTAACTGCGGCGCCACACACTGCAGCTCTGTCCGCCGATCACTGGACAGAGAGGACGAGGGTCAACGTTATATATAGCGGATGGATCAGGCCGTCCGACCGGCTCTCCGAAAGGTCGGCGGGCTGCAACGGGCTAAATAATGCATAACCTGCGGGTCGAGGAAATGGTGGCGCCGGACGGCGGCGTCTCGTCGAGCAGGTGTGTGTGTGTGTGTGTGTGTGTGTGTGTGTTTGGGTTAATGATTAGCAGCTATTCTTAAATGACTGCACACATTAACCCAACATGAAGATGTCAAGTGGACCCAGGAGAGAGAGAGAGAGAGAGAGAGAGAGAGATGTAAATGAAGCCCTCGTGTTAAGTTTGTTTCTTAGGTAGCAATCAGTTTTTAGTGGAATGGAGTTATTCACCCCTCCATAGGTCAGAGTTCAATAAAGGAGAACTCACTCGTTTTAATTTTAAAAATACACGTTCAAACGTCTATTTTTTTTAGTTAGATTACAAAAATCGAGATATAAATTGCATTCGTCTACCATGACATGTATTTTCTCCTAAATTTTATTTGCATTTTGAAGAAGAAAAAAAATGTCATGGGCTGATGTCGATAAATAGAGATGAGACACCTGTGTGCTGTCCAGGGTCATATTGACCCACTCAAAATCAAGCCAAGTGAGTCACGAGGATTTGTATTGAAAGTAAACTTTAGTTGTGTTTATTTATATTGTATACATGAGTAATATTATATAAGATGACCAAAGGCCAGAGCTCAGTCATCCTCTTGGTGCAGTCGTATGTACCTGCAGGAATGTTGAAGGACTTCTGAGCAACTCTCTGGGATGTTTCGCCCCTCCCCTAATAATTGTGGGCGGGGTCTCATAAAGGTTCCCGTCTCAATAGTATCTGTATTTGTCGCACAGGTGGGCGAGAAACACAGGAAGCCAGACACATCGACAACCAACGCTAAAA
This sequence comes from Pseudoliparis swirei, assembly GCF_029220125.1. Taxonomy (NCBI): domain Eukaryota; kingdom Metazoa; phylum Chordata; class Actinopteri; order Perciformes; family Liparidae; genus Pseudoliparis; species Pseudoliparis swirei. The sequence continues at coordinate 20,542,436 of NC_079409.1, read as the reverse complement.
ATAAAAAAGGGTGCCACAGAAATTTCAGAACAGGAAACCCCCATTTATGTCCGTCAGAACCGTTACATCATTAAAAAAAATGAAATATTGCCGACTCATTCCTTCACAGAGTCACTCGGGTCGCAAGATTACAAATGCCTCTTCGCATAGTTTGACCATTTGCTTCTGTGATTCTTATTCAATTCAATTCAGTTTATTTGTATAGCCCAATTTCACAAATTACAAATTTGTCTCGGAGTGCTTTACAATCTGTACACATAGACATCCCTGCCCCAAAACCTCACATCGGACCAGGAAAAACTCCCAAATAACCCTTCAGGGGGAAAAAAAGGGAAGAAACCTGGAGGAGAGCAACAGAGGAGGATCCCTCTCCTAGGATGGACAGATGCAATAGATGTAATGTGTACAGAAGGACAGATTTAGAGTTAAAATACATTCAATGAATATGACAGAGTGTATGAATAGTTCATAGTAGGCATATTCCACGATGGAGACCTCCACGATCCATCAGGCAGATGGCGGTGGGGAGGAGGAGGGCGGAGTCTCAACAGGACAGTGGCGTAGTCATGAGCAGGAATTCCACGACCCAGACGATCCATCAGGCAGATAGGATCTATGCCGTCTCATAGGGTCCGATGACCCCATGAGACGTAAAGTCAAAAGGACTTCCGGGAGAAAGCAGAGTTAGTAACGTGTGATTGAGAGATGAAAATTCATCCTTAAGGAGAGAAAAAGAGGAGATAGGTACTGTGCATCCTAAAACGTCCCCGGCAGCTATAAGCCTATAGCAGCATATCAAGGGGCTGGACCAGGGCAAACCTGATTCAGCCCTAACTATAAGCTCTGTCAAAGAGGAAGGTCTTAAGTCTACTCTTAAACGAGGTGACTGTGTCTGCCTCCCGGACTGAAATTGGAAGCTGGTTCCATAAAAGAGGAGCTTGATAACTAAAGGCTCTGGCTCCCATTCTACTTTTTAAGACTCTAGGAACTACAAGTAGTCCGCATTTAGTGAGCGTAGCTCTCTAGTGGGGCAATATGGTACGACAAGCTCCTTAAGATATGATGGAGCATCACCAATCAAGGCTTTGTAGGTTAAGAGAAGAATTTTAAAAGTGATTCTTGATTTTACTGGGAGCCAGTGCAGAGCAGCTAGTGCAGGAGTGATGTGATCTCTTTTCTTAGTTTTAGTGAGAACACGAGCTGCAGCATTCTGGATCAACTGGAGGGACCTAAGAGACTTATTAGAGCAGCCTGCTAATAAGGAGTTGCAGTAATCCAGTCTCGAAGTAACGAACGCGTGAACCAATTTTTCTGCATCTCTTTGAGACAAGATGTGCCTGATTTTTGAAATATTACGTAGATGAAAGAATGCAGTCCTTGAGATTTGCTTTACGTGGGAGTTAAAGGACAAGTCCCGATCAAAGATAACGCCAAGATTCTTTACAGTGGTGTTGGATGCCAGGGCAATGCCGTCTACAGAATCCACATCACCAGATAATTGATCTCTGAGGTGCTCAGGGCCGATTAAAATTACTTCGGTTTTGTCTGAGTTTAACATCAAGAAGTTGCAGGTCATCCATGTTTTTATGTCTTTAAGACATGCTTGAATTTTACAGAGTTGGTTGCTCTCCTCTGGTTTTATCGATAAATATAGTTGAGTGTCATCTGCATAACAATGAAAGTTTATGGAGTGTTTCCTGATAATATTGCCCAAAGGAAGCATGTATAAGGTAAATAAAATTGGTCCAAGCACAGAACCTTGTGGAACTCCGTGATTAACGTTGGTGGTTATCGAGGCGTCATCGTTTACAAATACAAACTGAGATCGATCTGATAAATAGGATTTAAACCAAATTAGTGCCGTGCCTGAAATGCCAATCGACTGCTCCAGTCTCTGTAACAGGATGTCATGGTCAATGGTGTCGAATGCAGCACTAAGGTCTAACAAGACCAGGACAGAGAGGAGTCCTTTATCTGCTGCCATTAAGAGGTCATTTGTAATTTTCACCAGTGCCGTCTCGGTGCTGTGGTGTTTTCTAAATCCTGATTGAAATTTCTCAAATAAACTATTATGATGTAGAAAGTCGCACAACTGATTTGCGACCACTTTCTCAAGGATCTTGGAGAGGAAGGGGAGGTTAGAGATCGGTCTGTAGTTAGCCAATACCTCTGGATCCAGAGGTATTGGATCTTCAGGAGAGGTTTAATAACAGCCACCTTGAAGGAGTGTGGTACGTGGCCTGTTAGCAGAGACACATTGATAATATCTAATAGAGAGCCGCCAATTAAAGGCAAAACGTCTTTAAGCAGCCTCGTCGGGATGGGGTCCAAGAGACAGGTAGACGTGTTCGAAGTAGAAACCGTTGAAAATAATTGGTCACGGTTGATAGGAGAAAATCCCTCCAAATATACACCAGGGCATACAGCGGTTTCCAAGGCCATTCCACTTGAGGACAGATTGGCACTGGTTATGGGCAAGAGATTATTAATCTTGTCCCTAATAGTTAAAATCTTTTCATTAAAGAAGTTCATAAAGTCATTACCACTAAGGTTTATAGGAATGCTCGGCATCACAGAACTGTGACTCTCTGTCAGCCTGGCTACAGTGCTGAAGAGAAACCTGGGGTTGTTTTATTTTTTCTATTATTGATGAGTAATAGGCTGCTCTGGCATTACGGAGGGCCTTCTTATATGTTTTAAGACTATCTCGCCAAACTAAGCGGGATTCTTGAGATTAGTTGAACGCCATATGCTCAAGCTTTCGTGACGCTTGCTTCAGTTTGCGGGTCTGAGGGTTATACCAGGAGCAAACCTCCTCTTCCTCACTGTCTTCTTCTTCAGAGGGCTATCGAGTCCAGTGTCATTCTCAGAGAGCCTATGGCACTGTCAACAAGATGATCAATCTGGGACGGACTAAAGTTAGACCAGGAGTCCTCTGTTATATTGAGACGTGGTATCGAATCAAATACAGAAGGAATCGCTTTAAATTTAGCTACAGCACTATCAGTTAGACATCTAGTGTAGAAACTTTTGACTAACGGAGTACACTCCGTAGTATAAATTCAAAAGTTATGAGGTTGTGGTCTGACAGAAGAGGATTCTGTGGGAAGACGTTCAAATGCTCAATGTCAACGCCATAAGTAAGAACAAGATCAAGCGTGTGGCCAAAGCTGTGAGTGGGTTTCTGTACTCTCTGACAGAAGCCAATCGAGTCCAACAAGGAGATGAATGCAGCACTAAGGCAATCATTATCAACATCCACATGGATATTAAAATCTCCAACAATAATAACTTTATCGGTTTTAAGAACCAAACTTGATATAAATTCTGAGAATTCAGATATAAACTCTGAATATGGACCTGGTGGCGGTACAGAATCACAAATCGAATTGGCTGTAGTGTTTTCCAGGTTGGATGTGAAAGACTAAGAACAAGGCTTTCAAATGAGGTGTAGTGTAATTTTGGTTGAGGATTAATTAATAGGCTCGATTCAAAGATGGCTGCTACTCCACCTCCTCGACCGGTGCCTCGAGGAATGAGAGTATTAATATGACTTGGAGGAGTCGATTCATTCAGGCAGACATATTCTTCATGGCTCAGCCAGGTTTCAGTTAGGCAACATAAATCAATGTGATTATCTGATATTAAATCATTCAGTAACACAGCTTTAGATGACAGAGATCGAATATTTAGGAGACCACATTTAATAGACCTATTTTGTTGCACTGCTGAAATAATTGTGTTAACTTGTATAAGGTTATTGTGTACGACTCCTCTTCTGCTTACTTTTGATTTATTTAATTGAAGTGGCCGTGGGACAGACACAGTCTCTACTCTAAAGTCAAGGGTGGGTAACTGCTCGAATGGAAGAGCAGAGAAGGGTGTTAAACTACAACTCTGCTCCCGGTTCCTGATCTGAACCCTGGGTTGTCATAGATTAAGTCCGTGATCAACTTCGTCACATTCGCAGACATGAGCCGCGCTCCGTCCAACGTGGGATGAATGCCGCCTCCTCATCAGATCAGGTTTTCCCAGAAAGTCTTCCAGTTGTCTACGTAGCCCACATTATTCGCTGGGCACCACCTCGACAGCCAGCGGTTGAAAGACGACATTCGGCTATACAATTCGTCTGTCTGCAAATTTGGGAGAGGGCCAGAGAAAATTACGGTGTCCGACAACGTCTTGGCATAAGCACACACCGATTCCACATTAATTTTAGTGAGTTCCGAGCGGCGGGCTCGGCGTCATTACCACCGCGTGTATTACAATCTGACTGTATCTCCGCTTATCCTTAGCCAGCAGCTTCAAACAAGACTCCACGTCGCCCGCTCTGGCCCCGGGAGGCACACGACTCTGGTCCGTGGCTTCGCTATTTTCACGTTCCTGACTATAGAGCTCCCGATAACCAGGGTGTGTTCCTCAGCGGGTGTGTCGCTGAGCAGGAAAACTGGTTCAAACGTGAAGTGGTTGGTGCACAGCGGGCTTCTGTGTAGACTTACGACTCCTGCGAACAGTTACCCAACCATCCGGCTGCACGGTTACCGCGGGCACAGCTAACAGCTGACTGTAGCTCCGCGCCGACTACGGGAGAGGGCGGGCTAACTAGCATAGCTGTCTGAGCTTCGATAGCGCGGAGCCGTGCATCTAACCCACTTAGACCTGCCTCCAACCTAGCAAATAAACTACACTTGTTGCATGTATCGTTATCATTAAGGGAGGCAGGGGGATAACTATACATGAGACACACTGAGCAAGAGGGAGCGGGAGGGAGAGAAGAAGAAGTCATGCTCGCTGTTGAGCTGGCAACCAAAGCTTACCGGAAGAGTGAGATGATGCGTTCAGGAGCAGCTGGGAAAATCAGACTGGAGCTGATGATGCAGCAAGATGATGCTTAACCTTGAACCGATGTCAGGTCTTTGTGACGGGGTGAGGCTCCCACCGCACAGGACCCAAAGCTGCAGGCACGCACACACACACACACACACACACACACACACACAGTTTTCACTTCTTGTGCAAATAAGTCAACTTGAGGAAGTGAGACAGGCTTTCTCTCGGCTTCCGTCCGGTCCACGCTCGCAACACGAGGGAGACACCAAGTGGACTCACAGCTCGGGGGTCAGCCGGACCCTAATGGGAGGAGGTCTCCCCCCCCCCCCTCCCCCGGGTCCCACTACCACCAGAAATAGCTCAACAACAGAGAGGGGAAACTACCCCGTGATGCATTTCCTTGCAGGGATGAAGGGATAACCGCGACACAGGAATGTCCTGTATTGTGCACGACTTGCTCGAGGGTCTCCGGGCAGAGGGGAGGGTGTGAAACGAGATCCACGGAGAGCCCGTGAAGAAGTGACAATAACAACGTGGAGGTTTAACACTCAATAAAAATGCGTGGGAACGGTTCCGGGACAGCTGTAACAAACAGCTCAGGAATGTGGCGGACTACCGGGAGAGGGGAAAGAAAAGGGAGCTGCTGTCAACAATAACACACATTACACAATCCATTACCTCGCCTTGTTTTGATGTCTCAGCACAGACCTCACAGACGCCAACGCATCGCAACAGCTGGATGACGATCGGACTTCAACCCCCCTGCCTCTCACGGATGGGTTTTTGTTTGTTCTTAAAACGACAACAATTAATATTCATACACTAGAACTGGACTCTGCGCTTCCTTTCCACGTCTTGGAGATTATGGTTTTAAGTTTTCCGTCCCGAAACGTTTAGATTGGTGAACATGTTGCAGTGTTTAGCAGCTATATGGCCAGATATTTCCATCAGGAGACCAAAAATAGAGCTAATATAATAATAATAATATTTGTCAGGTGGCCTGAAATCAGAGTCTTTCATTACATGTTTATGAAATCAGCTTTAAAAAAAAGGTACTAATGCTTCTCGGGTAAAGTTGCTTTTTCACTGGCGTTTATTTTAACTACATCACACGACTATGATGAAGATAAATATGAAATATTGCAAAATAAAGCAAGGAACAGGCTCTAATATATATTTAATGGAGTCCTCGAGGCTGCTGCCTCCGAATGGACAGATAGTGTTGGAGCTATTTATTTTGACATTTTTCTTTAGTTTTATTGTAAAGTAATATTGATTATTTAGGTTATATTTTTGATAGGTTAGAAGAGTTTTTTCTCATGATATTTGTTGTTTAGTTTCATTGTGATTGTTGTTTGAATATATTTAGTTTTTTTAGGTGTGGGTAGGCACAGGACCAGCATGCACCGGGGTAGCCTATGTTTTTTTTTACAAGCACACGAGAGGCAGCGTCAACATTTTGTTTGTTCTTTTTGTTTATTTAGTAAATAAATTATAAGAATAATGGAATATGAAATGGACATTATTTTCTTTTGGCTGCGTCAACTCCAAAAAACCCAGGATGCGTCAGTGGCAATTTGATTTATAGTTGTATTTGATTTATTGGACACATGGCCACTACAGATAGTATTCTCTTGTTAGGAGAGTCAGATGAGTTGAGGAACAAATACATATAGAAGGAAGATGATTGCTAATATATAAATGTTATGAGTCATTGCAATCTTTCCACATGTTACAGTTTTTAGAGGGTTCTGCTCTGCAGCTTCACACCTCTGTGTCTGTTTATGATCTATAAACAGTCGGATGTTCGTCGTTAACTAGAGGACATTCAACACGCTTGTGTTTGGTATTCAGGGAGTTGGGCAGCAGCCAATCAGAGAGCAGCCTGTCAGTATGACTCCTGTGCTCGTGGTCAAAGATCTATGATTTCGTTCAGACTTTGAGTCATTTGTCGAGGCATTGTTTTTTCATCAGAAAATATGAATAAACAAACGTAGATGAGTCAGTGAGTCGCAACATCTCGAAGTAAAACCCACTGGATGCAGATTAAGAGTTAAAAATCAAAACGCCTGACTTGTATAATTTGGACTTTTCTTCACACTTCCAAGTTCAAGCGGCCGCCATCATTCCTTTGAGGTCCCTCGAGAGTCAAATAATGAACTGTCCTCTCAAATTCTTATCTTATTCTCATCTGAGCTCTCATAAACCCGAGTCTCATTCCATTCCTCTGACATGCAGCTTTGTGTCAGTTTGTTGCCTTTTTTGGCAGCCGGACGTCTCCCATCAAAGTTGCATCGTGTCGGCTTTGGAACTGCAGCCAAGGCGGATTATGTAGATGCTATCCAGGCTACACACACACACACACACACGCACACGCACACGCACACGCACACGCGCACGCACACGCGCACGCACACACACACACACAGTGAGCGGTAGTACTACTTAGATGTAGTTTTACCTCACTTGAATATTCCCATTGTGTGCTACTTCATACGACTCCACTAATAAATAAAAAAAACTTGCAGTAGCTACTTTCAGATTCTGATTATTTATACAAAATATAAAATGTCGATGCATTTTTGTTTAACAGCCGCAACATGAGACAAACATAAATGCATTCATACTTATGATCAGAGAAATTGAACATTATTCTGATTTGGGCCATGCTACGTAATGAATATAATTTAAATGTTGGTATTTAAAAAAAATATTATGCTCATATTTTAGTTATTTTACTACTAAGTAGTTATTCCACCACTGAAAAGACCGCACAGCAGCATAAAAGAGATTAGATGTGAATAACAAGTTTGAGGTCATATCAACAGTCTCCATTAAAACAGATACAACTTCAAAAGCCTCTTACAAACTTGTTATTCCTAATTAAAAAAACTCAATTAAGTATCATCATTTCAATTTGACTGCATTCAGTCAGAAACATGAATCTACCGTAAATTGATCCGCGGGTCATCTCCCTGTTACCGGCTCAGATGTGTTGGATGCAGTACAGCGCAACACAGGAAGGGGGCGCTGTTTCACCCATACACATGAAGCTACTGAAAGGATATGGAGCAGAGCATTGGTCCATTATTAAAAAGCAGCAACTGCCTCATTTATTATTAAATAGCTGCTCGACCAACAGCTAACTAAAGAAAAAGTATGTATGTATATATATATATATATATATATATATATATATATATGTATAGAACATATATACAATAATATAAGTTTACAGCTTGGCCATTATACCTTTATTCTTCCAGCAGAATCATCTGCCAACTTCATTTCTGAGAGCCACCTTAAAGACCAGAGACTTTTCTAAGTGAAACTATTTGAGACACGTCATGGAAAACATTTCCAAAGTGTGGCCTAAATTCCACCCACCACAACGATGTCCCAGTGATGTCGGCCATCCCCCGTCTTCCCCTCTATGGCCACATTCCATGATGTTGACGTTCCTAGTTCCAGCGGGAACGTCTAATAGTCCAACTCTTTGGTTCATCGTGAAACACCTGCAACGCTAAAGGAACTCCCATCAGCCTCAGCGTCACTTTATGTCGAGTGCATATTAGCGTTGACTATAAACACGCTTTCTCATTGTGTCTCACATGTTACAGACTAAACTCCTATTTCATCATGTAAACAGTGGAAAAGCTCCGTGATAATGAAAACATTATCGCCGACATGCATGGATCTCATCCTAAAGGTGTTACTTGGCGTGTGTCTCGTCAGCTGATGATCAGGACCCCACCCCCACCCCCCACACACACACACACACACACACGCCACTATAAACTACCATGGTACACAAAAGACGCACTGCTTCTCGCTCTGTTGTCAATGGATTGGCGTTCATCATCATCATCATCATCACCATCATCATCATCATCCCGTGCTGTGGCACCTCCTCATTTCTTTTATTTGCATGTCTGAAAATAAAATAGTGACCTCCATGTCTTTTGAAAAGCAATTTTCTATACAAAATGTGCTGCATTAATAAAGTTTTATTTATATTAATATCATTATTAAACTAATTAAATGTTGTTTTTTTTTACATTTCATTGATTAAACGCTTGGTAATTAGGCCTGACGCTCCTGAATGCAACCGGCGTTCTCTGTCGTCAGCATACTGGCGACAGTGTGGCCGGCCAGTCTGTGACTGGCGGCGCTCGTCGCTCGTTGCTCTCATGAATGCACCGCGACGGCTTCAGGCGGCCCTTTAAACGCTGACACGGCGGAAATCCCGCATCCTCAAAGACTTTTGATCGGCGGTTAGAAATCGATGGCTGTCCGAAAACACAGAAGCAATTGAACAACGATGTCATCTTCTCAGAGGTTCGAGGTAAACGGCCAGAGGAAGGCTGGAAGAAAAAAACCATCCCGACGCAAAAGGTGTCACAGACCTTCTCATCACAGCGAGCTGCCACTGCTTCCCCAAGTCCTGGGCGATACCTCCTGCTCCGACACACACTCTGTTCACCGTCCCCTCTCATCAGATGTGACAACACACAGAAGGCCACCACCTTTGCCCACGGATTCTTCCGGTCAGGAAACAGAGGAGCAGTGAAGTAGGACACAAGGAAGCAAAGTCTACGTGAGCGAGGAGCTCCACTCGGTGGGAGACGGGGATGCGCTCCGTCAGCAGGTCAGTGGCTGAAATGACCCGGCTTAGAAACATGGAAGAGGAGACAGGAACTCCCCCAAATACCTACACTCGGGTCAGGGAAATCCCTCTGTGTGTGTGTGTGTGTGTGTACGGTTCTAAGCATGCTGCATGTGTGTGTGTGTGCAGTGAATATGATTGAGCGTAAGGGACTCCGGGTTTATAAGGACACTGTAGGGCAGGGATTCCCAAAGTGTGGTGCGCGCACCCCTACTGGTGTTCAAACCTACTGGTTTCCCTACGCGTGCGTTGTGTTCTCTTCACATCTGCAGCGGGGCTCTGTCTCGCTCACCAGATTCGTCACACATTCACAAACATATTGCTGGAGATCTTCAAGCCTCCGTTCATATCCATTTCGGCGATTACGATTGTATAAGTGAGCAGCGCATCACAGCCACGTATGAAGAAATACATTTTTTTTTTTAAATTTAAAAAAAGATCGCCCGACCTGGTTTCGATCTCTGTCACGCAAAATGAGACTGCACTCTAAGCCGCGCAGTCTGTGCAATGCGCCACCAGATATTAGTTTCAATTCAAGTAATTTATATATTCAACCATTATGTCACATCTTTTGTTTCATGGGAACAGTTTGGCGGAGGGGATCTGAAACAACTGGTTACCTTGTTCGGATATTTACACTTTGAAACAGGTTTAGCGATGCTTGTTCGCAACGCAACAGCCACACAATACCGACAACAACTAATTGACTTTCGTGACGAGTATATAATGACGATGGTACTGTGAACAGAGATTAGAAACATTGCGAACACTGAACAACAGGAAGAATGGAATACTAGTAATGTTCCATCTACAAAACAATGTAGAACATATTGCTGGAGCTCTTGAAGCCACATGTCACATCTATTTACGATTGTACAAGTGAGCACTACACATCACACATGAAGAAACACATATTTTTATAAAAAGATCGCATCATGATACAAAAATAATATTGATAAACTGTATTGACATAATACAAGAGTTTAGAAAATGCTGCACAGCTGTCACATCTTGCAATCACAATTCCAATCAAGCAAGGACATAATTAGCATGTTTGCACAAAACAGACTCCCAATTGTATGTTGATTAAGTGTTTATTTATTTGACCAAATGTATTTCAAAGGAAGGGCAGTTTGCTAACTTCCTGTTTCAACCATAAACAACACGCAACGCTTCAAGTCGCTGGACGCTTTCTCTTCTCCATCGTCTCCTCCGGTATGTTCAGACCAGACACGACACGAGAAGCTTTCTCATTGAATTGTAGAACTAAACAATGCGGCATTCGCGAGGACAGCTGCGTGTTCTCTTGCTATTATCAACATCTGCCGTAACTACGACAACAACAGACGCATTCGACAGAAGGTCGCCAGTTAACAGGGTCTCAGGTTGAACCGTAACACCGGCGCGCGTCACGCTCAGCCGCGCACAGGTGAGCATACTCTCACTAGCAACCTGTCAACAACTCTTGCATTCTGTTACGTTTTTTTTTAAAGTGTGGGGGATTGGGGGTGCGTGAACCCGGTCGGGATGTAGAAGGGGGTGCGTGGTCTAAAAAGTTTGGGAACCCCTGCTGTAGGGGGAACATGGTCTCAACAATAGACAATGGCCCTGTTGAGACTCCGCCCACTCCTCCTCTCTACCTCCATCCGCCTGATGGATCATCGAGGTCTGGATCGTGGAATATGCCGACTACCAACTATTCATACACTCTGTCATATTCATTGATTGTGTTGTTACTGTGTTTTAATTTGTGTGTAATGATTCCTTCAGGTCACATGACATCTATTGCATCTGTCCATCCTGGAGAGGGATCCTCCTCTGTTCTCTCCTGAAGGTTTCTTCCCTTTTTTCCCCCGTGAAGGGTTGTTTGGGAGTTTTTCCTGATCCGATGTGAGGTCAAAGGTCAGGGATGTCTATATGTACAGATTGTAAAGCACTCGGAGACAAATTTGTAATTTGTGAAAATGGGCTACACAAATAAACGGAATTGAATATCAGAGGGGGATTTATGGAGCAATGCAAGCAGAAGCGTAATGATGTCATAAAACAATATCAGTGCTTCAGCCGGAAGCCGATTGGTCAACAGACGTCAGACTTAATGTGCCGATTTCCTTCCAAACGTGCAGGAATCACGACCCCAAAGTACATTTCCTGCATTATAAAAGTGATTTCCTGCAGACAGTGGTGGAGAGGAGGTCAGGATCACCGCCCTCTTCCTCACACAACAACAATACTCAGTTTACTGACGTAACTACATATTCGGTAACATTGTCAGTCCAATAAATGTCTTTTATTTGCATTTCTTTGTCTGAAAATAACTGTTATGTCTTTTAAGAGGCAATTTTCTGTACAAAATATGCTACATGAATACAGTTTTCTTGGTATTAAAATCATTATTAAACTAATTCATGAAACTTTTTTTTAACGTTTGATTGATTAAACGCCTGGTGTTTGAACTCGGGAACACAGCGGGTGGAGTTATACTCGAGGGAAAGGGACAATGGCTGCGTTGCTATGGAGACCAACATGTGTGTGGCTGAAAAAGGAGAAGAATCCTGAGCCCTTCCTCCGCTTCCTTGTTTTCCAGCATCAGAAAACACCAGCCGACCAATCACAGCCCAGGTGGCTTCTCGTTATTAATCGACGCCATCTCTTCCACCGTGTGTGAACAAAGTCAATAATAGCCTTCAATAACTTCATGTTTTGTCCACATTGATAGAAATATGATCAACGGAACCCATCCGACACACGTGTGTTAAACGTGTGTGTTAAACATGTGTGTTAAATGTGTGTGTTAAACGTGTGTGTTAAACGTGTGTGTTAAACATGTGTGTTACACATGTGTGTTAAACGTGTGTGTTAAACGTGTGTGTTAAACGTGTGTGTTAAACGTGTGTGTTAAACATGTGTGTTAAACATGTGTGTTAAACATGTTAAACGTGTGTTAAACATGTGTGTTAAACGTGTGTGTTAAACGTGTGTGTTAAACGTGTGTGTTAAACATGTGTGTTAAACGTGTGTGTTAAACATGTGTGTTAAACGTATGTGTTAAACATGTGTGTTAAACGTGTGTGTTAAATGTGTGTGTTAAACGTGTGTGTTAAACGTGTGTGTTAAACGTGTGTGTTAAACGTGTGTGTTAAACATGTGTGTTAAACGTGTGTGTTAAATGTGTGTGTTAAACGTGTATAGGGTCAGAGGTCACATCGCTCACATGGAATATGATATTCTATTCATCACGTATGCTGCAAGTTCAGTGAGAATGTGCTCACCTGTGTGCGCGCATCACGGCTGAGCGATGCGCGCGCCGCTCGCTGTGAGCGCTGCGCGTGCAGACAGCATTTAACGGAGCAGCGCGTGCGCTCTGATCGCTCTTTTAATGAAGTATCGATATTAAAAATATGCTAAATCACATCGTTTTTAACGTACTGGTACTTTGTTAGTATCGCTACACCGTGCAGCGTGACAGCAGCAGATGTAGCGGACTAACATTCAAGCTAACCTAACTTCCCAAACGCTGTGGACATCTGAACGCTGATTGGCCGAGACGCGACACGTCCCATCAAAGATGTTTTATTGTGAAGAGCACCACTTCACATATTCTCCACGTCTCACTGCAATCTCAACAGCGGGCCAGGTGAACAAAATAATAAATCGAACGTCTCTGGTATTGTTCAGGGGGCCGGTCCAAATGGGGAGGCGGGCCGGATCCGGCCCGCGGGCCGTAGTTTGGGGACCACTGATCCAGAGGAACAATCAATACGACCAGCTCCGTCCTCCACCATGACGTCTCCCTGACAGCCGTCACCAGCCTGTCTGAGCTGGGAGTCAGAGGCCTTCCATCTCCTTGTTCCTCAGGGGTCGGGAGGTCGTGTCTTCAATTTGGCCTTCCTCACGCCTTCCTCACGTCTTCCTCACGTCTTCCTCACGCCTTCCTAACGCCTTCCTCACGTCTTCCTCACGCCTTCCTAACGCCTTCCTCACGTCTTCCTCACGCCTTCCTTATGCCTTCCTCACGCCCTTCCTCACATCTTCCTCACACCCTTCCTAAAACCTTCCTCACGCCTTCCTCATGCCCTTCCTCACGGCCTTCTTCACATCTTCCTCACCCCTTCCTCACGCCTTCCTCACGGCCTTCTTCACATCTTCCTCACCCCTTCCTCACGCCCTTCCTCACGCGTTCCTCACGCCTTCCTCACGCCTTCCTTATCCCTTCTCCACGCCTTCGTCACACTTCCTCACACCCTTCTTTACATGATCCTTACACACTTCCTCACACCCTTCCTAACAACCTTCCTCACGCCTTCCTCATCCCTTTCCCACACCTTCCTCACACCCTTCCTCACTGCCTTCTTTACATCTTCCTCACACCCTTCCTAACAACCTTCCTCATACCCTACCTCACGCCTTCCTCACGCCCTTCCTCATCCCTTTCCCACACCTTCCTCACACCCTTCCTCACTGCCTTCTTTACGTCTTCCTCACACCCTTCCTAACAACCTTCCTCATACCCTACCTCACGCCTTCCTCACGCCTTCCTCACGCCCTTCCTCACGCCTTCCTCACGCCTTCCTCACACTCCCAAACTGACCTCAGCTTCATCGCCCATTCCCCTAGTTGTGTGAACCACGTGAACCTCAGCCCATCACACGGCCAATTCACATCGAGGATGCGACTCCTAGCGCGACCCTGTGAAGAGGTCGGCGCATAACTTGCTCCGAGGGCTAGAACCTGACAGGTCACATGGTATAAAAAAAGACCTCAGCTCTGGGTGAGTGTGATGAAACAAGAAGAAGAAGAAAAAACAGGGCAAACGTCTTCTATTCCACGTCTTACGTGACCGTCAAAAAGAGCTTCAGCTCGTCTGTCACGCACACGCTGGAGCAGACGTACGTGACGGCAGCGCCGCTCGCTCATTGAGGGACGTTCCACGGCCGACGTCGCGTGACGTGAGCGTTGCGTGACAAACGTACGACCGTCGGAAGGCCGGCGAAGCTCGACTCCCTTCGGTCATTTGTTTCTGTTTGCTCAAGCCGGGAGGCCGTGACACACTCTGCCGAGTCAACAAGCACAAGAGGTAGTGGACGGCGATTCAACACACACACACACACACACACCAGCAGCAGCAGCAGCAGCTCACTGTATCCACCTCAATTCTTGTTTTCCATGTTTAAAAATGTCCCGGTGAAGAGTTAAACGCGTCTGAGCTTCGGGGGAGGGGAGTGTGTGTGGGGGGGGGGATGTTCGGAGTATCCGCTGCTTTTCGAACAATGTTGGACACGCCCCCCCCCCCCGTCTGTTTTCCTACAGAGGCACAATCAAACACGTCCCTCCCGCTCTGAGCGCTTCGCCCCGCTCGTTCCACGAGACAGTAAAAAATATATATATATATATATATATATAAAATATATAAAATATATATATAAAATATATATATATATATATATATATATATATATCTGAATCCTATTGTGGAAATACCTTTGAGGGACGTGATCTCGTTTTGGATACACCTGCAGTGGTCCATGGTCACTTCCTGTCCTCCTTGTGAAGAGCGCTGACAGTGAAGGACGTGAACGTCGATGCTGAAGGGTCCCCCGGCGTCTCCTCCTTTCCTTGTTGAGCGAGGGCAGAATGTACGCCTGTGCGGTCTGAGTAGATTCCTGTGTCTCCCCTTGGTCACTTTCCTCCTCTGCTGACCAGCACTCTGCTCTGTTTTGGTTCCTGTGCTACACCATGTGCACACACACACACACACACACATACACTCACACACATTTTGTGTGTGTGCAAGCATCAGCCCAGCGCAAAGCTCCTCCCTTGTCCCCTCCGGTTCTCCCTCCACCTCCCACCTCGCAAACACACACACACACACACACACACACACACACAGCCAGTCACCCAGTCAAACAGCCACAAACCAGCCAATCAGGAGACAGTATGAGGAGATCAGCTGTCAATCAATGATGACATTAGGAGGGAGTCTGTCGAGGATGTATACAGACATCCTCGACAGACTCCGCAATAAGAAATGCAATAAGGCCACTACAAAGTGTGTGTGTGTGTGTGTGTGTGTGTGTGCCACACCCAGATCCCCGCAGTAAAAGCCAGGATGAGCCTGCTTACCCGGACCGACTACAAACATAAAGGGGAGATGGAACCACCGTCTGGCTGACCAATCTAATTAACTCATTATTATTATTTTTTATTATTGTTCATGACTGGAGACAGTTGCACATTACAGCACTAATTCAACCCGGAGAAAAAAAGCTTACAGTCTCTTGGCTAACACAAAAACACAATAGAATATAAAATAAATATATCTCACATTGTTTTGTTATTACTGTAAATGGGGGCTCGGCAATATGAAGAAAGTCTAATTACACGATACATTTCACCAATGCTTCGATATGGATATTGCAATACTTAACTGTTGTTGCTCTCCCTAAATATTTACACAAATGAAATGTTGGTACACTTTGAAGAATAATCATCGATAATATGGATATAATGATGAGAAAAATAGGAGAATGACATCAGTTAACTTTAAATCAGCCTTTAAAACCAGAAAATGACACTTATGGGATATTACAATATCCAAAATCTAAAACAACTAGAACGGGCACTCGGTAGAGCGCATACCTTCGCATATCACAAGATTGGGCATTGAATTATGAACATGTTGGCATTAGTTGCATGCCAATTGGATACAAATTGACTGCGCTATGGTAAAAAGAAGATTTTGACCTTTGACCCGATCGATCCCAAATCTAATCAAATGGTCCCCGGATAATAACCAATCATCCCACCAAATTTCATGCGATTCGGTTTAATACTTTTTGAGTTGTGCGAGTAACACGCATACAAATAAATCAATAAATACACGGCGATCAAAACATAACCTTACGCATTTTCAATGCGAAGGCAATAACTAGTCTCATCTCACAATATTATATTTCCCAGCCCTATCCGACTATATCTGGATTAAAACACAGATTAGCACTTCAGTGGCACTTAAATAGCTCTTATGGTACTTTTGGAGTTCGACTATGTTGAGGAAATGTTACTTTCTTGATTCTTGTTGTTCTGAGTTTGTACTCATTGTTGATGCACTTATTGTAGGTCCCTTTGGATAAAAGCGGCTGCTAAACGACATGTCATGTAATGTAATACACTCTAAATGTTTAACACGATGTGTCTGCATCTGCAAAGCATCCATAAGTGATGCACACATGTCATCCAATAACAACGTATAGACAGTTAGTTTCACGAGCTGCAGTGTACGCCGGGTTTGGAGGAAAAAAATGGGGAAACAAAAAACTGTGCAAACATGCAACAGCAGGAGAGGCGGCGGCAACATAAGAGCACCCCCCCCCCCCCCCCCCCCGCGCAGTCTAGAGAACAAAAATCCTAAAGCACCAACGGAAGGAGGACGACAACCGGCGGGACGTTTTCATATCCGCTCAAAATATATTAAAGAAGCGCTTGAACTGTCGGTGTCTGAGCCCCCTTGTGCTTCCCGGGGGGGAATATACTTAATAAATATAATGCTGTTCATAGCGGCTGTCCGTGGTCTGCCAAGTTACTGTGCTTCACCCTCAAATTGACCCGTTTCAAAGTTTGAAAATCTAGGAAAATATATGTAAGTAAAAGTACTTTTTTCCGTATAAAACTTCTTCTGCTTACCTTATTTAGTGTAATCAACGTAAAGTAAATTATACAAAAATATCATGTATTTGCAACCGGGTCACGTTCACGTCATTGCTGTACCAATAAACGAACTTTAGAGGGAGAAGCTTAATGAGGAAATGTAATCGATTGACAAAAAAGAGAAGAAACTCAGATGAAAATCCTTTTGGTCTTCAGCTTGTTGGACCAAATCACAAATGTAGTGTTTCTCCTGGACCAGGAAACGTGATTCATTCACTTCAGAAAGCTTTTGAAGTTGAATGAATTGATTAACGTGGCTGGACTAATCCCAAACTACCCTCCGTCAATAAACTACTCAACTACTCCCTTTTGTCAGCGAGTGGCTGGCTAAGCATTAACATCACCCACTGATCGACCCCTGACCCCTGACCCCTGATCCCCCCCCCCTCCCATACAGGCATGTGGTCAAAGCCACAGGAAATGTACCAGAAATTAAAATCGAACAACATACATTATGGAAAATCAGCCCTCTGGACCTGTGCCCGACTATATTGTGTGTGTATGTGTGTGTGTGCGTGTGCATGCGCGTGTGGCCGTGTGTGTGTGTGTGTGTGTGTGGACAATTGATCTGGTATAAAGCAATAAACTGCCTTTTTGGAATGGACAAAAACATCCCATGCGACCATAAAACAACATATAAACTATAAACAATGTTTTTGTTATTGACCAAAACACTAAATTCAAAGACCTTAGAAGGATCAAACATCACATTATTTTTGTCAAAAGAAAAATAGCGTGTATAGAAAAACTACATTTTAAAAAGCGTAGCGAGTATTTTGTGACGACTACAAAATTCTGAGTCTGAAAAAAAATCAAAAAATCTCTTATGGATCGAGGGAGCGAGTAGCGTGTGTTTGTGTCGCGCCAACACGACTCGTGTTCAAACCGCCTGCAGCCGGTTATCCAATCACAGGCAAGGCCTCTGATTGCAGGAGTAAATCCCTCGTTACCGGTAATCGCTGAATGCAACAAAAACATGGGAGCAGCTGAAGTGTGTGACAGCCAGAAGTCTGGCTGCAGCTTTGGGTCCGACGCCTCCACACTACGGGTGGGTGTCTTTTTTTTCTCGTTTTTTCCGATACCGGTGCTAAACCGCTACTTTTTTAATTATACTGGTGCCTAAACAGTGCCTGAACCGATACCTTTGAAAAAAAGAGCACAAAACAACGATTGACAATGATGACATAAAAAAAGTCTTCGTCCATATTCCATGTGAAAGCCGTTCTCATGGAGCACTGACAAACAACGGCTATCAGACTGTCACGCTCATAGCTACGAGATAGCTGAAACATTGTTATAATGTCTCATTTATTATTTGTTGGCCTACTTTTATGAAGGCAAGACTTGCAATCAACGTGACGGTACTAATCTGAGTTCAGGCTGCTCTCGTCATCATCGGACTCCACGTGTTCAGGGGGACCGTCTCCCCATCGCAGTCTGACCGCCGATGTGCTCCGCAGACACACACGGACACACACGGACACACACGGACACACACGGACACACAACCCTACTCCACACTGTCCGATGTCTCCACTCATTCCGTGTCGGTTCAGATTCATGACACGATGCGTGAAATAAAATGCCGTTAACACGGACGGCAACACGTGCTCCGGTATCTCAACATGTCTTTTCTCAAATCCAAAACGTCCCTTTCAACACTTCCTCTGTAACAAAGCTCGTGCCGTTCATTCCGCATAAAGGGAGTCGGCCGATACTCTTCACCTACGAGTAGGGATGAGAATTGATAAGATTTTAACGATTCCGATACCTTATCGATTCCTGCTTATCGATTCGATTCCTTATCGATTCTCTTATCGATTCTTTTGGGCAAGGGGTGGAAAAAAGATCACAAACGGGTTTATTCACATTAATTTTCTTTTATATAATGCTGCACACACACAGTATGTATACATACACATTTACTTTTTTTTAATAACCAAAAACATTTATACGATATTACTCTTGAACTTAAAATAAAACTTACATAACTTAAATAAAATGTATTCTGTTTAATTTAAACATGTTCCTAGAAATTACAGTGCTCCTTCCTTTTTTTAAAGGGTATATGAACTGAGCTGCCAAAAATGAAACTAGCAGTGGCAAATACCAAGTGTCCAACCATCAATTGTATGGATCATCAACAATTCTTGTGCAGAAAAATAAGCATGTCTGCTTTCTCCGGGAGGATACGCGATCTCTCAGGACTTATTGTGTCTCCAGCCGTGGAGAACACTCTCAGATGGAGTGGAGGATGAACACAAAGATATGAGGAGGTGTACAAGGCGACCCAGACAGACGACCAGCCTCTGAACCCGTCTGACTCTGAACGTCATCAGCTAAATTGGATGGCAATGGAGATTATTTATATAGTGAAAGCTGGTTTACACAATGAAACAAATGGCAATAACAAAATCGCTGAATTTGCTGAGCTGACATAAAGCCACATTAAAGCAACACTATGTAACTTTTCCCTTTTGGCGCTCCCTTCAGGTTTTTAGGTATTTAGGTATCGATTTCAGTGTGTCGTAAATACCCAGTGAGGGGGGGCGTGCGCGTGCGGTCATTTACTTTTGTTTTGGGGGACTGCAAATGTGGAGTACGTGTGATCGAATACAATATTGTTGACAACACCAAAAGCTACATAACAAAGCTACCCTTATACTGTAGCTGCGGCGTGGAGTGGCACTTTATGTCATTGCGTAATCACTGCCAGAAAGCAGGTCGAGTACATCCGCCGGATGTGCGGGCGGCTCAGAATCTTACATAGTTATTTCCCCACAGACCCCGTTGGCAATAGTGAGACACAAATCGTCATATTAAAAGTCATTGTAGCGGCACAATTTTTTTTTTTGCTGTTATTTTAAGGTCCAAAAGTTACATAGTGTTGCTTTAAGAGGGGAGGCAAACACGACCTCTGCCTCAATGTAGGGGGCTGACAATGGAAGATTCTGTAGCTAAGCTAGCGTAGCTATATGCTAAGTTTAATAATGGATTAAAAATCGATATGCTCAGTTTAATAATGGGATAACGCGTTACGATCAAACATTTCTCAAAACTGGACTTTCAATCCAAACGTGAAGTGATCGATAATGGACCAATGCCGCCGCTCAAAATGTGTGCTTCAACGACGGGGACAGAAGATAACTTGATCGACTCCACACAATAAAGGCAAATTGCTTCACACAGTGAGTGGTTGTGATCACTTTGAGGAGTTTACCTTGGACAGAAAGAGATGAAGGGCGTTAGCTGAAGCTGCTGCGCATCGACACATGACACCCTGTAATTTAATTCCATGCGTGTTCAAATGCTTCTTCATATTAGTTGTATTTCCTCCTTCCTCGACGAATTTTTACTTTACACGTTACACAAGTTGTCATTTTGTTTTTGAAAATAAAGCCAACTTTAGAAACGCTTTCTGCCCTGCTGTGTGTTTTGCTGTCTGAAGAAACTAAAAAAAAAAATGCGCGCCAACGCCACAGAGAACCGTTAGCAGAACCGTTAAAGAATTTGGCTAACGATCCCAAACAATCGGTTCACTGGGAACCGGTTCTAAAACAGAACCGGTTCTCGATGCCCATCCCTACCTACGAGTCTTTCATGGTGCTGCCGGCTCACAGCTGTGGACATCCAGACAAAACATTCCTCCTGTCTGAAGTCACCAGGCCCCTCTCAAAGCTCCGGGTCCAGTGGGCCGGCTCAGAGCCCTGGGCAGCAGGCAGCAGGAGACCCGCCAGACGGCCTGTGATGCAACACTCAAGCCAACGGACTGAAGGGATCAGAGGCCGTCCGCGGATCTATTTCCTTAGACGTTGTTGTTTCAGCTATTTCAGCTGGAATCTTACAGTTTATTTCTGATTGTGATGTTAGTGTACACACGAGCTGAGCGAGAATGCATCCGCGTTAACAGCCGAACATCCAGCTGTTTAAGACTTTCCTTCCACGCCGATACAAAGTGTGTCTGCTGAGGAATTCTGGTAAATTGAGACGGAGGGGAAGCGAAGGAATGGAGCAGATGACCCCTGTGAGTTTCCTCCCGTGCCCCGCCCTTAAAACAGGCCCAAGACCAGGTCCCACGGGGGCTTTTTAAGTTGTGTGACGTCGCGCCCTAAGAAGAGCCTCCCCCGCCTCGGAGAGTTGGATGACTCACAGCAGAGAGTCTCAGAAAGCAGACATGGAGGGTGTGATTTAGAGATTTCTCCAGTGGATAAGGAGCAAGCAAGGGCCCCAAAGCCCCCCCCCCCTTCTTGCTCTGACTTCTTGGCTTTCACTGAGAATCAGTTGCTCGGAGCTGGACCAACACCATCACTGGAGAGAGGCTGTCATTTCATCTTTATTTAGACTCCGCTACTGAGGGAGGAGAGAGAGGAGGTTAATCCCGGCTCTGATGAAAAGATGATCTGAGAAGACCTCCAAGGCTCCCGCCATGCAACGGTCATCCATTTCAGGTCCTGTCCTCGACGTCCTGGAAAGCTTTTCACCCCCTCAGGTTTCCCTAAAAATCCTTTTCTATTGTGTCAGGTCTGTTGCTGTGAGGACGATGATCCACTAGGGGCTGTGCTTGCCCATGTGAAGCCCAAATAAGCTCAACGGGGAGAGGGGAGAGGAGCCGACAGCCCAACCAAATATTATGATCCTGTTCAGTGCTGGAACGTAAAAGATCATGGACAATGTACGAAAACTAAATGTTTGATCACTATTAACGTTAGAGTAGTTATACAAATCCATCAATTATGAACGCTACACTTAGTACCATGCATCCCTAATGAGTGGAACATGCTTCTGTCCAATCAGACCCTCTCTGACACTCCACAGAGGGCTGGAGGCTGGATGCTCTGGTGGAGCTGGAAGCGATGCGTCCCACGGGGGCCGGGAGGGAAAGTACCGGGAGCCGGCAGTGTGGATGGAAACGCGTGTCACCATTCAAACCAGTCGGATTACACTGGTGGGGCCACTGGGGCTTTGTTTACTGCTGGAGGAACAGCAGGGAAGATGACAGCATGGGCGGAGAGACCTCCAGACCCGAAACTCCTACTGGAGAACCAAATGAGAGGGAACGTGTT
The DNA here is from genome assembly GCF_029220125.1 of Pseudoliparis swirei. Classification (NCBI taxonomy): domain Eukaryota; kingdom Metazoa; phylum Chordata; class Actinopteri; order Perciformes; family Liparidae; genus Pseudoliparis; species Pseudoliparis swirei. Next base: position 20,520,167 of record NC_079409.1, on the reverse strand, counting down.
CCTCTGGTAAGAGTGAAGTCAAATGGGGACCTTTTTGTTTTCAGCGATTTTGAAATACAAACAAATGAATACAAAGTAATAATATGTAAAAAGGTATACTCCAGGTGCAGCGACTGATTTTTTTGTAGAACTGATTCATCAACTCTATTGGATGTCAGTAAATAGTAGAAAAGCCAAAGTTTACAGCCCACCCCTTCAAAACCGACCACAACAATTAGTTGATTGATTAACTGTTTAAAAGACAATTCATGATCAACTATTTTGATCTTTATCTCTTTGCTTTGGCCATCAAAGGCTCAAAGGCTCCAGCTTCTCGAATGTGAAGATGCGTTTCCTTTCTTTGTCGTACCTGGAGGAAGTGGAAGGTGTCACTCGTTCAGTTTACCAATATCCACATGTGAGAAGCGAGAAAATGAGTTGAGTTTTTTTGCTTGACAAAATACGGAAATGATCAATTTATCACCGTCATTTTCTTTCAATCCACCCATAACTAATTGTTTCAGCTGTAGTAAAAAAAGTTCTATAACCAGTATATATATATATATATATATATACTGGTTATAGAACGTTTTTACTTCTCTATATATATATATATATATATATATACTGGTTATAGAACATTTTTACTTCTATATATATATATATATATATACTGGTTATAGAACGTTTTTACTTATATATATATATACTGGTTATAGAACGTTTTTACTACAGCTGAAACAATTAGTTATGGGTGGATTGAAAGAAAATGACGGTGATAAATTGATCATTTCCATATTTTGTCAATATATATATATATATATAATTCTTGCACAGATCCCTTCGTCTCAAGCAAACCCGATCAACGCTCCAACGTTCTCTGCTTTTTCCTTCCTATTAATTCCTGCTCTTTGTCATCTTATTCGTTTCGCTTTCATTTCAGCAACCCGTCTCCCTACTTCCTGTCCGCCTTCTCTCTCCCACTCTCCGAATGCCTCATCGTCTTTCTTTTTTTCTGTCTCCGCTATGCGTGACGGGGAGTTTCCATCGGGGGCGCCGCTCCGACAGCTGCTTTGCTACAAGCTCTGCTCCCGGGGCGGCGTGGAGGGACTCCTCCCGCACGCCTGAGGCCCTCCAGCTGCACTCCGACGTGTCGGTCCACGTTCCGATGTGGGCTCCCGCCTCCTGGTGGAAGTCGGGCCACATCGCTCGGCCGCTTGACACATTTCAGATCTCGCCACGGCGTAATTCAGCGGACCTCGAGGCCGGATGACGAGAGGTTAAGTCTCTTTCAACCGGGCCCCTCGGCCAAGACTCGGGTCCGTCGCTTCGTATTCTAAATGTGAGCCGCAGTTAAGAATGAAGTATTTGGTCCATAATGCTTCGTTTACAGTAGAAGTTGTAAAAGGAGGTGAGATTCGAAACCCCCCACGTGTGTCTACACGTGACATCAGAAGCTCTCCGTTGCTCTTGGCACAACTTGAAAAGGCGAGTATCCACGTCGGGTCAGATCGTGTTCAAGATCCATCGCTCGTGGCCTTCAGCTGTGAATTCATGGAATAAATGAAAAGTCAGACGCTTAATGGTTTATCCCGGAGGTCATGAACCCCCCCCCCCCCCCTTCGCCTCTCTCTACGTGGAAGCTTCCACGGTTTTGCTACACATCGAGTGCCTGCCTGGGGCCTCCACTGCGATAACAGCTGTAACAACTAAGAGAGAGAGCAAGGTAATGTACGGCACGCTGGTTTCACTCACTTTATCAACCCGCACGACCGTGACGGGATGAAAGGGGTTTCGGGGCGAGCAACTGGGAGCTTTCATGCTTCAACGTCCCGAGGCAAGGGGTGACCGTGTCTCACGGCTCCACAGGAAAGGCCACAATTAGCACCCATTTGAACTTTGAGATAGGAAAGAAGAAAGCAAGAGGCAGTTTTTAAATGCCTTTTTGTTTTCCACGGTTGCTGTTTGACCCTCAGAGACCACGCCGCCGGTCAGCAGACACACCGACGCACCGGAGGAGTTTAGTGTTCTTCGACTCAACGGGGCCGTCTCCATTATGTAACGCCGCTTTGCTCAGACCCTTTTTGGCGAAAACCCCCCATGGGAGCCGGCCACGCCATCTAGGGTCGTTTTTAAAACTCCACTGCGTCTTCTGTCGGATGCGAACACGTCCGCGGGAAGTTTTCCAAGCTCCACTCCTCCGTCTTTTGGTATCTCAGACCCAAAGAGATGAAGTGATCCGCGAACAGAGCAGAATGTAACAAGCCCTGAGGCGTGTTGGTCGTCCCCGAGGGTCTCTGTCTGTGTGTGTGTGTGTGTGTGTGTGTGTGTGCGAGAAAGAAAGAGAGAGAATGTGTGTGCGTGTGCGCGTGTGCGACAGAGAGAGAGTGTGTGTGCATATGTGAGAGAGAGTGCGTGTGTGTGTGTGCGCATGCGTGAGAGAGTGTGTGTGTGTGATTGTGTGTGTGGGTCTGTGTGTCTGTGTGTGTGCAGTGAGACACTTCATGTTGAATGTGAGTGTGTTTGCTCGCATGTGTGTCTGTGTGTGTGTGTTTGTTTGTGTGTGTGGTGTGTTTATGTGTGTGTGCGTGTATGAGAAACAAAGAGAAAGAGAGAGAGAATGTGTTGTGTGCGTGTGTGAGAGAGAGAAAGTGTTTATGTGTGTGTGTGTGTGCGTGTTTGTGTGTGTGCATGCGTGAGAGATTGAAAGAGAGGGTATGTGTGATTGTGTTTGTGTCTTTTTGTGTGTGTGTGTGTCTGTGTGTGTGCAGTTAGAAACTTCATGTCAAATGTCAGTGTGTTTGGTCGCGTGCGTGTGTGTACGTGCGTGTGTGTCTGCAAATGTGTGTGTGCGTGTGTCTTTATGTGTGTAGTGAGACACTTCATATCGAATGTCAGTGTGTTTGCTCGTGTGTGTGTGTGTGCGTGAGTTTGTGTGTGTGTGTAGTGAGACATTTCATGTCGAATGTCAGTGTGTCTGTTGTGTGCGTGTGCTTATGAGTCATGCCCCCCCCCCCCCCCTCGTCAGCTGTGTGGGGTGACCTGCTGTGACATTCCCGGCCTGCGTGGCGACCGCCACAGCGCCCGGTCGCCCTGAATGCCACCGACCAGCAATAAACTCATCGGCCCTCAGGTGTCAGAGCCGCTGATGAATAGTCACCAGGTATTGCACACCACCCCGCGGAGGATCATGCGCAGAGGGGGGGGGGGGGGGGTCTTTCCACCATCGCTCACTTTGAATGTAATTACTCCGAAGTCTATTTCAGTACCGTTGGCTATAAAGCGGAAATGTTTCCACTTGCTCCGGCTTCCAGAATCTGGTCGCGTTTCAAAATTGGAATGAAAAATGACTCCTGCTATCAAAAGGTTCTTGTCTCCCGTGGACAGAGTGCTCCCTCACAGCCGGAGGCGGAGGTTCGTGTGGACTCCACAGGACGGTGGAGCAGACACACTTTGCCAAAACGGCCCGTGACACTGTCCGCTTTCACAGAATCTCGTTCGTCGGCTCCCTTTCCAACTCTCCGGGGAAATTGGCGAAGCGGATTCAGGACCGTCCCCCGGGACCGGCACACTGGACTCTCGCCATTTCCAAAATGTGGGCATGGAACGTAACTAAATTCAAAGTTCCCTTTGAACACTTTTCAAAAGGATCAAATGTTGGCAAAACAGCTTTTATTTAAGATAAAACAAGCCTATTCAATTCCTGAATCCAAAAGTCTAGAGGGGGGATAGTCTCAGGATAAACCACAAAAACATCCATCGGAGAAAATAGCACCTACAGTCTGTGGTTGAAGACATTGTATTACTTCAATTTAGAAATAACGATATACATATTTTGTGAATGGGGATCATCAGTGTCGGCATCATCGAGGGGGCTGCTGTGAGAGAGCAGATATAAATGCATCTGACTCAGCAGTGTCATCCACTCAGGCCGGAGCGTGACTCAGAAAGAGTCAGAACTAAAATGAGTTTAACAGAATGTGTGCGAGAGTCCGTTAGCGTCACGTATCTAAGCAGGAGAGTCCGTTAGTTTGTACGTTAGCAAAACTTTTGGATTCTCTTTTGGTTTTGCGTTCACACATTTTACATTTTTAAAGACACAGAATAACCATACAGACTACATAAAGCCAGAGGGTCCACATAGTACAGGTTCAGGACTACATAAAGCCAGAGGGTCCCCATAGTGCAGGTTCAGGACTACATAAAGCCAGAGGGTCCCCATAGTGCAGGTTGAGGACTACATAAAGCCAGAGGGTCCCCATAGTGCAGGTCCAGTACTACATAAAGCCAGAGGGTCTACATAGTGCAGGTTGAGGACTACATAAAGCCAGAGGGTCCCCATAGTGCAGGTTCAGGACTACATAAAGCCAGAGGGTCCCCATAGTGCAGGTTTAGGATTACATAAAGCCAGAGGGTCCCCATAGTGCAGGTTTAGGATTACATAAAGCCAGAGGGTCCCCATAGTGCAGGTTTAGGATTACATAAAGCCAGAGGGTCCCCATAGTGCAGGTTGAGGACTACATAAAGCCAGAGGGTCCCCATAGTGCAGGTCCAGGACGACATAAAGCACACAACAGAAAGAAGAAAGGTTGTATCCACATTCACATTTTTAAGCTACCAAATGTGGAATTGATGCCGGCCAACAGTCGGCTTATTTAAATTCAAAATTGAAGAATTTGGAGGTGAAACTGAAAATGAACATACACAACATATTGATAATAAGCCGTGAAACGGTGTGGGCCCATAAGAGCAGGTACAGTCGGTTATAGACGACTACGGCTGGGATGGATGTTTCCAAACACCATCGTGGTGATCATTTCAGTGTTTACCTTCTTTTTAAGTTTGTTTAAAACCAGTCCGTTCTCATTCCCAAGGCGTCAAATACCTCCGCTTTGTCACGCCCTTCATCCTCCCCCCCTCCCCTCCACCCCACCCCCACCCCCCACCGCACAAGGCTTCATTTGGTTTCTGGTTTATTGTACAAATATCTCTGTTTTTATGTATCTCAGTATTCATCACGTAGTGTACACCACAGCATCCGACCTCCCTCCTTGTCTCTTGTTAACATTCTCTCATCCTTCCTTTTATTCACCTCCTCTCTCTCTCTCTTTCTCTTACATTCCACCACTCACACACTAACAGTCATAAAACACCCGAGATTTCATCACAAAAGAACTGCAGCTCTGTGAAAAATGTTGAGCATTTGACGAGAAGGCCGACAGAATGGGGGAGCATCCCACCGGAGCTTCTCTCTTCATCTCTCTCTCTCTCTCGATCTCACTCTCTCTCGCTCTGAAAAGGATGATAAGGAATCCCAGCATTCTCGCGCTTATCAAGCTCCACCCCCCAGTGACCTTTGGCCCGAGCTGTGTGTCAGCGCTGATCCATAACAGGCGGCAGGATGCTGACAGGCTTGAAAAACTCAATAAAACGGACAAAATAATAGAAACAGGAACAACACGCTGTCCTTTTTTTTCAGGCGACACAAATGCGACAACGCTCACGGCAAAGCGGCCGCATGGCAAAAAAGGGACAAAGCTAAGCACTTTCTAAAAGGCACCAACACATACACGCAGGGACACGCCCTGCCCGACACATGGGCTGGTGTATTTAACGGAAATATAATAAAAGTAAAAAGTTCCATTGCAGAGTTTTTCCTGTTTGGTTTTCATTGGCGGTGTCGGGTCTCTAAAAAGGCCACCGCTCGGCCGCCCTGTAGAAATGTCCTGAAAATGTCCTGCAACTGTCTAAAGAAACACACACACACTCACACACACAATCTCCAGGTTTTCTACCAACGGCGTTCTTTCCATGAGCGTTTCACCTGGCGCCGGCGTCCGTGTGCGGCCGACCCCGGGATGAATCCAGCGCTTTATGTTTGGCTGAGGAACGGCTCGCTGCAGGAGAATAAGCTGCACACTAATACTGATATGAATGGCAGCAGTGAAACGCTCATCATATTTATGTGAGGCTCTTATTAGGTGGCTGGATAACTGAATGAATGCTATCAGCTCAGAGCTCACAGTCTAGTTTATCTTCTTGGACATTAAATGACAGTTAGTGGGGATGCAAATCCAGCGCAGCGGCAGGAGTCAAAGATAACTCATGATGGACCCATAATGCAATGCAGCCACAAAGCCGGCTAGAGATACCTTCTCCCTGTTGTAAATACCCTGCTGCTGTTATTATCGGTTTATCTGCCATGTAACAAAAGGACTAAAAGTGGTGTGAGGGAGGCTGGAGGGGCGACGTGTGTTTGACATCCGGATGAAACAGAAACTAGATAAGAAAAATCAACGCTTTGCAATGGCAACATCTCCTTTCCTGAGTAATAAGTGAAATACCTCGGCATCGTGAGTGAGTGTCACTTAAGTGCTATTCTCAAGGGCGCTCTTCTTCTTCTTCTTCTTCTGCTTCTGGTTTTGTCCGACCGCTCTGTTCACACTTCTAAAAGATGTCCGCTGCCGCTCGGGAGCCAAAATCAACATATTGAGTTGAACTCATTCTTCGTGGCGCAGCAGCAGGACACGGGAAGAAGAAAAAGACCTCGCTGGCATCAGCGCCAAGTTCTGACCAGTCACAGGCGTGTGATGGGAACCTGCAGACGACTCACTCACTCAGCTGCTTTAAACACACACACACACACCATCTGTAGGTTTTAAAATACACATTACTCAAGCATGCCATCACACACTCTCAGTCACCTCTCGGCTTTTTAAAGATTTATTCATTCACAAGTCTGTGTGATGAATCGCTTCCCACGCCACTTCTCACCTCACACAATGACACATATAGGCTACTGTTGAACACAACAGTCATTCACAAAGATAGCTTCACCGCTGGTGATGATAGAAAAAAAAATATGATAAACAGTCATTGGCAAAGAAAAATAGTCTTTCACCGCAGTTTTCTTTTAAGCACATCAAAGCTTAGCTTAATAATTCACACATGTTTGACTGATTTAGTTTCCCCTCGCTTAGAAGAAACTGGAATTTAAATGACCCTGAGAGCAGGCAATCAAGCCTGAAAATAACCCTTTAATTCGGCCAGCTGAACATGGCCACGGCGACATTTATGGGTTATTTTGAGCCTTGCAGGACGCATGGTGGGAGGAGGAGGAGGAGGAGGGGGAGGAGGGAGATATGGATTCCAGCCGTGTCTGTGCACCCTCAGCAGTCCACCCGTCTTGAACAGGGCAATCCCCCCGGCTCAGGCCGCCCGGCAACATCCACATCAGCTGCTTGCACAAATTGCACTAAAGGACAGTGGAGAGATGGCCAGGCTACAAGGAGGCTTAGAGGGCAGCAGACAATAAAATGGCAATTTAAAACCCATTTGGAAAGAATTATTGATAATGAATCTAATATGATATTTATCTTCTTGTTTTTACAGTTGTCTTAAGATGGTTGAGTGAAATATGATTGTATGTACACTACCGTTCAAAAGTTTGGGGTCACCCAGACAATTTTGTGTCTTCCATGAAAACTCACTTTTATTTATCAAATGAATTGAACATTTCATAGAACATATAGTCAAGACATTGACAAGGTTAGAAATAATGATTAATATTTGAAGTATTAATTTTGTTCTACAAACTTCAAGCTCAAAGGAAGGCCAGTTATAGCTTATATCACCAGCATAACTGTTTTCAGCTGTGCTAACATTATTGCACAAGGGTTTTCTAATCAGACATTAGTCTTCTAAGGCGATTAGCAAACACAATGTACCATTTGAACACTGGAGTGATAGTTGCTGTAAAAGGGCCTCTATACACCTATGGAGATATTTCATTAGAAACCAGACACTTCCACCTTGAATATTAATTTACCACATTAACAATGTAGAGTGTATTTTTGATTAATTTAATGTTATCTTTATTGAAAAAAACAGTGCTTTTCTTTGAAAAATAAAGACATTTCTAAGTGACTCCAAACTTTTGAACGGTAGTGTATGTCTTAAAAATGTATGTGTGTCTTAAAGACCTCCAACTATACTCAAAATGGGAATTAAAAACCTAGTTGTTGGCTTTTGACTAAAACAAAAACAAGTGAAATAAATAATGAACCCAGCAGATAAAATCCGTGGTGGTTGACATGATTTCAAATGAGGAAGAGGCAGCATAATATATAAACTCTAAAGTTGGATAGCTGTAGGCTATTGACTGCTTTATGCTGTCCGATGATATAAAAGTGAGATTTAGTACAGATGCGGTGTCTATCAGTTGGCTGCCAGTCCTGTGGCCTCAGAGGAGAAATCATGGAAGTATGATCACGTTTACCTGTAGAGCGTATTAACTCACGTGACCACAACAAACTCTGGCGGCCATGTTGGGGTCCCACCACGGCATTGTTTTGCTTGTTTGTTTGCCGCTCTTCTTTAGAAATGACCATTATATCCTGAAGGAGAAACGATTTCAGTTCAAAGCGGTGTGCCTTGTGATGGTACTGTGCCTCATTGTTGGATGTGGGACTAATGATTCAGAATATGGGTTTATCAGCTCAACAAGACAGGTTTTTACTTCAACTTGTCATGCATCTACTTCGGCTTCACTCGGCGTCTGAGCGTTAGGACTATTCTGTTGATACATCGGGTTGTGGGCACGTTTCCATTGACACACTCTCGTCAATAATCTCTTTTTGCTTTTTTCGCCGAGCGAAAATCAATGTCTTTCACTTGCGCAAAAGGAACTGTGGATGGAAACTTGGGAGGAAGCCATGAACATGGCAACTCCGTCGGGCGATGTCTGCCTTTACTCTGTGATTCATGTCAAGGTAAAATAAAACACTGGCTACATGGGAACAGCACTCAGCACGGCCACCAAACAGTCACTGCTGGTCCTGAAGGAGCTGGAAGCGGCTTCATCCAGACACTCGTCCTGGAGGCGGAGCTGTGACCACGGATCATATATGAACCCAGACACGGGGCGCTTGATGTTCCGACATTTGTGGTATTTCCACAACAAGTATAACGCAGAAATAGTGGTTAATGTCCCATGGTCGATAGCGGAGATGAAAACTGTTTGACAGGAATGTGACCGGGCTCTGTGCTGGTAACTAGAGGTAACTAGCGAATTAACCACAAAGTGTTGAGCGAGTGAAATCAGGTAAAAAAGCGTTGCAAATATTCAATTCCAACCGCTGAAATCTTTCTTTGGTAATGCAGAAGGACATGAGGTTGCTGGGCTCTCGCATAATCAAACAGCGGACACGATAGCCAGGTCAACTTCTTCTGACATTTAATCAGTGGGACCCCAAGATGGCGCGATTGAGATTCTGACGTCACGTGAATACGCTCTATAGACATTCGTGTAGTATGATCCATGAATGAGAATGGAAGCTTTGAGCTTGATCACAACCTTTCTACAGCAAGATTCCAGCCTATAGTTGTACTTTCGGCATCCGATAGTTTGACGTCACTTTGGACGGCGCGGAAACTTCCACCCCTCGTGGCGGCGGCGGGCAACCCGACATACATGCTTCCCCAGCTCGGGACTCTAACGTGCGCTGGGCTAACTGCGCCATGCTAGCAGATGAGAAGAGGCTGCAGTCGGACACAGCAGCATGTTGAGCTGAATGCTAACGTCAGCATGCTAACGTCAACATGCTAACGTCAACATGCTTACAATGAAAATGCCAACACTGCTGCATGTTCACGCTCACAGTCTTAGTTTAGCGTGTTGGCATCCAAACATGTGCGATTCAACACTAAATCACAAAGTACAGCTGAGGCTGATGGGAATGTCATTCATTTTACAAGTTTGTGGTCATAAACATTGTTTTGAGTAGAGGACTGTAACAGATCCGTGGCTGGCACCAACAGGTTTCTTCACCAAGCACCCAAGGATGAGCATACAGGAAGGATATTTCATAATAACTTTTATTAAAGACTGTGCCTCTGCTCTCCACCCCCTCACTCCTCAGTCCCTACTGCTCCTTTATGGAGACAACACACAGATTGGCCTCAGCTGGTGACTGATTAACAATTAGCCAATGATGGATGAAATTAAATGGATGAAAAGTCATCACCAAAAATCCATCAAATCGATCCTTCCAAACCACAAACTGTGAACCTCTTGGGGGCATTATTCAACCGCTCCAATACTTTTTAAGGATATTTCAGTCTGGACCACCGTAAATATTTACGAACCAACCGACAAGTCGACATTCATTTTTTTTTTAGAACGCCATTTATTGTTTCCATAAATCTGAAGAGTTGTTGTAAACACACAGAGACACCCCAGAGGAATGGTGGATAAGTTGTAACCTCCTCTTTGCCCCCGAGCCTTGATGGGAAAATATGAAAAACAAATCATGCCAATGAGAAGGACAGTCTTCCCCTACAAGGTAGAATAGGCCGACAGCGCCCTGATCGGCAAACACCCACACATGGAAGCTACGTGCTTTATCCAGAAGTCATGTGTGATTGCATAGGCAAATGATTTCTTTACTTTGAGCCATGTTGAAGATATCATGAGACATCTTTCTGACACCCAGGAAAAGGTTTTGCATAATATTAGCTTGCAGCTGGAGCCAGTCCATTGGCTGTGGCCAAGAAATATTAGTTTTTGTATATGAACCAGTACGTGGGACAAGTACTTCTTCAACAGTTATGAACCCAGTTCTGTTTTGGAGAAAATGTATGGACAGATATGCCTGTATGTGGCAATATGTGTAGAATATGGACGAGGACAGGTATTCAGGATAGTCTGGTTGTATTCTGGAGGGATACAAATGAGTATCTGAGCAACAGAGACAACGGTACTGCTGGGCACCTTGAGAATTTTTAACAACCAAAGGCTTTCCAATATGAAGGATGTACACACACACACACACACACACACACACACACACAGCCTATTATGATGTATACTCAGACCTTCAATAGTAGGAATAAGACTCACATTCACAAGTCTTACACCTACAGTGTTCAATGCTCTACAGAAATATAGCCGAGATTATGCGTCATGGTTTAGAGAGATGCTGCAGAATATGTATATGTGTAAATATGAGAAACAAAGTCACTGAGCTCTCTGATTGGCTGCATCATCGGTGTGCCTTAATAAGGAGAGCGGGACCTCAGTGGAACACAGGCGCCGTCGAGGGAACCCAGAAGAACGTCTGGAACATAAACACCTGCCACAGAGCCGGCTCCTGCTTCCCATTACCTCCTTGTACAGAACCAGCATCGCAAAGATATCCGACACACACATACACACACACACGCTCACACTCAGAAAAGCATGCACACTTCTGGCAACTGCTTTCTGATGTTTTATCAATATCGCAAATTGGAGACGGCGTTCCCCGTGAAACCCGGTTGCTGATTGCCTTCCTCTACAGGACGTGTTGGAGGGCAGTTTCCTATCAGTCTTTCACTCTTTCCACAAACCGACCTCCAAAAAAAACCCAAAGCCTTCAACCGCTATTTGCACATGATAACGGCGCCTTCTTCCTGGTTTGTGTCACAGAGCAATCGTCCCCTTCGTCCTCTGGATTTCCGATGAAATCCAACCCGATGGCCCACAATGCAACAGGCCTCTGTTTGTTTACAAAAATTAAACCGACGTCATAGAAAATGAAAAAATCGATACACTTCAACGAGAAAAAACTGATTTGAGAAATCCACACGACTAGACAAAGAAAAACATGCCGATACGGACGAAAATGAGCAACAGTGATGCAGCAGAAGCCCCGAAACTCAACGAGAGAGAGACAACTGGGGCAATATTTATAGAGGAGGTCTTCCTCTGTAGATGCAACATGAAAGAGGGAACACAATCTTATCTCGCGGAGGGAAGAGTGAGATAATATATATACTGTATCTATATTTATAATGAAACAAACTTTGAAATTGAGAGCTCCCTGAGGATGCTGCTGACAAAAGTGAGTGCAGGGATGCATTATGGGATGGATCGGCTCCGCTATGGATGTGGATTTGCCTTCACCCCGTAACTCGTCCTCATCCTTCAAACTCGCCATCTCTCCCTCTTTCTCTCTGTATTAATTTCCGCACCCCATCTAAAAAATTTAAAAAGCATAAAGTACGAAAGATAATCCGGCGCAATCATGCAGAGCTGCACACGGGCAGATAAAAGGGATGAAGGGATGCCGTGAGATGAATGTGTTCTGAAGGGAAAGCTCCCTGCATCAAACTAATGAACGTCACCTGTTCCCCTCTGTTGTGACTGGATAACAATCAGACTTTAACTCGCCCCCCCCCCACCCTCCCCTCTCTCTCTTCATTTTCGCCGGGGGGTGGGGGGGTCAGAGGTCAGCGGTGTGTGTTTGCGCGGCTTCACACATCAAAGAGAAGCGCTCCGACCCCCCGAGGGAGGGCGGCGTGGAAGAGTGACGGCGGACATGTGCGCCGATCAATAAAAACACTCGGCGGGTCGAGAGCCGGCGGTCACGTGTCTGCACCTGTGCCGAGTCCGTAAAACCCAAAACAGACGGGAGGAGTAAAAAGCCTCGTGCGGCAGACGCCTCGTCCGTCATCGCGCTGTCATCGCCGGCTCACCCACCTCTGTACTTCTCCCGGACGTTTTCGTAAGCCTGGATGAAGTCCTGCTCCTCGGCGTCCGGAGGCAGGAAGGTGGGCTCGTAGTACATGGCCATGCTGACGCTCTCACCCTCTTCTTCTTCTTGTCCTCCTCCTCCTCCTCCTGTTTTCTCCTTTTGGGTGAGCTCTCTGTCTTGATGTGTGCGAGGCAGCCTGTGCCGTCCTCCTTCTGCTCTCTCTCTCTCTCTCTCTCTCTCTCTCTCAGCTGTGTGTGAACGTTCCACAGCTCCAAACTTCATTCCACAGCCTCGCCGCCCCCACCCCTCCTCCTCCTCCACCTCCTCCTCCTCCTCTCTCCCATAACCTCCCATAGCCCGGCTCAGAAATAATAATATAAATGCCAGGCCCCTCCTCTTAAAGACACACAGACTGGGTCTGCTTGCCAGGAACGAGCAGCGGCGTGCAGTCACGACAACTGGATGAGACGGTGATGGATGGCGAGCGGACGCAGACACACTCCTCTTACTGCCGGACCAACAATACAGATTCAACTGGAGGAGCCCCTGCAATGTACTCAAGGCGGAAATATATATACGACAGCTGGATAGCACAGGTCTTCAGGACCCTGGGGATGATGCCATCAGGTATGCAAGACCCATTGGCTGATGCCATCAGGTCTTCAGGACCCTAGGGATGATGCCATCAGGTCTTCAGGGCCCATGGGCTGATGCCATCAGGTCTTCAGGACCCTGGGGCTGATGCCATCAGGTCTTCAGGACCCTGGGGCTGATGCCATCAGGTCTTCAGGACCCTCCATCTTGAAGCCAGTTATCTTCTCCAGTCCAGTCCACACCTCCCTCACATTGTTCTGCTGGACTTTGGCCTCCAGCTTCCTGCTGTAGGAGTCCTTACACTCCCAGAGCTTCGCCTTCAGGTCACGCTGGACTCTGCTGAGCTCGTCACTGTCCCCCGACCTGAAAGCTGCTTTCATATTATTGTTAAGAAGTGCTTTCAGGTCTCTGGTGATCCACGGCTTGTTGTTTGGGAAGCAGCGTGCAGTACGGGGTGGTATGATGCTGTGAAGACTGAACTTTGTAGATCCTGTGATGCAGTCCGTCATGCTGTCGATGTCCTCCCCCATGTGGTCCACACAGCACACACCAGTCCATTGCAGGGCGTCATTAGCCCCCCGAGACCTCCTCCTAACAGTCTTGGTGGTCACAGGTCCAGAGGAACCTATTTGGGTGTCAACAGGACCAGGTCGTGATCAGACCTGCCAAAAGGGGGAAGCCAGTGGCACTGTACGCATCCCTTGCGTTTGCATACAGTAGGTTGAGAGTTTTATTGTTTTTTCCGTGTGGGGCAGTCAACAACTTCCTCGGCAAATAATACGGACGCCCCCCCCCCCAACGGCTAACGGTTCAACGTTCGGCCGACAGAGGCTCCTCTTCCCACCCCAACATCCCTGAAGCCGGGCATCGACACACTCCGCAGCCACGTCTCCGTGAAATACACCAGGCTCCGCGTACAGAAGTCCCTCTCGGTCTCTACCAACGTGCCGAGCTCCTTCACAACCCTCACTAGTTCGGTCTTGTTTGTGGCTCGTCGGTCCCCCGTAAAGCACTCTGAAGTGCACTAACCTGTATGAGAGGTGCTCCTCGGGAAGTTTGATTGGTTGGTTGACTGCCAGCAAGTGAGTTTTTTTGCATTTGTCAACGTGACCTGTTTGAGGGCTTCTGTGCTTTTTCAACCCGTTCAACCCAATTCATTTCTCACGTCTCGTAGAGCTTGAAATGTTTTGGAAATTCCAGAATGAGATATGCCGAGAACAGTTTGACCTCTGAACTGTAGTTCTACTAGTTTCTGGCAAGTTGCCATATTTAAAAAAATTAAATAAAAATAGAAACCGCCCACATATAAAGATAAGAACCCCAGCATTGTTTCTGTCAAAACTAATGTCGCCCCAGTCGGTGCCTCCAAATGAAATCAGGCTGAATCTCAGTCCTCCCTTATTATTTCAAAGATGCTATTGGGCAAGTTATAACGCCTGGATTTAATCATGTTTATATAAAGGAAGCAGCGAGTTGCCTCATAGCATAATCTCGTAACAAAGAAGATGTCCAACCTGTTTGTGCCGCAGTGACAAACTATGGTGGCTGAGTTTTTTTTCTTTTTTCTTCAGCCAACCACAGAGAAAGTTGATGCATGAATACATTCAAAGTGCAGATATGCCCTTGACATCCGGCGGGAACGTGGACTGTTGGGGTAGCGAGCCACTGAATATTCAACAGATGTTCTGACCGTGCAGCCACATGGATGACCAGACCATAATGAACCATGGATGAACGATGGGGGAAAGAGGAAACTACTACTAAGTCATACAGGCCAAGACGGCAGTGGCCATCTTAATTTGGCGGCAAAACTTGATACATGTGTGAGCTGCTTCGGTTCATACCAATGCAAGTTGTGGCAGTTCATTCTGATCACATGACTTCTATGTCTTCTGTCCATCCTAGAGAGGAATCCTCCTCTGTTGCTCTCCTGAAGGTTTCTTCACCTTTTTCCCCTTAAAAGGTTTTTTTTTCTATTTTTTGGGAGTTTTTCCTGATCCGATGTGAGGTCAAAGGTCAGGGATGTCGTATGTGTACAGATTGCAAAGCCCTCTGAGGAAAATTAGTCATTTGTGATATTGGGCTATATAAAATAAACTGAATTGAATTAGTAAACAGTGATCGTCGAGTGTGTGAACCAACAGAGACGTACTGGGCATCGTTGAGACTGAGTGGGAATCTAAAAAACGAGTTTTATGCCCGTACGCCTCATTAAAAAACAAAAAAATGAGGGAAGTAAAGACGATATCAGCCGGTGGAGGAGTCTGCCGCAGCACAATTATCTGAGATTTGATGGAGGAAAAGGAAAATCACTGCCTTTGGCCGAGGGCTGAACTGACATCAGCCTCTTTCCTGAGAGGAAGCGCGATAAGGCCACTCCAAAGTGTGTGTGTGTGTGTATGTGGGTGGGTGGGTGTGCGAGAGAGAATGAGAGAGTGTGTGCGCGTGTGTGCAAGAGAGCGAGAGTGTGTGTGCGCATGTGTGAGAGATTCAGAGAGAGGGTGTATGCAAGAGAGAGAAAGTGTGTGTGTGTGTGAGAGAGAGAAAGTGTGTGCACATGCGGGTGCGAGAGAGAGTGTGTGTGTGTGTGTGTGAGATATTGAGAGTGTGTATACGAGAGAGAGAGAGTGTGTGTGCATGCGTGCGTGTGCGAGAGAGAGAAGGACTGTGTGTGTGTGTGTGTGTGTCTGTGTGTATATACAATCTCTCCAAAAGGACATTTTAGAAAACAAAAACAGAATCAGGCGCTCGAGCATGTTTTTAATTTCAATGACATTAAATTAAATGTTTTGACATTTCCCTCAGAGCTTCTTCCTCTTCGTCGACTCAGATTTCAATCGTTGATTAGCCGTTTTTTTTTTTACTTTTGAATGACTTCCTGAAGAACTTTTGATTCCATCTCCAGTAAACAAGACGTAAAGTGAAGAAACTCAGTTTGTATCCGTCTCTCAGATCAACAAGTCAAGTCATCAACCAACCACGTCAACCACGTCTTTTGTGGAGGGCCGTCCCACGTCCCTTATTGATTTGAAGGCCTGACACAAGAATGACATCACCGTGTTGACTCGGTCAGATAAAAACTGCTCTGAACTATAAACAGAAGCCAGTAGTACGGGGAAAGGAATGAACTCCTCGTCCGTCATGTCCTGGAACCAGAACAGATTATTCCCATCGGGCCGCGCTCACATTTCCCGGTAGTGTGAAGTCTGAAGCGAAGGTTCAGTGACCGTGTTTACATGCATTCGTATAACTGGCTTAGTCGGACTGAAATCGAATTATCCGTTTCATGTAAACATGTTCGACTATGTGCGGTCCGACTACGATCCGATTAACACCCCTGGATAACTCGATCCGATCCGGTTAATAATTTGGCTATCGCGGCATGTAACGGTGAATTGGATTAGGAACTGGACTTTGCGTCTTTGCGCATGCTTGAGATCCCGCCGCCCTCCTCCCTCCCTCCCTCCCATGTCGTGACCCGGAAGTCGAAAGAGTCGAAAGAGACGATAATGTCACTATTAACATCATGCAAGAATAGGAGAGGGATGTAGCTTCGCCTTGCTCTCTGTTCGCCATCTTTCTCGAAATGTTGATGTTGTTGTTGTTGGTAATGGTGAAGAGGTCAAGCGGAAATGGCTGTATCACCACGAGTTGTAATGAAAACAGCGCCACCTATCGTATCGGATATGACATGCTTTCGGCCAATGATTCGAATTACTCACTGCCATGTACAGGACTGTCTCAGAAAATTAGAATATTGTGATAAAGTTCTTTATTTTCTGTAATGCAATTAAAAAAACAAAAATGTCATGCATTCTGGATTCATTACAAATCAACTGAAATATTGCAAGCCTTTTATTCTTTTAATATTGCTGATTATGGCTTACAGCTTAAGAAAACTCTAAAATCCTATCTCATAAAATTTGAATATTTCCTCAGACCAAGTAAAAAAAAAGATTTATAACAGCAAAACAAAATCAAACATTTGAAAATGTGTTTCCAGGTGTTTCGAGTTAATTAGACGATTCAAGTGATTTGTTTAATACCCTACTAGTATACTTTTTCATGATATTCTAATATTTAGAGATAGGATATTTGAGTTTTCTTAAGCTGTAAGCCATAATCAGCTATATTAAAAGAATAAAAGGCTTGCAATATTTCAGTTGATTTGTATTATACCATCATGTAAACGCATTGAGTGAAGGTATTTCAAAAGCGGACCGCTTTGCACCTCACCGTGCCGTCAACACCCACTCACACGGGACCTTGTGGCGTCACGTTGCTCGGCACCCGGCGGTGACTCGAAGGTCCAGCCTCAACACTCCTAAATAGCTCCATTACCATATCTGGCTCCAGCACATCTGTTTGATGACTTAGACTTTAAACGCCTCCTGATCCCGTGATCCGAACGAGTGTGAGAAGATGTATGAGTGTGTGTGTGCGTGTTTTTATAACTTCACATTTCCACAAAGATAGACCAGTAAGCTTGTTTACCCTTGTGTGTTTTCAGCCTTGAGAACCACCGGTTTCGTAACAGCGGTTGCTTTCATGTTCTTTATTTTTGAAGAGTTAAAAATTAAATTGTGATTTTTGGTATCATCTGTTGTGAAAGTAAACCAGGCCTGTTCAGATCAAATTCAGTGTGGAGAAACCACTCACCGGTTAACGTCGTCTCAACGTCAAGCGGTGTATCTTTTCCCGTGGCCAGCAGGGGGCGACTCCTCCGGTGGCAAAAAGATATCTGTGAGAAAATGACTTCTCACTTGATTTATTCCCTTAAATATTGTAAATATGGGTTTATGAGTTCACTAGTTTTCTTCTTCAATACAGCATGATGTTCATTTGGGAGATGATGGCCCATAAAGACCATAAAGCAGAATATGCCAGAGGGCGGGGCTACCTTGTGATTGACATGTCGCTAAAACGACATTGTCCAATCTGGGACCCGGTGTTTTTTTTACTCATCCTTTGACAGTGTGTTTTCACTTTTGAAAGTTAATTGCAACAAAACAAAAATGCCTGTACTTAACAATGGGTAACGCCCATATGGTCTATGGTTTGAGTCGAGTTTGTCTAGTTAGCATATTCCAAGGATCTTTCAATTAATTGGAATCCCAATAATGTAATTTGCATTATTACAATATTGCATTCCTTGAATACTACACATCTTTTTTTCCTTCAAAACTGTAATATACATCTAAAAAAAAATTATCTAGGTATTTTTGGGGATAATATTCAAATATATTATTCAATTTTCAATCTATAAACATCCATTTATTACAACATTGCATAGAAGCTGCAGCATGCAGGGGGCCAGTAAACAGCCTCCGTTTGATATTCTAGTCTCAAGACGAGAGAAGATGCATCATTAATGTTGTTGTTCACGCCGAGAAGGAGATCATATCACATCTTTTATGCTTAAAGAGTCGAGGGGGTCAGTGAAGCACAGCTCACCGCTAATGGAAAAAAGACATGAGGGGAAACACGCGTTGTCAACACACACACACACACACACAGCACATGTAAACACACACAGGCAGGAGTGTCATACGAGCCAGCAGCCAGAGTGATGGTCTGGCTTTGGAAGATGACAAAGTAATAGTGTCCTTGTTATTATCGGAGAATGAATCGGGACTTATCCTCCGCTGCATGTTGATGGAATGGAAATGATTTTGTCCGTGCAGACGTGGTTTGAAAGTCAAGGGAATCTCTCTGTGATCATTTCCCTCCTTTGTATTTTCAACTGAAGCTCTCCTTGCTATACATCAACCAGAACTAAGCATATGCAGATTTCAGATGATGATTTATAGCCTTGCAAAAGACATTAAAAGTCCAGAAATCTTTTTATTGTGTTCAGTGTTTTTGCATTAAAAGCACATTAACTCATTTTTGTCAGGGTATCAACTTCTCATCACCTGACTGGATTCTGTAATGACAGAAACAGACTGGCTCCCTCTAGTGGATGTCCACTGAATTGCACCGGCGCACAGTAGTGAGAAGTTATTGTGTGCTTTTCCTCTTTTTTTACCCCTGTCTGTCCGTTTCTCTACGGCTCATTAACAGAATATAAAAGCTGACGGTGAGGTTCAGCATTCTTTAAAAGAATAAAGAAATAAAGAAAAGTAAATAAACAGCTCTGTCTCTTAGACCCCTTCAGTGAGTGCAACACACAAGGAACACGCTGTACAACCAAGGCAGTTTGAGTCTGAGAATCGAGACACATTCTCCAGAAGCTGTGAGGACGAACACTTCCAGGCTGCCGGCCTCTTTGACGCAAGGCGCCACCTAGTGGACACATGGCTTATTGCTCCATCGATGATGAGATGACACTGAATATGCTAATGCAGTTGAACTGCGGCTGAGATCCAGGAATAGGTGGAGGGCGTCGTTTGTAAAGAGAGCACAGTCCGGATATAAACCACTATTTGTGACTCGCATCAGACAGACACAGCGACGCATATCATGACGAATGAATTCAGCTCTAATGCTTCCATTAAATGTGGTTTATTGACCTCGTCATCGAAGCCTCCGCCTGAGGTCAAGGGCCTTCGTCTGCGTCTATGGAGTGACCGTCGGTGGTACTAAAGAAAAGGGGGGCATTCTTTCTCAGGTGATGTCACAGTGGCACTGATATCATGAGGAAGAGACTCACATAATTCCCCATTATGGCCTAAAATATACGAGCAGACTACTGGTGAGATACTGGGCCGGGCCCCTGCTCCTCTCCACTAATCTCTTCCACAGTAAACCTGGACAGCTCAGGCCACGGTGTGTGAGAGCCTCTGTGTGTGTGAGAGAGTGTGTGTGTGTGTGTGTGTGTGTGTGTGTGTGTGAGAGCCTTTGTGTGTGTGAGAGTGTGTGCGTGTGAGAGTGTGTGCGTGTGTGTGTGTGTGTGTGTGTATGTGTGTGTGTGAGAGCCTTTGTGTGGCGGCGGCTCGGCACCAGATCATTGTGATCATAATGAATAATTGAGGAGTGCTTTGCAGGGATGCTAGGAGGAGTTTAAGAATTGGACTCTCAAGGCCAACACTGGAGCACACACACACACATACACACACACACCTTTAAAATGGTTAAAGCCAATGCCTGATGGTGATGGCACCATCTGTGTTTGCTGTGGCCACAACACACACACACACACAAGAGCTTTGACCTTGTGTTGAGTGATTCTGAGAGCATGATACAAGTCCTTGGGTACCCTTCTCATGTATAAAACCATAAATCAGAGATGAACTTTGACCTATTTTTTCAGCCCTTTTTGCATTAATTCAATTATATAAAAGAGAGAGAAAGAAAGAGAGAGAGAGAGAGAGGCAGAGAGAGAGGATGCCATCTGCAAATGGCCGTGGGCCGGATTCAAACCCGTGTTGATGCCGGAGGTGCTCAGCCTTGGTACACTCTGCCAGGTGAGCTACCCTAATAATAATTTGGTAATCAGGCTGGTAAAACACTGTGAAACACACGGTGGGTTACATTGGACGGTCGGCCGACTGTCAAGGCCTCGCGGCAACGGAGTCTCCTCATTGCTACGTACAACTTCATCACGCCACTGCTTTGAGGAGGTGAGATCAGTTAGCAGACTTAGAAGGTGGATTCTGTTAGCGCTGTTCGGTCGGAAGCCAGGCTAGCTGTTTAGCCCTCACCCAGGTCTTTAAGCTAAGCTAAGCTAACCGACTTAGCTTAGAATAAGCCTTTTTTTCCCCAGTGTCAAACGGCTCCCTTCACATCTGAAGCCATGAGGAGTCGTTTCAGACTCCTTAACACAGACAAGGATCGGCCCGTGTGGTCTCTGTGTCACGCATTGAGCGTGAGACTCACGCATTTCGGTCTTAAGTCACGCACTCCCGCCACACATCGTATTTCTCACGCTGAAAAAAACTCTCGGCTATTTAATGTTTTAATGTGCCGCAACGCGCAAATATGAGGTGGCTGCGCTGCCCTCACCGTGGAGGAATCAAGCGCTCCCCTGGAGTTCTGCTGTGAGGAGCCACTTATCAGCCAATCCCAAAAAAGAAATGGGCGACACAATAGCCAATCAGAAAAAAAAACGTATCTGTTGTATCTGGGTAAGATTTAATCCAGCAACCAATGAAAATAAAGCATCCTGGAATTGCCCGCGACTGACTGATATCCGAAAATCCCAAAATGGCAGCCAGCGCAAACGGGGCCACACCTCTTTTTTCTTCTATTGCTCCGACGTCTACGACGTTCAGCACGTGTCCGGTTGATGCTCAGCGGTTGGATCTGTCGACCCGTACAGCAGGACGCGAGGCTCTTGAAGAAGCACAGAGTGCTGCCTCAGCCACACAGCAGCTCTGCACACGGCCCTTTTGTGATGCTCGGCGAGCACACGCTCAACTGTAAAGAGTCGGGGATTGTGTAGCAGCCAGCGAGTCGGTCGGT
This sequence comes from Pseudoliparis swirei, assembly GCF_029220125.1. Lineage (NCBI taxonomy): Eukaryota > Metazoa > Chordata > Actinopteri > Perciformes > Liparidae > Pseudoliparis > Pseudoliparis swirei. The sequence continues at coordinate 20,498,676 of NC_079409.1, read as the reverse complement.
CAGCAGAGCCCACAACAAAAGCCCAGCCTCGCCCATGGGTGCTGACACAGCCTGACCTGGCCCCGTGATGGATAGGGGAAGAGCAGAGCAGGATGTGGACGCCGGCCAATTGTAGCTGCTGAAGTTATACAAACTTCCTGTTCGCCGCGGCAAAAACAAACTCCATCAAAGTCTGATTGTGATAAATTTGGCCTGTTGAAAATAAAACATGAAAAGGGGCGTACTGTACTGCGCATTGCAAAACGTGTTTTTGGGGCATGTTTTACTGTTTGTCTCAATGACTGAGAATGTGCATTATGTCCATCGTAATGGTCCCGTCATCTCTTCACTAATTCAGCCTTTCTATACCTTTATGACAGCGATGGCAACACCATTTGGAAATCACTTCAACATAATTTATGGAATGCAATTATATACACAACCGTTCAAAAGTTTGGGATCACCCAGACAATTTCGTGTCTTCCATGAAAAATCACACTTTTATTTATCAAATGAATATAAAATATAGTCAAGACATTGGCAAGGTTAGAAATAATGATTAATATTTGAAATATTAATTTTGTTCTACAAACTTCAAGCTCAAAGGAAGGCCAGTTGTATAGCTTATATCACCAGCATAACTGTTTTCAGCTGTGCTAACATAATTGCACGGGTTTTCTCATCAGACATTAGTCTTCTAAGGCGATTAGCAAAGACAATGTACCATCAGAACACTGGAGTGATCGTTGATGGAAATGGGCCTCTATACACCTCTGGAGATATTTCATTAGAAACCAGACGTTTCCACCTAGAATAGTCATTTACCACATTAACAATGTAGAGAGTGTATTTCTGATTAATTTAATGTTATCTTCATTGAAAAAACAATGCTTTTCTTTGAAAAATAAAGTCATTTCTAAGTGATCCCAAACTTTTGAACGGTAGTGTATATATATATATATATATATATATTTAATTATATATGTATATATATTCAGTTATATTTATTTATATTATTTATTTTATATAAATTGTGATAAAGTTCTTTATTTTGTAATGCAAATAAAAAAAAAAAAATGTCATGCATTCTGGATTCATTAGCAAACTGAAATATTGCAAGCCTTTTATCTCAAATATCCTATCTCTAAATATTAGAATATCATGAAAAAGTATACTAGTAGGGTATTAAACAAATCACTTGAATTGTCTAATTAAAAACACCTGCAAGGGTTTCCTGAGCCTTGACAAACACTCAGCTGTTATAAATCTTTTTTACTTGGTCTGAGGAAATATTAAAATTTTATGAGATAGGATTTTAGAGTTTTCTATATATACATATATATTTATTCATTTATTTATATATATATTTACATATATATACATATTTATTTATTTGTATATATATATTCATCTAAATATATATATATATATATGTGTGTGTGTATGTGTGTGTGTGTGTGTGTGTGTGTGTGTGTGTGTGTGTGTGTGTGTGTGTGTGTGAAAAGCCTGATAATATCAGCCTGCTGAGTTGCGCTCTACTGCGCCTCAATGCAATGTAATGAAGCGTAGGCCATTACAGTTAATAGCATTGACACCGCCATAACGTTTATATCAGTGAGGGTTGATTTCAGTTATTAAAAGTGACTTGTGTGCTATTTTATGACTGATATTAGGCACGTCACATGTGGTCGAGGTGGCACTGATGATGACGTATGACCAGGCCTTTCTAACAAGCGTCTGTGATTGAGAGCCGCAGTCGGCTACGCGTGAGCTCTTCGCCGACGAGCTAACACTTGGCGCGAGGCAGCGATGGCATCGCCAAACCCAGTAGTGGAACAACAACAAAGAAATATGTTGAACTGGACAGGATCCCTGCCTATTGTTTGAGCAAAACTAACCACGCCTCATGCTTTGGAAACTACAGTCTTTCTGCTACTACTACTACGGCCCCCGCCTTACCGTATAACGGGTACATCCGGGGGTTAATTGCCCACATGCGTTCTGTTTCCTCTCCTTTCTGTTCACAGTATTTCGGGACAACTGCTCCTTGGTGAGCGGTCTCTTTAAGATGCACTGGGACAGGTCAAGGCCGCTCGACATCGAGAGCAGGGCAACAATAGAAAAAGAGCATCCTGCCATGAATCTGTCCTCCAACCCCCACAAAGAAATGCAGGAATTATTGACTCGACAATACTGACGTACACACAATCCAGGCACTTCTATCAGCTCACTACCAATTGATGTCGTTTTAAGTTCTACCCAGAATGCAAACAAGGCCGTACCCACACAGGACAATGGCAGCGAGGCAATTAACAAATGAACAATCGCTTTTCAGAAGTGGAAAAGTCAACATTAGGAATTCTTCTCTGATGATGAAGGTTGATTTCCTTAACCCTCCTGTTACCTTCAAATTTACTAACATCTTTTACCCCTGCGGTCAATTTGACCCCAGCAATTAAAACCTACGGGATATTATTAGAATTAATATTGTTTCCCAAGTTTAAGTGCCACTTTATGTTTGTTTGTTGACTACCTAAATAGCACTTTAAATAAATAATGAAGTTGATATTTCTTATATGTTTTACAAAGTGAAAAACAGCCTGGGGTCAAATTGACCCCAAAGAACACCGATGCGTACAAGTTGTGTACAGGTCAGTGAAAGCATAACATCGTGTGAATTTTGAGTTTACCCAATTGTTACCTAATAAATGAGGAAAAGTCTTGAAATATGAAGCAAACAAAATGATGTCGATAATTTTTTTAGAGACGTTAAACATCGAATGGGGTCAAATTGACCCCAAAGGTAATAGGAGGGTTAAAAGGGGCGTGTCTTCTGAAGACACATTTCCCAACATTCCAGGTGTCGACATGGATTAAAAATCAAAAGCATATGTCTAAAGTCTCAGGTGAGCGTTAACATCTGATGGATGAACTGCAGTTTGACCATTACGAGAGTCAAATGTGACACACGCGTCTTTAGATTGCCGTCACCGGGCCTTAAAGAAACAGGTGAGCCTCTGCATCACATGTGCACTCGCTGCACCACGCGTGTTCATCCCACCTGCGATACGAATGACGGCCCTGTCCGCAGGGTCCAGGACCTCCCCCGTGGACGACTTGGAGCGTTTGACCCTCTGGTGCTTGGACAGGTTCCAGGGCAAAGTGTCTCCGGGACAGGGGGGCGCGCCGTTCCTCTCGCCGCGGCTTCCCTCCGCCACCGGGGGGAGTTGGTCCCTGCGTCTGTCTTTACGGGTCGCCATCGCCTTCCTACCGCCGGGATATGGGGGGGGGGAAAAGAGAGAGAGGAGAGTTTGAGAAAAAGCCGGAGCTGTGAATGGGGGGGGGGGACGGGGCATCTCTATTTCCCGGTGACCTCGCTCCCTTAATGTTTGACTGCCATTGAAATGTGCAACAGGATAAAACGCAAACTAGAGCCGTGAAATGCAAAGCGCGTTGGAAAGACACACGCCGTCCTGTGAAGTCGGCGCCGCGCGGACCTCCGCCCGATCATGCAAAACACGAGACGACACATCGCAGAGCTCCGTGACGGAGTTCGCCGCTCACACGCGGACTTTGATCTGCGGTGAAACATTTCTAGAAGAGATGCACCGATCAGGTTTTTGGTGCCGATCACTGAAATCAGTACCTGCCAATCCGATAATACCGATCACCGATCACGGTGTCGATTGAAGCATTCTATTTATTGTGTAGCATTATTGCCTAGGACTATGAGGAAATACATATATAAAGCACCTCAAACATTAAAGAAATTACAGATTTCTTTAAACATTTAGGACTTTTACTTTGAAAAATGTCCTAATTGATACATTAAAATTGTTTGATTGCTATTGTAGGGGATTTCAGATATGTATGGAACACATCTGCATCATTCATTTCCTGGAACTCTTGGGGAAATCTATTTACAGGACTTTGTTTAACATACAAAAAGTCTGACTTCTTTTTATAAACTCTTCCTTGGTCCAGTAAAAATGTTTTAATGTTACCATAATTTAAGCTAAATCTCAGAAACGATCTATAAAGATACAAAATCAGTTAATTGTTTACTTTTATCATAAAGTAAAGACATGCACCGCAGCCTCACCCCGGTTCATATGGATGTGAATGAATGTTGGTGGTGGTCGGAGGCGCTGATTGGGCGAGGGGCCGTAGGCGCTGATTGGGGTTTTGAGAACGCCGATCAAAACCGATAATGGGAATATCGGCCGATATGGATCGGCGCCGATCAGATCGGTGCATCCCTAATTTCTAGAGGGCATGAATACGCCATTAGAGGACGGCGCCACTGACTTGGAACCGCATTCCTACAGCGCTGTGAGACGGTGCCTCAGAACCAGCGATATCAATTTAGTCTAATGTCCAAACATGGCAACTACAGTACCCACAATGCATCTGTGGACTCATGGGGTGTTATGCTAAGCCCTAAACCTCAGTCGGGGACGAGGAGACGGCGACAGAGGTCAGGTACGCTCACGTCTTTCCAACTTTCCAACCGCACGCCCCCGGTTTCTTTCTTTTTTTTCAACCGTGTAGACGTCTGACTCAAGTGACATCACTTGAGGCAACGCATCAGATTTCACACAGTGAGCTGAGGAGGATATGCAGTCGTACCGCCCAGCACATGTGAGTTCCCCCTTTAAAGTCAACCTCTGGAGTACAATCACAAACTATTGGTGCAGTTTCACTCCCTGACCTTTGACCTCCAGGTTAAACATTCACCAGTAGCCTGTGTGACAAGGAAAAGCACATGGGTCACACACACACACACACACAACTCCCAACATGTGTTGCACACTCATCCTATTCCCCACCACTAAAGGAGAGTTTAGAAACGTCCCAATGGCGGCTGTTAACGAGGAAAGTGGCAAATAATATCGGTTTGTACCATCGAGAAACGCTTTTAAGGCGTGTGTGAGAACACGTGTGGAGGCCCGACGTGACGCACACACCCTGACAATGTTATGGTCATCGTAAAAGTATACAGCCTCAGAGTAGCTGTCAGGAGCATACTTTTACACCTCTCTCTCTCTCTCTCTCTCTCTGAGTGAAACCTCCTGACACTTTCTATCCCTCCGTCAGCAGAAATGTCGACTGTGACACTGTGACACGTCTCGATGGCGTCTCAGCTGACCCAGAGTCCAGAGTCCAGTCCTTTGTGGGGAGTTATCACGTTATCAGTGTTCTTGGTCGTGATGTCGTCACTAAACAGGCTCCATAGCAACCAAAGGTGCTCAGGGGGGTTCCTGGTGATTACACTGCATTAAGTAGCAGGAGCGACTATGGGTGAGTGGGTAGCAGGTCCGTCTTTCAATCAGGGGGTTGGAGGTTCAATCCCCACCCTAGTCGATGTGTCCTTGAGCAAGGCACTTAACCCTGAGTTGCTCCCTGTAGCTGCGTCTACAGTGAATGAATGTAACAGTACTGTAAGTCGCTTTGGATAAAAGCGTCAGCCAAATGACATGTAATGTAATGTAAAGTAGCACACAGTGGGGACACAGGCGTTCACAACCGGCGCTGCAGGATTACAGTAAAAGCAACTAATTGGCTCATTTTAGCTCACTGTCGAAAATATTCCCAGTTTAACAATCTGAATCTTTGTGAATAGCCATCTAGAGTTTGAATAGCATCCTCTCAGAGAGACAGTTTGTTGCACATGCAGTTGATATCAGGCATAATGTTGATGGGGGGCCCATTCAGGACTTAAACCACACACACACACACACACACACACCTACACACACGCACACACACACACACAGTAGCAGTACGGGCTCACCTTACTGCCGTGCTGTCTCAGTGCCTCAGAGCCCGTCAAACAGCCATGAAAGCCGGCGGTCCGGTCCGTGTCCTGCAGGTTATCGCGCATTACATGCGCGTGCCGGTATTGTCAAGGTAAGCCACTCCTTCTACAGGATGCAGGGCTGCTGCTGCTGCTGCTGGAGGAGGAGGAGGTGGAGGCTGGAGAGACTACCCGCCGCGCAGTATCCGCAGTCAGCTGCGATGTTCAGCGGCGCGCCGCGCGTCCTCCTCTCAACCCTTCTGCACGTGAATTACGCATTCTTCATTCTTTACCCTCAAGAATAATAAAACTTCTAATCGTCATTGATTTGCTGCTCGATAAAAAGAGGGGAGCAGGCGTCCTTGGACACGATCCACTGCGGTCATGTGGGAGCCGGCATCCGCGGATACTCGGTGAAGTGAGCCGCTGCTTGAAATGCGCCTCTATTCGTGGTGTTACGTTACGGAAGCTCGTACGGCCCAAAAGCACGCAGACCTTATTTAAGCAATGATTTGTCCAATTTGATATAACAAGTCAAAAACAGCATTATTTGGGACATTATGTGAAATATTATACTAACATGTGAAGTTACACTACTGTACTGTTTTTAATTGTTAGTCAGCAAAACATTCATTTGATTCTATCCATAAGTTCATTATATTATAACTGTTATTAAAGCAGATTCTTAAAATGTTGTTTTCTATTTCTACTGGACTGATGGAGGTCCCCTGCTTTGTTAAAAGTGATATTCTTAATTTCCCAATATTTGAACTGTTATTAAAGCATATCTTTAATAGGTTATATTCCATTTCCACTGTTTGTTGTTCATCAATACCTCTGCTATGAACATGTTTATTTTCATTAGATTTTACTGTACAGTCTTTGAGAAAACAAACAAAAAATGTAGGTAACAAGAAATAATGATGTTCATAATTCCCCAATATTAGAATTTTTTTTAAAGCGATTCTTAAAAGTGTGTATAAAACTGACCGGTATGTTTTTCATGACGACCTCTGCTCTGATTTTACTGTACAGTCTACAGTTTAATTGTCAAAAAAATGTGTACTACAATATAACACTCCAGAAATATAATATAATTTTTAACAGTTATAATATTTTGACATTCTGAATATAATCATTGGATTTGAGCTGACTTTCAAATAAAACTAGTACAGTAGTGTAACTTAATATGTAATCATACATTTTTTTATATAATGTCCAACATAATGTTGCTTTTTTTAACTTATTATATCAAATTGGAGAAGTTATTGCTGAGAAATGGGTCTCTGCGAGCCTCGGTACCGTAACACCATGAATAGAGGCGCATTGCATTTCAAGCGGCGCCTCACATGACCGCAGTACCCGATCCGGGACCTGGAGCCGCGGTGCTGCTGGACCCGGTCCAGAGCAATTAACGGCGATTCGCCACCAGCAGCGTCCTGTGCTGCGGAGGAAAGCTGCATGACTCGGTGTGTGCTTGTGTGTGTGTGTATGTGTGCGTGTGTACCCGTGCGTGTGGTGTCTGCAGAGCTCTTGGATAAGTTTAAGAAGAAAAAGAGAAGTGTTAGGGTTAGATTATCCCATTGGGATGAGAGGTCGTACATTTCAATGCACTTGTTATCACGTGACACGTTTTATGATATGTAAAACACAAATGTAATACAAATGCAAAGAGGCCCTGGGATCATGTCAGGGTTCACCATGAGGCGACATCTGTAAATATGGACACAAGGCAGATGTGCTGTGTAATGTTTACACATTGAAATCGCTTAACAGGTTCTCAAATAAAAAAATTCAAGGTGTCGTAAAATAAAATAAAATAAAGTAAAATAAATTAAACAAGAATTAGCCGGCAGGCGCCAAGATTATTTTTCATCTTTTTCGTGCGAATGCTTGAATGGCTTCAGGCCTCTTTAAATCCTTCAAAAAAGAAATAATACAAAACAATCAGAGGAATAACCACTGTTCTGATTAACTGATCTCAAGTTAAAGGGTCAAAGGTCAAAACTACTCTGTATTCGAGCTGATCACTCGAAATCCAGACTGTTTGCTGTCCTGGCTCCTCAGTGGTGGAACGAGCTCCCCACTGACATCAGGACAGCAGAAAGTCTCTACATCTTCCGCCGGAGACTGAAAACACACCTTTTCCGACTATATCTGGATTAAAACACAGATTTGCACTTCAGTGGCACTTAGATAGCTCTTATTATGGTACTTTTGTAGTTTGACTATGTTGAGGAAATGTTACTTTCTGTATTCTTTGTTGTTCTTAATTTATACTCTAGGTTGAAATGCACTTATTGTAAGTCGCTTTGGATAAAAGCATCTGCTAAATGACATGTAATGTAATGTAATGTATTAAACAATATGATAGAGGCCCTACAGCAAGAAATATGTTATCCTGACAGCTATGAGCATGTATTGGTCGACCAGGATTTATCACTTTTACTGATGAAATATTGTACCTCAGCATATTATAATAATATTACAATAGTGCAGCCGGGGAAGTCACAGACCGTAATCAAACCCCAAATGCAAAGGTCGGGTAGCACATCAGGTTTTTGACATTTCCACACGGAGCCTAATTGCATATATCGCGTCACGCCTCTTTTACACAATGCGTCTGTCTCCAAAAAATACAAACTGTTCCATCTATTCACATGGAGCCGGAAAAAAATACAGCCGGGGGCCCCTGGCAGCAACAGATTTAAACTACAGTCCCTGAAAAAAAACTTTATTGAGAGCCTGTGCACGACGTCTAAATTAAGACGCGATTGGCAGCCATGTTGGGAATTCCTTTCGCCTTGTTTTTCTGTGTGTCACACAGAGTTAACCAGGAGGAGGCCAGTTCACACGGGACTTTCTTCCCTTTTTTACCCCCTGAAAGGGTTTTTTCTATACATTTTTGGAGATTTTTTCCTGATTCGATGTGAGGTCAAAGGTCAGGGATGTCGTATGTGTACCGATTATGAAGCCTTCTGAGGAGAATTCCTAATTTGTGATCTGCAATAAACTGAATTGAACTCTGCCTCACACACCCAAACGAACCTGCGTCAACCACCAAATGATGGCTGATCCAACACTGCCCTCTAGTGGAGGAAAAATATATCTATATATATTGTAAATCTAGTTCAGGGCAGGCCGAATGATTATTAGAGCCATTATTCACGAGTACAGATGTATTAAACCAGTTGGAAGGAACGTTGTTTCATCCACAAAGCCTCACACACATATCATTGGCCAAATCAATAAAGTCCATCCTATCCCTCAACACCGTCCACCAGGCATCTCCTCCATCACCCGGAGGAAACGGCAGCGAAGCCACCGGGAGCCCCTCTCCCTCTCTCCCTCTCTCGCTCTCTCTCCCTCTCTCCCTCTCTCTCTGTTTAAGGCATCAAACGACTCGTATTCTTGATAATCTGTTGGTGTGATGGAATGGCGCATACTTTTGGGCGAGCGTCACGCCAACGAAGCCATAAAGTAATGGCGTAAATCTGAAACGTGACGTTCACACCATATGATTTACATAAACAATAAATGGAAAGAGTGGACCGCCTCGTCCGCAGTGAGTCACAGCAGACGGCATCATGGGAGAGTTTAGTGCCGGCCGCAGAGCGCTTTGTGTTTGGCTGGAGCGCACGACTGCGTGTCAACAATATCACGTGGAAATGATTTACCGCCAAAAGCACACACACACACACGCACGTGCACACAGTCACACCACGCAGGCGTGCAGGATACACACAAACACACACACAAGTGGAGTGAGAAACCACATATACACACACAGGAGCACTCGCTGGCCTTAAACCACATTCATACACACGCACACACACACACACACACACGCACACTCTTGCAAGCGCATACCTCCCCACTACTGGTCCAGACACCGCATGCCAATGCACCTCGCTCCCCCCGAGCCGCAGGCCGCAGGAGCAGAAGAAGAAACAGATGGGCACCAGCTGTTTGGATGGGAGCCTCGGGTACACAGCTACTGTATTGCAAACCCACACACACACACACATGCGTACACACACACGGCAGCACACACTCATTCAAGTTGGTTGGGTGTGTGGTGTTTACTCACACGGCGCTGACAGGTGATGCGTTGAGGATGTGAGGTCATCGTACACATTCGGCGGTGATGAAGTGTGAGCGGGACTGTGCAGTCGGTCCGTGACGCTGCGGGAGCTGCAACAGGCCGACTTCGTGGAGGACAGGAGGGAGAAAAGGGAAGATGGAAGAGGAGAAGAGAGAGTCTTGAAGAAATGAGCACCAGCAAGTTGCAAAGGAAAGGAAAAAAAACCGAAAGAAAGCCGATGCGTCGTAGGATCGGCAGAGCGGCACATTGCATGTGGAATGAAGGAGTAACCACGGGGTTATATAATATGATATATTATATCATATTGGATTTATTTGTGAGGTGGAGGATAAACACAGTTCCGCATGAATGTTCAATTCAGTTCATTTTATATAGCCCAATATCACAAATGACGAATTCTCCTCAGAGGGCTTTACAATGTGTACACATACGACATCCCTGACCTTTGACCTCTCACATCGGATCAGGAAAAACTCCCAAGAAATAGGAAAAAAACCTCTTTCAGGGGCAAAAAAGGGAAAAAAACCTTCAGGAGAGCAACAGAGGAGCATCCCTCTCCAGGATGGACAGAACAACAGATGTCAGGTGACCAGAAGAACAGAGTTACATAAACAATTTAAATGAATATGACAGAGCGTATGAATATTTATGAGTATGTTCATGTTGCTCCTCAACCGCTGGGCCCTACGTCAGGGGTTTAATCATGCAAGGCAACAAAGGCCATGTCATTAAAATATGTCACTCTATACTTTAAGTGTATACTATGTGTTGAAATAATATATCTCAGAACAACACATGGAGGGAGTTACATATATATATATATATATATATATATATATATATATCAATATAAAAAGGATGTGAATTTCATTTATTTTTAGACGTTTGTTTGTTTTCTCAACAGCTGTGACCGCTGCTCTCGACTTGGAGGTCAGAGTTAACCGTCCACGACGAGGATGCTGATCCGCTGATCCCTTTCGGATTCTCTCTCTCTCTTCCTCCCCGAAACCAGCAATTTATTCCCCGACCTCAGCCATCAACTTTCCTCCGATGAGTCAGCCGAGGTGGCGACTCCTCCGGCTCATTACAACAAAACGACTTATTGAAAAACCCTAAAGCCTCTCTCCCTCCGATGGCCTGAGATGGAACGTTTCCCTCGGAGGCCATTAGCTGCAGCCAGTGGTCGCTCCCTCTTATTACATTCACTTTGAACACGACGCGTCTCATTAAATAACTAAATTCAGTATCGCCACTACAAACGTGACAATAAACATCACAGAGCGCCCACGTGCACACGGCTCACCGGCTCCCGCGTACCGGCTATATCCACCGGTGCGGGAAGGTCGTGACCAATGGGAACGCTGTTCGGTGGACCGCGCGGTGTCCTGTGACTTCCATGTGGTCTGATCCCCGTGTGGTGGGTTCAGAGGGCAGAACCGGAGCAACGAGGCCTGGTTCTGGGGAAGACGGGTGTGTGTGGGGTGTGTGTGTGGGGGGGGGGATCTCAAAGCCAACAGGATGTCTTTAATGAACCACAGTGTGTGTTTGAACTGTCGCATTTCAACCAGTCAGAAGGCCCCGCCCCCCACCCCGCTCCCTCGACATGAAAAGGAAGACGCAGTGAAATAGGAAACGCCGACAAGAATAAAAAAGAAAGAAAAAGAAGAAGAAGAAAACCTGAACATGTGGGCAGATCCAGCAAAGCGCCGTCTCCGAGACAAAAGCCGCAAATCAAATGTTGGCCGCGGACGAGAGAGCGCCGTCTCCGGGGGAAGCGCACTGCGGACGTTCCGGGCGACTGGGGCAGCCCTGCGCTCTCGTCGTGTCCAAGCAAGTGTTTCCTGGTTCCCCCCCCCCCCCGACCGCAAAACGTCTTCATGTCGGATTCGATGCGACCTCAGAATCAGGCTGCGGCCAACGTCTCCGTGGAAACTGTAGCCGAGTCGCTTGTTGATGTATATCCGAGGGTTCGACGTGATGGGAAACGCTGTTTGTTTACCACGGGTTCCCACTGCACTGGGGCTGACCCCCGCCTCGTCTCTCTCGGTCGCCCCCGTGGAGCGCGGCTCCACCTGTTCCGGGCCACAAGATGGCGTCGGCGGCGTGTCGCGTAAAGTCTCGGGGAGGCCTCGGCGAGCAGCTATTGCGAAACAAAGGAGGGGGAAACATCATTCGCACCATTATCACGATATCTGCGAAAACTGCGGTGATGGTTCGGTGACTGTGAGCGTTGCATATTGTTTCAATTACTCCAAACTGTTGTTGCAGGCCGTGCCGAAGAAGAAGAAGAAGAAGAAGAAGAATGCTCAAAATACTCCATGTTTGATCTTGTGGGCTCTTGTGAAACTGGAAATGAATGGTGATTAACTATAATGATGATCACCATGGTGAAAGGTTCTGTGCCACAGGTTATTTGACTGTGTGAGCCGGTCGCCCTCAAAAAAGAAAAAGAAAAGCCCCTTGAAGCCGCTATTGTCAGCAGATCGTATTGAATTGGTAAAAAAACAAAAAAATTGACGTAAATTCCGTGAACGTGAGACGCACGTGGTTCCCTCTCTCTCTCCACGTTGCAGTTGGGAACAAATGAAGGGTTTTATTTGTGTGTGTGTGTGTGTGTGTGTGGTGTTGTAGTGGCAGGCTTTGCCCTGTTGAGTGAAAAAGAAAACGGGGATATGGCTATGATTAAAGTAGGCACTAAAGCAAAAGGTGGAAATTGGGATCATAAACACTCACTTTTCCATTCACCCCTCTAATGAAGCGCTCTTTGTGAATTCTGAGCAGCCCATTGGTCAGAAACTGAGCCGACTACGATGATGGATGTCCACAGATACACAGCGTGCAGCCGAGGCCTGATGATGCTGGAGCAGCGTCGTTGTGCCGAGGCTGTCGCTACCTGATATTTTTAAACGCCAGTTTGAACGTTTTGTATGAAGAACAATAGAAACAAACAGTATTAATTGTTTCCATCCTTTTTATTCTTATTATGGAAATTCAGGAAATTGGCGTTTTCATCCGAAGCTCTCATGCGAGGCGTCGAGCACATCGAGATGAACAGCTCGTGGAGATAATGACCCAATACAATTCAGTTTATTTTGTATAGCCCCAAAATTACAAATTATCCTCAGAGAGCTTTACAATGTGTACACATACGACATCCCTGACCTTTGACCTCACATCGGATCAGGAAAAACTCCCCAAAAAATAAAAAGTAATCGTTTCACGAGGAAAGAAAGTGAAGAGCAACAGAGGAGGATCCCTCTCCAGGATGGACAGAAGAATGTATGTCATGTGACCAGATGGAGAAGCATTACAGAGTTACAGAACCACATTCAATGAATATGACCTAAACACCTAAAAGTAACACAAAATATGCAAGTATGGCACAAATGAAAATGTGCATTAAAACGGAGTTGCTTGAAAACACACGCGTGTGGCGGCGTCTAGTGGTGAGGTTGCAGATTGCAACCGACTGCAGCGTCTAACCACGTGCCAAAACTACGGCAGCCCCTATCTAGAGCCACCTGGTTTGTCCCTTCTGGGCTACCGTAGAAACACGTTGAACGCTTTCTATGAACAAACAAAGCAGACACACAAACCCGTGTGAGCTAAACCACCTGCTCAGGCTGTGCGGTCGTGCTCTCACACGCTATTCGTTGGCCTTGAAGTGGTTGAATCTAAAGGAATTAACTTTGAAGGCAGGGAGGACATGACCTCCCTGCCTTCAAAGCTGGCTGGAGCCCCATAGCCAGCACAGAGTCGTATTTGTGGTGTGTTTTTGCGTGTGTGTTTTTGTTCAGACAAGCGGAGAATCACCGCTTACTCGGTTTAATCCGATTAAACGCGAAAACATAAAAATCACGTCCCTCTCCGGAGAGCCCTGCCCAGCGTGGAACAGCACTGGGCAGAACAGCAAATACATCAAAATTGGTAAAGGTTGAAACGCCGGTGCCGGATCTGGCAACGTAAACGGACATTTAATCACAGGAAAATATTACAGACGATTACTTTTTGGCAGGGCGAGGTGGGTTTTAATCGCGAGGTTTTTACAGACTGCCACCTATGAAGCCGTTAAACTAAACAGAACATTCTCGAAGAAAGTTACATAAAGTATGTATATAAATGTCTGCAAACGGATACATTGGTTTCAGCCTCTCGCACAACACACACACAACACACTCACAGAAGATGGAGTGTCTTCGGGGAGCCGTGGTCAGAAAAGTGAGCCTGGTACAGCGGCTACGATTACGGGGGGGGGGTACAAATTAAGCGTGGGGGTCGTGACAAGGTCGGACCTAATTCTTAGCGTTACAGTCATTTTGCATCTATTCTCCTTGCCAATGCGAATCCGCTTGAGTCTTTATAGAAGTGGATCTCTCTGGAGGAGGGAGCTGGTTTTACTGCTGATCTGGGTTCTGCCGGGTTCCCCTCGTGGTCTGTTGGTCCGGCTGCTGTAATGCGGGGCTCGTGATTGTAAATACGAGGTGGTAAAATGTCTCCGTTGCTTTGCGTGAAGCGTCAAAGGGCCCGAGGACGTCTTCAGAAAAATGCCCCAAAAACAACAAGCAGCTCGGGGTGGATTCTCAGGGGTTTGACGGACGCTTCATTACGACTGGAAGTGTTTAACCCGACGTTACGCCCGCCCACCGGCTGCTCAGATTAGGATCTGTTTAACATTCTCCCCCCCCCCTTCTTTAAAAAAGCAACGCATATCTATTAGGCCATCTGCGTTTTCCAGCTCAACCCCACTTTTCTAAAACACGATTCTCCTCGACTTTGCCGCTCGACCCGGTGCGGGGCGGCGTTAAGTCACCGTAATCCTTTGAAGATGGCGACCCGGAGGAAGCTCGCCCAGTCCGTGTGTTCCCTTCGCCTCTCCGAGTCCAAATGCCGTGTGGCATGTTTGACATAGCGAGGGGAAAGGAATAACGCGGGTTGTCAGGTCGGAAAGAGCCGGGCTGCGAGGCCACGGCAATCAGGGGGACTCGGCCCGGCGCTAGGCACGACTTCAATAAAATACCTCCAATCCTGCTTTTAAAAGCATTAGTCCAGGGCAAATTAAAAAGTAGAGTGCAATTAAAAGAAATCACTGTGTAAATGTTAGCATGTGGAAGTTTTTCTTTTCCTCCAACCACCCCTTCCCCCGCCCCGCCCCCCCCCCCCTTTCCTCCTAGCTGAACAAAGAATGTCCCAGAGGCAGCGCTGCGCAGCTGCTGAATATTACTACACCCATGTGTTTTAAATAAGACCCCATTATAATCAAAATCATAAAAAAGGTAATGTGGCTCTCTTAAACATTTAAATTTAAGTTAACCAATGTAGAGTTCAAGCCTTTGTGAGAATTCTTCTTTTTCTTGGTGGTGGTGGTGGTCCTAATTGAATCTGGGGAAGAAACTGATTAAGCGACCATCAAAGAAGCAATTATTTGTCGCAAATATATATTGCTCCGTTTTGGACGTGTTTAAAGAAAACGCGACTTGTGATTACATGTTCTATTTCTGTTTGCTCTTTTGACCAGATTGAGAATCCGGGGGGGGAATTCCCCGGGTTATGAAAGAGTTCACAGAGCGTATTGACTGAAACGCTGTCATTCCTGACCGGCTCTGCAGTTGCACAATGCTAACAATCTTTGGTGCGAGTGTCACCCCCCCCCCCCCCATCACCGCACCCACCCCACCCAAACTCTTTCTCCACATATTTCACATTAAGCAGGCAGAAGGCCGGTGGTCTTATCCAAGTCAATAAGCAGGTAGTAGTAGACTTCGACATAACAGGCTGTTGTGGACCAGAGGTTACGAGAAGACCGGAGGAGGTGACCTTCGACACTTAAATCCTTCTTGGTGATAAAAAAAAGAAAAAGAAAAGAAAAGAAGAACAGGCAGATGTCAGAGGACCTCATGCAAATTGAATTGGAAGTGAGAAACCAGAGGAGAGCGTTGCGGATACATTCTGTGGGGGCCTTCAGTCAGCTATACGCTCAACCCTCGATGTTAAAAGTCACCGAGGGTGTCGCCTCACACCAGGACAGATGAGTTTCCATGGGAGGAATGAAGACGTCTGGCCAAATCCACTTTTCCCCCTCATTAAAATGGATATTTCCGAGCTGTCAGGGGGTGAAGTCTGGGTTTTGGAAGAGAGTCTCGCTGACATTGGGCTTCCTTCCCCCCCCCCATAGATTCAACATCTCCCGTGGCTCTCCCGCGCCGCCGTACAGCGGGTTTCCCGTTGGGTGCCGAACCCGTGCAGCTCTGGCTCGCGGTTCACTTTTCACTCGGCGGGCACAAACTCATTTACTGAGACTCTACACTGTTTTGGGTCGGCGGAGCATTTCCCACGTTCCAGCTGCGAACATATATCATTAGTCCCTCATCGTGTAATGCTTGCCACGTTACGCTGTGCAAGCCGGGCGTAAAGCGACGTGGATAAAACAGGAGCGATTTCCAGCACGGTTGGAATAAGTGGTGTGGGCGTCGAGGATTTGAAGAGGGGACGAGATTCGGTGTTGAAAAGGGAATTGTTGCTTACTAAATACTCCTGGGTGGCTGGAAGACTAAGCATTTCCATGGCGAGTATCTCCAATAACGTGGTACAGCCATACGAGTGCCAGATTTTACGAGCCTGCCTTGAAAGTTATATGGATTAATTAACTTTCCAGGCAAATTAAGATTCCGTGCGAATTGCAGTCTAGGTACGTTTAATGAGATCTAGACAGAAGATGGGTACAAAGCAAATAAGACCACCACCCACCCTTGTTTAGTCTCCGGTATAATGCTCAATAAAAAGTAGAAAAGAAGCTTGTTTACGTCTCCGAGGCCTACGCAGATCCGCCGGCGAGTTCGAGCCGCGCGTCGCTCTGTCATTACGAGCGAAGACCCTTTTTTGGCGCGAGACCACAGCCCTCCGGGTTCTCTTCACTTCACAAACATTTTTACAGGCTGCGACCGAGCGGGCCGCAACAGACAGCTCTGCCACCTCAAGACGGCGGCCACACGAGACGGCTAAATATACCGCCTCCCAGGGAGCCGGGGCGAGCAAGGAGGCCGACCGGCTATCTCGTGGCTTAATTAGCTAACGCCGGACACGGGCGCAGCTAATTAAAGGCCGGTGGAAGCTCTTTGACTCGATGCTTTGTAGACGTTTCCACGTGGCGACCACAGGGCCCTCGCTCGCGGCCCCAGCCCATTCAAGCCGGGCTGTCAGGGTTGTGTATGTGCTTGCGTGCGTGTGTGTGTGTGTGTGTGGCGGTATCTACGTGTTAGAATTAAAACTATGTCTCTAGATCCTTCAGAAAGAGTGGATCCCACAAGGCTGCTTCCAATCAGTCGTCCCCACGGTGTGATAACATCGGGTATGTGTGTGTGTGTGTGTGTGTGTATCTACGTGTTGAAGGTGTTACATGCAGCAAAACGCCATTAATGAGCTCATATGTGACTTGAGCAATGAGCACGGCTGTATTAAAACGCATAAAACATTTTCAGAAGCTCCGTAGTCGTACCGAAAAACAGCCTCACTGCGCCGATTTAATGGAGGTCATAAGCATCCATGCTACTTAATTAAAAACAGTGTGCCTTTTGCAGTGTTATTTATATCTTATATCAGGTTTAGTGGAAAGATATAAAACGCAGCTTCGTCCACTGATGCATTTATTACGTCCTCATATTTGGAAGTGGAGCCACAGTTTAACGTACTTTTCTGCGTCCGCAAAGGCAGAACACGGATTTGTTAGTGCAAGGGCTCCCGTTAAGTCGTTTTATTGCCACAGCAACAGCAGTGCCCTTTGACTTTGTGCAGAAGACATCGTCCACTTACAAGCGCTCGCAATAATAAGCCATGCGCGCCGTAATAAGCCCCGCTTTGTTTCTAATACAGCCAAGTGAAAACATTTATTGGACTAATTACGATGGTCTCCCATCGGATTTTCTTCCTGTGTTACACGTGCGTTGGCAACGTTCCCAGTCTTGTGCCAAAGCGTCTCCGGCTGCGGCACGTAGTGCCACGCTCGGAGAGGCAAGGAAGGGGGAGGGGCGGAGCAACAACGGAGGCAAAGCGAGGTGTGGCGGATTAGCGAGGCGGCTGCCGCGTGCTTCTGGTGGCCCGAAGGCCGTAATCAGCACTCGCGGAAACGCGGTCGATGAAGGAGCGACACCGCTGAAAAGGTCCGGAGGCACCGGAACACTTCGATGACCCGCGGTGCCCGAGTGTGGCGAGGGAGAGGTGCAAGGAGCACGGTGGGCTGATCTGGTGGTTTGGCAGCAACTATATAGGCGGTCAAGTTGAGCTCATTCCTAGTAACAGAAATTGGGAAGGAAAAGGGGGTGGAGTGCGATCTGGATAGAGACCCAAACAGGATGTTGTTGAGACGGGGTCAAAGCCCTAAACCCCAGCAGAGAGGTGTGGAGTATCGATCGGGTCAACAATCGGACAGAATGTTGGCAGCCAGAGCCAAAACAAGTACGCTTAGATAATCCAGGCCTGTGCACTGCCAATGTGTTGAAACATCGTAAATATAATGAGGGTTTTTTACATTGATCAATTAAAAAAAAGATATCGATTTTCTTGTCAAATTTCAAACAAATTGGGCGAAATGATGTACGACTAAATTACATAAATGTTGCCACTGTCACAGTTCAGCTCCACAACCTCCTCTGACCCTTCACCTGTTCACTCACCGGCCTCTGGTCACTAATAAAGTCTCTATTTAGGCTCCAGCCTTCCAGACACACATTGCCAGACTCTCAAACGCTTGTTCTCGGACCGATCTCCTGTTGCCGACCCCGCCTGTCCCTGTTTAACCCGCTAGCCCGACTCCCGGTGAACCCAGCAGCCTTTTGTTTGATCGTTACTCTGCCTGCTGTTTCCGAAGCGTTACATAAAAGCCCAAAGATCCCCGGAGGCGTGTGATTGCATGTGGGTCCAGGTAACGACCCGTGTCAGCCACTGAATGTGTGTTGTACACCTGAAACTTCACTGACAAGAAATTGTAAAATAAGCACGTATGGAATTAAAATAATAAGGTAGTGCTGTTAATCTGCATACTGGCGGAGTCCACCAAGAGGCCTGTGGCACCTCTGTAAGACGCATGCAGTGTCACCAAGGGAAGTTCTGTGGAGGTTGTGGAAGACTCCGGAAACATGCCTGGTAAGAACAATAATACAGACGGTCGGGCCTCATCCTGAACACAATGTTTGCTTTAATCTAAACATAACGCGTTAAAAAAACACGGCAGGATGGGGAAAGGGCAATGGAGAAGTCAAAAACATTCAACTCTGTGTGTGTGTGTGTGAGAGTGTGTGAGAGTGTGTGCGTGCGTGCGCGGAAACATATATATAATAATATATACTAATACATAATTATATTATACATAATTTATATACATATATACAGGACTGTCTCAGAAAATTAGAATATTGTGATAAAGTTCTTTATTTTCTGTAATGCAATTAAAAAAACAAAAATGTCATGCATTCTGGATTCATTACAAATCAACTGAAATATTGCAAGCCTTTTATTCTTTTAATATTGCTGATTATGGCTTACAGCTTAAGAAAACTCTAAAATCCTATCTCATAAAATTTTAATATTTCCTCAGACCAAGTAAAAAAAAGATTTATAACAGCTGAGTGTTTGTCAAGGCTCAGGAAACCCTTGCAGGTGTTTCGAGTTAATTAGACAATTCAAGTGATTTGTTTAATACCCTACTAGTATACTTTTTCATGATATTCTAATATTTAGAGATAGGATATTTGAGTTTTCTTAAGCTGTAAGCCATAATCAGCAATAAATCAGAATAAAAGGCTTGCAATATTTCAGTTGATTTGTAATGAATCCAGAATGCATGACATTTTTGTTTTTTTAATTGCATTACAGAAAATAAAGAACTTCATCACAATATTCTAATTTTCTGAGACAGTCCTGTATACTTCATTTTGTATTTTATATTTTACTTGTATCCATCTATATCTTTCATCCCTGTTTTTTATATTTTATGTTTTATATTTTATTTATTCTCGTGTGTTTAGTTTATTGGTGCTGCTACTGAGATGACAAATTTCCCCTTGGGGATTAATAAAGTATATATCTATCTATCTATCTAAACAAACTCCTCGTTCCCCCTCTGCTCTCGTGTTATATATTGGGTTTTATGAAGTTGTTTTTTGGAGTCCCAGAAGATAGTCAAAAAACATCCGTTGCTTCCTTCTAACATCTGACATGATTAATGTTATTATGTTCACATGATTGCACCGTTTAGACTTAATTTTGCAAGTTGCTCCACCGTGAGTCGACTTAATGCGCGACAGAAAGATTAGATGAAGTAGTACTTAACGAAATACGGGCTGATTCCAGCAGTTCTGGAGCCATTTGTGGTCGTTGACACTGACGTTGTGGTCCGCGGGACAGCGGGGTTATCAAATGATGAGATGGAAGGGGATTTTGGTTATTGCAATGGATATTGGAAACTATTGAGGTTGTTCAACTATGTGTCTTAATTATACTGCGTGTGCCAGAGAGATGCTTTGAGTATGTAGGAAACCACAGAGTCTGGTAGAACTATGTTTCTGTCACACCACTAATGTTACATCTCACGTCATGGTCATGAAATCAAACAGGGAGATATATTGTTGCGTAGGCTCATCTAATCTGTGCAATGGCTGGACCTTCGTTAACTCTTCTGGCCTGTTTCCTGCAGGTAAAAGCACACCAGATGTAAGATATGTTAAAGTTAAAATCCAAATGTCTGCTGTGAAAAATGCCGGACGGTGGGATCGCTAATAATGAGATATTGTTTATTTCTTCAGACTGGAATAGTGGCGTGGTGCTTTTAATTGAGTTAATTGCTGAAAATAATGAAAGAGTAATTGCCCAGTTTTGTTGTATTTGTGGTAGCAATGCAGCCGTTATAAATGGCCACTCGGAGTTCAGTTCTATACCTATTGCATGTTAACCCTCCTGTTATGTTCGTTTCTTATATGCAGACATAATGTTCCAGAGTCCCCAAAAGTTGTCAGAAACCAAAAAATTCTATTAACTATGGTTTATACCTCATCCCCAACACCATTACTAACAATTCAATCAGTTTTTATTGGAGTTGAGTTATTCACCCCTCCATAGATCAGAGTTCAGTTCGGAGAACTCACTCGTTTTAATGAAAAATACATGTTCAAACTATTGTTTAGGTACATTGGAAACTTTTTTCATGGGGTGATGTCGATAAATAGAGATGTGACACCTGCGCTGTTCACGCTCATATTGACCCGCTTACTCAAAATCAAGCCAAATGAGCATACGGATTTTTTTTACGTTGATTACACTAAATAAGATACGTTTTATACAGAAAAAGTACTTACAAATATTTTTCCTAGATTTTCAAACTTTAAAACGGTTCAATTTGACCCGCAACATAACAGGAGGGTTAAGTGGACTTGCTTGAGCTAAGTTCTGTTTGGTTGATACACGAGCTGCAGCATTCTGGATCAACTTGAGGGACTTAGGAGACTTATTAGAGCAGCCTGATAATAAGGAGTTGCAGTAATCCAGTCTAGAAGTAACGAACGCGTGAACCAATTTTTCGGCCTCTTCTTTAGACAAGATGTGCCTGATTTTTGAAATATTGCGTAGATGAAAGAATGCAGTCCTTGAGATTTGTTTCACGTGGGAGTTAAAGGACAAGTCCCGATCAAAAATAACGCCGAGATTCTTTACAGTGGTGTTGGATGCTAGAGCAATGCCATCTACAGAAACCACATCACCAGATAATTGATCTCTGAGGTGTTCAGGGCCGATTAAAATTACTTCGGTTTTGTCAAAGTTTAACATCAAGAAGTTGCAGGTCAGTTTCCTGAAAATATTGCCCAAAGGAAGCATGTATAAGGTAAATAAAATTGGTCCAAGCACAGAACCTTGTGGAACTGAGATGAGTCCTTTATCTGATGCAATCAGGAGGTCATTTGTAATGTTCACCAGTGCTGTCTCGGTGCTGTGGTGTTTTCTAAATCCTGACTGCAACTCCTCAAATAAACTATTATGATGTAGAAAGTCACACAACATATAGATATTAGAGAGATTCTTAATTAACTTAATTTGATTTCATCTACTTATGTGATTCTTTTGTCAGTCACAGTTTGTAACCCCTCCCCCACCAACAAAGAAATGAATCACTGTGCAAATAAAGTTATGGTCACTTTGATTCTTGAGTAACTTCAGTCTTTCCAAACATATTGTGAAATAGCCCAAATCCCTCCCCTGCTGCTCCTCTCAGAGCCCTTCTGACCTCAGTACCTGACATGATAACATCTATGTCTGCAAACAGAACCGTGAACGGTTGGACTAACATCTGATGTTTGAGTTTGAAGAACATCTCCTCATCGATACTGAATCATATGTGTTCTTCACGTGTGGTATTTATTCTTCAAGCCCATGCCACTGCTGCCAAATGAAACACGATGTTTTGAGGTATTGCTCATTGACTTTTAATAGATATTTAGCAGAACACAAGACGACACAGACGCCTTCACTGAGCAAGAAGGGTCTACGTCCAGAAACAGCATGAACACTTTCATTACATTACATTTCATTTAGCTGACTTACATTCATTTTACATTCATACACCATAGACACAGCAACAGGGAGCAATACAGGGTTAAGAGTCTCGATCAAAGACACATCGACTAAGGCGGGGATTGAACCGCCAACCCCCTGATTGAAGGACTACCCAGTCGCCCATAGGGCATGAATACAAATCAAACTGTTGCATTTTCTCAAAGACTCAGTTGGTGGATGATGGATCAGGACTCCTCAGAATTTGCAGCACAGTCCACAGACCCCACTGGAGCAGCAGAATTTACACTTAGCGCCGCGCTTCTCTCTGTTGTTGTACGGCATCTGTGTGGGAACAAAAGACAGATGAGCCACGTGTTCCATCTCCGGCATCATCCCTCCCTCCGTTTATTCTCCCTCCTTCAGGGAGCATCAGGGCGTCCACTCACACCTCGATGAGCTCGTCGTCTTCGGCCACATTCATTCAGCCAACTGAACACGTACCTTCCATGAGTCCAGGGACGTCTCCTCGTGGTCAGCAGCTGGGTTGGAGACGCTCATCGGCTCCCCCGGCTCCTGCACCTGTTGATGAGTCGTGCATGTTGACAACAAGGAGCCACATTTTAGGATCTGGAGAACTCATTTAGAGACGATGAGTGAATGAAATGAGTACAAGTCAAGTGTCTTACCTCAGCGGCTGGGACAGCAGAGCTCTGCTGAATACAGATGAAGGTGAGCACGATGGCCACTGCAACAGCAACACTGAACATCTTCATCTCAGCACGGCAGACTGGTTTCAGTTGTCAGGTCAAGTGTTCTTCAGATGGTTTGGTGACTCTGGTCAGCTCCTCTGAGTTCTCCTGTCTGATGCCTGGATGTGTCCAATGTGCTGGTATTTGTACTCACTTGGACCACTGTTGCATCATCACTGGCAGCACTTGCCACACTCCCTATTCCCAGCATCCCGACGTGAGCCTGCGATGGGGAATTCCTGAAGACTGGGACATTGTGTCTTTGTTTGTCTGCCACAGTTGTTGTCCAACATTAAATAAACCATTACTTTTTGTCATCTGACTTTATGTCTTACTTGCTAAGAAGCTCGATCATACAGCAGGCGCGTACGTAATTGATGAAAAGAAAATGTGAGCAACGGAAACAGACTTCATACAGAATTAAAATTTATGAAGCGTGTGACTTCCACACACATCTATGTGGAGCGTTATTGTTCCCTCTTTCTTTGCAATTGTTTAATGGCATCCGAAAATGACGCAAACTTTCATTTAAACCTCAAATAAACATAAAAAACTATTGCATTTTATTAAAATGTCCTCTTCATTTAAACACCACAGGTCAAGTAACATTAGGATCCTTTGTGTTTTCCTGGGGTCATTCTGAGCCCAAACTAAATCTTTTGCCGTTAAAATATTATTTTTGTATTCATCAAATGGCCTGAAAATAATGGGGGTTGATTATAATAGTTTGTACTCATGGTTGAATGCACTTAATGTAAATTGCCTTAAATAAAAGCATCTATTAAATGACATAATATAATGTAATACATTTCAAGTCCTTTAATTGAATTATGGGTGATTTATATAACACATTTTGAATTATGTCGGGGGAAATAATGAGCAGGACAAAGCTGAACATCATGAGGAGGAATCAACTGATGAGGAGAACTCAGGGTCAGAGGAGACATCATGAGGAGGACTCAGGGTAAGAGGAGAAATCATGAGGAGGAGGACTCAGGGTCAGAGGAGACATCATGAGGAGGAGGACTCAGGGTCAGAGGAGACATCATGAGGAGGAGGACTCAGGGTCAGAGGAGACATCATGAGGAGGAGGACTCAGGGTAAGAGGAGACATCATCAGGAGGACTCAGGGTCAGAGGAGACATCATGAGGAGGACTCAGGGTAAGAGGAGACATCATGAGGAGGACTCAGGGTCAGAGGAGACATCATGAGGAGGAGGACTCAGGGTAAGAGGAGACATCATGAAGAGGAGGACTCAGGGTCAGAGGAGACATCATGAGGAGGACTCAGGGTAAGAGGAGACATCATTAAGAGGAGGACTCAGGGTCAGAGGAGACATCATGAGGAGGACTCAGGGTAAGAGGAGACACCATGAAGAGGAGGACTCAGGGTCAGAGGAGACATCATGAGGAGGACTCAGGGTAAGAGGAGACATCATGAGGAGGACTCAGGGTAAGAGGAGACATCATGAAGAGGAGGACTCAGGGTCAGAGGAGACATCATGAGGAGGACTCAGGGTAAGAGGAGACATCATGAGGAGGACTCAGGGTCAGAGGAGACATCATGAGGAGGACTCAGGGTCAGAAGAGACATCATGAGGAGGACTCAGGGTAAGAGGAGACATCATGAGGAGGACTCAGGGTCAGAGGAGACATCATGAGGAGGAGGACTCAGGGTCAGAGGAGACATCATGAGGAGGAGGACTCAGGGTCAGAGGAGACATCATGAGGAGGAGGACTCAGGGTCAGAGGAGACATCATGAGGAGGACTCAGGGTAAGAGGAGACATCATGAAGAGGAGGACTCAGGGTCAGAGGAGACATCATGAGGAGGACTCAGGGTCAGAGGAGACATCATGAGGAGGACTCAGGGTAAGAGGAGACATCATGAGGAGGACTCAGGGTCAGAAGAGACATCATGAGGAGGACTCAGGGTAAGAGGAGACATCATGAGGAGGACTCAGGGTCAGAGGAGACATCATGAGGAGGACTCAGGGTCAGAGGAGACATCATGAGGAGGACTCAGGGTCAGAAGAGACATCATGAGGAGGACTCAGGGTAAGAGGAGACATCATGAGGAGGACTCAGGGTCAGAGGAGACATCATGAGGAGGAGGACTCAGGGTCAGAGGAGACATCATGAGGAGGAGGACTCAGGGTCAGAGGAGACATCATGAGGAGGAGGACTCAGGATCAGAGGAGACATCATGAGGAGGAGGACTCAGGGTCAGAGGAGACATCATGAGGAGGTGAGAGATCCACCATCCAGACCACATGCTACTTCTTCCTCAGAAGAAGCCCCCACACCACCTGCTGCAGGGATGGAGGAAGAGTATGAAAAGGAGGAACATGAAGAACATGAGGAAGAATCTGAAGCTGAAATTGAGGAAGAGTATGAAGTGGAGGACTGCACTTATGATGAAGAGGAAGCCACCATGGACCAACCGCATATTCAAGGTAAGACTGAAGGTGTGAAACAATGTGTTGAACATTTATACTATACGCTTCAATAACAGTCAAACCAGGCGTTGTCATCTTTCACCCCAGAGGACAAAAGGTGTATGACAATTGCGAGAACATTACGAAGGTCAAACACCACAGGTCAAGTATCTTTAGGATTCCTTGACCTGTCAGCCTCCTCCTCTCTACCTCCTTCAGTTTCATGGATTGTGAGGTCTGGATCGTGGTTCATGCCTTCTACGAATTATTCTTGTGTTCATGAAAATCTGTTCATCTGGTCACATGACATCTATTCTTCTGTTCATCCTGGAGAGGGATCCTCCTCTGTTGATCTCCTGAAGGTTCCTCCCTTTTTTCTCTGTGAAAGGGTTTTTCCTGATCCGATGTGAGGTCAAAGGTCAGGGATGACGTATGTGTACAGATTGTAAAGCCCACTGAGGCAAATTTGTAATTTTTTGTTATTGGGCAATACAAAATAAACAACATTGAATTGAATAGCAACAACTAGATGAAGACGCTCAGTGTTGCAGCTGCGGTGGCCGTGTATTATCACAATAACCTTTAGTATCACGAAACTAAGTCATGGAAAAGTGTTTTAATTTCAATAACAAACAGAGCTTCTTTTCTTTTTACTGGAGACACTTTGAAACATCACATCAGGAAACGCTCAGCCGGAGACAAGAACATGCATGACGGCTGCATGTTCTGCACATGCCGGCTCACTGTCATGACTGACTGGGATAGTTGACTACATTACATTACATTACATGTCATTTAGCAGACGCTTTTATCCAAAGCGACTTACAATAAGTGCATTTCAACCTAGAGTACAAACTAAGAACAACAAGAATACAGGAAGTAACATTTCCTCAACATAGTCGAACTACAAAAGTACCATAAGTAAGTGCTATCTAAGTGCCACTGAAGTGCTAATCTGTGTTTTAATCCAGATATAGTCGGAAAAGGTGTGTTTTCAGTCTCTGGCGGAAGATGTAGAGACTATATATGTATATGTGAATGTATGAAGAAAAGTTGTAAAGAAAGAGCGAATGACGTCGCTCCACATAGATGTGTGGAAGTCACACGCTTCATAAATCATAGTTCTGTATTAAGTCGGTTTCCGTTGCTCACATTTTCTTTTCATCAATTACGTACGCGCCTGCTGTATGATCGAGCTTCTTAGCAAGTAAGACATAAAGTCAGACAACAAAAAGTAATGGTTCATTTACTGTTGGACAACAACTGTGGCAGACAAACAAAGACACAATGTCCCAGTCTTCAGGAATTCCCCATCGCAGGCTCACGTCGGGATGCTGGGAATAGGGAGTGTGGCAAGTGCTGCCAGTGATGATGCAACAGTGGTCCAAGTGAGTACAAATACCAGCACATTGGACACATCCAGGCATCAGACAGGAGAACTCAGAGGAGCTGACCAGAGTCACCAAACCATCTGAAGAACAACACTTGACCTGACAACTGAAACCAGTCTGCCGTGCTGAGATGAAGATGTTCAGTGTTGCTGTTGCAGTGGCCATCGTGCTCACCTTCATCTGTATTCAGCAGAGCTCTGCTGTCCCAGCCGCTGAGGTAAGACACTTGACTTGTACTCATTTCATTCACTCATCGTCTCTAAATGAGTTCTCCAGATCCTAAAATGTGGCTCCTTGTTGTCAACATGCACGACTCATCTACAGGTGCAGGAGCCGGGGGAGCCGATGAGCGTCTCCAACCCAGCTGCTGACCACGAGGAGACGGCCCTGGACTCATGGAAGGTACGTGTTCAGTTGGCTGAATGAATGTGGCCGAAGACAACGAGCTCATCGAGGTGTGAGTGGACGCCCTGATGATCCCTGAAGGAGGGAGAATAAACGGAGGGAGGGATGATGCCGTAGATGGAACACGTGGCTCATCTGTCTTTTGTTCCCACACAGATGCCGTACAACAACAGAGAGAAGCGCGGCACTAAGTGTAAATTCTGCTGCTCCAGTGGGGTCTGTGGACTGTGCTGCAAATTCTGAGGAGTCCTGATCCATCATCCACCAACTGAGTCTTTGAGAAAATGCAACAGTTTGATTTGTATTCATGCCCTATGGGCGACTGGGTAGTCCTTCAATCAGGGGGTTGGCGGTTCAATCCCTGCCTTAGTCGATGTGTCTTTGATCGAGACTCTTAACCCTGTATTGCTCCCTGTTGCTGTGTCTATGGTGTATGAATGTAAAATGAATGTAAGTCAGCTAAATGAAATGTAATGTAATGAAAGTGTTCATGCTGTTTCTGGACGTAGACCCTTCTTGCTCAGTGAAGGCGTCTGTGTCGTCTTGTGTTCTGCTAAATATCTATTAAAAGTCAATGAGCAATACCTCAAAACATCGTGTTTCATTTGGCAGCAGTGGCATGGGCTTGAAGAATAAATACCACACGTGAAGAACACATATGATTCAGTATCGATGAGGAGATGTTCTTAAAACTCAAACATCAGATGTTAGTCCAACCGTTCACGGTTCTGTTTGCAGACATAGATGTTATCATGTCAGGTACTGAGGTCAGAAGGGCTCTGAGAGGAGAAGCAGGGGAGGGATTTGGGCTATTTCACAATATGTTTGGAAAAACTGAAGTTACATAATCAAAGGGGGGAGGGGGGGTTACAAACTGTGACTGCATTATTAAGTAAATAAATAATTACCCCTCCCAAACAAAGAAAGAAAAAAGGTTGGTGCATAGGGGGTCACAGCAGAAAGAAATATTGCAATGACACTGTATGTTGTAATTCAGAGCTCCAGCTAGATACAGTCCGAGGGTATTGTTAGTGTTGTACCCATGTACTCCAAATAAGGCTGCAAGACTCTCAAATATACATTATATTGATCTCTTAGAGGAATACAACCGTTCATTTCCAAAGACCATCTATCTATAAGAGTGGGGGAATCAGACTTCCAGGTCAATGCTATCCATTTCCTGGCCACACATAAAGCAATTACTGCAAGTTCAGAGTGTTAAGGACCGGTTGAGAGTTGTGAAGTTTCCAAGTAAACATAGCTCAGGATCCCATGGAAAGGTGATCTTAGTTAAGGCATTACAAAAGTTATACCAAAAGGACTTCACCGTTTCTTTGAATTCTCCTCCTCTTCGATAGTTCAGCACCAATCAGAGGTAAGGACGATGCAAACCTGTGACGAAATCTGTGAATTAAAGGGCCGAACATTGCTTGTGAGAGAGTTCTTTCCCTCTCAACCGGTGTTTTCAAAGAATAAATCTACCAGAATGAGAGAAGTCGTTGGCTGAATTCTTCCAAAGGCTCTACCAGGCACCCAATATGGTACACGCTTTCAGTCTTGTGCATGATTAAAAGCTGCCACATGAGCAATGTCTTTTTTCTCTGCAGCCTGACTACCATCCCACGTTGCAAATACAGTTCCCTTGGACAATTCTTTGTTGCATTCTATCACATACCTGTCAATGTCCAGTGGTAAACGGGAGAGGGTGTCAGCATCAACATTGCTCTTCCCTCGTCGGTACCTGATATGAAATTGGAAGTCTGCAAGTTCACCTACCCATCGGTGACCAACGGCGTTTAGCTTGGCTGTGCTCATGACATATGTTAGTGGATCTATGTAGATCAGTGGTGATCGACCGGTCGATCTCGGAGACGTTCCCTGTCGATCTCCAAAATAAAATGAAAATAAAATCAGAAACACATTGTTCCTCGTTCTCGAACATTTTCTGAAGTGTCTTCTGAAACGTTTTCTTCCTGACTGGAAGATCGACGTCAGAAAAGATCTCCGCCTGATTTTAATGAACGCCTGAAAACGGGTTCTCTGACAGCCGTGTTCTCAGCTGTGCGCCCCCAAAGAGGGGAGCGTAGGACTACAGGTGAGGCGCAGGGGAAATGCAGAAAGACCTTTATTCATAACTTTACATATTACACAAGTTCAAAGTACAAGGACATACAACTACGTCATCAATAAATAAATGTTGTAATGCATGTACCTTTGTGTAAATGTTTACGTTACGGCATTAACAAATTACGCCTGCGCATGCGCAACTGCCGAGATTCTTGGCGACTTGCCAGGTACGACCTCCGTGAGTTCGGCTTTTCAGCTGTTGTCCTTCAAAACAAAAGCTCAACATTGAGCTTTTTTTCTTGTCTGATGGAGCAATCTGGGTTACTTGAAAGTGATTGCAATTGTATTTATTCTATTATTTGAAAAAGTACAGATGCAGGAGTCACAAATGGTGATCTCATATATATTATTATTATAATTATTTAAATCTGAGGACGTCTGTAGAGCTGATGTGAACGTATTCACCAACGGGCTGACTTCAGAACCAGTCCCAGATGAGAAAACTTTCATGAATACCAAATTTGCCCCGAAAAACTCGTCAGTGAAGTTGAGAAAATCACCAAATCAAAGACCAGGAGCTAGATTACTGACAGACAGCTCACAGACTGCCCCAGACTGTCTGTCTGTGCTTATGAACTAACTGTAAACTCACAGACAGAGTTCAGTTACAGCCATCTCACTGACTGGAGTCACATGACTTGATGGCATTATGATGAGAGCTGAACTTACATGAGTTGCACTGACTGATCATGTTGTCATTGTCATGTTGTAATGTAAATAAATACAACATTTATATTGGTAGTTCATCCAGCTGCTCATTGAAATGTGTTTTTTCTTGTTCATATTGTGTGCGGTGAACAAATATCTTACTTTTTATATTGCACTTAAATTCTATGTTCCTGGTCTCATCAATTTGAAAGATGGACCAAAGTGTTTTGATTTCATTCAATTAGAATTAGGCCAAATAAAAAGCCTCAAGTCATAAGTCCAGTCTGGACAGTCGTTTTCTAGGTATTATAGGTAGATCTTGCCGGTCATGAAGGCGGAGGTCAGGGATCTTGGGCTCAAAAAGGTTGGTGACCACTGATGTAGATGGTGAAGTGGGACATATAACACAGATAGTCCTTGAATTTCTCACAAACAACCAATTTAAAAGCGTGGAACTCAAGCTTTCCAGAGACGAAGCGTGTAGTTCTTCTCGGGCCGGAGACAAAGTCCTTGAACCATAGGTTCTACCTTCCTGGCGCTGGTAGAACAGTGCACCTAACCCTTGCTCTGAGGCATCATTGTGTACGGTAAGGGGCAGGTCAAAGTCAGGGTATTCTTGTACAGGTAGGTTGGTAAGCGCGTTAATTGGTGGAAGATACCTTGGTACTCTATAGTCTCAGCCTCAGCCCCTTAATGTGATCTTCAAAGGATTTACCATTACAAAGAACATCGTTCAGGTAGGGGATAAAGCATTTATCCCACAGACTGTCAAACAATTCCTCCATGCTTCTCTGAAAGGCGGCTGGAGCGTTAAAGAGGCAAATGGAATCCTCACCCATTCATAGAAGTCCCAGGGTGTGACAAATGCTGTTAAATGACGAGATCCCTCAGCGATGTAGCCCTGATGATCGGCCTTGGTCCAGAATGGTGAACCAGCTGTGACCTCGAGGAGTGTTAATTAGGTCTTGAATGCGAGGTAAGGGGTGTCAGTCCGACTAAGTCTTTTGATTGAGGAGTTTGTAGTCAATGCACAGTCTGAGTGTTCCATCTTTCTTCCTTACACAGACCACTAAAGCAGCACATTGTGATTTTGACTTTACTATCCATCCTTTAGCAAGCAGAACCTGTACATATTCCTTGACCTCCTTGTAGAGTGGCTTGGAAATAGATGTATAAGTTCGCTGGACAGGAATATCATCCTTAAAATGGATGCTCATTTGGAGACTGGGGATGCATCCAATATCATCATCATCCTCAGCAAACAGCATTTGGTTGACTTCTTTCAGTTGTTCCTCTGTTCGATGGCTTATGTCAACAGGTGGATGCCCCATTGGGGTTGACTGAACTGACATTGACAGTTGTGGATACCAGAACATCACTGCAATGGGACATGGTCTTGAATGCGGTCACAGGTTGTCCCTCTAACGTGACCGCGGCCCGTTTACCGGCGGATTTGGTTTCTTCAGGCAACCTACAGCACGGCGACCTTCACCTCCACAAGCGAGAACAATGGCTACACGTCACAGCCATGCCCCGATCTCTCTGTGTGAATCGTGTACGAGCTCACAGGATGAAGGAAACGGAAGAGGAAGTTTTAAACGTATTTCTGTCCCGTATTATCGGGGAGAAATTTATATTTTAAAAACGTAAACATTGGAAAACATGTCGGCACGTCTCTAACCTGGCAGGGTTAAACACTAGTGTGTCAAGGAAGTAACTTCCTCCACTGGCCTCTGACTAGCAAAACACTCCCAGAGGAACATCCTGTTTCCAAGAAATAACCAGGCCCATCTCAGCTCGGCTCTGCTTCGCCTGTTCCACAGAGGGGCGGCATGGCATCGGGCCACGGTGGTACACATGCTATTGTGTTACTTTTGGCTTGGCCGGATCGCACATCGTAATTCTAACGACCACGAAGGTGAAATAAATGGCCCTGAGTTAGCTCAGCGCAGAAACGATTAGGGAAAACACAGCCTCGGTGATAGATATGTGACTGGAGAGGTAACATCCAGAGGGGTCAACGCATTGCAATCAATGGAGACCCTCCGGTTGCTATTCAAACGATTACGAATTAATTACCCACACACACACACACACACACAGAAGTGCACGTACAAGCCGAAGCGCACACACACATTTGCTTGCGCTCACCCATCCATAGACTACCAGTCTGGAGCTTGGCGGACTCCTGCTCTGATCCCACCCTTATGTAGGGGGGGGGGACTGAGCGGCGTGCCAGGCCCGCCTCGCGCCCAGACGGATGCCCGTTGCACGCCCCCGTGCCAACAGAGCTGCTGCCAAACCACACAAGGAGATAGTAAACGTTCAGCTTCCTCACACACACACACACACACACAGGCACCATGTGGTTTATTTTATCTCACTCATATACCCACGTACGTACACACACACACCAAACACAATGAAGGCAGGCAGCAATTAGGGGCCTGTTCATCGGTGAACTACAGTATACTAGCTCTATAAAATCCTTGAGCTAAAGTATACTAAGTGCCCTGCTGGTAAGCTGAAGAATTCACAGGATGTTGCCATTGTTGAGACACACAAGTTTTCTTCACAAATTCAAGGTAACACACGTCTTCAAGTTGATGCCAGAATATATAAATTAGTATTGGGTTATAGGTAACGCCTGTAGGTCCGTGGTCAGGAAATGTTACCATTCCTCTTGAGGGGAGCCTGAGTGGCTGAACACAATTTCATTTCCCGTCAAAGCCATTTCACTCCAAACCACAATGACGATTACACAAGAGAGATCACCAACGTCACTGGGACACATCACCTGAGAACCATGAAGGACTGGGACCTCATTTCATGCCAATCCATCAGTTTGTTGTTAGGATATTTGAGTTACCGGCTTGCATGGCCCACAAAGTGTATTTTCTTGCAAAACATCTTGATTAGCTTTACTCTTTGGTTAGAGAAATACAGAAAACTTAACGGACTCATTTCCTTACGGTGAACAGTGAATTGTGAACAAGACTTTGAGAGCGATAAATGTCTCAACACTGAGATAGAACTCTGGAATTGCTTTCTATTAATGTCCCACTTGATTTGATCCAGACCTGTAATATCTCATTTGGCTACAATTATTTCAGGGTCTCAACTGACAGATTAGTCATTTCTTTCGAAAGTTAATCGCTTAAACCAGAGAGAGCGGCTCCACCGCAGGTCACACTCCACGGCAAAGCCTCGGAGCCACTCACACACACACACACACACAGGTTCCTGCAACCCACACACTCCCCAATAATGTGATGATGAGTGCCTTGCACTGGGAGCATCACTGGTTCCAGAGTGACTGAGGTGCAAAACCCTGGTGCAGCAGGCTCCACTTCCACCTCCTCGCTGTGCCTTGAGGGAGCAATCAACCTTTTATGGCTTCTCACAGGGCGGATAATGCCCGTTTGTACGTACGTCTATGTATGAATGAATATTTCCTCCGCAGACCATCCAAGTGGAGGCAAAGGTTGCTTCCGAACCATGGCGCTGCATAATCCGGCCTTGAATGAAGGCGGGCGGGCGAGATAAACATTCCTGAACAATGAGACCCTCCTTTACCCCCCGCTGCGTTCATACCCACTTAAAAAACCTGCTTACCCACAATGCACCACTTGGTTCAAGTGAATAGCCCCCCTGGAACTATAGTGCAGTGCCACTGCAGTCCCGCTCCCAGAAGCCACAAGTGTCAGCAATGGCTCAGATACAACCCTTCTGGGCCCATGCCGAGCGCATTATATCCAATTCAACTGGTCTTAATATACTTTAATAAGACCTGTTTCTGCTTATTTCTCCCTTGAAACCGGTAGTAACACGGCTACTAGGCACATAAAACATTTGAATGAATGGCGTGAGGCTGCCAGAGAGTCAGAAGGTGGAAAATAGGAATGCTTGTGGATTTGTCCCTACCAGCTGGCTCTTGAGCCCAATATAATGGTAATGCCCATGGCTCCCAGAGCACCGGTAAGAGGAAATATTTGCCCGGTCTGTAATGTGTTGAAGGTGCGCCGTATGATTCAGTTCGGGTCATAAAGCCCTCGTATGTCGCATGCTGAGAGGAAGGAGAGAGCTGCTCCGCTCGGCCTACATTCCGGGGACAATGGCTTTGTGTTTGCGTCTCAATGTAAGAGAAAAAGCCGGGCGTTTCAGAGGAACGTGGGGGGTTAAATAAGCTCTGAAAATACCTACAGCACCCATGGGAGACACAACACCGGGTCATTATAGAAAGGCTTGTCCGTGTAATGGATGGTGATTAAAAATCCTGTGTGTCCCACTGCACCTGCCGTTATGAGGCTACCACGGCAAGTGACTCGTAAATATTCCCCCCATTTGTCAAATCAAGCGCAGCGTGGTGACATGAACGCGCACGGTGAGCATTAAGAACGTTAATGTTTTTTCACTTCCTGCCCAGCAGGTGAGGCAGGCGTGGAGGGGGCGATGGGTTCCCCCGATCGGCATGTCAAATCCCAGCACGGCTCCGGGTCTTTCTTTTATTCTTTTTATTTCATTTTACAGTTTCCCGTTGCAGAAAAAGCAAATAACTGTCACGGACAATTAGCTTTTATTGAGGAGCATATTTATTCTCCGGATTAACTCGCTTCCCAGTAACTCCCAAATGAAGCCAGAATCGACACCGAGAGTTGACTTTGGATTGCGTTTTTGCAATTAGGAGCGAGTTTAGTCATAAAAGTCACCCATTAATGCCACCATTTAGCGGGCTCGTACACATCGTGATGGCTTGCATATGGCAGACTCGCTCAAACTATTAAGATCCACTTGTCCTTGGACACCGCTATACTGTATGTTCCCGCTCGTTGCCATTTCAGCCGCTGCCAAAGACCATGGCTAACCCATGAAGATTAATGATTCCAGGATTTCCCTCAACTCTAAAGGGCACGCGATGGCTCATTATATAGTTATTAAAAACTGCAAATGACGACAACATTTATTATCCCGGGGCAATCGCGTTTTCCAATGCGCCACAACTCGCAGTTGCCCGAGAACCTCCCCCCATCCCTCGACTGTCTTCGTCCATCAACCTGCTGCAATAGCTCCGGGGTTTTCGCCGTCACCGATCTATACAGTGTCGAGCCCGCTGGGTCGTTTCCTGTCGGCGGTTTCACTCGTCGTGCCTTTGAAGCAGGCTTTAATAAGAGGACCAAACAGAACTAATGAAAATGCCCTATGTCAGATTAAAAGGGAGCTTCAGAGTAAGCCACCTAACCACATACTGCACAAACAGGGAAACACACGCAGAGGCCCGAGTGCACACACACAGTTCCCAGAAGTGGTTTACTCAGGGAGGACCGGTCCTTGTGATGTGCGGATGACTCCTTACCCTCCTGACACCACAGAGAACACCACCGGTGTCCCGTTTCTCACAGCAGTAGGAAGAGGGAGAAGGAGAAAAAAAGCGGATTGATGTCGGAGGGGAAATAAAGATGCTCGTTTGTTCAATACGTGCAACGTTATTCTCGACTTCGTCTTTCTTTTTTTCCGTTGCAGACGACGCAATGTGCACTGTAGTTGGTGGTCTTGTGCTTAATGAATCCACTTCAGTGAGCCTGAAGGGTTTAATCTTTCAGTCTGGAGAAGTGATAGTCTGGCCCAGGGGATGACATCTGTGAATCGTTCATTAACTCGTAAGCAGCAGCAGATGTCTTCAAAAACAACTCACGACATCGACGCCGTGTTCTTCCCCCTGCAAATGTCATTTCTGCTTTGCTTCATTCACCGGTGGGCCTCGAGGAGCCTTTTGACCAACCGTAAAAAAAAAAAGAACGTGCAATTTTACGACAATAATGTCGGGCAATAGAGAGCCCATAAACGGACACAAAAAAAGACGAGTCAAGTATATATGTGAACACAATCCAAAAGACCCCCCACCCACCCTCCCACCCATCAATGGAGTAAATACAACATAACGTAATTAGCGGATTTTATTTAAAAAATGATCCAGACACACGTCAATTATCTAACTTCTTGACCTGTCGATGGGTCCAGTGGCTGTTTGTTTGTAACAATTAAGAGGACTAATTTGGCTCGCTGTCATCAATCAGCATCCACGTACTGCACTGCATCGTGATTGCGGTTGAGTACTTGAATATACATACTCAGGAAATATTACTGCAAGTGGAATATTAGCAACGAGTCTTCTGATGTCCAAACCGACAGAGGAGCACTCTGCCATAAATTATAAATATGTAAGCGCCTTCCTCAGTCTCGCCTCACACGAATTAACCAGAAAAGAAAGAAAAATTGAAGAGAAATGAGAGATAATAAATAAGGATCAGCGGTTCGATCCGCTAGTCCAGCGGTTCCCAAACTCAAGAATGCCGCGGCCCAATTTGAAATCTGAAAATCTTCTGCGGCCCACCCAAGCCTTTAATCACAACTCTGATCAAAACATAAACTAGGGATGATTAAATGACCTTCAGAATTTAACCGATTAAATATGTGTTAACCGACAATGTAGAGACCACTATCCAACTTTGCGTTTGTATTTTTATTTATTTATTTGCGGCTGGGAGAACAGCTTCAGGAGCTGATAAGGCCAAAATACAAAAAACAAAACACCTCTTACTTTTAAAAGGAAACTAACTAACCTAAGCAAACAAAAAATAAAATCAATATACACCGTTCTTCCTTAACTCCCTATCTAACAAAAACAGATGACAAAAAGAAAGAAAATGTCATCAAACTCCCTACTTCCCTGCACAATATATACAAGTGTTACAAATAGGCTTGTGGAGAGTGACACACCTACACACACACACACACACACACACACACACACACAGCAGATACGAAACAAACAAATACATATTTTTATATTAATTTCAAACTTTTCAAAATTGAAAATTAAAAACATTTTATTTATTTATTGTAAATGACCTCTCGCGGCCCACCTGCAGTACCTTCGCGGCCCACCAGTGGGCCCCGGCCCACACTTTGGGAATCGCTTCCCTAGTCCATGTCGATGTTTCCTTGGGCAAGACGCTTAACCCCAAATGTCTCCCGTAGCTGTTCCACATGAATGTTTGTGACTGTTAGTTACTGCTGATGTGCAGGTGGAACCGTAGCCCCTCTTATCAATTTATTTGGCTGAATGATGTCATGTAGTGTTAAAGCGTTTTGAGTGGTCAGAAGACGAGAAAAGCGCTTTACAAGTACAGGTACAACCAGCTTTTACAGCCTGGAAGGCCCAGGTGAGCTCGATCCATCTGATGACCCTCCCTTGTCAGTCAACTGCCTACTGATGTTGGCCAGGACTGCCTCCACATGGGGTCAGATCAGTCTCAATAATTGCGAAGATTCACAAATGCGCATAGAAAAATTCACAAATATATTCAATTTACAAATGCACGCAGAACAATTCACAAATACATTCCATCGCACATTTATATAAATGTACAAGAAAAATCACAAATATATTTCTGGGTTTCTATGTGGATTTGTCTATTTATTTGTGGATCGCACTGCATTTATTTGTGGAACGTTACACAAGGATATACGGATGTATGAGACTGTCCTGCCGTGGCTCAATCCATAACTGTGTTTTTAAACATTTACCTATCCGTAACCAATCAGATGGCGCCCTCATTTTCAAGGGGAGGGGCTTATCTATGGGGCTAGTGAGAGGGGTGTCACACAGACCCAAATAATTTATACATTTTTCATCTGACCTTTGCTTTTACTCTGTAACAGATGAAACTTGAACAACTTGTGATAAATAATACTAAAGAAAAGGTAAAAACTCAGAGTACACACACAACAAGTAACTCAACAAAATGTTATTATTACTAATACTACCTCATCCCGTTTTAACTTTTTGTAACGGCAGCTCAGGCATTTTAGTCGAAAGCTAACGCAAAAGACGTGACCCAGCTAACGAGACCTCGCTAACGTGACCCAGCTAACGTGACTTCGCTCAAATTAGCGGTTCTCAGACACAATGTAATCTCACGGGTAAGTGAACAGGGAGCACATTTGATGTCTTTTCCCACCGTTTTTCCTGACTTCTCACACACGGTCACAGCTTCCAACACGTGGTTAACATTGTGAGTTCAAACTAAAAGATGAGGTTATGTACAAGCAACAACTACAATGTTAATTCAGGGAGGATATTCAATTCAATTCAGTTTATTTGTATAGCCCATTTTCACAAATTACAAATTTGTCTCAGAGGGCTTTACAATCTGTACACAGAGACATCCCTGTCCCAGAACCTCACATCAGCATAAAAGCAACGTGGCAAGCAGGTTATGGTATTTCACTCTTTTATCATTGGGAGGGGAAAAAACACTAGTCTTGATAGAGATCTTAACATTATGGTGTCTGATTGAGACTCGTTCATCCAGTTATCGTCATGCTTGGAATTTTGTGAACATTAAGCAAGTTTTATATCATGGTTTGGGATTAATTCAAGATGTTCGTTTAGGTTCATTAATTTATAGACATGAGCTAAGCACGGTCTCTGTTCTCCTGGCTGAAAGAGATTTAAAAATCAAAGTGACGGTTATTCACATTAGATGAGACCAGCCTGTCAGACACCATGCTTATATATTCACATATCTTCATTGAGTACCAAATAAAAGTGGTATACACCTACACACACACACACACACACACACACACACACACACACACACAGCAGATACGAAACAAACAAATACATATTTTTATATTAATTTCAAACTTTTCAAAATTGAAAATTAAAAACATTTTATTTATTTATTGTAAATGACCTCTCATGCCCACCTGCAGTACCTTCGCGGCCCACCAGTGGGCCCCGGCCCACACTTTGGGAATCGCTTCCCTAGTCCATGTCGATGTTTCCTTGGGCAAGACGCTTAACCCCAAATGTCTCCCGTAGCTGTTCCACATGAATGTTTGTGACTGTTAGTTACTGCTGATGTGCAGAAAGGTCGCCTCGGTGTGTTGGTGCGCGATGTTTTTTATTGTTTTCGTTTTAAATACTGTTTTCTGCTGGGATTCCCAGAGCTCTTTCACCAGAGAAGAGCTCTTGTACATCAGGGGAACAACTCCAGCGGATTTACTTCCAACGTTTTTAACTTCTGTGGAGTTACTGGACATTTTTGTAAAAGGTGTGCTCACCTTGGCGCACGTGGTGAGACGCGCGCGGAGAGGGAAACGTTCGAGGCGCTTATGCGGCTACGAAACGGGGATCTCGTACAGCGCTGCCGGGCATATTTCTCTCCAACGTCCGCTCACTGTGCAACAAACTGGACGAACTCCAGCTGCTGGTGGGGAGAGACAGAGACTTCTCCTCATCCTCCGTTCTGTGTTTCACGGAATCATGGCTTAGTGGCTCGATACAGACTCTGCGCTCCAGCTCGCTGGCTTCCAGCTGTTCCGAGCGGACCGGGTCACGGAGCTCTCCGGTAAAAAAAAAGGGTGGAGGAATCTGCTTTTACCTCAACAACGGCTGGTGCAACGACGTAACGGTGATTCTACAGCACTGTTCGCCGGACCTGGAATCTTTATCATCCACTGCAAACCCTTCTACTCCCCACGTGAGTTCGCTTCATTCATCCTGGCCGGAGTTTACATGCCGCCGCAGGGGAACGTGAACGAGGCACAACAGACACTCGCTGAACAGATACGGCGTGTGGAGCGGACCTTCCCGGACTCTTTGGTTATTGTACTCGGGGATTTTAACAAAGGAAACCTCAGCCACGAACTCCCTAAATATAGACAGTTAATTAAATGCCCTACCAGAGAGAAGAGCATTCTGGACCACTGCTACACAACAATCAGCAGGGCCTATCACGCCGTCCCTCGAGCTGCACTGGGAAACTCTGACCACGTCATGGTTCATCTGATTCCCTCATACAGGCAGAGACTAAAGCTCTGCAAACCTGTGGTGAGGAAGTTCAAGAAGTGGACCAGTGAGGCTCTGGAGGATCTGGGCGTGCTTTGACTGTACTGACTGGGATGTCTTCAGGACTGCTACCAACAGCCTGGATGAGTACACAGAGGCTGTAACTTCCTACATCAGCTTCTGTGAGGACAGCTGTATTCCATCCTGCTCCAGGGTGAGTTATAACAACGACAAACCCTGGTTCACAGCGGAGCTCAGGAAGCTAAGACTGCAGAAGGACCAGGCATTCAGGAGTGGGGACAAGGACCTGTACACAGAGTCCAAATACAGGTTTAGCAAGGCGGTGAGAGATGCTAAGCGACTGTACTCTGAGAAACTGCAACAGCAGCTCTCAGCAAACGACTCTGCTTCTGTCTGGAGAGGGCTCAGGCAGATCACCAACTACAAGCCCAAATCACCCCACTCCATGAACAATGTGCTTCTGGCAGACGAGCTAAATGAGTTCTACTGCCGCTTTGAAAGACAATGGAGCAGTCCTGAGACAATCCCCCACAGCCCCACCAACAAGCCACAGACCATCAGCCCACCCTCCCCCAGCCCATCAGGGGCTCACACCTTTGGAGCACCCTCCATCAACTCAGCGACGCCCCTCGTCATCCTGGAGAGAGCAGTCAACAGGCTGTTTAAAAAGCAGAACCCCATAAAGCAGCGGGCCCGGACTCCGTCTCCCCCTCCACCCTGAAGCACTGTGCGGACCAGCTGTCTCCGGTGTTCACCGACATCTTCAACACCTCCCTGGAGACATGCCACGTTCCAGCCTGCTTCAAGGCCTCCACCATCATCCCGTCCCCAAAAACCCAAGATCACAGGACTCAATGACTACAGGCCCGTCGCCTGACCTCTGTGGTCATGAAGTCCTTGAACGCTTGGTCCTGTCACACCTCAAGACCATCACCGACCCACTCCTGGACCCCTGCAGTTCGCCTACAGAGCCAACAGGTCTGCAGACGATGCAGTCAACATGGCCCTTCACTACATCCTCCAGCATCTGGACTCCCGAGGAACCTACGCCAGGATCCTGTTTGTGGACTTCAGCTCTGCCTTCAATTCCATCATCCGTCCCTGTTGCAGGACAAGCTCTCCCAGCTGCACGTGCCCGACTCCACCTGCAGGTGGATCACAGACTTCCTGACCGACAGGAAGCAGCACGTGAGGCTAGGAAACACGTCTCAGGCTCCCGGACCACCAGCACGGGTTCCCCCCAAGGCTGTGTTCTCTCCCTCTGCTGTTCACCCTGTACAACAACAGCTGCACCTCCAGTCACCAGTCCCTCAAGCTCCTAAAGTTCGCGGATGACACCACCCTCATTGGACTCATCTCTGGCGAGCACGAGACCGCCTACAGGTGGGAGACTGACCACCTGGTGACCTGGTGCAGCCAGAACAACCTGGAGCTCAACGCTCTGAAGACAGTGGAGATGGTTGTGGATTTCAGGAGGAATGCAGCCCCACCCGCCCTCTCATCCTGTGTGACTCCCCGTCGACGCTGTGGAGTCCTACCGCTTCCTGGGCTCCATCATCTCCCAGGACCTCAAGTGGGAGCTGAACATCGGCTCCATCTCCAAGAAGGCCCAGCAGAGGATGTTCTTCCTGAGGCAGCTGAGGAAATTCAACCTGCCAGGAAGATGATGGTACAGTCCTACACGGCCATCGTTGAGTCCATCATCTGCTCCTCCATCACCGCCTGGCACCCTGCAGCCACAGCCAAAGACAAGCGCAGGCTGCAGAGCATCATCCGCTCGGCCGAGAGGGTTATCGGCTGCAATCTGCCTTCCTCCAGGTCCTGTTCACTTCCAGGTCACTGAAGCGGGCCAGAAAGATTGTCGCGACCCTCCCACCCTGGACACTCCTGTTCGAGTCCCTCCCTCGGGAGGAGGCTGCAGTCCATCATGACCACGACCTCCAGCCACACCAATAGCTTTTTCCGACGGCGGTCGGGCTCATCAATGGACCCCGGGACTGACTGACTGTCACCCCCAGGACTACCACCTCTTCTTCCACCTTCCTCTCTCCTCCTTCTTCCCGCTCCTTCCTCTTCCTCCTCCTCCCTCTTCCTCCCACTCCTCCTCCCTCCTTGCGTTGATTGTTGTTTGTCATGTCCAAATGTTGCACCTTCCACCAAAAAAAATTTCTCGTTTGTTTGTGAAAACATTCATTCTTTGGCAATAAACCTGTTTCTGATTCTGATTCTGATTCTGAACCGTAGCCCCTCTTATCAATTTATTTGGCTGAATGATGTCATGTAGTGTTAAAGCGTTTTGAGTGGTCAGAAGACGAGAAAAGCGCTTTACAAGTACAGGTACAACCAGCTTTTACAGCCTGGAAGGCCCAGGTGAGCTCGATCCATCTGATGACCCTCCCTTGTCAGTCAACTGCCTACTGATGTTGGCCAGGACTGCCTCCACATGGGGTCAGATCAGTCTCAATAATTGCGAAGATTCACAAATGCGCATAGAAAAATTCACAAATATATTCAATTTACAAATGCACGCAGAACAATTCACAAATACATTCCATCGCACATTTATATAAATGTACAAGAAAAATCACAAATATATTTCTGGGTTTCTATGTGGATTTGTCTATTTATTTGTGGATCGCACTGCATTTATTTGTGGAACGTTACACAAGGATATACGGATGTATGAGACTGTCCTGCCGTGGCTCAATCCATAACTGTGTTTTTAAACATTTACCTATCCGTAACCAATCAGATGGCGCCCTCATTTTCAAGGGGAGGGGCTTATCTATGGGGCTAGTGAGAGGGGTGTCACACAGACCCAAATAATTTATACATTTTTCATCTGACCTTTGCTTTTACTCTGTAACAGATGAAACTTGAACAACTTGTGATAAATAATACTAAAGAAAAGGTAAAAACTCAGAGTACACACACAACAAGTAACTCAACAAAATGTTATTATTACTAATACTTCCTCATCCCCGTTTTAACTTTTGTAACGGCAGCTCAGGCATTTTAGCCGGAAAGCTAACGCAAAAGACGTGACCCAGCTAACGAGACCTCGCTAACGTGACCCAGCTAACGTGACTTCGCTCAAATTAGCGGTTCTCAGACACAATGTAATCTCACGGGTAAGTGAACAGGGAGCACATTTGCGTGTCTTTTCCCACCGTTTTTTTCCTGACTTCTCACACACGGTCACAGCTTCCAACACGTGGTTAACATTGTGAGTTCAAACTAAAAGATGAGGTTATGTACAAGCAACAACTACAATGTTAATTCAGGGAGGATATTCAATTCAATTCAGTTTATTTGTATAGCCCATTTTCACAAATTACAAATTTGTCTCAGAGGGCTTTACAATCTGTACACAGAGACATCCCTGTCCCAGAACCTCACATCAGCATAAAAGCAACGTGGCAAGCAGGTTATGGTATTTCACTCTTTTTATCATTGGGAGGGGGAGAAAAAAAACACTAGTCTTGATAGAGATCTTAACATTATGGTGTCTGATTGAGACTCGTTCATCCAGTTATCGTCATGCTTGGAATTTTGTGAACATTAAGCAAGTTTTATATCATGGTTTGGGATTAATTCAAGATGTTCGTTTAGGTTCATTAATTTATAGACATGAGCTAAGCACCGGTCTCTGTTCTCCTGGCTGAAAGAGATTTAAAAAATCAAAGTGACGTGTTATTCACA
Source organism: Pseudoliparis swirei (assembly GCF_029220125.1). Lineage (NCBI taxonomy): Eukaryota > Metazoa > Chordata > Actinopteri > Perciformes > Liparidae > Pseudoliparis > Pseudoliparis swirei. The sequence goes on along the minus strand of NC_079409.1, from coordinate 20,454,922 downwards.
TTAGATGAGACCAGCCTGTCAGACACCATGCTTATATATTCACATATCTTCATTGAGTACCAAATAAAAGTGGAAGTCTTGGACTTTATGAAGTCGTCCTTGACATTTTGTAGATTGTGATATTACATTTCTTCTCCCTCTTTAAAACCATAGTGTCTTGCTGGTTTTAGCTAACGCTACAAGAGTTAATGATGCTACAGCAGTATGTGTGCAAATAGCATAACATGCACTGCCTGGACAAAAGTTAGGATTAGCTTCATTCTTCTTTATTTACAATGCGGTCTCTTAGACTTTATTTGACTTTGCTCTCCTTTTCACTCCGTTTTGTTAGTGTTGGGACTTTCCACAGCGCAAATGTCACTGGTTGGAAGTGTTAAGCCGTGAAAGTGAGTGGCCTCTTGTGAAAAACATGCCGTGTCCCTTTGAACACCTGTGAAAGATGTTCAGGCCTTTAGTTATCAAGCTCCTCTTTTATGGAACCAGCTTCCAATTTCAGTCCGGGAGGCAGACACAGTCACCTCGTTTAAGAGTAGACTTAAGACCTTCCTCTTTGACAGAGCTTATAGTTAGGGCTGAATCAGGTTTGCCCTGGTCCAGCCCCTTGATATGCTGCTATAGGCTTATAGCTGCCGGGGGACGTTTTAGGATGCACTGAGTACCTATCTCCTCTTTTTTCTCTCCTTAAGGATGAATTTTCATCTCTCAATCACACGTTACTAACTCTGCTTTCTCCCCGGAAGTCCTTTTGACTTTACGTCTCATGGGGTCATCGGACCCTATGAGACGGCATAGATCCTATCTGCCTGATGGATCGTCTGACAGCTTCTCTCTGGGCGTCGGCTGTAAGTCATGGGGAGAGCGGTCGTCCTGTAACCACGAGGTACCGTGTTCGATCCCCGCTCTGCCCATAGTTGCGTGACCAAGTGTCCTTGTTGCTCCCCAGGCACTTGACTGCAACCCACTGCTTCTTAACCCTCCTGTTACCTTTGGGGTCAATTTGACCCCATTCAATATTTAACATCTCTGAACAAATTACTAACATCAGTTTTTTTGCTTCACATTCCACATTCCATAAAATTCCATAAAATTCACATATGTTTTCAATGTCCCGTACACAACTTGTAAGCATCCGTGTTCTTTGGGGTCAATTTGATATAAAAAATATGTACTTAGAAGCAATATAAAGCCATTAAAACACCAAAAATATATCTCTTTCCAATTTGAGGTCAATCAGTGAGATTTTAATGGTGATCTGCATATTTCGCTATAGTCGTGAACAAGTATTCTGGATGTATTGGGGGGGGCGGGGGGGGGGGATTTAATGGGCTATTTAGGTAGTCAACAAACAAACATAAAGTACCTGACACCTAAACTTGGGAAAAAATATGAATTCTAATACTTTTCTGGAGATTTTAATTGCTGGGGTCAAATTGACCCCAAGGGTAAAATATGTTAGCACAAGGTCACAGGAGGGTTAAGGATGGGTCAAATGCAGAAAAGGATAAATAAAAGTTTACATTTCTTTATGTTTCCTATGGAAATATGTGTGATTTCAGGGGGTAAACCTGAGCAGGAAGACTGTGGTCTGCGTCTCCCGGGATGATATATATGTGACACAGCGTGATGATTCATCTGCTACTGTGCATCCAGAAGCTTTTTTTTCCTCCCTCTTTTGGGACAATGATTATACAGTGTGCATCTCTGGCTAAATTAGCCATAACATTTTCTCTTTGCACATGCAGCAGGCATTCAGCCTGGAGAAGCCTCTCTTCTTTAAAAAAAAAATGTGTTTATTTGATGTTTCGAGGACCGCAAAAGTGAATAAGTGCGACATGCATCACTTGAGGTGATCTAATGTGTGTGTGCGTGTTGTGTGGGCATGACTTTATGATGTTGGGAATGAATGAGACACCAACGGACGACATGCGCTGGTTTTGTACCGTTCATGAGGGGTACGTCAAAGTGAATTACAAAACCCTTAACAGTGCCGTCATGCTGCTGAGGCCCAATCGACCATATCCAATCCTTTGGCTGGAAGTAGCACTTGTGTCATGTGGCACAACATGATGGATTTCACAAATGTTTTGGAAATCACATAATTGTATGCCGAAGTGAGAAAAGGAAACGGCAGTTTTGTCCCATATGAAATATTCGGAGAGAATAATGAAAGGCTTCGTGATACAGTCACATGAAATGTATTTTAATAAAACACAATGTACACATATGCAGTCCTATGACCATACATTTGCTGGATCCTAATCGTTAAACCTAGAATATGTCAAAGCATAGTTTTTATCTTTTTTTCTTCTTACTTTAAAACATTGAAATCAGTAGATGAGGTCAAATGAATGCAATACAACACTTTGCGTGACGTCAGACAAAAACCTTTTCCACGTGTTAAAGATATGCACTGTTATAAGGAACTCAAAGAATATTTCAGCATATAAGAGTAACAGCATGAGGCAAAAGTTCTCACTGAACAAAAAAAATACAAAATAGAATTAATAAATAAATCAAATATATACCATATAAATGAAATAGCTATGTGGCGGCTATGTTTATTATTTATTTTTAATAATTTTAATCTGTAGCTCGGTATTACAACCTTTTTATCTCTAAAACATTTAAAACGGTGAACAAGTCAATACTGAAAATACAGTAATAAGCTTTCATAATTAGATAAACTATGTACACATGAAATGCCATGCTAGTCGAACAACTACATTTCTTTTCTTTATTCATCCACACTATACAGTTAGAGCATAAAGCGGTCTGAACGTAAACAGTAAACAGTGTGCTGAGAATAAAATACTTTGCAACTATGCATGGAAATTTCTTTTCATATTACTTTCAAAAATGTACATAACATAAAGGCCACACATGGGAACGCTCCGTCTCCGTTTAGAGGGGAAGGTGAGGGTAGTTTTGACATAAATATATAGGAACAAAAAAACAGTCTCTCTCAGTTCAAGATGCCATTTTCTTGTCCATCGGCATCATTTGCTTCAGCCGAATCTTCTTGTCTCTTCGTCCTCGTTCTTTCCTCCACCGCCGCCCCCCACCCCTTCTGAAAGCTGTGTAGCTTGCCAACTACCTCCCTACCTCTCCCATCCACCTCCCTTCTATCCGGCTCTCCCGCCTCCACAGTCTCCGGTTTGCCCCCTCCGTCTTCCATCACCCTGCACGGTTAATGACATTGTTAATGACAGGAAATGAGTCCAGTAATGTCAACTGCAAAGGTCCACGAGGCGAGGCGAGGGGCGGGGCCGAGAGAACAGAGTCACCTGGCCGGTCACTGCAGCGGGGGAGAAGCAGCGGGGAGGCGTGAAGCGTGTGTTTAGTGTGTCGATGCTACTGGCGTACGTGAGACGTGTGTTTTTCTTGTTGTTGCAACGGGCTTGTGAGTCGTGGTTGGGCCCTGGTGGGCAAGGGTGGGGGTGTTGGGGGATGGAGGGGGGGGGGGTTGTGATAGTCGTCGGGTCAGAATACGGGTGCAGCGGCTAGCAGCTTTGCGTTGCTTCTTCGTTCAATGGGAAGTCCGCGGGTTTCGGTCGTCACTGGCCGGAGCGCGCGGAGGCCAAGTGGTCGCTGTGCTGGTTCTGGGCCCGAAACCGCAGCCGCTGCTTGTTCTTCTTCTTTGGTTCTTTGGATCGCTGCTTCCCTGAGCCACCTGGGAGTAAAGAGAGAGAGAGAGAGAGAGAAATGGTTATCCCTTTATAATTCGTGCCACCCACACTTTTTGGGGGGATTCTCCGAGTAGCGGCCGTGCTGTGTTTCGCACAACCTCGTGTCAAAGTGCGTCCACTCAGTGTCACATGATCCGTTTCTCTGGCAAATGACGAGCGAGGGTGGATTACCAGCAGAGAACAGTGGCCAACTGCCCTGGGGCCCCCCCAGACTCTTCGGGGGCCAAAAGGTTGCCCGTGTGGCAATTACTTTGTGGTAACTTGATTTGTTGTAAATCAGTTTGAAACAGTGAAGAACGGTGACCATGGTGTGTGTGTGTGTGTGTGTCCACATTCTGTTCATAAACTCTGTAATATGTAAGTGTGTTTGTTGTAATTTGTGTTGCATCCAACCTGTGGCACGGTAATATTGAAGATTTGGAATACTGGTTGGTTTCCGGGCCAAATGAATCGTAATTCCTCTGCTCTTTTGACACAAACATGTGTACTACCGCTAGCTAAGTGCTTATAGGGAGAACGACGAGAAGCTTTTGGGCCTCCTTCAGGAAAGGAAAAAAAATGTCGGCATCTATCAGCTATTTTACTTGTGAAAAGAGCCATGCAGTTCCATCACAAGACCTCATTGACCTCACGATGAAGAGTGTTGGCAGCTGTGTGGCGCTGCACTAAATGCAGGAGGTTTTGTTTTCAATGTTAAATTCATACCTGATTATTTGGTCAGAATGCGTCTCGCCGAACGAGCGCGGCAGGGATGATGCAACATATTGACGGGTGCAAAAGATTGCTTTTCAAGCGAGCCGCAGATTAATGACCTGTGAGCTCCACTTCTTTTGATTTGACTGTAAAACGCTCATGAGACGGACGGCTGTGGAATGGATTATGTGAACTCAACCTGCTTATTTTGGGCTGGAATACTCCGAATTTGGGGCTTGGATTTGATTACTATGTCTGAAAGTTGGGAAGAAAAAAAAAAAGAAAAAAAGGTGATGGAATAGGAAGATAACCACTTAGGGGGAAAAAAAACATTCTTTTAACTACAAGTTGCTTAAAAAAAAAAATTTGAAGTGTGCTTTGAGGATTGATGTCTCTTTTGCTTTTGCACTTTTGCAACTTCCAATAAAAAAGATTGCATTACAGAAATAAGTGAACCTTATAGGAGGGAACATCACATATACGGTCTTGGTTTGCCCCAACCCTCAGGGCTCAAGCTCAGCTTTAAACAAATGTCTTTTCAGACCAACACTTTCCCCCGTCACTGCAATAGAAAGGGGAGATAAGTATGGGACGTTGCATAACTCTCTTTCCAAGTTGGAAAGGTCCCCCCAGCCCAAGGTTAATCCATCCCAGGTTTCACTTGGGGGCGCGCAAGGCATGCTGGGAGCAGACTTCCTGCTCTCATGGAAGCTTTGTGTGGTGGAGACTCGGCACCCACGGCTCTCTGTGACAGAGAAAACTCTGGCTACCGAACCGCAAGGCAACAATCCGTCTGCCAAGGCCACAAATAAGATAACGAGGTGTGTGTGCGAGATGTATGTGTGCAGGGGGGGGGGGGGGGGGTGTGTGAGGGAATTTAAAGGAAAAGTCAAACTAATGGGGGGAAAAGTGGCGTAAGGCTTGGATGATGAGACGCTATCTGGATCCTAATCTAGAACACAAAGAAACTAGCCACACTCTGGTTCACTGAGGGGGGAAACAGGAAAGCGTGACAGATCGGTTGCCTGATCCTGGGTCTTGTAGCTGGACTTGATCGAGCACTTCTCTCAGAAAAAGAAAAAAAAGAATTGGTAACGGCATTATCTCTAATTGCCTTCTCATATGTTGCGGCGGCCTTTTAAGCACCCCTACAAAACACCCATTTCCCCATTCTCAGAGCCACACTGAGGTAGATTTAAAACATTTACTCGTTTAAGCCGACACGCATGAAAAAAGCAAGATATTGCTCTGCTAATAGGGTCTCCCAATGAATAATACAGATGCGTGCAAACATCAAAACCATCTCGGAGCCATTTCCTGCAATTAATCTAATCTTGTTATTCTGAGTCGCGTTGCCAATCCGAGCCATGAAGTTCCTCGCACACAGCTCTGAGTTAAAGTCACCGTTAACAGCATCTCCTCCATCAACATCGCACGGCCTCCAATTGAAAGATATTACCAGAGGACTTGCTTAGCTGATTTCTTTGCACGATTTACGGTACAATAATGTTTGTAAAATGAAATCTGGAGCTGAGAGGCATTTGGCCCATAGGTGCGTTTTCCTAATTGCTCTTTAAAGAGGTCATTTTCATTCAAAACAGTGTTGCTATGGGCCTGATAAACACGGCGTTCAGTGCAATCAACTCGAGACGAATTACATTTGACGGCAATAAAGTGCGCGGAGCCGCACTAAACTCCCTCTGCAGCGGCCATTACTTGGACGCAGAGCTGCATTTAAACTGAAAAGAGCTGCATTTACAGCAATAGCTTGAAACACAAATATATATTTGAGGAATTACTAAAAAAAGTACTTTTCCTGGCTAGTTCAGGACTGGAAAGATCTGTGATCCAAAGAGTTTTACACTTCCTATAACAGCCCAACAACACACACACACACACACACACACACACACACACACACACACACACACACACACACACACACACACACACACACACACACACACACACACACACACACACACACACACACACACACACACACACACACACACACACACACACACACACACAACTGCAGGACAGAAACTAATGCAGACTTTGATCAAAACTGAGTCAAGAAATCTAGAAACAATTCAAACTAAATTAGTTTTTCCCTTCATTGTTGTTGCAAATTATAAATAACCAATTTCATGAACCAATATCTTTCCGTTCTAAATGACAAAATAAGGCAGTAGCTAAGTCGTGTCACGATTGTTGGCTAGTTAAAGGTAACTAGCTTAACGTTAGCAATAGCTGCTACCCTTAAAGGGTACCTGTAGTGCAAAACAGCAACGTGCTACATCCATTCGGCGCATCAAATAAATCATATTTACCCCGCTGCTATTGTCAACAAGTCACGCATAGCCCGAGGATTTACATTTATTTGTCAAAATTCCGAATCTGTGGGCGCAGCCATTTTGCTAGTTATTTACTCCAGCTCAAAGCTAACTATGACGTAGGAACGTTGAAAGGAATTCAGCCAATCCGGAGCCACTTCTACACGCGAATATTAGTAATAATCACACCAACTCTGGTGATCGCAAATTAGCCGACATGAAGCAACTGGCAAACTTACCGATTTGACAGTTCTCCCTCGGTGTAGGCCCCGAACATGTCGGCCGATCATTGCATCAATGAAAGACATCTCCAGCGCTGGCTTATGCGCGATGTAGCTATCAAGCTCACTCTTTTGTGTGAAGCAGATGAGGTCTAATGACACTATATCATCGGACATAAGTTCGTGCTCTTTACAACAAATGCACTCTCTGTCTGTTTTTGTGGCACATTTCCCACAACTGCACCAAACGTCCGCCGACTTGCGTGCACGGTCCGCACGGTGAAGCATCTGTACCGCGGTCCTTCGGCATCAACTTCATCAGAATCATCGCTATCATCGCTGTCACAATTCACTAAATGGGGATAGTCTGCTTTAAAGGTTCAAACAAGTATCCAGTTGCTGAATCAGACAATCTTTCATCGTCCATATTCTCAATCTCTCAGCATTTGTTTGCGAGCGCTCGACGTTGTTTACATTGGTATCTGAACACATCCGCTGTGGCTGGCTGTCGCTCTATCAACGTTCCGACGTCACACCACCCGCGACATATTCAAGCTCCAGTGCACTGTCGCATGTCGGATTTGAGCACTTTGAACAGCCTAAACTACGTATTGTTATTGAATACTGGACCGTCAGTGCATGAATACACTTTAGAAACACATTATCTTTTGCTCTGGCTACATAGTGATTTGCACTACAGGTACCCTTTAACCACATATTTTAAATGTATTCGATTATACATTAATCTATGACTTTTCAATACAAGTGGATGGACAGAAGCTACTTTTAATTCTTAAGATCTACGGACTGTGTATGTGAACGCGTTGACATGGACCAGAAAGCAGAAAGAACATTTTGTTGGTTTTCAACGGAAGAGTTCAGGTATTATTTCGGATCCGTAGCAATTATTTTTGGCGGGAAATAAATAGCCTAAAAGGTGAACAATGAATGCATTTCTACCTGCCTCCGTATTGTTACTAACATCCATTAAAACGGCGCAAACTTCATATTATCGTACTTCAAATCATTCCTCCTGGAATAAATAATAAAAACGAGTTCTGGAGGTCTTTACAGCAGGAGCCAAACACTTCCAGCTGATGCCGGATGATTTCAAGTCTTATGAATCAATAGATTCTGGATATTATCAGGATATCGAACGCATTCTTACTAAATCCGGTGTGATGATACGATCCACTCCCTATTCCTGAATACTTCAAGTACCGGTGTGTTGGCTCCACAAACCAACCGGCTGACACTTCATGAACTCACCGTACACCACAATCTCAGATCAGATTTCATAACCAAATTTCAATGTTGACAGCTAGAGGGCAACCAATCCCCACGTAAGCCCCTTCCTCCAGCATCTGACGCTAGAGAGACGGTCCATCATAGCTACCCAAGAACTCCCATTCAGCCTTTTCCTGCAGGCGACGCACACGCTGATCACGGAGCTTTCATCCTCTCGTATTTACGGCCGACGTAATCACTTAAGCTGATTACCCGGGTTCACGGAGGAAACAGTTTAATTTGCCCTGGAAAGATATGATTATGTCATCCCAATCGCTTTAAAAAAAAAAACAAGAACAAATTCATAAATCTCGGGGCATGTAGAGATGATTTTGTCTTGGAAGGCGCAAGCAGGTCTCAAATCATTCGCTGTCGCCGCCTCTGGCACGGTGACGATCCAACCAAAGGAGCATGGCTTTTGTATCCTTCTTTATACTCCTCTCTCTCCGCTCTGGCTGCATCTACTGTCCCTTCAGCGTGCCGCGAGTTCGCCAACGTTAATCTTTTCCCTCCCGTTGATACAACCTTTTCCCCTGCCAACTTGACGTTTGTGTTTGAGTTTTAAATGACAATTCAAATCAAACAAACAAACAGAAATCTGGAAGAGCAAATCAAAATGTTTTGTGTTGCTGAATCAGAAGCAGAGCCTGCGGTGGGAGGGCTGTTTACTGCTGTCAAAAAATGACCTTTGTGTAATTATTCTATGCGGGCGCGTGTGTGTGTGTGTGTCCCTGTGAATGACACGCGTGCCCTTTGTGCCCGTGCGTCACTGATTGCGAGCGTCTATATCACCTACGCTGAGCTTGAGAAACACTTAGCGTCATTTCCGATCTCTCCGGGCTGCCAAACCAGCGGGCAGAGAACTCTCGCACGCACTGTGGCGGACGTTCCTTCGCTAACCTCCCGAAGCCGGCCGCGATCCACCGCGTTTACTTTTTCCTCCTCATCATTCTTCCTCTCCCCTCTCCCCTTTCCCCTCGCCGTGTCCCCGCGACTGCTATTTGAGGCTCCCAGCAATAATCGAGACGACAGCACGGTGAAGGTCCAACGAAGAGTTAAGTGCTATTAGACGTATCATATTATTAGGCCCGCGCTCCAGAATAATATCTCCTTGCGGAATGGCAATATGACTACTTGTCCAACTGATGCACTGAAAGATAATCAGTCAAATCCATATCCAGGGGGAATGAAGCCAAAGCCTAAGCTCCCTTCAGCTGTGTCAAAGCTAATATCTTTATTTTGGAAAAGGGGGGGACTAAACTGAAGAATATGCAGAAGTCTACCCGAGGGAAAGTCTGCATATTGCTACTGTGACGTATTCTCTGAAATAAGGCTTTTTTTTTTTCGTGGAGGATTTCTCCGCTTAAGCGAAGAGACTTTGTGGGAGTATCTGCGTGTTACCATAGAAGAAGAAAGAAAAAAAGAAAAGAAAGGCCAAGTGATTTCATCCACTAGCGGCTCAGTGCAGGAATCGAAGGCCTAATCTTATCTCCATCGCTTGAGAGAGATCGATGGCTGACCTCGAGAAGGCATTAAGACGTACGGTAAATGGGATCCCGACTCTCCCCCTGCTCTCGCGTTACCCCTCCGCTCCACGCAGACGCTCGATCGCTAACTTTCGTGGGACCTGGCTGAGGGGGGAGGGGTCGTCGGTGGTACAAAAAACTAATATCCCAACCATTCTGAAGAAGATTCGGGGTGGTAAAAGGCCAGATTTTGTTTTTTTGCCCGCTCGTCTTTTTCACAAGCAGGCCAGAGCGGAGGCCATTATTTATTTGTGAGGGAAGGAAAGAACTACTGGCGCCAGTGAGATTTGATTTCAGTGGCAGAAATTGGATTAGCGGCCATTAAGGGCCTCCTCACACATACATTTATAATGCTGCGGAGGGGAAAGGATCCGTGGCAAGCCAGTGCTCTCTTTACTCACTCACACACGCCGGCAGCCCCTCCCGTCTGGGAGAAGGTTACAGGGGCTGACATCGCCCTCCGCCGCTGCTGATCTTTTTATTTTATGGGCGGGACACGCATGACCTCGAGCGACCAATAGTTCATTCAAGGCGTACAGGCCGGAGGCGGGCCAACACTTTGGATGGCGCAGTAGGGAAACGGTGCCGTAGGAGACCGCCGCGTTGACATGTGCAACGTGAAGAAAACATGCTGGTTTTTTAAAGTTTTTTTTGAAAGAAAAGAAAAAAGGGAAACTACTGCGGCAGAGACAGATGTCAAATGTAGGAAAAAGGAAATCAGCCTTTTTGACAGAGGTGGGGGGGGGGGGGGGACAATCATTTGCTAGAAAGTCATCCTGCCAACCGGCTGACAGGAGGCTCTCTGCACAGCGTCACTTAGCCCTAACAAGGTTACTTTGGATCGCACTCTTTCATTCACTCTTTGGTTACCTCGTCGTCGTCCCCCCCCCCCCCACACTCTGCTTACCATCACCGTGCTGCGAGGAGAGAGTGATTTAAAACATACGCATTCAGATTTAAAAAGCTAATGTTGGGATTAGGTCGGTCATTATTTTCTCATTTTATGGCAGAGCTAAAATACCGCGGGGAGATTAACAACAACAAAAGCAGGTTAGCTCACCGCCCGGCTCTTTGATGCTCCGTTTCCCTGACAATAAGTTAAAGCGAAAACCCTACTCGGGAGATTAACGTTTCCGGAGCGGAGAAGTCTCGGCGAAGAAAAAGAATGCATGACTGATACAGTGATTAATACGCCTGATGGCCAGTGTGGACAGCGTGCGTTTCTCTTTTTTTCCCTCCTTCCTCTGGTGAAGGTCAACGAGCAGCCGCAACCTGCAGAGGAAGGTCCACCGAACAGACGATGACCCCCGCACGCCAAAGTTCTTCTCCCCTCCGTCTCCTCGGAGTTCAAAGTCGCGCTCTGTTGCATTTCTCAACGCGGGAACGGCTCCCCTCGCGCTGTTTGGGGCCACCGCCTTCTGGCTCCGGCCTTCAAAAGGCGTCGCTCATAAAAAAGGTAGAAAAACCTTCCGTGACGATTGTTCAATTAGGCCAACTTCCAAAGAAAAGCTCAAAAAGCAAGTAATGGGCTTTCCAGAGCCGACTTTCTCTCCACTACACCTTCACTTAAACACTAGTGCTGTGTTTCAGAAATGTCGGAAAGTCGGGAATTACTTCTTCCTACTGTACTCGGAAAAATTAAACGGCCTAATCCCCTTCGGTCAGGATTCCAAGTCGGAAACTTGGAGGCCGGATTTCTCAGGTTTCTGAGGCCCACTTTGATGCTGGCATGTCAACATGGCACTGTAAGCCTTAAATACCTCCTCCTTGAGCCGACGGTCAGCGTTGCACTCGAGGAATCTCTTTAAACATCCGTGTGGCACGCGGTGTTTAACAAGTACGTTGAAAAGTGTCAATCAGTTCGTCGCTGCCCGTTGGAGTCGCTTTACGTTGCTCAACACTAAACAACTCCAAAGCCTTCTAAACCACGCATCACATCCTCCGAGGCGTTTACTGACTTTCAGGAGCTCAGCTCCCGTCCACTCAGCGAGGCTGCAGGGCTCGCACACCCTCCGGCTCTCGGCAAAACCAAGGCTAACCCCAATGTGGGCAAGTTCTGCTTTCACGCAATTTTGGGCAGGATGCTAATTCGGGAGTGAGCATGCATTATTCCAAGGTGGTTTGCCCTACTGCTAACCTAGATAAATAGCCCAAATGACCTTGTTTTGTGGCGTTGTGTATTTACAGTAGTGCCTTACCAAGTGGAACCAGACACAAACGGTTGTACGGCTCCCACAAAATGAGCTGCATAATGTTAATATTGGATTTTTATTTACGTCTGTGTGCCATGGCGTATTTTCAGCCATTCCTCCGGCAGTTTCGTGGCATGTTTTCTTTGTGTCTAAAAGCTGTTGTGATATTTCTGACAGAGTAGGAGGCTTGAGGCTTGATTCACAGGGTGTGTTTTTCCCCCACCTGGCTGCTCGGAACTACGATTTAAACAATGGGGCAAAACCCAATGCTAGACCTGCATTAAAAATGTATTATTTATTATTTGCCAACTTTTTTTTTTCGTCCAATAACTGCTCCATATCCTTTACACAAAGTGTTTCATTTAAACTTCACAGGAAAATACAGCAGGCCGTCTCTCCTAAACTGCAACAGGAGCTAGATTTCCTCGTCCCGGCGGTAGCGGCGGTTCAGCCATTATTTCTAAATGTCTGGTGGGGGTACCAGACACAGAAGAAGAAAATAGGTCTGACGGGTTCAATCACATGACACTAAATGGTTTCTGGGCGCCGACATCCTGCCAACACTTACGGTTTCCCCACTTCCTCTCGAAGCCGCCAAGATGTGACGCCGTGCACGTTAGCTGAAAAGCAGAAATCTCCGCGCTGGGCCGCCGCCGCCGTCCTCCAGCGACGAGCGGCCGTTTGAACGGAGGCCCGCCGTCGCCGTGACTCAGACAACGTGGAACGTGCCAGAGAGCGAGATTTCATACTCTCTCCTCATTATGCAGGCGCACAACTGATCATTATCGACTTTCGTTTCCACTAAATGCAACCTCGCTGTATCGCAGCGGCTTCGCACAGCCGATGGTGTCATGAGGTTAGCGTTCAGCAGCTTTGAAGCGAAACCGACATCGAGTGTGATGCGCCCTTCGAAACCGCGGGACTCGGAGAGAGAAGCGGCGCGGCCCCCCTCTGCGGTTCGCTATCTCCCCCCCGACTGACTCATCGACACATCTGGGCCTAAGTATATGGGGCTCTCCTGGCCCCGCGGGCACTTGGGTTAAATGAGGGATAATTAGCTTTAGTTGACTTTAATGAATGGCTTAATGTTGTGTTTCATTTCGGATGAGAACAAAAAAAAATTATATATATATACACAGCTCAGCATTTTTCAAAGGGAGGCCCACGCGCAGAGGCTGAGGCCCCGCTGCTAGTGTGGGACTGTTTGTTTTTGTATTTGTTGTGTGCACGGGGCGAGGCGGTCTGAGCTGAAGATAGCTGCAGCGTGCCGGGGAGCGGTTTCCAAATGTGGCCGAGGATCCAGAGATCAGGGGACCTGCTGGAATACACAGTAGCAAATTCATCATTCTAGTGGGGAAGCTACCACATATGTGCACTCTGTCTTTACTCCACGCTATAGGAAAAAAGGGCCACTTTGATTTCCATGTCCTCTATAGCAATATGATCCGCGAAGGCTTTGATAATTCCCACATGCTTTGATACAAAGCAGGAAGTGTCTCGCAGAGTTATGAGAGACGTTCGTCTTAGTTTCCGATAAGTGTATTGCGGCGGGATGATGAAATTAATCATTTTCAACCGACACGCGATCCCGCGTGGAGTTATTTGCTCTATTCAAGCTTCGATAACAAGCCGCTCTCAAGCTACTCTGATATATAACTGTCATCTGCGTTTCCACGTCTTCACACTGACGCTCGCCACTGCAGCTTAATGTGGTTCATTAGCTTTGCGGAGCCATTAAGAAGTACAAGCTAATAAAAGCTGGACTTGGCAGATCAGTTTATTGTCCTTTTACACACTCTACCGTGACAGCAAATCAGGCTTGGCATCCTTTGGAATTAAACGGTGGTGGTTCTCAACAAATCTTCTGTGTAAACCAGCCAGGGCACTTGTAAAAGCGCCCTCCTACGGACAATGGACCAGGAAAGCACATCCTGCAAGAGGGGTGACCTCTTCTTCTTCTATTAAACTAATATTTGGAACGCTGACTGTTTATCTGAGGAGGTGAATCTGTTGAGTGTTGTGTAAGCCTGGGCCACGAGTGGAGCTGCAGGGCCCTGGCTTGGGGGTTTACCCGGCTCAGCCCCCCCCTCACCCTCACGAGCCTCTCTGGGTCTTCACGAGCAAACTTTTGTCACGACTCAAAAAACAGGACCCAAAAGCACGACTCCAAAGTTCAGGGCAATCAAAAGGGTTTATGAAAAACAGAAAATCACAGCTATGCTTGAAAAAGACTTGAACAAAGTACAAAACAAAATCACAACTATGTTGGAAAAGCAAACCAGGACAAAAGACTAAACTATCAAGAAGGCTCAGGACGAGACAAGAGACAAGACGATCTGACACAAGACTCAGGTAGACACAGGCTTAAATACATGAGGAAATGGGGAACAGGTGGACACAATCAGGGGTGGAGCAGACAATCACACTAATGAGGAAACACCGGGGCAGGAAATAAAGTTTCTGAAACAAGAGAAGACAGTTACTACAAAATAAAAGCGGACATGGAAAACAGGACAAAAACTTCAAACTTAACATAAACGACAACTTTCTGCGTTACTCCACTTTATGGAGAGGAATAAAGTCGTTGTTAACTGATACTGTTACGCAAGGGGCTGGACGGTGGATGAGGGTTTTCGATAAAACAACTTGTAAACAATGTAAACTACTGGCAGGTAGTACGGAAAGCCTGTTAACTTTTCTCTGTCAGAGCATTTAAAGAGTTTGGAGAGCGGCGTCTTCTTCTTTTGGCTTTTCCAAAACCAGAACAAAAAAATATGAAGAGTGGCTTAAACAGTGCTCTAAATGTAAGCCGCAACCAATAGCATGACCAGCTTAATAGCTCATTACCTTGTAGCTGAGCATTAGGCGGAGAAGCCCATCATCACCGAAATAAATCAGTTTGTGGCGTTCCTGATTACCTAAAACATCCACTGTGTCGTGTGGAGTCCTGGATGCCGTCAGAGTTTCGGGTAATGTCAGCGATACGGATGATGTTAGCTATTGTATTGTTTCTTATCAGCCTTAGTATTCACGATATAAAAATTAAAAAAAGGAAAGAGTACGGCGAATACCACCATCTATTCCACGAATTGTGTCTCGATGGCGCCGCTTTCAGTTGCACTTCAGGCTGAGCAGGAGTGAGTTGGAGTCGTGTTTCCATTTAGAATGATATAGCTCTTTGAAATTAAATACCGCTGATATGAGGTTATCGTCGGGAAAACGGGAAAGGAAAGCCCGCCTCCTGCTTCATCCGATTGGCTGCCTTGGCCGAGTGTGACGTTGATGAGCGGTGCGCCTCCACGCCTCGCCCTTAAAGTTGAGAATATTTTAACTTTTTCGCACGTCTGAAAAACGCGCCATTTAAAAGGCGTGTCTAAAAGGCCGTACCATAGGGAATCAATGGTGATGGTAGCGACGCATTTTTCAGAGTCGCGTCTGGTGTGATCGAGCCCTTATGCTACATAGTTAAGTTGTCATTAGCTCAATTAGTCAGAGAAAAGTTATGTTGATGGTAAACCACTGTAAACCTCATATGTGCCCTGTAAAGCTGAGAGATTGCAGCTGTAGTGAGACAGAACCAGGTGACCATTGGTAATCCAGACAGTCGGCAACAACAACAGCAACAACAACAACAATGCGCGTTTGTGCGCCGAGTATTTTTGCACACGCTCCTCGTTCTCTAAGGTCACCTGGTCTGCATCCTCCTGGTCCCTGTGGGTCTAGGGGGGAAACGGGGGAGGATATAGGAGGAAATTGACCGGCATGATTCCCTCTTTATATCTCAGTCCCTTTATATCCGCCTTCGTCTCCTTGGAAAGCCCAGGAGGAAATCCCTCACATGTTTAGACACGGAGCACAACTGTCCCGAAACAGGACCAGACCCTAACAGGCGGGGGGAGCCAAGCTAAGTCAGACAGGCTTAGACACTAAAACAGAGACGGGGGCCATCAGGATCATGCCGCAATCCCCCCCCGCGCGATGGCCAGTGATGAGGGAATCAAGTCTGCCCGGCGGTTTTTGTTTTCTTTGATAACTCTGGAAAGTCGGCCCCCTCGTTTCCGTCTCCTCCGATGATCCGAAAAGAGTGCGCGTGCTTTTTGACAAAAATAGTTTGTTTGTTTTCTTAACGGAAGATCGAGTGGGAGGGCGCGTTTGATGTGTTCGCGGAGCTCCTGTTGCACGGGGAGGGAATGGGGTGGGGGGGGTGAGAGAGAGGTAAAGCCAATTCAGGAAGGGCTTGAGCCTCTCTAAGGCCTGCGCTGCATCAAACACTTTGTCAAACACCCGGCAGACGGACAGCTGAGTGGCTCCGACGGATCCCATCACAGACACGGCCAATGAGAGTCAGCGCCGCTCAGCTCCTCTGTCCGGCCAGCGCTCTCCCACCCTCATCAGTTAATCCCCCTTCGGCTCGCTCGAACACAAACAGAGGGCTTTGAGGCATATGGCAGACATTTTCTTATTGTTTTTCGCCGCGTATGATTACAGTGTAATTTCAACGGTCATTTCAGGGTCTCACCTCAAAAAGGCAGCAGGCATCTGTCAGAGATGCGGCAAAGGGGGGGAAAGGAATCGAATCAAAGGGATGCTTAAGCTCCCACTAATCCGAAAGAAATGTCCGAAGGCCCGACGGGATCACGGTCCTGAACCCTGCCACCCAGCGGGAAGGAGCACTTATGTTTGAAAGGGATTGGATACGGTACCTGGGAATGGGTCGGGTTTCATGACACAGACCACTCAATCATGTCCTGAGGTTTCTCCTTTCGGAGCCATCATGTTACATTCGCTCAAAAGGCCGTGTATTTCCCACAGACATCGGGAAGGTACTCGCCAAGCGCGAGCGTCTCAAATTGGGAACGGGTCGGCTAACCCGGAAAAAAAAATTTATGATTCAGACGCATAGTTCCTTTATAGTTACTATATAACTGGAATGTGCAAAAGTGGTCATGTCATATTTTAACTTTATTGTAAATGTGTTGACATGTACCAGGAAACCAAGCCATCTCCATTTAAAGGACTTCACCCCAAAATCAAAAACGCATACTTTCCCTCTCGCTTGTGGTGCCATTCATCAATCTAGATTGTTCGGGGGGGGGGGTGAGTTGCCGAGTGTTCGAGATCTCAGACACGACTTGTGGTGCTAGAAAATGACCCTTTTCGAAGAACCTCGACAGCGACGTCTCCTTCCAGAAATCACGAGCCTTGTCGGAACTACGTTTAAAAGAAGACACTTCCTGGTCACGACGATTTCTGGGAAAGAGACCGTCGAGCTGCTCGAGCGCCACAGAGCTTCTCTCCATTATCTCCGGCACTCACACACAACCAACCCGTCTTCATTGATGAAGAGCACTCGAGGGAAGAGGAGAAACGCATCATGTTGGCGTGAGCTGTCTCTTTAAGCTGAAATAACTAACCTGTGACATCACCCCTCGCGTTTTGCGTGTCGGTGTCAATGGGAGTGTGGCCTCTACTTACCACTATAATGGCTGTGTGATTAGTCTGCTGCCCCCCACCTCCTGTATCTGTCACTGTTAATTGACACACAGCCAAAGGCCGGCGGGTCTGTACTCGCTGCTTTGCGTTGCGTCTGCTCGCTCCGGGTCCACGAGTGGGTCAGAAGCCACATCCTCCCTCGGAATCAGCAGCTGTAATTAAACGCTGTGATGTCTCTGTGAAGAAACCCCCGCCAGAGATGGAGAACGAGAGGGAAGGAGGGCGGAGAGGAGCGCAGGGGGGCTTCTGGGGGGCTTCTGGGAGCAGTGCAACTGTGCGCCAGATGTTTTTTCAGGGCTCCCCCCTGTTCGGCTCCTTCGCCTCGCTTCTTTCCATCTCCTCCTCCTCCCAGACCACTGGCGAGCGAGGGGCTCCAGTGGACCGAGCGCTCGCCACGCGAACATCGCTCGCCACGCGAACACGGGGGTGTCATCGGAGCAGGGAGACGGGAAAAGGGCGCGGGAAGAGGGACGGGGAAGAGAGTCGATAATGCGGCGACTTGTTCTGCCTGTGGGGTCCGCTTGGCGGTGTCTATTACGCGTGTCTCACACGCTGGTTGCGTGTGCGTGTCCTCACCGGGCGGAGATGTGTAGATGAAAGTGTGCTCGGCCCACCGGAGAGCTGGCAGCCGTGTGGGGTTGGAGGTCTGGCAGACGAGGACGCATCAGACAGATCCCACTGCGACCGGCTCGTGTTATCTAAATATGAGGTGAGAAACCTCCACGCCGGGGGCCCTCTCCAATATCAGGTCAGAACGCCGTGGCCGCCGGACCGGAGCGGAAAACAGATGATGTGTTTGATACGGTAAAAAACATTCCTCCGTTCCAAGCAATTCCAATAAAGTATAAAATTCAGTGTTTTTTCCAGAATGTGATGCCTGCAGTGGAGAAACCTCCGTGGCTACATTTGGATCTGTCTCAGCGCACTCTGAATCCATCCTCATGAAATATTTAAA
The DNA here is from genome assembly GCF_029220125.1 of Pseudoliparis swirei. Lineage (NCBI taxonomy): Eukaryota > Metazoa > Chordata > Actinopteri > Perciformes > Liparidae > Pseudoliparis > Pseudoliparis swirei. The sequence continues at coordinate 20,436,530 of NC_079409.1, read as the reverse complement.
AGGCAGGTTTCAGAGCAGGTTTTACAGACGGCCGCCCCATGAAGCCGCTCTGTAAAAACTCATCAAGACATCATCGCATCGATTTCCCTGCTCAGCCTTCGGATATGAAATAGGGAAATCACCCGACTGTGCTCAGGGGGGCAAACCGACGTCTCCGGCTGGTAGGAGACATGTCATCAAAAAAGAGACCAAAAAGAGGTCCACGTGTGAGTCCAGCCCCGACTTCAAACGGTCCGTGTAAAGACACGGAACGTGACTCGATGCTGTAATATACATATAATAATCACAGGGCGCACAAACGGCCCGTCGAGGGAACGCTCGGCGTGGCCGCCGCGCTTTACGGCCCCCGACCGGGTCACCCGTGTTCCTCTCAGCGGCGGGAAATGGCTCCCGTTTACGGGGTGAGAGAACATGAAAACATTCCACTTCTGTACAGCAACTCACTTCTTCTTCCTCTTCTTCTTCTTCTAGCCCTCCTCCTCCCCCCCTTCCAGTTTGCTGCCGCTCTGTATGTTCGCGTCTGTTTTTGATGCCGGCGGTCCTCCTACGCCGAACAATGTGTGCGTGCCGGTTCTTCCGAGCTCAGAAATGAGCCCATCAGGATCGGGTTTTGTGTACAACCATGTGACTCGTGGTCCCCACGGGTGTGGGGGTGGTGAGGTTTGGGGGTGGGGTGGGTGGGGTTTCAACGCCAACTTCTGGAGATGCTTTTGACCGTCAAACGGACCACAGCGTCTCTGGATATTCGCATCCGCCGCTCGATGGGTTCGTTGGAGGGGCGGAACTACTGACGCCCGCTTCGCGACAAAGCGAGTCAAACGAATCGGAGGACTTCTTGCGCCTCGTGTTTGGAGAGGCGGTTCAGCAAAACCGCGACTCGACTGCATGGGCCAACGAGTGTGAAAAGAAAATGAAATGAGAACACAAAAAACACTTCCCTCACACCCCCTCCTCTTTCTTCCTGCTTGGAAAAGACCAGATGACAATAATATGGAGTATGGAGCCCCAGCGAGCACTGCTGACCCCTCCTCTCTCCCCCCCCCCCACGTTCTTTGAAAGGCCTCCACATGTTTACGGCTCATGCCTGTGGTATGACGATGGATTCTCCATATAAAAGCCAGCGGGATCATGGGGTGTTTCAAATATTGCTCTCTGAAGACAGTTGCTGACGAAATGACAGCAGCCATATTTATTTTGGTCAGAGATCAGGGGGCACTTAGTGGGAACTTAATCAGAGACACACACACACACACCTCCCAATAAGGAATTCACCCAGGGCAGAGAGGTGGTAATGACGTTCTCCTCCTCCTCCTCCGACGGACAATTCAACACGGCTCGTCTGCACGAGGGAAAATAAACCCATGAAGTTTGGTTCGAGGACATCGGCGTGAAGCAAGTGTTGAACGCCTGTCGAGAGCAGAGAGACGTTTTCTTTATCCGTTTAGGAGGAGATGTGAGACATAAGCACAGAGACGGAGGGGGGGGTGGGGGCAATGGGGAGCATAATCTATGGCGGGACTCTAGGGACCTGGCCAATGACAGGTTGATGAGTGTGATTCACTACAGCTCGATGCAAAGCTTCCAAAAGACTCTCTGTCATCTCAGATTTACAGTCTGTGTGTGTGTGTGTGTGTGTGTGTGTCTGTACAGTGTGAGGAAGTCACCCTTGTGTTTCTTCACAACTTGATTCCAATGAATGAATGTCTGGTAGGTGTCCGTGAAGTCCAAAGGAGACTTCTGAGGGCCCTCCCACCAGCTACTGTGTCGCCCCCTACGGAGCGGCCTTATTAAATGAAGATTAAGATGCGGCTCCGCCGGTCACAACCGGCTGCGGTGCGAGGCGCACATAATCACCGTGACAGGTCGGCTGCCAATTAGTGCTCTGCTGCCGGCCTGGGAAAACGCTCCTCGCTCCTCTCCCGCTGGCGGGAAGAAGTGATCCGGATTGTCCGTGATATTACCCGGGCCAGAGATCGCCGTTAATCACCGGTCGTCAGAAACCAGAGCCGGACTTGTCATCTGGGCACCAGCTATCTCTCTCTCTCTCGCTCTCTCCCTTCCACAAGTCCTGACTTCCCACAGAGCACACCCGGGGAACATTCATTGGAATAATGAGATAAGTACATTGGAGGAAGAGAAAAGGCAACGCTCTGTTCTCAAGCGCTCTGGGGAGACTTCAGAGCGGCGTCTCGAGCTCGATCGCCGTTTGGCTCGGACTCGCGGCACCGTGAGCTCCGCCGGGACCAGAAGAGCACGCTCCATCAATTAGCCTCGAGTTGGAAGCGCGCATCTGTTTCAGGAGGAGAAAGAAAGGGAAAGAAAAAGCTGGCCCGATGGAAGGCGAAAACACATCCAGAAATGTGTTTGGATGTCGGGTTTCCAAGGCTAACGCGGGCCAGACTCATATGTGATCGCACTGGCTGCATAACTAAAATACTCAGAAGTCGAACGCCATCTCTCGCCAGAGCTGAAACCCCTTCTGGCACGGCGAGTATAAACACCGAATCCGTGTGTGTCACACGGCCGGCTCGTGAGCGAAAGACCGCCGGCAACCGGAATGGTTGTCGGCGTGCGCGACAGACGAAGGCGGTCGAGCTTCCTCCACGGCGGATTTGAGGCAATCCAAAAAAAAATTTTTTACGGGAGCAGAGAGGCTTTTGGAAGCAGATGGTTCGCAGGCGGTGAGGACCAGGAGGTTCACGGCGCTGTGCCGATTCACCGCAGAGCCACACTGGGTTCAGACAGAACCTGGCGCGAGTCCCACCAGACAACCCCAAATCCTCCTGGGGGTCTGTTTCAATCACCGGGGGAGGATCTGGGTTCACTCCCCCCCCCCCCCCCCCGCTCCAGACTGTAGGTGCTTGCGGTGTAAAATAAACAACCGCCTTTATGTCATGTCAAAGGTCTTAAATACAGACGAAGACCCCGCCGGGCCTTCAGATGTCTCTCGCTGCGGAGGCGGGATGAGGCGGTAAGCTGAGTCCGGGCGGGTTTATCTTCCTCCGCACACACCGTGTATCAAACTTTGTTTATCCGCGCGGGATCTGAAATTGATGGCGGAGGAAATTGACTGGACATCCCGGCTACGCAAGAGGCAATTATCACAGCACAGTATAAACACAAAGTGCACACAGGAGTTATGACGGAGCGTATTAGTGGTGGCTGGATCCGAGCACGCGGATGACTGATGGGATGCAGGGCTTGGCCTCGATCGAGCCCCGCGGCAGAAGCCGGATTCTCTGGTTACACGCGGGGGATCGATACTCCCACGCAGGTCGCCAGCCGGCCAAGGACAGGTACAACGAGAAGCGACCCGCTCCCGCTTTCTTATTCTTCCTCCCTGCTCTCCTTTGGGGCAAACTGGACTGCATTGTTCTGGGGAACCGAGGTCTGAAACGGGTTTCTGTTGCCAGCTCCGACGGTCGCTTCGCTATAAATATTTACTGTTACATAACGTCGTATTGTAAAACTTCTGTTCTGGTTTTGGGGTCGACTTTGGACTTGGCAAAGCCTCCCGCCTTCTCAGATGGATCTACTTTCACCTACGGATCGACCCGGCGGAGCGACACTCATGGAACTCCGACTCGCAACCACAAAGACTTTTCTTCTTTTCTTTTTTTTTCCCGAGTTGCAGCGGTGCGTTTGTGTTGGACTTTTATTCCCTCTTAAATCCCAAATCAGGGATTATGTTAAGAGTTTGGAGGGATTTAGCATTTTTCGTAAAGTTGTTTACACAAGATCTGATGTCACTGACATGGTAGAAGCAGCTGCTGTGCAAAGATTATCGTATGGTGGGTGGGGGGGGAAAGGAAAATAACCAGATGGGTTGATTGACACAGAAAAAGAGCAACCAACCCACCCACCGGTGAATCTGGTGACAGGGGCTGCTGGGAAATCTCCGCTGGGAGCTCCTTAATGGCATCGACGAGGAACAGCCGAGCGCCGCTGCGTTATCTCTCACGCTCACCTTTCCTCTCCTCCCATCAGCTCAGAAGATGGAGAGGTGGCAGGGGGGGGGGGGGGCAGTCTGTCAATGATGATAGCGCCGGAGCAGCTATTAATAAAGTATCTTTATTGTTTATAGGCTGTTCAGAATGCCACTCTGGGGATCCGGATGATGGGAGAGTGTTTTACCGCCTCGAGGGTACAACGCACACGCCGGCCGAGCAGCCACGAGACCACACCTCCTCCCTCCTCGATGGTCTCGCGCATCTTCCATTGAAGTATCGTGTGCAAATCAAAATCAAAACAGATGGCCGAGCTCGAGAAAGATGTTCCATCGACCCCCGCTCCACCGCTTTTCATCACCACCTGATGGTTTAAATGTGATTGATTGCAACGGGAACACCTTTTTTTTTTTTTTTCTCCAACTAAATAATGCCGCAGGGATTTATTCTTACCGCCAAAACCAACAACCAAGCAGGTGAAATGATCCGCAGATCGTAAACCATGATGGCCATGGAAGGGTGGACATTGCGTATTAAGCCATGCGAGATTCATTGGATCGCAAAATCCAAACCGAAAACAAAATGGGCTTTCCAGATCTGCAGGTGGCTGGATAGATGCCTGTGTTCGGTTACACCGGCGAGACATCACGACCAGACGGGTCACTCAATGCTTTCCGCGGTCACTTATAATCAATTTTTTGTGTCGACGCCCGCCGTAACGTTGCGTGTACGGCTTCAAGTGCCGATCCGAGCCCGGTGCAGCCGCTGGAAAACCAACAAAGTTCCCATTTCTACATTTGCCAAACTTCTCAAGATTCCTCAAAATCAGCCCGACGGCCCGAGATGGAAATAGCGCCGCGTGTTGCGTCTGTCCGTGTGCTGCCTGCTACTTCAGGGACGGAGCGTGTTATCGGGACGTCGGTGTTCTGCCAAACGTCGAAAAAAACGAGAACAGAAAATGAATCCCAGCAGTGCGGATGATATACGGTGTTTACGCTCGTCGGCAACGTGTACGGAACGCATCAGACACGGTTTACACAGCTCGCCATTTTTTCCTCGTGATATTATCTGGGCTTTACTTTCCCTCTGCTCGCGTGCGTTTTACATATATGGATGAGGTCTCTGCCGACACACAGAGGGAAGACGAGAAGATCAATCGCCTGTTCTCCTAAACTGGGTTAAATGCGAGCCCGGGCAATTAGATGATCATTGCCATAAATAGTGTGTACCTACATGCCGAGTTCTCTTGTTTCCTGTCTCCATTTAATCCACAGCATCTCCATGGTATGCAGTCATATAATCCCATGCGTTTCCTAAACATTGGTGTCCGGTGAGAAGAACTGATCAAATGTCTTAAGCTCCATATGATCATTATAGGGAGGGCACTTCTTGTATTTATATTTCCTTCTGGGTATGAAAAAAATCCATACAATGAGGTTACAGTATTCTAAATTCTATTTAAAGACTCAGTTCACCACACTGCATTGCAAATCCTGTCGTATCAAGAAGTGGGGATCTATCGCTCCCTTCCAAAAGGTCACATAACAAGGCATTTCATGACGACCTCAGCCATATTGCAGCCCTTTTTTTGAACCTCCACATCCAGAGGGCGGCCGTGCTTTATTATCACAAAACGGGAAGTGATTATTTTACAATGTCAGTCGGTCGAGCTCCCAATACGACGGCACTGGATCTCCCCCCGTTCGGCTTTCGGCAGCTCGCCTTTCTTTACTTTTTTCACGTTGTATTTATTTGAACTGAAGAGTGTTGCGTTTCACTGGCTTTTGCCAAGTGGGGATTTTTCACTCGCGGTCGAGCGGCGGGGGGAATTAACAACACATGCCCGAATCTGAAATGTACCTTTATTAAAACGGGGGCCACCGCGGCACTTCACGAGCCCGGAGGAGTCCTAAGACGCACACGCGGCGACACGTTTACACGCCACTTTTTAAACCACACGGGGACGCATGTCAGTCACTGGATGTGGTGGTTCTTTCAGTAAGACACGGGGAGCCTGAAGATGAACGGGTCTGCTATGCACTTTAGACCACCTCCCCATTGGGGACTTCTCGAGATTGTCAGTAACCATGCGCAACAATGCCGCATTTTTAATTAAAAAAAGGTCATAAAGTTTCTTGGAAAAGGTCAAGCGGGCACGGGGTAAGTGGCGAGGCGGCGCTCGGGGGGGGGGGCGGGGGTTGGCGAGGTTTTCCCCTGACAAACGGCACGGGGCTTTAGGAACTAACCGTGCCACGGAATTACAGTTTCCAACCCAGTGAGCGGCGACTGTCGCGGTATAGTGTTGTAATACGAGTAAACATTTGTTTGAAGTTTATTGACACTTTTCCTCACTTCACTTCATCCAACACTCCAAAATCCTCGAGGTTAGAATATTTTCCTCTTTCTGTTAAAACAATGTTTTTTTCTTCTTTTTGAAAAGCCTGAATCTGCCTCTGTAATTGCTTCCTTATTTTGCGATTTAAATATTTACGCTTGGCCTTTTCTAATCCAAAGTTTATAAGAGAAATATAAGTGCATCAAGGGGAAATGTATTTATTTTAAAAGCACTGCTAACTGAGGCCGTCAACCACCAAAATGGTGCATTTGGATCGTCTAAAAGAAATAGTTTACTTTTTGAAGAAAAAATATATTTCCCTTTGCTTTATTCACACCGAGAGAAATTCCAGAATTGACTTCTCATTTAATGCACCGCAAAGATCTCTCGAGCCGACGGGAGGAAACAGAGACGGCCATTGAGGAAACCTGCAGTTCGTACTTTTGAAGAGTTCTACTGGGGAGGGGAAGGAGGGAGAGTGTGTGTGTGTGTGGGGGGGGGGGGGGATGTACCTCAGAGAGGGAGAGATGGCTCGAAAGAGGACGCCGTGGAAAAATACTGATATTTCACACACGGAAATATGACCGTGCACTTTTTTTTTAAACACACACAGACGGTGAAAAAACAAGAGCTGAATGGAAGGTACACGGGTTACATGAAACAGGTGTAACAGAGGGGGAGAGAGAGCTCCTGTGGGAGGCGGGGGCTGTTTTCTTTAATATCCACTAGAGTAGTGTATACGCTCTGAAATGGACGTTGTCTCTCTCACACACACACACACACACACGTACAGTATATGTCTGTATGACATCCTTACCTCTCCTGCAGTGCCTCATGGCCATTTTGCACATCCTGGACTCGGCGATGGTGGGACAGGGTATTGTGTCCTTGGGCGGTTTCTTTACAATGTGCCGCGTCCGGGTCTCCAGACCCCACTTGTAGCCACAGGTTTTGTTTCTCCTGGTGCAGGCTCCCCATTCGCTCCACTGGCCCACCTCGCAGCCCTCTGCAGGGGAGACACACAGAAACAGTGAAACCACAGCCGAGTGCTTTAATACGGAGGCGACGCGGCTTTACCGGGATGCCAGAAGCCCTCTGTGTGTGGTCCCAGTTCAACAGGACACACGGAGGAGTTATAGGATACAGTGTACAGGTAAAGTAGGATGGAAAAAGAAAGTTTTTTTGTACATATTTGTGTTGTTTCACGTACCTCCACACTCCATGGTGTCCTCCAGCGGGGCAAAGCCCTCGGGGCACTTCTCAAAGCAGCGCCCTTTGTGGAGGTAAAAGCCCGACTTGCACTTGGTGCAGAAGTCTTTGCTGAAGCAGGACTCGCAGTTGTCTATCCTGCACCCTGGAGAAAGGAGGAGAGAGACAGAGGGGAAAGTCGTCAGGGTGTGAGCAACCCTCTCATCTGGAGTTGATCGAAAGCTGAGGGGTTTGGGGAAAGGGGGGTTTCTTGAAAGGTTCATGTTGTCTCGCCCGGAAGAAACAAAACAAACAAAGCTGCCCCCCCCCCCCGGTATCATTTCTCTCCGGGGGTTTCAATGCGTGTTTCGCCTGTCAGATATTTAATTTTTCATCTTCCTCTTCCCTAGTTCTCGAGCGAGCACATCGACGGTGTGAGAGAGAAAAAACAGGAACAACAGCGAGACAGTGAGGAATCGTGTCACGCTGACCTCTTTCAACTCAATCATCCAACAGCCTTCAATGTTTTCAACTAATGGCCGCGCTGCGACCAGAATAATACGTCCCGTTAGGGCCCTGAATAATGTCCTAAATACGCTCCACTACCACTCCACGCCGCTCCGGTCTGTGTCGGAGTGCATAACTGAGGATTACTGGGGAGTCCTGCTTTCATTAGGAGGGTGAATGATGGCTCGTGAGCCATGGCAGCTGTGCGGAGGTTCTGGCCACCATATGAGGAGGGGGGGGGGAGGGGCAGCAAAAAACGCGGCCTCGCCAAACTAATGTTGACGCGTTCGGTCGGCGACGACACGCCGCGTGGCGCGTTAGCTAAGGAAAAGGCGCGGCCCGAGGCTAACGTACGGCGTTCCTCAGAGGCTCCGTACGGGCCCATTTGACCAATGTCCAGATCCATGACCTTGCGGCCACCGTCACCCACCGCCTGCAAAGCTGCTCCCCAGGTAGAGGGTGTAATCCGCCCTGTGCCGATCCCGTCTCAGAGGAGGGGGGGGTGGGGTGGGAAGGGGGGCGTGATTTTCCCCACATGTGAGCGTGACGGAGCTCTTTTATCTGTGACCCTTGTTCTCACAATCACACCCCTTAATTACACCATCTCCAGCTAACCATCAACCTCCTCCTCGACATTCCTCCAAAACGAGGGGGTCCCTCCCCGCTTTACTTTGAACCCTAAAGTATGGCCTCTGCCCACTCACTCTGGTCTCACGCTTTCCCGACCAGTCTAAACAAACCATGGACACACATACACACACACACGCACAAACACACACATACCAATCAGATATGGCTTGAGATACAGACCCACTCGGGCCCCGGAGCTGTACTCCACATTCTGAAACATGCAGATAAACTGACTTTAAATCACTGATGTCGTTGGTAATTTCCTGTGTTCTCACAACATGTTGTTAATTGAGTCATCTGATATTAATCATCTCATCTCTGTATTTTATTTGTTACGTTACATCTCTCGACAATATTCCTCGGATCTCTGGAGTTACGCATTGCTATGGAGATTTAGGTTTGGAATGTGTGAGTTGTTAAGAGAGGCAGAAATGCATTATGCAGTCTTTTTTTCTTTTCTCTTGTAAAGCCCTCTGCACCACATCCATTTCGTTCTGGGTGAAACCCAATCGGTCAGGCTCGGGTTTGATCCAAGTTAAACCCAATATAAGGAGCAGGCTAATAAATCACCAGGCTAATTAGAAACGTAACTACGTGTTTACCCTTCACACTTCCCAGGCCTGACTTTTAGCTCCTAAACAAAATATTTAAAATATATAAAAAAAGACAAACAGAGCAAACAAGAAACATCTGGCAGTACTTTCAAGCTCCAGAGTTGTCGCGCAATCCTCCGTTGTTGACCGTAAATTTGAGCATAGCAGCTTTGCTTCGGCAGTAGCGCTTGACGGGGTCTTCTGATTAAAACGCGACCGAAAAACGTTGTTTTCTAAATAGAAGATAAGTAACAATGTCGCTCTGTGAGATGGATGAGGTGGATGACACATCAATGCGGCTCCACGGGAGTGAGAATGCAGGGAGGCAAAAACCGGAGGGTCAGAGGTCGCCGGGGAGCGAGGTGGGTAGGAAGGGATCACTGTGACAGACATGCATCCCTCTGTCGGGTTATCTGGCACACAAAAAAAGGCTATCTGGGACCGCGTGAGCTATCTGACACTGGAGAAGCTCCCACACTGACCAGCGGGCCGAGCGAGGCAGCTCGAGCAGCAGCTCCAGAAACCGATACAGGGCAGTGGGTTCATTCTCCCAGCAGGATTAACCTCTGGACCACCTTTGAAATCTCCATCTAGGTGCATCGGGGAGACTTAATGAGAAATAATGAGATCATCAGATCCCATGGAAGGTCCGGTGTTGCTGCGACTTAAACGCATTATCATCATTATCTGCCGGCCTGGCGGTGGCCCTCGAGTTACATCACGAACGCAGGAGGAGACGTCTCGTGTTTCAGCTCTAAAAGGGTAATTTCATAAAAAGCTGCGGGTGAAGTGGCACAGGTCGCGCGTTTTATAGCGACGTCGTCAGCGCCGCGGCAGTTCCACCATTACCCGTATTGTCATGACTTTTTTTTTTCTTTTTTTGCTGGCCTTTTACACTTGCAGTTTATGTGGTTTGCACGTCAAGTGCATTTGAGGTTGCGAGATGAGTCACAGAGCATCACTGATGTCCCTCAGCTGTGGTCTGGAGAGGGAACGCGCCGATTTTATCGCGGACACGCAAAGCCTCCAGTCAGCTTCAGTCAACTTCTGTTCCCCCGCAGGCTCACAGCTCCCAGTGAAATCACTCTCTTTATTTACATGGTGTATAAAAAAAGGGAATTTAAAAAAAACCTCTGTGGGGACGAATCGCGTTTTTTTCCCCGCGTTATCTCAGCCGGAGGAGATAGATAGATAGATATATATATACTTTATTAATCCCCAAGGGGACATTTTTCATCACAGTAGCAGCACCAATAAACTAAACACACAAGAATACAAAATTAAATATAAAATACAGGGATGAAAGATATAGATGTATACAAGAAGTATACAAAGTAAAATATAAAATAAAATATATATATACAACATATATGCATACACAATACAATACTAATGACTGCAGTGTAAAATTAAATTAAATATAAAAATATTAAATATAGGAGGGGGGGGGGGGAGGTTGCGAGATCAGCCTAGAGAGAGAGAGCTAACCAGAACCAATGTTGCACAGCAGGAGTGTCCATGTCATTAAAAAAAGGCCTGGCACTGCGAGGGGGAAAACAAGCCCCATTTTTCCATCCCTCGGCTCCAGGCTGAGCGGAGTGGCTCTGACCTACTCCCTCTGGGCCCCGGCTTTGGCTGACTTGGAAGCTTTGGCTTGCTCGCTGCCACCCAGCCGTGTCGCGTGGAGCTGCGGATGACAGGGAGTTCACGGCAAAGGCCAGACAAGCCGTGTTCTTCTTCAAGTCCCTCCGTGATGGTTGTTTTTTTTCTCCAGCTATGAGCTCCTCCACGTGAAGCTGGGGGTGTTGCTGTCGATCGGCTTCCCCCAAAGAGAGAACGCCGATGACAGATGTGTCAGCGGTCCTCCGAGCTTCTTCACTCCGATGTGCCCTCGACCTTCCCTCTTTATCTGCTCCCCCAGCTCCAGTGGACACACCGACAGCTCAAGCTTTTTTAAGACAGCGGTCAAGCACAGACACGTCCACTCACACCTTACAGCGTTCGGTATGAAATGGAGAGTTGTGAAAAATAACCCGATTCAACTCCGGGCTCGGTTTTGATGGGTCCATTGTGTTGTCTGGCAAATCTGAAAGTTAGTAAAGCTGTGATGATTGAACGTCTCTCGGTGAGGCCAAAAGCAACTGGTCTTCTTGTTGGTTAGGCAATGGAAACGGCCACAAGCTCCGAAAAGGGAGGAGTCGAACGAGAGACATGGAGAGGCTGCCAGCTAAAGGTCGCAAAACCCATTTTACGGTCCTTTTTAGAGCCTAGGTACCAATTTGGCCGGGACCCACGATACACGGCTCTCATCCACCTCCAACCCAATCAATTCTCTTGATGTACTTGAAAACTGAAACGATCTTGGAGAAGTCACATCCAATCGCCTTCAACTTCCAGCCCCAAATTGATGTGACAAAGTAGAAAGACATAAAAACAATTAGAATTGGCAACGGCTTTCCTGCAGCATAAGAACTGCAGTAATAAAAAAAAATTAATTACCTCTGACAGAGGAGTCTCCGGTGGCACATTAGACTGGCACTGACTGAGATGTGATATTTAAACCACACTTCCAGGATATTGGCGAAGCCAGGCCTCGATCAGACGGGTTGTTGGTTGTCAGTGAACTCAGCTGGTGTTTCTATGTGCTTGAAAGCCCGCTGCGGTGGGATAGGGTTGGTGTCTGGAGTGAGTGTTAGTGTGAGTGTGTAGCAGCGAGGGGTCATAATACTTCCATTCTGACCCTCTCAACACTTTCATTCTTCAAAACGACAGCTCTGATAGTCGCCTTTTAGCCCATAATTCTTTCAGCAAGAAGCCCGTCTGATACAAAATGACAGAATATGCTTTGGCTTGGGAAAAGTATGTCAAAACCGAGGTATTATGAAATGTGACTGAGGCCAGAGCACGACTGCACCGCATTCACGGATTTGGCTGCACATGAAGCGGCACACTGTGCGACCCGTTGCTACAAATCCTACGACGCGGAGCGGTCGGGTTGACACCCGCAGAGCTCGTCTGGGCAGCTGATAAGAACCCCTGTGGATACCGCTGGAGTTACTGCTTACGGTTTATGGCTCGTATCAGCCCGTCCATTTGCTGCTGAAAGGAGATCTTGCAAAACAGAGACCCGATGTAACCTAATAATAAAGCAAAAAGGCACTGCTAACGAACCGGCTACACCCGAGGAGTCCCACATATCGGGCTGAAGTGTGGCTGTCATGTTTTGATATGTTGCGGAAAGTATAGTTCCCACTGTTGTTGGCTCAAGATTATTTTTAATGTGGGGGAGAGACTCAAGAACGGATAGCTTTTCATTTTATAATCATCAAGTGATGCACAGTTTCTCAAGTAGTCATGATACATTTAATATTATTATGGTAAGGGCAATAAATGACTTCTTTAACTAGACTAAACTTTAGGAATGCTGATTTCTTCGCAAATTGCATTACTGAACGATTCTCTATGATTGCATAGAGACATCCTAGAGTTGACCTTTTTATATACAATTTGCCTTTTTACTTGTATTATATTGAGAGCCGGCTGTAAGTGTGTATGTTTCTGAATAGGAACATGGCCTTTTGTGTTGTCGCCCGTAGTTCAAAGTCATCAAGGTTAAAGTCTTTTAACCCTTGTGTTGCCTTAGGGTCATTTTGACCCGAATCAATATTACACCCTCCCCCCGCCTTAGGATTAATTTGACCCCATTCAATGTTTAATGTGGTGTTCTTTCGGTAGTCAACAAACAAACATAAAGTGCCTCACACTTAAACTTGGAAAACAATATTAATTCTAATAATTTTCTGGAGGTTTTAATTGCTGGCGTCAAATTGAACCCAAAGGGTAAAATATGTTAGTAAATATAAAGGTAACAGGAGAGTGAAACATTGAATCGGGTCAAAATGACCCAAAGGCGGGGGGAGGGTGTAATATTGATTCGGGTCAAAATGACCCTAAGGCAACACAAGGGTTAAAGTAAATTGTAAATTGTTTCTAAGTGAGACTGTGATAACTATACTGCGCCCCAATTCAGACCAGAAGGGTCTTCAGGGCTGACCCTGCTCCACCTTCCCGAAGAAGATAAACTACCCTCACGAATACCAAACCTGATGCATTCAGAGAATCAACTCAGTCATAAATGTACAAACCAGTAGGTTGACGCTAATACAGTCCGAACGTATTACGGGAAAAAAATACATCACACAGTTGACGTTTTAGCCAAACATAGAGTCTACAGTAAATTATTCCTAAGTGAGACTGTGATAACTATACTGTGTCCCAATTAAGCCCAGAAGACCTGCTCCACCATCCCAAATAAGATAAGTGAGGAGTCGGCAGGAGGTCAACGGCCGTGTAAAAAGAGGGTAATACAAGGCGTAATAACAATGTGTGAGTCAGCTGCTACTCCGAGAGGCCCCTGAGCATGCGGCCATAACTGGCCACCCAAAAGTTCTGGCCACTTCTCTGCAGCAGAGTGCAGGATTAGCCGTGGACGGACACAGAGGTGCACGGTCACACGCGACCGATCGCATGATCCTCCTGGCGGAGATACTAATTCGCGGTATTGCGGTGACCTTTTATCGGTCGAACGCGTCATATCGTTAGCTCCCAGAGCTTCTCTCCCACCAGGCCTCTCTCTCCCACCAGGCCTCTCTCGGTCACATGCCTCGGGCGGCCTTTCAGAAAAACACCAAAAGTGAGGTTTAAGCTCGCGGCTGAGCGTAGAAGCCTCTTGCTTGTCGCGCTCTTGTTTTCCTTTACCCAGGCAGTCCACACAAAAAATAAAATAATTCTTGAATGAGATAAGATCACTCAGACAAACGCTGGAGTAATAATAAGCAGCTGCTCCCAAAGTTACTTCAGAGCCCGCGTTTAGAAAAAAGACCTTGCTAACGGAGACGTGACGCTACGCTGCGGGGCCGTCTTTGGGAACCAGGAGCACACGGCAGCTCTGACACCTCGCCATCGTTTGTCCACTGTGCTTTTGAACTCTTGCGTCAAATCTCACAAATCATATTTACCGACTTGACGATTAGCTTCCAACCCAGTGAAACATCCGCTCATGTGTACAGTTTAGTGAAAATGACATGCGGAGCGCAGCTGAGAATGAGGGAACTGGATTAGAGAGCTGCGATCACTTCAAAGTAGGTCTGACTCTGAGATCTGATGCTACGTGACAATACAAGATGTTGCTCTGTGAGCAGTCGGTACGTAGAGGGATTCAGATTAACTTGCCGCACACGTCAGGATGGGTTAAGTTTAAAACGCACATGGCATGGGGATACCGTGGTTAGGCTAGCAGGGTTTATATTAAAAAAAGAAAGGAATCTTTACCAGAGAACAAGATATCTTTCTCTTCCAATTCTCTGCGTCGTGAACATTGGGTGACACGACTGGTACCGATTATAAGAGAAACTGAGAAGGGATCAAACCCTTGTTGGATTCCAGTGCTACCTGTTCCTGCGCAGCTAAATGTGAGCACGCTCAGATTTCTGGGTACAGACGTTTTATAGACCATCCACAAGCTCGCAAAATGCAAATGTTGGGTGATGCAGCTTTGAAATGCTTTTCATTTTCATAATCAAATGGAGCCAGCGGACGTACGTACATCTTGGTCGACAGCGATTGGCTGAGCAAAATTTATCATTTTTTTTGTGTGTGTTTTTTCTGCGGTTGCTACATGCTCACATTATTGGGCCTAAAAGGTCCAGACGCTTTCCTCTGGGTCTTGCGTCTGTCAGTAGTTTGGCTCAGGGAAGCAAATGAGTTAAAGTTCCTCTCTGTGTTTTTTCATATGAAACACTCAGCCAACACCTCGGGCTCCGTGTAAAGCTACAAAGGCTCCCCCCTTTCTCCGAGAGCAAATTCCATGTTACAATAAGGTTATGAGAACAGAGGAGGAGAGGTAGCGTTTCACTAATTGAATTTTTTAAACATATTCATTCTTTAACGAGAGAGAGCACGTCAACGTTTGTTTTTTTTGGGGGGGTTTTACAGTAAAACATCAGACTTCAGAGTCAGAGAGCGAAGGTATGGTCTGTCTCAAGTTATTAAACCCTAAAACATTATTTTAACCGAAAGATGTACGGTGAAAAATAACATTTACTTCTTTTCCTGCGAGCCGCAAGAGTAACAATGAGACTATTATAAGACTATTAGACAAATACCTAACATTGTTTTTATTGCTGAAGCCATAATTAAAGGCGAGCCAACTTTGGAATTGGATCATGTTTTCCTTCCTCGCGGATACACTACTAATCCTCAGGATTAATGCTTCACCGCTCTTAATGCTTTGTTTTGTTCTTATCGAACTTCAATGAATACACAGTTCTGTGGACTCTTCAATTGTGACTGGCTTTCTGTTCAAAGTCAAAAAAAGTACTCTGGCTGCCAATAAATTACACTGTCTGGTGAAAGTTTCGATCCACAAGCCAAAAGAAGTTAAATTTCATGCCCAAATGCAAATATATACTCATCTTTGTGTAGTTCAGATGATATTGAATGACATGGCCAAAAGGGCCGGGATTTTACATGTTGCGATACAAGTCTCTAGGTTTGGCCGACTCTTCTTAACTTTGTATTTGCGTCTGGATTTTCAGCCTTCAAACATCCCTGTGACTGTGTAGGATGTTGGGCATTGTATAACGGGATTGTTAAAGAGACATGAGAAACAGTTTGCGGCTCAATCCCCAGGGAGGCGATGCTAAGAAGATGCTCCACCTGTGAGAACAGATGAGCCGTCCAAATACTGGAGTATGTGTGTCTCCCCTGGATAATTGACAATATATCATGTTTTGTGGGGGAAAAGGAGGGAGGTTGAGTGGGTTGGCGTGTTGGGTGTCTGGGGATGATAGGGTGCTGGGAGAAGGAGGGAAAAAAAGTCAGCGGTGTGGGAGATGGGTGTGGGGGAGGCAGGGTGGGTTAAAGGCTTGTGGGGGAGGCAGGGTGGGTTGGAGGCGTGTGGGGGAGGCAGGGTGAGTTAGAGTCGAAGGGTACTTACTGGAGCACATGTTGAGGTCGGGGCTGCGCATGCCGTAGTATCCGGCCGGGCAGTCGTGAAGACACTCCCCGTACTGCCTCATCCTCTCCCTCCGCAAAAACAGGAAGAGCTTCGGCTGGCAGTTCACACAGCCGTTGTCCCTGGAGCACACCGAGCAGCCTTTACAGATGGGGTACGTTCCATAGCTCGCTGCAGGACAAACACAGGAGCAGCAAAAAGGGGATTAACAAGACAGAAGTAAACATGTAAAAAGGTGTCGGCACAGTTAATTAGCATGTTGAAGAGTCGAAGAGTAGCCGAAACCCCCCAACTCTCCCCACACACTCTTTATGTAGCGTTCGGAAATGACAATCCTCTCGGTGCGTCGATTAGCCAGTTTCTTGGTTTTATTTCTGTCCAAACTTTATCACTCTATTCAATTTCAATTTTGTATGTACAAACAAGCACCCCCCCCCTCTTTAAATGTGGTTGTTTCAGACACATACTTCTTCAGTTGACTCCAGCCTTTAGCTCTGGACAGCCTCACAGGGACACTTTGATGGGAATGTATCGGCTCATGCATCTACCAATGAGAACGATAACGGTGTGATTTGTCCCGCCTTAGCAGGTGCAACCCGAGCTAACGGGAGACTCGGGAAGATGTCGCTCAATTAGTCCTGAGGAGAGGTCTAATCAGCCACATTAACTGAAAACACCTGTGTGGGTGTTCAGGGGCGTTGAGGCAAAATGGGAAAAGCTGCCCGACAACTACTTTTTTGTTCAAGCTATCCCGGCCCCAAAACTTGGCAGTGACCAAAACAAATGACGTACTTGTCAGTGACCTAAAAATGACCAGTGACCGCCAAATAAGAGGACAACAACGTTAAAATCTAAATACGTAATTCCCAAACAGGCTTTGCTCGTTTCATGTGGGTTTTTTTCCACATTGCCTCGCAGTTTCCTGCTAGCTGGTGTGACATGAACCCGGTAACAAGAGGATGTATTTTGTGTCAGCGCCATTGTTAGTTTGTGCTCCAGCCACATTGGAAAGATGCTAACATGGTGGTTCAGAAGACTGTTTACTCTGCAGTAGAACAGAAAAGCAAGACTTCTTCCATCCCTCATATGTGGACGTCCCTGACTTCACCCGATGACGAGGACAGGATGAACCTGGAGGCAACAGACTCGACTGTGGGGGGGCTGACCAGCAGAAGACAAGCCGAGTACAAGGCAAAAACCAAAACAACCATAATAGATATATCAGCGTGGATATTCTCTAATTCATAGTAAAAATGTTCAATTCAACAATTTGTCATTCATGCAAACTCTGGCTCCCCTCTCGACGTTCGAATCCATCGGTCATGAATGTGAATATTGCATTAATTCTGGTCAGATCTGGCCCCCTGAACGATTGGGTTGAGACAGCCGATGAAAGCCCCCGAAAACCGCAGTGGCTCTGGCCTCGGCTCCAGTTGCCTGGGGAAGACAAAGGGGCCAGTAACAAGACGGTCCATTCCACTATAAGTAACTCTCGCTGTAGACTCCTTAGCGTCCCGTTTGCAGGAAAATGTCCTTGGGGCGAATTTCTCCAAAACGAGAAGACACTTCAGTTGATCTAAGCCGCGTCTTGAATATCACAAGCCGGGAACGGGTAGTGGCGGCGTTCTACCACAATGCTTAATAAAACACTGTGCCGCAATACTGCACAAACCCCGGGAGACGGAGCAGAGCATCGAGGCGTTACTGGCTGTGGATTCCCCCCCCCGCCCCCGAACAGATTCACCCAGGAGAAGGGAGCGCTAAATTGGCCCAGTGCAAGCATCCGTTTGTGATCATGTGAAAACCAGTCAGCGACTGTCAAGACTTTTATCATCTTTTTTTTCCATTTCTTTTATTGGTGTGCTGGGAGTTTGGTCTTCAGAGAGAGGGATGCTGGCTTTGTCAAGCTGTACTCCTCCTGAAGCCGGGGCGGGTGGAAGTGTGATGAAGTGCTAATTAGAATGTGTCTCTGATGGTCTTTAGGTCTTCACAGCGACACCCCATCGATCACGGAGGCTGTACGTCGCACAGACCGGGGATTGTTCATCTCCAGTCACCATTCCCGTATGACACGGCTGCTCGAAAGCTCAGATGGAAAATATTGTGTTTTAGGTTCGACTGTCAATCCCGTGTCTAAAATAAGGTTTCTTATTTCAGTTGCACCGATGCAGGTTGTTTCTCAGTTCAGGCCCTACTCGGTGTGGACAACTGGCTATTGTGCAGATGGGTTTTTCTCTGATTATAGTTTTTAAATCAATTGCAGAAATAATGTGCAAGCAATGATAATTGTATATGCATTCATAAAGGTGTTTACACATACATTAAAATAAATTAAAACATGCTCCATGTCACTTTTGATTAAAAGAAGAAATAAAAGCTGTTGCAGCTGTATCAAAAGTGTTTCACTTTGCACCACAAACAGAATTTATCAAATATATCTCGTATTTCATTGCCAATTCTTCCATTCAGTAAAAGTAGACTGCAACATTAGACCAAACCTCATACTTAACCGTGTATTTCTCTAGGATATACAGTCTGGGTGTGTTTACAGGAAACTGACATACACATTAACTTGGTCACATTTACTCCCTCAGCTCTTGCCAAACTCGAACACAACACTGACAGGAAGGGAAAGCCAACTTGGCAAAAGAACTGTGAAGCTGGAAAGCTTATTTCTCCCGCCCGTTACGAGCGGGCTCGACTCTACAACTAGTGACAGAGCGCTAACAATGCAGTCCTTACAATAATAGAAACCTGAAATCGAGGCATGTGGTCATCGTAGATCCCTGGCCCGTCAGTCAGCAGATACATTATAGTCGCTGAAAAAGGTTCCTCGTGACCCTTTGTTGTCAAACATTTGTTTTGCTGGTTGCTAATCTCGCAGTGCACGGACAACATGAGCACACGGCGTTTGAATGCAGCAGATCCCACATCCTGGAATTAGGGTACGATGGGGGGGCGAATTGAAAAGGCTGTCTACGGTGCAGAGAAACTCTTTTGGTGCTGATCTTGGGAGATTAGAGTGTGTGTGTGAGTGTGTGTCTATGGAAAGGTTTGGAGGTTCAGGCCACAGGTATGTCAGGAAGGAGGCCACAATTCACAGTGTCTGGAGCAGCGCCGTCCAACACTACCGGCATGATGTCGAGTGCACTTTACATCAGTCTGTCGACTGCCACAGGTTTCATCCATTCTTAAAGAAAACACTCATTCGTATTAATCCGATTTTTTTTTTGGGAGATGGGAAGAAATATGAGTGTGTCTCCTTCTCCGGCAGAATTGTTAAAAAAGAAGAAGAAAAAGCAGACATTTGTGGTTAAAGACCTTTTTGCCCAAGGGTCCTTCATTGGCATGAAAACTGAAAAGTGTTTGCCATGTTTTTAAGTGGCACTAAAAGAGGAGAACATCAAAGGGAAATGGGTTCTGCGTTAGTCCTGAAGTCTCGATAGATCATTGCAGCTTAACCTAATTTGGCATTGGTAATGTTTCGTCTCTCTCAAAAAGCAGACGCATTCAAGCCCGGTCCATCCCAATGATAACTGGGTTTTGACACTTGCTCGACTGCCTCCCTTCTTCCTTCCCTGCTGATGTAAGGCCTCGGGTCGCCTCGCGTTTCTTCTGTCAATCACGTCTAACCCGAAGTGACCAGTTGCACAGAAAGTGATCATAGTGAAATTAGGGATATCATATGTGTTGTTGTTTTTTAAACGGGAGAGGAGCTCATTGTGCCACTCCCTGCACACAACCAACCAGATTGACGTTTACAGTTTCAACCACAGAATACATATTATGTATAGCGGAACAAATCCGCAGGTCCTACTTCTGACATCAAACTGAAAATTAACCTCAAGTATTGTATTTACAAAAGCCAAGGTCCAAATGAAGTTTACTGAAGAAGCCTTTGCACAAATTGTACAAGACAAAGACATGTCTCCAAGGCAGAGGGATGCGACAACGCGGAACCACATGGATGACTTTGTGTGAACTTGGATTCGTAAGTTGAACTAATGTGTACGTTTTAAAAGATGATTTCAACATTTCGGATTATCAGCTAATTCGCTTTCTTGCAGAGAGTTAGATGAGAAGATGTATCACTCTTACAGAGACAGAACATGTTTTAGTCGTGCCCACAATTGAGGAGAAAAACAATTGCTAATACACAGCTAACATTAGCTTGCTAACCCGTGCCATCCTCATCATTGTAGTAGCCTGTTAGCATTCTTGACTTTGTACAACAAATGAATTGTTGTTTTTACATTAAACAAAATATATCAAATGTGTTATTGAGTTAGCTTAAGAGATGCTAGGCAGGTGTTGTTTCCTTAAACAAAAGAAAGATTTTATTTTGATAAAGATTATTTGACTTTTTTGCACCATTTCTAGTAGTTAAGCCAAGGTAAGAAAAGAAAAAAAGTGCAATAAAAAATCGATCGTGTTCAGGTGAAGCTTTGGTCCTTCATTGATGGGAAACATTCAGGCTCTCAAGATGAAGAATGACGCCATGTTTGGTGCGTAGCGCTTTCATTGTACAGCTGGAGGTTGGCGGGGAGGTTTGCTCTGAAACAGCTCAAGAGCAATTAGGGCCGCAGGGAGATTCAGCAGAAACCCAAACTCTGTCTCAGGTACGTTTTTATGAGTCCAAAGCAAGCATGACAGACTGCGCTCCAGGCTGCCAAATACTCCACATATGAAGGGGGTTCCACCCAGGGCCGGCTCACTTCCTGCCTTCCACTCACCTACCGTTACCCATGAAATCATTCACATTCACCCATTCCTGCTTTCTGCAACCCGAAACCCTAACAAGGCAAATTGCACATAATTTTAGTGTTTCTTTTAGAGCCCCGAACTTAACATTGAGAACAAGAAGACATTCTTACGTAGGGTTTCACTGATGTGGGCTCATGTGATCCGTCTTCTGTGAAAAATAAATACATTTTAGAACCGGCGCTGCTGAAAACTGATATTTTGGAACCATATTTCAACTCTATATGTTTGACATTTTTATTATTATTTGAAATAATATAATGAAGAAAATGCAAAAAAATAGAAACATACTTTATGTAGCCACTGTGTAAGAGTTGTACAATACAGACTTGGCCGCTTCTGTATTTTTTAAAATAAAAGTTTCATGTTTTATGGACAACATGCGATAAACATGTCAAAACATGCTGCTATAAGAAGTAGGATTTTGTTGTTGTCCATCAGATCAGAATTATTATTATTGCTCCTTTCCATCACAGCCTAGTCGACCCATATTTCAGTAATCTGAACCACTTTCATAAGGACTATTGATTTATTTCCCACGTAAAAACCCAAAGAGTGTGCAGTTGGTCACCTACAGTTATTCTTAGTAGTTTATGATATTAGGCACAGAGGTAGAATATAGGCTTGTGAGACGGCTTTTCTGATTGAACCATACCTTATTTTCTAAACGCTGAATGGAAAATTATAGCACGGGATACAAACTGGATAGAAAAACGTGTGTCTGGAAACACAGCAGACTTTGGCAATATCATAACACAGCATAAACCCAGCCAAGGGGGGGCAAGAGTTTATATTAAAACACAACTGGTTCTAGTCTCACAGTTCTCCTCCATTTCTCAAAGGGCCTCTGGTATGTAAATCTAATAATACAGCCCCTGAATGCAACTAACCAGCAGCCACACTGGCCATTGTTTTGGAAAAGGCACTTACAGTACAGTCTATACGAGAAAGTTCATCAAGTAACAGAACGAAATGTGCATCCAATACATCCATACTAACAAGAAATGTCATATTGCGGCGAGTCAACGATTGCAAACCTCAAGTTTTGAAGTCGTATAGCAGCAGCAGGTCAAGAAGATCCGTGCTCTCATGTGGAAAGCATCACATCCACCAACAGAATGATACGCTTTCCTCGTGGCACTGAGACAATTATTGTTTATTGTCCACCTCCCTTGTTTCTTTTCCTAAATGATGGTAGCCTATAAGCTTACGGCTTTAGAGGCCAAAGAGAACGCTTGGGTTAGAGAAAGGTTAGTTACGGGACAGCCACCGGCCGGGTGGCGGCGGATGGAAACCGCGAGAGGCAACAGGCGCTTTCTGGATCTCCGTTGCAACCAACTAACCAAAGGCTCACACACCGTGGAGCAGTAAAAAAAAAAAGCCCGCAGAGCCAACGGTGTCAACCCCTCGCACTCAAAGAGTTCACCAGTAACGTCTCAACATCGTTCGAGCTCGTTAAAAAGCTGCTACATGGAAAGATTTAGGCCCGTGACTTTATTATTTGTCATGGAACTGGAAGTTGCACTTAGCTCACAAATTGTGGAGAAAAAACAGAAGGGGTAAAGGGGGGGGGGGGGCACTGGGCCCGCGTACTGAGGGCACATCTCTGTTCCAATTTAGCAGAAAATATGTTGGACTTGCCTCCGACTCCTTTCCAGCTGGAAATAGTCAGGTTTTAGGATCCACGTTTTTTTCCCCCCGTTTACTTTAACAGATCGTACTGTAAGCACATGCTCATAATTCAGGACGGTCCCGCTGCTTATAATGATTTTGCAGCATGAGATTGAGCAAGCACATTTGCCGTCAGACATATTAGCTCGGCCAAAAGTGTTCCCGTGACACGGATCCACCGGGCGAGGCGGGCAGCGCGGGGATTTGAACCCTCACTTGAAAGGGCGGCGGTTTATGTGAATGGGTAAAACATGCAGCCGCGGTTCAAACGGGCAACTGGAAAACGGTGGCCAATTTAAAAAGCTGCACTTTTTTTTTTTACTGCACAATAAAACAGAAGCTCAAAGTAATTGCCTTTTGGTGCGATTCAACAGGTTGTGAGACGCATGCAGGTGAGAAAAAACGACATTCGACTCAGCGGATGATGACCGCGTCGCCGCCGCACAAAGCGCCCGTTGTTACTTTGACATTTTGGTAAATACACAAATTCTCTTTCATGCTCAGTCAGAATTCAACGGAGAAGATCGAGATGACTTCCTGGAGCCGTCGTTTTGAAACGCTTCTGTGCGCTAGCTGTATCCCGTTTCCCCGTCTTTATGCTACGGTAAGCTAATGCTACATATTTCCCACACAGATGTGAGAGTGGCATCAATCTTTTTATCTATAACTCTATAATTTAATATGTATATTTTTTCTAGAGCAGCCGTCGTTTTTTAAACGTAGGGTCTTTGTGCGCTAGCTGTATCCCGTTTCCCCGTCTTTATGCTAAGGTAAGCTAATGCTACATACAGATGTGAGAGTGGTATCAATCTTTTTACCTCGAACTCCCAGCAAGAAATTGAATAAGTATATTTCTGAAAGGATCAAACTATCTTTAAAATGTGGCTGCTGAACAGCTACAAGTGACAATCATAAGATAATGCTAAATCGTAGATCAGTTTGGCACTTTGCCGTCACCTTCTCTACTTCCCTCTGGAACTCTCTCCCCAAACTCATCCGAGACGGCGCCGACCTTTTGCATTTTAAAATCACAAATCGAAACCCGCCTGTTCACAACTGCTTTTAATGTGTCCTCTACGTTCTAGAAATTCTCGTTATTTTCATGGTATCGATTTCAGGACGTTTTAATGATGTGATGTGAAGTGTCTTTGAGTACCTTGAAAAGCGCTATATCAATTTAATACCGTTATTAATATTTTTACTTGCTGAAATGCAAAACTATTAGAAAAGTATTTATTCTCCCAGACGGTACATCAAGTGGATGATTTTGCTCGTTCGGGGCTGCAATTCTGTCTTAGTTTAGCCCAAACTAAATCAATTTCTCTGCCATCTTATTCAAACCAGGGGATGAATCTACATCAGCTGTCCAGACAATACGACCTGTGCATATTGTGTGTATCGATTCTCTCTGTCGTGCATCTCCTGAACCTGCAGCCGGTCCGATTGAGACACGCTGACAGCGAGTCAATCTGGAAATGCTCTCTGCACCTGTCGCCCATGTGTACAGCTGAACTCATCGTGGCTCTCACCCCTGCACTCTCTCTCCCCAACTCTTTATGAAGACCCTCGCTTCGTTCACTTCCTTATTAACATCTTTATGATGGATTATGACTTAAATCCCATGTCCTGGGGTCAAAGCCCACATCTGGACCGCCTGATGTGAGAGAGACCTCATAATTCTTGTGTGTGGAAAAAATATGAAATAAAAAGGTGACCTGGCTGACCTCATCTCACGATGTGCGCCGCAGTCTTTCTGCCACAATGATGCACATGTTGACACGCGCGCCCTCGACCGTGGACCGCCACGGAGAGCTCAATGGTCACACAGGAGGGGGAAAAACAAGGAGGATGACCTTGATGTGGTGGTCAAGTAACAGCATCGCCTCTTCACTGTTTAAATAAGATGTTTTTACGGGTAAAAACAATGGAATATGTGTCAACATAGCATAAACAAAGCGCTGTAACGATGCACATCCAGTCAGCTCAAACGTTTCTTCCAGTGAAGGAAAAATCCATTGTAAAAGACCGTTTTAGGTTTTTTTAACACTTTTAAAACTATAATAACTAGTAAATGCTGCATTTATAGGTCCACTTTATTTTAGGGGGTGTATTTTATATATTAATAGGACAGCTATGAAATGGCTACACACGCAAAAAAAACAAATAAATCCAAGTATCAAGCGTGGAACATCTTCCCTGAACCTCCCACGCATGTGCGGAAAAAAAAGAATTAAACCACAAACGTGTCTCTCTTATCGACGCTTTTACGTTCCTCCTTTTTTTTTTAAACGGGACCGGCACTTCCTGCTGAGTGGCACACAGTTCATCACTCGCCGTCTGCCTTTGATTGCCTTGAGGGTGATGCTCGCGCCACACGGTTGGTCAGCGCAGGTGCAAAAGGACTTTACGACACTCGGGAGTGGAGGCGCTTTAGGAGTTCATCCATGACTCACAGGGATGGACTTTATCCCTCTCTTTCTCTCTCTCCCCCCTCTCTCTCTCTCTCTGGAAGACGAGCATGTGGTTTATGTTTCTTGCCAGCTCTTCCTCTCTCTCTCGCCGCCGTCTTTATTCATTCTTTCAAAGAAAAAGGGATGATGTTCTGGTGAAAGTAATTTTTCACTTCATCTCCACCGTTCCTCAGCAACTCGCACCGTGGCCTCAGTGTTGTTCCACGAATGCAACATGATCTGAGATCTGTATTTTAGCATTTAAATACAGCTGCAAATGGAAATTGGTGGCGTCCAAAGCGCCATGGCAACTATGGATAAACGAAGCACTTAGACTTTGAAGATTTTTGAAACTCGAACGTTCATGTCTAAAGAAGTGAGACGATGAAATGATGACAAGATTGTACTTGGTGCTTCGTGGCCTCTTTGACAATTTACTTTGGCCAAAAACACATTGGCCTTTAGCTGTAAATTCACAAGGAGTATCACAAATACTCTTTTTTTTTAGTCGTGCCACATTTGGAAAAATATTATCTCAACTGTCCGGGACAATAGAGTTTTATATAAGTGATGGATTTGCCTTGACGAGGCATCCCGATTTCAGGACCTCGAGAAGAATTATAGCAGGGAAGCATATAGATGATTACAAGTGGGACTTGCAAACAAAGTATGGAGGCAGTGCAAGTGATGATCTAGGACATTTAGTTGAAACATATGCTGTGGAATTATTCCATATTTCAAAGTCTTTCATCCCAAGAAATCCTTACATTTCTAAAGACTTAGAGGACAGAGAAAAGACAACACAGATGGATGTAAAGAATGTGATTAGTCTTCATTATATCTCGTATAAACCTGCTGCGTTCCAAGAAACTGCCCCCCCCCCCCCGAGTCTCCGACAGACACCAGGGAAATACACGGTAAAAAATGAGTCCGAAAAGAAAGGGAAAAGTTTATTTCAATATTTACACTCGCTCAAATCCACTCAAGCTGTGGGGGAAATGGGTTCCCCCCCCCCCCCAGAGAGAAGAAAAGGGAAAAGAGAAAGAGGTCGGTGGAGAACAAGGTGGAGTGGCTCCGATTAGCCCACATGTTGGTAATTTATCACACATAAACCTCACACCTAATTTTCACACCTGCAGCTCAACGTGCTGCAGGTCTAGTAATTCACTCGCTCACACACACACACACACACACATGGTGCTGAGTGGGACCCGGGTCGTGGGTTTCAGGCGAGGATCAGTGGAAGTGAGCGGGCATGCTTAGCATATTTGCACCCCATGTTGCAACGCCCACCCCCACCCCAGTTCCCTCCCACTTTTCCCATTTGTCATCACCTTGACTAAACTCATCCCGACTTCAAGCTCACACATCTGAGAAACAGAAGAGTTGGATGTGAATTGTTCGTACTCGCCAGAAGGCGCCACATACTGTAGCTGCGAAGCCAGATGGGAGTTCACACAGCCATGTAATGTTGAAGTGTCACACCAAAAACAGATCGTAAACAAAAGGACCATCAAATATCGATGTTTTTTCTTTAAACCCGACAACAACAGGGTTTTCTTTCTTGATTTACTGATGAAAAAAAAGAAATGTAATCATTCATCGAAGGGAAATGAGGAGAAAGCTGTATGGATCATTAAGAGGTGAAACATGATGGTGCGGAGTGGGATCATGAAGACCAGAGGGAGGTCACTTCCTGTTTGCTGGCTGGATTCTGCAGCTGTTCATATGTACCCCACCGGGTGCTATGGTGGGGTAGCGCGAGCTACGAGCTAGCTTAAAAATGTTTATAATGACAAATTTACTGCCATATTGGCATCGGTTTTCGGTACCCAACCCTCGTCGTGATTGCTGGGGCCCCATCGAATAGCGTCCGCGTCACCGCTTCAAGACTTCTCCGTTCACACCAGTCCGCACCGGGACATTATTTTTTAATGTAAACGTGGTAGTGTGGGGGCGTGGCCTGAGTTTGATCCCGGGGTGGAGGCTTAGCGCCGATGTAGAGACCAGCAACGTTCCATCAACCCTTATTGCTGAGTTGTGCACGTTGTTAACGTCACAGATACGTTGAGAAAAAGGAAGGTTCACAACATCCCCGGGAGGCGCTCGTTGAGTTCAATCCTTTTTTTAAATTTATTTATTTATTTATAAATAAGTACTTTCGACATAATGATGATTTTCATGGTGGGGAATCTTCTGTTTCTTTCCACGTCTTGTCTGTTCAGATTTCCGCTGTCGTTGTTACGCCTCTCAAATAAACAAAATAAAATGCTAACGTCGCCACGAAGGCAACAATCTGTGAAAAATAAAAGCAACTCGACATGTTTTGTTTGTTGTAAACGAAATGAAGAACCAGAAGCAGACGTAGCGAGTTCCATCAACAGAATTCAATTCAGTTTATTTTGTACAGCCCCATATCACAAATTAGCCTCGATGTGCTTTACAATCTGTACACATACGACATCGCTCCCAGAAGAAGAAGTAGTCGTACACTGTTTGACAGTTGTGATCTATGGGAAGCGCAAAGCTCTTCACATTGAAGATGAGACAAAAACAATAAAAAGGGAAAGAAAACGTACGGCCAAAAAAAACCCGCCTATAGCCGACTAACTGCCTCCAGCTCCCTTCATAACGATCCCAAGCGGGACATCTGCAGCAAAGTTCTACCTCTTTAACCCTTGAACAAGACACAACCTCCCCCCCACCGCCACCCCGCGCCCGCCCAGCACAAAAGGGGGGAGACGTGAGGTGAGCACCAGGGTCAAAAGTGGAGCGCACCACAGGGGACAGACACGGTCTCACTTTCACACATGGTGCCTGCCACAAGAAAACAACAAAACCCTAAACATCAAAGCCTTGTTTGTCTTCTCCCCCCCCAACCCCAAGCCCAAAAAAATAGGGCTGGGTCCAATATCTACTTGAGGTCTCTCACAGGAAAAGAAGACAACGTCGCTTGTTTTCCTGCCTCACTGGAAGCGAAGGCCGCACTTTTACTAGACCCGTGTGGTGGCTAGAGAGGTTGGACCGACGCTGATGTTCGAGCTGCCGTCAGCCCAGATGTTGTTCCAGTTGTTTTTAATTGTGACCACAGAGACTTTAGCGAAGAGGTTCATCTGAGGTGTTTCACATGCCCGTGATATTATACAGTTTGTTTTGTTTCCAGAGCCGCCACCTTCTGCTCCGGCAGGTGTCTGGATCACATCTGGCCTCGTGTTCTCACACCACCACAAAAAAAAAGTGCACCCGAAAGAGAGCTGGCACCCGACTGGCATTCTTAACAGAAACCGGCTTGTGTTGGCTCTTAAAAAAAGGCCCCCACTCAGCCCTCAGGAGTCCACATTTATTGTTTCTACGCTGCCCCTTTTGAGGGAGACTTGGAATAAATGCTTTCCATAAAAGTATGAGTGGCCTCCGCGGGGGCCGAGATGGAGGGAGCGCATGAAGCCGAATGAAAACGACGAGTTTCCTCTCGGGGGAAAAAAAAGCAAATGTCATATCTGTTGCCACAAACAAAAAGCGGGAGGGGGGAAAAGGAAGAAGAAAAGTGAGCTTCAGGTGAGCTGGAATCTAACGGACGGGTTAGATGTTGCGATAAAAGGGATGTTTCTTCTTTTTTTTGGAGGGGTGGGGGCGAAGAAACAGAAACCTGCTTCCAAAGAAATCTCAATGGGTGGCATGAGGTCGCTAAGTGTATCATTGCATGCGAGCAACGGCTGCGAGGAGCCGTGCCTGTCTTGTGCCGACACGCCGCAGTGTTTACTGCAAATAAATGAGCGGCGAATTTGAGTCGTCATGTGTCGGGCGGTCGTTACGACGTTGTTCCGAGGTGCCGGATGTGCCCCAGATCTCTCTGCAATAACTCAACCACGGGGAGCTGTCGCCTCTTCTCTAAGCAAGAAGAAAAAAGATCCTCGATGCAATCTGCTGGGGGGGGAAATAACCCTCTGACATTATGTAAACTCTTTTTTAAGAATACACCGCTGCGGCCGCTCATACGCATGTGCTCTGCAATGATGATAACCAGCCCTCGCGTTGTCCATTACACTTCACTGCTGCCCATTACTGCACCAAGGCAGGACCATCTCTGAAGCCATTAGCTGGTAAACATGTAAACTACATGTGACCCCTGTCCACAGATACCTATTAGTTATGACTCCTGCTGGTGACAGCTGTTTACACAGCG
The DNA here is from genome assembly GCF_029220125.1 of Pseudoliparis swirei. Lineage (NCBI taxonomy): Eukaryota > Metazoa > Chordata > Actinopteri > Perciformes > Liparidae > Pseudoliparis > Pseudoliparis swirei. Next base: position 20,407,250 of record NC_079409.1, on the reverse strand, counting down.
AAGGCCGCTGCTCTTGAGACCTGGCCCCAGTCCAACGAAAATAATATCCAGTTAAGAAGAAGTCAGCCAAGATGTAATACAAGTGCATAACTAGAAAGGGGGACTGCAGGAATCTGGGAAATGTTAATGGACTTCTTATTCTCTCAAAGGCTGTATACGTTTAGTTCTAGCATCCGTCTCTACCGCAGCCGTGTTTCATTGTCTGGACCCTAAAGCACGGTTAGTGAGAAGTCCAAAGCAGCGCGCCGCAATTGATGTCCTTTTTTTAGACGGAGCGCAACATCAAAATGTGCCGCCGCGTCAAAAGTCGTGACAAAGTAGACGGCCGGAACTCTCGTCTTAAGGTGCGTTCACGCCAAAAGCGAAACTATTTTTTCGCGCGACCGAATCCCATGAAAAGTCAACGTACAGACGCGTTTACAGCCCGGAGTAGAAATATTTCAACTTTGAGGCGGTCATCTCGCAACTCGGGCCAATCAGCTCTCGAGTTCCGCTCTCGTAGCGCTGGAGGCGGAAGTCTTTCAGGCGTAACGGTAACTTCAAAGTGACCGAGCTGAGTGAGCCTAGGGGTGATGTCATGAACCCAAACACGAGGGCGTTAGTGTGTGGGACGTCCACAACAAGTATAAAGCAGAACTAGTGGTGAGTTATTCCGGTGGATGAAGGAGATGATAACGGTCTTTACGGAGACGAGACACGGAGACGAGACACGGAGATAAGCCCCGCCCCTCGCGGAGCGTCTCGGCGCTTATGGCTTGAACACGGCGAATGGTCGAGCGAGTAAACTCACGCGTTTTGGGCGACGCGAAAAATAGTTTTGCTTTTGGTGTGAATGCACCTTTACACAGCGTGCGTGGCGTGCGGCCGGAGGCAAGCACTAAAAACATACATGGAGACGACAACGACACGCAAAACGACCACAGACGCACACGTGCACCGTGGAGAAACATCTCGGCTTCGGAGAGCACGTCGTTATCCCGGCGGCCGCCTTCGCCGCCAAACCCTTCAGCGTGGAAGCGTCAGTATTTATAAAATCTTCACCCAATTTTCACCCAGCTGTATTTCAGCCGTGGAACCCAACTGCAAAAAACCATGGAAGCAAAACTGTAAGTTGTAATTCGATGGACAAGATGTTGGATCCACCAACACAAATATTTTAAAAAGGCTGATTGCCAACACAGTCGCCGTTCAGTCTGACTGGACAGACTGGACTTATCATATCTTATTATCCTAAGCTGAAGGATGCTCTGATAAATATTTTGAGATGAACAACGGATCCAATGACTTTGTGTAATATGCTACTCCAAGTGCGCTTGTTGAGTCCTTCCAGGCTCATTGTTTTGGTTTTTACGACCAGAAAATGTTAAGTCTCAACAGCTAAAGTGCCACATATTTCTTTCAAGAGCTTATGGAGACCAGACCACGGCGAGTCTATTTTAGATATTGGACTCACATTTGCCAGAAACACAACTCACAACATGAACGCGAACGTTGCTCGGATGAATTTGCACAAAAAAAGAAAAATAGCAAAAAAGGAAACCGATTGCGAATAAGTCAGCTTCATGAGATGATATGTCAACGGTGTGTTTCGCTTGTTTCCGCCGCCCCCTAGTGGCCAAGAAATCCGTTGACGCGTGTTGATCCGTCCGCCGTATAACACAAAGCACTGCTACCCGGGCTCGACATCTGGGATGCTCGCGAGTTATCTAGAAGTTGCCGCCTCGGTTATGCAAGACGCGGGCCGTCGAGACCAGCGGCGGTTATTGTGGTGTGAGCTCGAACAAGCGATGCCCTCTGCTGCCCCGAGGGAAAGTATTACTGCAGCTTCAATTGTGTGATTGATACCACGATCGTATTGCTTTGCGCTCATAAAAGAGCCGTGTGTGTCAAAACTCTGGTCTGTGCATCCTCTCTTTGCATCACTTTGCTCATTCTATCCCGACCACATCAATCTTAAGGGGGCGACCCTTTAAGACCCACCCACCCCCCTCTTCACTCTCAGTCTTCCTCTCTCTCTCTCCACAGAGCGAGTCAGAGAGACAATGAGCTCCACGGCGAGGCTCAGTAATGACTCCCAGCCTCGTTCCTGATTAAAAACACACCGGGTGCTTCTGCACTCCGCAGGCAGCCGCGAGGCCTCCCTTTCCTCACACCACAGGGCCTGAGAGCTGGGAGATAGAGGAAGGAGCCAACCCCAACAGAGCTCCACGCCCAAGACAACCAAACAGAAAAAAGAAAGGGGAGGAAAAAAAGACAAATCCAAGGTAAGCTTTACTCACTGCAACAGTCAAAGCTCTTGTTACGACTAGACCAAGCTCAATTCCACAGGGCAAGTCTTCATTTAGTCTAGGGGGGTGCCCAATTACCTTCATTAACCCCACAGTCAGCCAAAACCAACACAAAACCCAAACACAACCTTGGATACATCAGGGGCGGGGCTTTTATGTCTTTTACCGCGTGTTGGGTTTATCTTTCACGCGACGGCTTCATTCCATTGTGAGAAAAACTCAGATTCTTGCGTTGTCGTGGTTAAAGTACCTAAACGTCAGAAAGTCAGCGTGCAACCGCGGGGGGCGGCGGCACCTTTTACCTTTGCCTCTCCACGTCCGTCCTCGGAACGCCAAATTACAGGCGAGCTGCGCCAGAGCGACTGTTTATTGCATCTGACCGGCCCACTTCCTCTTCATACCAAAGGCATTGCACGCTGAGCTTTATTTTTGATGTGGCGGGTAAGCATAATTAGAGGTCCCATAAAAGCAGGGAGAAGGGGGGGGGGGGGGGGAGTCGTGTCCATCTGTCGAGTGTTAAGGGGTGGGCATGGGGACGGGGACAGCCCTCGGCGCCGCGTCCGAGTCGGTACGCTTGTGTTTTGGTTCTGCGCGCGGCGGTGTATTTTCTCAAGGGGCCTCCTGGAGTTTCAGGTTTCCAGGCCTCGCAGATCGATGCAAAATAGGTAACTAGTCGGCACGCACACACACACACACACACACACACATACACTAACATGGAAAACAAGAGCAGAAACAGAGCGTGAAACATGAGACACGAGGCTGCCCCACCAGGGCCCATGGACCCCACCGGCTACACAGGCTAGGCTAGGTGGGGAAATGAAATGGAAGGCTAAGTTATCAAGTTGCGTGCTAAACAGTAGAAGTTTAAAGGAAGTACACGATGGAATTCATTTCTTGCTGAGAGGTAAACTCGTCGTGCGTCCGTACGGTAAACGTAGAGCTACAGCTCGCAACCGGCTAGCCTAGCCTAGCATGAAGACTGGAAAAGGGGGAAGCAGCTTCATTATGCCACCACGAGAACGTTAGCTTCATCCGTACACAAGCTAGTTGTTTGTAGTTGTCGACGTGGTCTCTTGTGTGCGACTATTGCAGTAACAACAACTTGTCATCACATTATTTTGTTGTGTGCTTTAAACAAACAGGATATAACGGTTACTGTGAGCTTCAGAAGTGCCAGGCTAGCTGTGCCCCCCCCCCCCCCCCCCACACTTTTCAGTCTTTACGCTAAGCTAAGTTTGATTGAGCTACTTTATTTTTAAAACATTTCCCGTGATTAAATTCATTGGGGGGGAACACAACGCATGCCTATTGTGCCCCCATTACCGCCCAACAGCTCTTTTTCGAGTTCTCTCAGAGGTGTGTATTAGTAATGTGAGAGCCGAGTCGCCCGGAGGAGCATTTGAGTGTGAGCCAAGGGGCTCCATCTCCGACTCCGGGCCGCCCTCCTACCTGTGAAACTGTTGCATGAGTCATTTCTTCATTTCTTCAACCCCCCCCCCCCCCCCCCCCCCGGAAAAAAAAAAAGAAGGTCCTTTTGTGTTGTTGTTTTATGTGTGGCACCAAGAAATAATTCCCACATTAGATTTTTTTATATATTTTTTTACGGCCCAATAAACTTGAGCGAATCGGACCAAATTGGCCGGTCACATTTAGGAGCTTTATAAGGAAACATTTAAAGGTGTAATTGTAATAGGTGAGGGCCGTTGTGCCGCCTCAGGGAGACTGACTGCTTTGTCTGCTGCTCGGCAGTTTCCGATTAACGTGGAGCGTATGATTAAAATATATATATATATTATTTAATGAGTTCCTTTTATTTAAAATTTCCGGAAAAAAAAGAAAGAAAGAAAAAAACATTAAATTTTTTTACAGCGTGATTAAAATGTGGCCTGAAATAAGCCCATCTGTTTTTAGCTTTGCCAGCGGATGGGACCCTCTGACGGGACGGTTGAGCTTCGGAGAAGACGAGATCCTAGATCACCTCCTGTCGACCAATCGGAAAAAAGAAACAAAGGAATCACGATAAAAGTTCCTCCGCTGCGGCGTGATGGATGTGCAAAAAGAGTTTCGCAAAATAAGCTTCCCATGAAACACTGAAACATGGCGCAACACCCCAAAGTGACACCAACACGGGATGAAGGATCTTTTTTCCGGCGACTCGATTTCTGAGGATTAATTAACCGGAGAATGGATCGTTCTTTTTGTCTGAAGGGGAAAGACAAAAGAACCGGATCACCCTCCGCTTTGTCACATGGTGCCCGAACGACTCTCTCTCTCTCACTCTCTCTCTCCAGTAGAAAGTTCATGCCACCGCATGTTTAGTTTCCCCCCTCCCCCCCCCCCCCGGCAGTGTAGCATGGCATGAGGCGCACTGAGGAGCCTTTCAGCCGCTTCATCCGATACCGCTGCGACTTCGGAGCGGGAGCCGCGCGACGGGCCAGGATGGACACGCATGGGTTAGTAGGTCAAACAAGGAGCTAGTCTTTCGACAGAGTTCGGAGGGCCGGGGTCAGACTAATGTGATTTATCAATACGGCGCATAAGTGAATCATTGTCCTTAATGGCCGTGATAATCCCCGAGACAGAGCGTGGACGGGATTGGTCGAAGGGGGTTTGAGGCGGCGCACACAGGTTGCTCTTGGAATTGATGTCTTGATTAGCATCAGGGAACATGCACCTGCGGGAGGGGGGGGGGGGTCCGTGTATCTCCCCCCCTTCCCCTTGCTCTTTTTCCTCACACACACACTCAGAGAGATTCACACTCGTGGAGGCCTGGGAGAGCAAAGAAGAGCTCTGTTCCTTGACGCCGGAGCTCAGGCTCAGGTCGAGACTCGGCTCGCTGTAATCCCTCTCAGGTGATGCTGTTGCCAGCTGATCTGCTTAAATATGCCTTCCTCATCCCCTAAAAAGCCCCTCTCCCTCCCCACCCTCCAAACCTCTCTCCTTAACCAGCGCCTCCTCCTCCTCCTCCTCCTTCTCCCTGTTTCCTGGAGAAATAAACAAACTGCCTTCTGTTTGAATGGAATCAGCTCCCATCACCTGGACGGAGACGGCATCACCACGTGAGCCTCGGCAGACGTGGTGTCATCCGCGTGACTTTTTCCAAAAGGAAAGGCTGGTTTAAAAAGGTCTCTTCCTCCTCCTCCTCCTCCTACCCGTCAGACACTTAATCGGTGCATTACATTGCGCCCGAAGTGGCGCGTTCCAACATTGACACTTACACCACAGACCAGGGACTTTGTGCGAGGGCGCTGGGCACACTGAGTCCACATTTCCAGGGCTTCAGAGAAAAGAGAGGCCACTGTGTCGCCACGACTTCTCGGCCTCCAACGACTCCAACGCTTTTTTCTCGAATTCTCACAGACCCCAAAAAAAGAGGCATTCGACATAAGAATTTGCAAATCACCCGATCCTTTTTTTTCCCGCTGTAACATCAACAAACCACGAAAAGCCTCTCACATTTCCACACTCCCTTATGTACTTATATGCTGTATTTTTAGTTTTTTTAATGGGACTCTTTGTTGAAAGACGGGCATATTCGGCATCAAAGCGCGACAGATTTGTCTCGACAAGTCTGTCCTTCAGAGAACATCTGGGAACGCTGTTAAAGTGACGGATTACACTGTCGAATATGATCCGAAACACGCCGGGAATTCAAATGTGGGACTTTTCGGGGCGGACGCGTGAAGAGTTAACGGTATCGCGTGGCCACTTTTCACCACTCGCCACCGCCGTGACCTGGTTAAACGTCTCCGGGCAGCCTCGGTAAAGGCAAGCATGATTTTTTTATGTAGTCAGCAGGTGGCATCATTAGCCAGAGAATAAAAATGAAAAGTGATGCCCTTGTGACTAACTATGACATCATAGAAGGCCTCACTGGAACCATTTCCGCCGCTTCTAGTGGGCGGCATGGGGGGGTAAGGAGACGTGCATGTAATATGTTTTGTCATCTGTTGTACATCGGCGAAGTAAAAACATTTTTTTTTCTTTCTTTTTAATTTTTTTTTTACATGCACAGTTTACCAAAAACCCAATGGGAGGTCGGGTCGTACCACAGGAGACCAGACCGGCTCAGAAACCACACGGAGATCCCAATCTGACACACTCAGCGCAATGAGCGTTCTCCTCCTCGATGTCCCCCTGATTACAACATCTCCGTCCTTTGCACCTCGTGCGGCGGCACGCGCTCCGTGCGGCGACGGCCAACGGCTCTTTCACGCTTGTAAAACGTAAGAATAATACAGACATTTGTTGAATTATGCAGGATTTGTTTTGTCCGGACTGAGGCCAAATTGACTATTTTTCTTCTTCTTTTCCCCTAACGTGCCTGGGCCTTAGCTCCCCGTGCACATGCCAGTCCCCCTGAGGGGTGTGGGGGGGGGGGGGCTGTGTATAAAGCTGTCACAGGAACCTCGGGGGGCTAGAAAAATATCGGGAGCATTTCTGCGGCCGATATTGGACAACGCTCTCTCACACATGCTCCTTCTTTCAATATAACCGTGATACATAAAGGAAGAAAGCAAATACCCACAAAAAAACTTGGCCGGCTGCCACCGCTCACTAGAATGGCACTTTTGGGCTCAAAGTGATGCCCCCCCCCCCCTCCCACACACACACACACACACACCGACCCATCCACCCCAAACACAAGCACACACATGCACACTTCCAACATCACTGTAAATGCAAAAAGCTGTACATATTTGCATGGGATTAGTTTTAGTTTGACAAGTGTAACATCCACTCAGAGAGCTATGAGGGGGGGGGGGGCATAACAATGTGTAGCTTATAGTGCTCAGCCTAAAGCTGTTTTTGAGGTCAAATGTGTAAGTTAACCTTTTGATCTCACCCCCATTGGTTAGCACCCCCCCCCCCTCTCTCTCTCTCTCTCTCTCTCTCTTTCCTCCTCTTTTTTCCACACACACACACCACAGACCAATGTTGCTGCTTGACCATCCAAAACACCCTGCAGATTTTAGGCAGACCTCATCTCTCCCTCCCAACATAAAGAAAGATTGATCCTACACTCGGAAAATTCCATTCCCTCTGGTCCATGTACTATCTCGGATCACACAGTCCTCCAGAGAGAGAAACACAAGCAGGGGCTGAAACCTGTGTGTGTGTGTGTGTGTGTGTGCCAGTACCCCGCAGTGATTGCCTGATTATTTGCAGATGGGCAGTGGAGAGGGCTTGCAGAGTGTGCACGCAGCGCATGTGATTACAATTTGGGATTGCCTCACAATTGTGATTTCTTTTTTCTTTTTTCTTATCTGTGTTTTCTACTCTCCTGACCCCTCAAATAAAATGTTTTCAAAAAGAAAAAGAGTGCGCGACGTGGGCCGCATGTGCGCTATATATTCTGACCCCTCTCACGGTCACCCCTGAGGTTCGTGTGTTATGTCACCGGTGTGTGTGTGTATGTGTCTGTGTGTGTGTGTGGAGGACTCGGCGGGGGCCACTTTGCTAATCCCACTGTCTCCCCATTCATCGGGAGCATGGAGCAGTATTTGCCGAGGGCCTGATCCCCCTCCTCAACTCCCGCGCCTCCGCTGAGCGATTGTTCTGCGGGTTTCCTACCGACTGTTCAAAGCGGTTATGAGATCAATTAAAAGCAGCTTAGGGGATGTGTGCGCTTCATAAATCAGAGGAAGGGGATTCCGTATCTATTCACTAACTAACTCCCAACAATACGACCGCCCCCCTCTCCCCCACCCGTAATCCGCCCGCGCTCTATAGAGCGATCCGCACCCGCAGCTTCTTTAGCACTTTCACATGTAAATAATATCGGGAGCCCTTTTGTTGGGGGCCACAACTTCGGGAAGTGGCGCTAACAGCACGTTTGGCAACGTGGTTTCAAGTACAATTAGACCATCCAATGACGTAGGGTGTGTGTTTTTTTTCTTCTTTTTTCATGATTTCACTTGTTGGAGAGAGAGAGAACCACACGCGTGCGGCCAATTTTGCGCACATTTTACGCATTAAGCGACCCGCTCTGAAAACCCCTTACTCAATGTGGAAAAGTGTTTCTGAAGAGGTTAATGAATCACATCAGATGATGAGAGCTAAATTGTGACATACAGTAAAATAAATTACAAATAAAAACAATATCTGTGTGAATTTCTGGAATCTTCCCGGAATATAATTTCTGTCGGATCGGCGACTCTCACCTGGGAGGTTTAATTATCTTTTTATTATTATGGTCATATATATATATATATATATATATATATATATATATATAAATTTCAGACATTCCGCCAAATCTGGTCGCGTTTAGCAGGATGTTTAAGCAACCTTGTTTAGGACTGTTGCGGCTGCCTCCCGCGACCCATACAAACTCTGTCAAAGCCACACACACACACACACACACACACACACACACACACACACACACACACACACACACACACACACCTGGATGGATGCTGCTCTAAGACCCCGGTCTTACCTCGTTTGTTCCTCCTCCCGCGGTGCGACGGCGCCTGACAGTTGCTGTACTCCATACAGTTCAATACGATCAGGGCAAATGAGAAGAGTCGAAACTGCATCTGGACGGCGATCTGTTGGTTCGGACTCCAGTTAAAAAAAAAAAAAGAAGAAGAAAAAAAGGATGCCGGCGCGGCTCGGAGTGGATTCTCTGACTTTCCAATGTCCTCCTCCTCCAGTATCTCGGGTGGTTCCGTGAATGTGTCAAACATCAGACGAGACGCGGCATGTTATCTGGCCGCCGATGGAGATCATTTTATGGAGCGCGTCAATAAAAAGTGTCCGTTTGGTGCGCTGCGGGGAGAATGACAAAGGAGGTTACTGTGATAACATGTAATGAAATCAACACCTTCCGAAACAGTGATGCGCGAGGTGATAAGTAAGGGGGTGGGGATTCCGGGGAGGGTGGCTAAGAAAACAAAAAGAAGAGATCTTCTTTGTGTCAATGTGTCGGAACAATCACAGATTGTAGAGGAGGCAATGCGCGCGGTTCAAACGCCCCTTTCCTCCCCACACAACATGCACACATACATAAATAAATGCGCGCAGCCGTGCGTAATAGTCGCCAGGACGCTCCGGGAAATAACGTGTCGGTGTGTGTACCTTGCATCAGATGAAGTGTGTACAATCCGCTCCGGTCCACTTTTAGGTCCCCTCTGAGTGCAAGTGCGGCTCGGCGACGCGCAGCATCCCTCTTCTTTTGTGCGCGAGAAACTTGGCGTCTCCAGAAGAGTGCAGAGGTCCGAGGAGGAGGCAAAACTAAAACTAAAAAAAAAGGTGGTAGCGGTGAAAGGAGGGGTGTGTGGGTGGTGAGGGGGGTGGGTCCTTTCCTCCCCTCTGTTAAAACATTTTTTTTGAAAGGAAAAGGGGGAAAAAAGCTTAGATTCCGTTTTACCTGCGTTTCCTCACTCAGAGCTCCGGTCCGTGTCCCGTTCCGCGCGCGCGGCGGAAAAAACAAACTCACACGTGTCGGGTGCTTTTCGTCTTCTTTTTCTTCTTCTTCTCCTTCTTCTTCTTCTCCTTCTTCAGAGCGCGAGCGGGGTGGGTGAGACCGCTGAGGCTGCGCGCTGACTTGACTCCCGACTGGTCCTGATGCTTGCTGCTGCCTTTTCTCCTCACGTGGAGCCGCGCGTCACGTGTGGAGACCTCTGGGTTCGGAGACTGTCTTCGTATTTAAGATGTTCAGGATGACATTTAGTGTCGTCGGTCTGCCCCCACCTCAGCCCCCCACCCCCTCCCCCCCCCCCTCCCTCCGCGCACTGGCCGGTGCGAGGTCGCCTCTGGGTCCTAGTGAGCTGGAAACAGGGGGAGAAAACGTTTAATTTTTGTATATTATTTGAAGGGGATATGGGATTGCAGCTTTTCGTGACTTTTTCAACATCCAGAATCTAACCTGAACTTTTTTGTACGGTGTTTTTTTTCTTTATGGATGGCTAATAAACATGATTTCTAATAAAAGTGTACAGAATCTCATCTCAACTTTATAATTAATTCAATAAAGTGAGTAATTAAAACTCCGTCAATCTAAATATATCTGGTTCAGCCTCTGAGAGCTCGATTGAATAATTAGAGGTTCACGTTGAGGATGACGTTTAGTCCCCCCCTCCTCTCTCCTCCTCCTCTCCCTCCTCCTCCTCTCCCTCCTCTTCCTCGCGGAGGGAGTGAATAACAAGAGGGGTCTTTCACACCGACAAGGAGACGGTCAATAGAGGGAATATATACCTACCGTCCTTCAGCCGGAACCAACTTATTGCGGGTAGGGGGTATCTAACCCCCCCCCCCTCCTCCTCCTCCTCCCTCCCTGCAACGGTGTTTTATGGAAGTTGCTAATAATAAAGAAAAAATGTTTGAATGGTCAAAAAAAGAGGCATTTCTGCTCATATTTATCACGTCCCCATCCTGGTTAGGAATACAAGTTGTAAATGCAGTACTCCCTTCAGCCACTAGGTGTGGCACTTAATCTTTTATTTATTTCAGGAGATTATGTGTTCAGCGCCGCCGCTCCCATAACGCCCACGAAGCGCTGTGCGTAGGGCACCAAGTCCTGAGGGGGCACCACAAAATAGTTAACTAAAAAATCCTCATAGTTATAATAATTATAATGCCGATATTATTTCAGTCTACAAATATTAGGCGCCTTTTAGGCATGTAGCCTATATCACAAAACAGGCAGAACAAGAGATATATTTAATCGCTCATTTAATCGCGGCAGCACTGTGTGTGTTATATTGTCCGTGTCCGTTATTCCTCACCGAACTAAAGAACGAAGTAAAGAACAACACATTTAAGGGGATGATGATATTTGTATTAATATTTTATTAATAAGAATGTGATTTTTTTCTTCTTTAACCTGCAGTCTGGAGGCACCTCAGACATTCTGCAGACCTTTGAGATGACAGGAGACCACAGAGGAACCAGAGTGGAGATGTCTCCCCTCAGGCAGCAACACTCTCACACACACACACGTACACACACACACACACACACGTCCAAGTGTTCATGTCGTCACTGCAAGTGATTGAAAAACACATGAACATTATATGTAAAGAAACGAGGAAGGCTCGCGGTCGTTCCTCGTGCCAAACCGACCTTTGTCCTGCCTTTGTTTATTATTTATCCAGAGCCGTGACAGACACCCTGCGGCCGGCCGGCCGGGCAGTGAGCTGCAGCCGGTGCCTCTGGTTTGGCCCGGTCTCTGAAACAACACCGGGGAGTGCACGGTGAAGGTGAACGTGATCAGTTAAGCCTTAAGGCCTTTGGCACTTTTATTTTTTATTTTCATGATGTGTATTGGAGAAGGGTGCCGGTAAACCAATCACTTTATTCTCTCCATCCATCCAGCCATCCCTCCTCTCCTCTTCTTTCCTTCCCTCCCCTTCGTTGCAGTTGCACATAAGTGGGGGGGTGACGTCAGCATTCGGATGGTTTGGCTCGGAGCCCTCGGTGCCATATAGGCGATGAGGGCGCGCGCTGCTCTCTGCACCCCGTCCCGTCAGGGACTGGGACCCGGATGGTTCTCAGCGTGGGTTTCCGGTGACAGCTTACAAACATTTTTTTTTTAAATAAATAAATAAAGTTCCAGGCCACATTGGTCTTGCATCTCGAAGCAGGGGACGGGAGGGAGAGCGTGCGGCCTACAGGGGAAAGTTCGTGTTATACTTAGCAGCGTTCCACGTTTGCGGCTCCAAAATGGAAAGAGGCATACAAAAAAATAAAAAGCCAATGTCCAGAAATACTTTAACATGACATTCACAAACAAAGCTGACACATTACAGCTCACACGCTGTTATTGTCCCCAGGGAGCTCTCGAAAAAGGCCCAATTTAGTCACACGCCAACAAAAAAATCTACAAGTCAAAAACGTCCCGAGTGAATCTCCATCTGTTGAAGATCACGTGATGGCCACAGAGCAGTCGAAAAAATAATCATATGGAATGGACTTTTTGCTGCATGTGTGATCCCCAATCTGAATCTAATAATTAAGCCTAACTCATCCAAAAGCCACAGGACAGAACCGTCGCTGATTGGTCAACACTTGCCAGATGACGTCATGCTCTTGCCTTCGCAACATGCATTGTTGTGGTAAACACGATGAAACGTCACTCTACTTTTATTATTCATTTCACCATTGCTCTGCCAACTCCTGCTGCTCTCATTCTGAACCGAAACTTGGAGTAATTTACTGTCGCCGTGAGTAAAGTTCAGAGATCTATTCTTCTTAATTGAGAAGCGGTATATTCCCGGAACGGGCACAGCTCTCCCACGAGGCACCGAGGGACCTCCAGAGCGCTTCCTCCTCTCTGAACGGTGTCATACGTGTTTAGAGTCCGGTCACGCCTCGTTAAGTGACGGCACATAGACTTTGGAAGTGGCCCAATAAAACAGGTGCATTTAGTCATAAAACCCTCAAATTATACATCGGAAGAAAGACATTAAAAGGCAAGTGGAGGGAATGAAAGGATCGTTTGTGAGTCACGGAGGAGATGGTGTCCTTCTGGCCGGTGGTCCATGGCGGCTCCCTCGTGTCCTCCGACGGGTCAGACTGGCGGTTTGTGCACATAACCTCCTTTTGCCCCGCCCCCTTCCAGCTGTCATGGTGCAGCGAACCACTAAAAACACTATAAAAACCAACAGACTAAACAGCCATTCAACACACACACACACACACGGTGACTCAACCCGCCCGGTACAACTTTGAGTATTCCCGATACAGGAAAGTGGCGCCTCGGCCCTCCAGAAATAAGGCAATGGCAAATGGTTTTCGTTGGTCACTTTTATTGAACTGGTGATGACAAAGTGCAAAAACGGCACCGTGCTACCTTTGAGATACGAGTGTGGAGCGAGAGAGGAGCTAAATCAGAGGCTGTAACTCGATGACTGGGAAGGATCCGTCTCCGTCGTGGGGCTAGAACCCAGACTCCTGGCCCGCCCAGTTCGGTGTCTGCAGAGTAAAGAGAAAAAGAATAAAACACAATTAGACTGTTTGTAGCTCACCGATCAAAACTACATCTCGCTGTGGGAAAACCGTTACGTACACGCGTGAGTGGCTAAGTGCCGACGTCGGTGCCGTGAGGGTCGACGCTCACGAGATGTACGTGATCTGTAGCCTTGAGGACGGCGTGACGGAGCTCTGGGAGCCCATCAATCTGGTTTGACGGACTAGAAGGTGTATATATGTGTGTGTGTTCGATTTCGACGTTCTGTGTCGACGCAGTGCTTAAAAAGTCCCCGTAACAAAGGCATCTGCAGCAGGTCCTAAGTGCCGGGGACTCTCGGCTCTCAGGGACGTGATGTTCACCCGGAGCCGGCGGGAGTGAGTGAGTGAGGGTCCGCCTTGTTTACATTGCTGCGCTGAGTCACAGAGCTCAGGCGTCGCTTTATGGTTGTTTGGACTCTACCTTGTCATTAGGCCTTTGAAGGCCGATGGAGGGATGAAAGCACCGGCTCCGTTAAACTTGCTCTTACTGGCTGACTTCGTGTACAGAGAGCTTTTTGTTGATGGCTGTTCATCAACATTCCTGAGCCTTGTTCTTTTGGGACGCTTTGAAGGGCCCCGGGTCTCGCGCGTGACCTTCGGGCGGTTTGTGTGTGTGTGTGTGTGGTACTCGCCTCGTTCTTGGTGTTCTGGGCCTGCTTCTTCTCAATGTTCATGGCCAACATTTGGCTGCGGAACGAGAGGCTCTTGGTCTTCTCGATCACCTGCTGGTAGGGCGAGATGGCGTTGTTCCCCATCACTACGTGGCCCTAGGAAGAGGCACACAAACAAACAAACAAACAAACAGAGTCAACAACCAATCGCATCCAGTCTCGCCGCTTCGTGAGATGTGACGGTGACTAAGTCTTTACTTTCAATTACAGAAATAATGCCTCCACATCCTTCTCTAGTCACACAGGATGAGCATCCTCCCCCCCCCCCCCCCCTCACCAGTTTGGAGTCTATCTTCGCGTCCAGCCGGGCGTTGCGGATGAGATTGACGATCCATCTCTCGGCGTCATCGGGGGTCATGTTCAGTTTGTCGGCCAGCATGCTGTCGAGGAAACGAGAGCGACGTGAAGCGGGGACCCGGGCACGGGGCCCGTACCAAGGATGTGGACCCTGACTTGGGCCTCCGTTGACGTGGTACCATATGAAGACCTCAGAATGAACGAGTCATTCTCATTCGCCATTGGTACGTCAGGTTAGTGACGTACCAATTTAGCAAAACAAACCCCTGAAGTGTGCGCCGACCCGGCACCGACCCGTCCTTTACAGATTCCTCAGCTTTCCCTCTGGAGCCGTCACATGTAAAACACTTTGGCTCGTGACCAAATACTTGAGGAACTACTTCCGCGTTAACTAGCCAGTGTTAGCACGCTAACACGCCGCACTAAGACAAAAGCATGTTCGCGGAGCGGTTAGTTTATATAATATAAATAAACTAACCTAAAGTGCATAAAGGAAATATGTCATCGCACCAAAGAACACAGGCCAGCGCTCCGCTGCGTCGTGACGGATGTTTCCCATTATGTGCAAAGTGACTCGTCATCGTTATGCGAATCAACGGCCGACATGTGAACAAATAAATAAAAAGGTGTACGACATGAAATCCACCCTGAAAACACTTCTAATGGTCCTCTGCTAATGGACGCTTGATTTACAGACCTGGAAGAATAACTCAATCCCCCCCCACCCCACCCCAATGCCACTGTAGCTATTTATCTTTTGTTTTTGTTGTCTCAGTGCGGGAAACACTCTCCCCACCTGGCCGCCACCGTGACACATCGTTCACAGTGACCGCCCCTTTAAGACGGGCGGCAGGTTGGAGAGCGATGCGTCAGTGGAGGGGGGGGGGCTGGCATTCTTTGATCCAAAGCTTTCCCCCGTGCAGCTGGCTTCCCTTGTGGCTTTCCAAATGACTAGACCCCCGCTCGATACCCCCCCGCCTCCCCCCCCCCCACACGTTTCCTGCCCCCTTCCTTTTGTCTGACCCCCACCAGCCTCCACGCCTACAGCATTTCATATAAGGGCCCCAATAAACACGACTCCAACCCGGTGTGTGCACTGCCCACAATTACTGCAGCAGCCATACGTCTCGTCTCAAAAGCACGAGGGCCCGGCCCGCGCCGGAATAAAAGAAAACCACCATCACACACGTGTACTTAATGAAATACTGGAGCGACCGCATTTGTCGTAGCGAATAGGAGCTCCGAGGCCGTTAATGACGGTTTACTCTGGTAACCATCACATCCGGGTCGGACACAGATCCCAACACCAGCAACACTGGGTTCAACCGTCGCGCTCAAGTCAGACTTAGTCCAGACGTTCTTCTGGTGGGAAGTTATCTTTGGGATTTGTGAGAATGTCTTTCTTCCTTTTTTACCTCGAGGGCTCACAAACGCCGCCACTTTTGAACCCTCTAATGTTGGTGCAAAGCCACACACGGAGAAAAGGAGAATTAAACGGCGTGAACAAATGAAGCGCTCCCTCTGCACAGCGAGCCGAGCGGGGGTCGCTCTGCGTTCCCCTCGACGCGTCCGGCCAAGTGACGGAGGAGGTGGAGGACGGAGACGGAGAGGCATCGCGAGTCGATTCATGTGCGCCGCAGCGGCCCAGGGGAGGGCGAGGATCCAGAGCGGCCGATCAAGCCGTCGCTCACACCGACGGCTCATTACACGTCGGGTCATCAGAACCGGGGGGGGAGACGATGCCTGACAATGAAATTGCTCCTGCGGATCATTACAGGGAGCCGGAGAAGGTTGAAAACGTGCGAGCTGTCTGATGACGCCGGTTTATGTTGTGATGGGTAACACACGCCTGGGATCACACGAGACGCCGGCAACGACACAGACTCCCAACGGTCAGAGCTCTACTCGATAAAAGATGTAATTCAATTCAGTTTATTTCATACAGCCCAACACCACAATTTACAAATTTGCCTCAGAGGGCTTTACAGTCTGTACACATACGACATCCCTGACCTTTGACCTCTCACATCGAATCAGGGAAAAACTCCCAAGAAATATAAAAAATAAACTTTCACGGGGAAAAAAAGGGGAAGAACCCTTCAGGAGAGCAACAGAGGAGGATCCCTCTCCAGGATGGACAGAAGAATAGACGTCATGTGACCAGAAGGAAGCGTCACAGGGTTACAACACATTCAATGAGATGTGATGCAACACGGTGCAATCACAAATCACTAGATCGACTCCTGTTGTTATGATTATGTCCAAACTCTCAAACGGTGTAAAAACTACCAACACAACCGTCGACACTCACCGCCCGTCACTTATTTACTGAACAGTCGAGTGACCCCGAGGCGAATGGGAGTGGAGTTTGTTGTCGGTTCCCGGTTTACCCGTGTGATTAGGCGATTGCTGCGCCGGGTGCCCGTGTTTTGTTTGGCAATCCAGTAAAGTGGGGGCGCATGTCAGTCAAGTCCAGGTCAGATGTGACGATCAAAACAAACACGATCTGGTTTCCTCGCCGAGGGGGGAAGGGGTCGAGCGAACCCCCGGCCCCTCTAAATGTGATCCGCGCCGCAGAACACAGGATCACAGGGTGCCCCCAAAAGGCCCGGGGCCCCGGCCCGTACCAGCCGAAGCCCTCTAATTTAATTTATAAAGGAAAGTCTGGCAATGTTTTCCGCCAGGAAGGACATTTGTATGTAAGAGGAGGGGTCACTTTATCTCATTGTCTCGCTGAGAGGTGTACACCAGCGACCCCGTCTTAAACCTGAGGGTGGAGGGGAGAGGAGAGAGGGAGGAGGAGGAGGGACTGGGGTCAGACTTATGAAAACCACAATATTGACATCCTTTGGCCCCGAGGCCAAGCAGACAGCCTCCGCGACTGGTTTTGTTTTACACAGCCCTGATCCTGGTCCTCGGGGGAGTGCGGATCACTTTCGTTTCGACCCCTCGCTCACTCACTCTGGCTCCCGAGCGTTCGACTTCAGGCTCGGGGACTCCTTCGGGTCTCAACCTCACACTTGGAGGAGCGAGGGGTCGGGCGTCGGGGTCTCGCTCCGTTGGAGGACGATCCTTCTCAAAAGATGCCCCCTTATTAACCGGGCTGGCCTCGAATGAATGTCGTTAAACGCTAACATACGAGGGTGTGTGTGTGTGTGTGTGTGTCGGGGACACGCCGAGCCGTTTGACGTCTGAATACATTTCCTGGGGAAACCTACGTGATCGTTCGGTCTTTTTAAATCACTCAATTGTGAGGTGGAAAGATCCTCAGTGGTGGGTCCAAATACACGAGACGCGGCGGCCAACTGCCGGCGAGCTGTTGTGTACAAATATAATCTGGCGATGGCGAAAAAAAGGACCGCCAAAATTATCGTGAGTCTAAAGCGTTTAGAAAAAATGTCAAAGGGCAAGTGTCGCATCGGAGGTCAAAGCATCGCCTCGTCTCCGAATTAAACCCAGTAAATCGAAGACACTGAAAAGTCTAGACAAAGGGATATGTGTGTGTGTGTGTGTGTGTGTGTGTGCGCAATTACAAGCGCATGCAGAATCAGTCGCCGACCGTACGTTATACATAAGCCTACATTGCATAAATAACTCAATTACGCCGACTTCCGGTCGACGTCCGTGTCCTAAAACACGAGCTGCATCTCCGTGGAACCGTCCTGGCCAGCGGCGATGGAAATGTCCTCGTTAAAAACGGCCATCAAATTCATTCCGGTCCACGCTCGGGGCGAGAGGGGCTTCTGGGTCCTGGGGGACTAACGACTTGGAAATTGGGCGTCTTCCAAAATAGATAACGCTCGGTCCGTTGTCGCGACGCCACCGAAATGCGCGATCCCGCTTTGGAAAGCTCGACAAACGAGGTGAAAAGTCGAGGAATCGGCGTTTGACTTCCTCTCTCGGTGTTACGACTAACCTTTGTGGTCCTTAACAAGTAAATGGATCCAATTGCAGTAACTCTGCCAAAAAGAACCCGGACTCCTAATCAATTCCAGACGATCTGCAACTGGAGATTTCGACAGGGCCTGATCATGTTCCATGGTTCAACCTTGACTACAGACCTCCACGGCTCCATGGAACAGGCGATGCCATCATTATCGTGTCAACAGAAGTGATTCGTTCCCGAGGAACATTGTGCGTGTGCGGGCCGGATTTGAAAATCTCACACGTTCACCGTCAGTAGAGCCTGAGGGCTGCACAGCACTGTACATAATGTATGCAGGATGGAGGATGACTGGGATGAACCAAAGCACCAGAGACGGGTTTACTCACAGAGACGGCATCTTTATCTTCGTCACGCTCTAAAATGGATGTAAAGAAACAGCCAACTCCTATAATCTCTCTTAATAGACAATTATCATATTTTCCCCCCAAAACTCAGTATAATTAGTATCGACTAAATGTCTAGGTTTGGGGAAAGGGTCCAAGGTCGATTTTCTTTGAATGTAACTAAGCTAGATTTTGAACTAGGAGTCAATAGAGACCTGCAAGGCCCGTTGACCCCTCATTTAACCAAATAAAAAGGAGCTGAAGGATTCCTGCCCGTCGCCGCAGCTGGGAACGTCTACCAGCCGCCTAAACCCTGACCTCTTCCTGGGAGAGCGCTCCGTGACTTGGCCTTGGACAGGTGGTCCTAGAAGTAGAGGGCGCAGAGCAACCTGCGGAGACCTGGAAGCAGTTACACCTCCCCAAAGCGTAATCCTCAAGATGTGTGGGGTCAGCATCGGCTGTGTGAAGAAGGGGGCAATAAACCCTTATCTGTACAGAAAAGACCCCACTGTGGCCTTACTTCCTGTTTACAGAGTGCTTACGGCGTCTAGTGATAGCACGTCGTCTTACTTCCTGTTCGTCTTGAGGGATGCGTGTTTGAATCCTGGGTCGGGGGGGGGAGAGAGAGAGCGTGGCATCCCCCAAAACCACAAGTTTAACGTCTGTTTATTCGCGGGTACTAACCTGATGCTGATGCACTGGTGAATTCGGCAGAAGGTCTCAAAGATGAAGAGGCGGGCGTTCTCGATGAAGTCCTCCAGGCAAGCAACCAGGAAGAAGTCGTTCACGAGAACCTAGGAGACAGAGAGCATGTTGCATCAGAGCGGCGTGAATACCAGACAGTCATTTCAGCCCGTTTACAGGTCGGCCTCAAGGTCCGTCTTACGGCATTTGGAGGTTTGAGTGAGGCCAAACGGCAAGGTCAGCTTTTTCGAGACTCATTTGGACAATCACGCTGGGCCCTTCCCATCGAACGACAACGGAGTCACGAGTGTGGCGACACAAGTCCGTCTCTGGGCCTTCGTGTCTTATTGGTTTAGGGGGTGGACAATATCTTTGAGCCGAGAGCAAATCCAAGACCTCTTTGATGAAAGCGTGGGAGCAAACAGTGAAAGGCGGACCAGACTGGCTACATTTGACATTAAAAGGATTTCTAGTGAGTTCCCTGTGCAGTGGCAGCGATCCCGGACCCCGCAGGGCGCTTCAAATCAAAAACAAACGGGAGAAAATCCTACAAGCAGCCCAAGAGATGCTGCGTGGAGAACAGAGCCCACCGCAGAGATGGCCACGTTGTGACTTACCGCCAGTCATCTGGTCCAGCGGTGGCGTCGACTCCGCCCGCCCCCGGCTGGAGGCGTCCACTAACCGGAGCGCCACCCGCCCAGATCACAGATGAGAGCGAGCGCTCTCCGCCGGCTGCGTCACCTGCCGATTCGTCGACCGCGCCCGCCTGCGACCCGGCTACGGCCGTGTGAAAAGCTCCCATGTCTCACCGCTCGCCGCATTCCAACTCGCCACCGAGCGCCATTTCCCCATCGCAGGCCTCCATCTTCAAAAGTCCCCCACGGGATGTGCGGCTTTGTTCGCTCGAGCCCAGAGAGCCGCTTTCTGCTCGACGAGAGCCCGACTACGCGGCGCTATCGGGCGACGCTGCGACAACACTTATCTCAGGCCGATAAACTTTGAACAGTTAAGTGCACCAATTGCTGTCATCTGGGATTCAGGCCACGGAGCTTAAGCACATTCTGAGATGGGGCTTGTGGAGCCCTTTCATGCCCAATCTGAGGGACGATAGGTAGACCCATACTTTTCATTCCCTGACATGGAAACATTTAACATCTGACAGCGATTCCAGATTCGGGTAGAGTGGGAAAGAAACAGAATTGCTAATAATCCCGTGCGGTCCAAACGGGACAATGTAAACCGAGCTAAACCCATTTGGAGAGCAGCGGGCTCAAACCATTACACGGGGTACACTCGACCAAAAACAGCAGCGCTGAAAACAATACCCACATCTCGCTCGACAGCAATCAGTTGCCACTCTTCTCAAAGGCTCAGGATTAATGCATTACAAATGCTCATCCCAACGGGGTATCCGTTTACCTCAATCACGCCGCAGTCTGTGAAACCTCCCTTTAACTCGGAAATAATGCACTTTGAAAAAAGAAAGGAAAAAGAAGAGGACTGCATTACTGGCTTCAAACAAGACCATTTGGGGGAAACTGTTTGCAGACCTTCACAGGGGATGCATTAAGAGAGGTGCCGGTTAACTTCTTGTTGCCGCCTCGCGAGACCCGCCTGTGAACTGAAGGAGGTCAATAGAGGAGCTCGTGTGCCACTGGACACGCTCTGATAAGACCGGCGTGTTGACAGGCACCGGGAACGCCGTGCCGCTCGGACCCCAGAGCTGGTTCGGGTTCGTTTGTCAACAGAGCACGACGAGTCGAGGCCAAACCCAGAGAGTTCCCAACAGGCGTTTAACAAGGCTGGTGAATGAGGGCGCATGGCAGATACAACTCCTGATATTCTTGATGATGCACGTCGGAGGCCTTTGCACTTACCCCCCGGTGAGTTCGATTATAACCTCCTCATTTCTTATGAGGTTATCGTAATCTAACTCTTTAGAAAAACAATAAGTTAAAACTAGGGCTTGTGAAACGATTAAAAATTGTAATCAAATTAATCACAGGTTTCTGTGGATTAATCATGATTAATCACATATTACCAATATTCTCGGTATATTTTTGTGAGAACATAAAAATTTATGACAAAAGACGGATATATACATTTATACACAGGGATGCACATAAATTGCGGGGGGGCAAGTGACATTTTTTCGTCCCGATGTGCGAGACGGAGATCGGAGTAGTGTTAACGTAGAGACAGAATGACATGCTGCTGGTTAGAGACGACCAACAACAGACGGATTGGAAGCTCATTCTGCGCATGCGTTAAATGCGGTAAAAAAACAAGACTAATTAATCCTGTAATTTAATCATTAATTCTTCACAGCACTAGTTAAAACCAAACGGAAGTGCACGTAAAGCGCCGACGTGATTTATACATATTTCCTCCTGGCGAGGAGCCAGATGTTTTTCAATTGGAAGGTTTGTCGTAAAGAGGCGGAAGATGGAAAACTTTAGCCTTTCATCCCTCTGCAGGTCGGCGCGATCAAGTCCGTTGGGAAACCCAAATTACAGTCTGCATGCAGAGAATGAACCGGGTGATCGAGTTATGAAAACACACAGATAGGACAACTCCATTTACGACACCTGCTCTCTGACTAGGGATGGGTATCGTTTGGTTTTTATCCGATACCGGTGCTAAACCGGTACTTTTAAAACGATACCGGTGCCTAAACGGTACCTGAACTGATAGTTGAAAGAAAAGAAAAAAAAGCACAAAACAAAGATTGACACTGACGACATTAAAAACCTCTTTGGCCATATTCCCTGTAGATTCTCATGGCCGCACTGGGGAAAAAACGGATATCAGGTTGTAGGCTAGCTATCTTAAACATGGTAATAATGCCTAATTCACTATTTGTTGGCCTACTTTTATAAATGCAAGACTTGCAATCAACCTGACGGTACTAATCTGAGTGACGGCTGCTCTTGTTATCTGTCTCCATGTGTTGAGGGTGACCGGTCTCCCCATCGCAGGTGCCAGGGAGCTCCCAGCTGCCCGCCGATGTGCTCGGCACGGCCTCACGCAGTCAAACGCGGTTCATGCCTCTGCAATCAAATGGATGGCGTGCGTCGACAGATGCTTCATTAAATTAAATGTCCTCTTCTAAACTAAAATTTACTATCATCTGTACATCCTGTATTTATGATACTTTCTGTTGCACTTCTGGTTGGATCCCAAACTGCATTTCATTGCTCTGTACTTGTACATGTGTAATGACAATAAAGTTTAATGTAATTTAATCTAAACCCATGTGCGGCTTGTTTCTAAAGCAAACTATGACAAAGTAGCCAGTGGATTCTTTCTATGGAGAATTTCAGCACTTTCTTTTTGCAGGCTTCCTCATTTTAGGTCACAGTAACGTATCGAATCACATTGACCAGCGAGTGTTGAGCTTAGTAGTAAATATACAAAGGACTTTTACAGTTTACTCATTCTATAACTACTAGTTACATCCAGCCATTCCAAACCAAAACTGAAATAAAGGGCAGGGCTGTGACAGAACTCCCTCTGCACGCCTCCAAAGAGACGTCTGCTGATAAAGCTTTTACTGTCAACGACGAGCCCGATCGGTCCGTTCCAGGCCGAAGTTCACATATGACTGCAGCCCGAGTCACGCAGCGTCAGACTCTGAGTGTTCGGTCTGAAACCACGCAGACGTCCAGCAGATCGGGGAGAAGGTCAGACGGCGGTCACATGATTACTAACGCTGGTCACGAACCACACTGAATACACAGAGGTCCTCACAAACAAGAAAAAGGTCAAAATGTATTCTGGTTGCTGAAGCGGTTACTCACCGATTCGCACTCCCTGAGTTTCTTCTGAGCGCTGTCGAAGTCAAAGTTCACGTAGAGACACTCCACGAACTCTGTGATCGGATCTTTGTAGGTGTAAGATTCCTGGGGGGGGGGGGGTAAATAAATCAGAATATAATCAAATCAATCAGCGTGCTAAAATACATCAATATGATTATGAATCACAGCTGCTTTAGCTTACGTTTTATAAAACATTAAGTCATGGATGAACGGAATAGAGCGGACAAAAATGTCATAAAATCTAAATGTTTCCCTTTTTTTGCAATTAAGTAGAATATCAGCAAAACAGGGAGAAACATATTATACATCCTAGGTTGTTTTCAGATGTTTATGTAGTCAAAATAACAACCTGCAGGGCACAATAGTTAAATAAACATAACAATTCACAAGCCTGAGTGAAAGCACATTCTGAACTCTGAGCTGCTCCGAGACGGAGACCCGACCCGAAGGCCGGAGCAGAGAGCAGCGGGCGCATGCTGGAGCGATTACCACCAACAACCTACCCAGCGCCGCTCTCTGAAGCAGCTACCGTCATTCGGACTACACATTGACCAGAAGTAATGAGTTCAAGGCTCTCCCAGTTTGGACCTAAACCCACACACACTCACACACTCCCTGAGCTTAAAGGGAAGTGTGAGCAAAGCTATTGGGTTACATGGTCAGTTACTCATCCTGCAGAGCCGGTGTGGCCTTCACGCATTGACCTGATAACTGTGTGTACCGAGGCTTTGAATGAAGAAGAGAGAAAAAGGTGCGCTACCTGCTGAATGACCTTCACCAAATCCTTCAGCACCTGCCGACGCTTGCGGACATCCTTGTTTGTGATGATCGCCGTGGTCAGGTAACGCAAGATGTGCGGGCACATCGTCTGAATGGCGTTGAGGTATCTGGAACGAGGGGAGGATAAAGATGATCATTTATCGGGCGTAAGCAAAGACTTGATCTTTACGAGGACACATAATATAACACGATCCTGGCATTTAGAACAGAGGCGAAGCCTTGGCCGCGAAAACAGAGCCGTGTCCGAACAGGACCCTCGCTCCGGGACCTGGGTCCCAGCATTAAGCCATCTCTTTCAATGGTGTACTATGAGAGCGAGGTGGAAAAAAGAAAGCCTGGCAAGAAGATGTAGACCAGTGAGCTGCCCAGTAGCTGAAACCCAATCCATCGGGGACTGATGTTTCAGCCACAGGTCAACTGGCTGAACACAGGACAGGACGCTGGTACAGGCCCATTCTAATCCCACACGCTGGAAACAGAGTTCTGTGAAGACAACGTGTCACACACACACACACACACACACCACTTTACTTGTCAAGATCAATCGACAACCTGTATAACCAAAACTCCTTTATTGGTTTCTAAATGTCTATCTCTGAACTTCACCCTCCACTCATCTGAGAAGAGGAGGCGGGCCCCTTTCGGGCCAGAGGAACACGTGGTGTTCAGAGGAAGGCCCGTCAACAGTTTAATTAGCCGGAACAATTAAAGGGACAGGAGACCTGTGGCAGTAGTGATGTCGAGTCTAAAAACGGCAGCGGGCATCGCCACTCTGGTTTTAGGAGGGCTCTCGCCCACCCTTTGTAGTGGCTCCACTCCCGGGGAAGACCGCAACGCTGCGCACTGTGTTCCTGATTAACTTACACCTACTCACTCTCCGGGGGGGGGGGGGGGCATTCACCCCACTCTACTTTGGAGACTTCATCTTTTTTTGTTTCTTTTTTGTTTGCAGGCATCGCTGCTCTGGTCAGCCGAGGAGCTACTGAGGCATCCAGCCGAGAAATCACGGTTCAAATGTCCTCTGTTTAAGGGGGACTGTGGGAGGACACAGAAGAGGAACACGCTTACAGGGGCTCCATTTCACAGGTAGTCTGGAGAAGAAAATCACGTGGAAAAATAATAATAATCCGTTTCATTTATATAGCGCTTTTTAAAAAAGGTACTCAAAGACAATTTACATGTGACATTGAGACACCGTAGACACAGCGACAGGGAGCAATTCAGGGTTAAGTGTCTTGCTGAAGGACACATCGACTAGGGCGGGGATTGAACCTCCAACCCCCTGATTGGAAGATGGACCTGCTGACCACTGACCCCACAGTCGCCCCGGAAAATAGGCTGGGTGATATAGAGAATCCAGTGACTCGTGATATGTCACTGCGGTAGCATTTACCCAGCATGCACCTGTGCCATACGCGGTTTCCCCCTGAAGCCAGTGTGGTCTGCCAATAGTACGCAAACACAGCTTTGGACCGACATCTGCTGACTGCAGGGGTAAGGGAGGTCAACAGTGGAGCTGAAGGCCAGCCACTGGTCACCGGCGTCCGCCAAAGGAAGCACTGACGGTCAAAGGAGGGGAAACGAGAGCCAAGCCTCTGTGGGGAAAACATGAGGTTTCTCCACTTTGAAACTGCAAAGCACACAAAACCACCTCGGTTCGTCCACACAGATGGCCGGGCGAGCTCCTCGGGAGTAATTATTGGGGAGGCCTCCTTAATCATTCACGATAAAATTAAAAAAACAAGTAAAGTCGGGGGAACCAGACGCTTCAGTGTGCTGTGTTGTGGTCGCCTGTCATACCGTCTGTGGAGGCCAATCATCTGTACAATTATACCAGCCTGCAATCAGGGGGGGGGGGGGGGGGCAACGACATCAAAATAGTCGGTGTGCAAATTTTAACGTTGTGTATAAGGTTTTCCGACCTGCGATACACATGGCCTCGTTTTCAACTTGGAGAGTAAACAGACCACACGAAAACACACACTTCTGAAACCACTTTTAAAATACCAGCAGGGTTCAAGAAGAAGCCCACCACCCAGAACATAGGTTATTAAAGCAAGTGGTTTTCTCCAAAGCAAGTAAATGTTACACAATCACCTCCCCCCCCCCCCCCCCCAAAGCCTCTTAAACTCCAGGATTACTTTTAAGCTACAAAAAGCACTTTCAATAGAATATACGAGGGCTGCAACCAACGATTAATCTGGTAACTATTTTTTAGATTAAAGGGTAAAAAAAAAATGTAAATGCAGTTTTCAACCCGTAGTCCAAAACAGGGTTTGTACTGTCAAGAAAAACCTGGAAAAGTCATGGAATTTGAAAATGTTTATTTCCAGGCCTGGAAAAGTCATCAGAAAAAAATTAAATCCCAAGTTTACAAAAAGTCACGCAAATGTGTTATATTCATTTATGCTGTGTATATACTGTATGCGTTGGTATTCTCATTGTTAGTTTAAATACGACATCTTCCAACTTGTTCCTGTTTAGACCGATTCTTCACAAAAAGTTTGTCTTTAAGTCCTGGAAAGGTCATGGAAAGGTCTAGTAATCGATTTTATCGATTTGTTGTTGCAGCTAGAATATACTTAAACATTGACCCATGGAATATAACACGACTTTAAAATATCAAAACCACTCACATCCTGGAAGTATATAAAACGTACGGTAATAACTTTGTACTTGTTTAGTGCTTTTCTAGTCGAGCCACTCAAAGTGCTTTAACATGACGTCATTCACACCCTGATGGGAGGAGTCACCTGCCCCATCAGGACTAACTAACATTCACACACATCCACACACCGTAGATCAGCTACAGGAGAAATGTTGGAATTAAGTGCCTTGCCCAAGGACACATTGACATGGACGAGCGGAGCCGGGGATCGAACTTCCCATCCTCTGATTGAAGGACGACGATGCTTACCACTGAGCCACAGTCGCCCCAAAACATACAGACAAATGGTCACAGAATAACAAAACGGACTATTCGAAAGATACACAACGCCTCAAAGTGGCCGTAGAGTCGACCAAATATAATGGGGACGGTTTTGGTTGATTTTCCCAAAATATTAACTTTATGCTCATTCCCAGGCCAGCACACTCCGTGCAGTAGGTTCAAACGCTGCTTTGTGGCTTCAAACAAAGACGTTAATTCAAGTTCATTCCTCCCAGCACACATAATCACGTAGATTATGGTTTATTAGGCCGGGTGAATTTTCCAATAAGACAGGCTGTGTAAAATAACAGATTTTTCTGTTCAAAATAAGCTGTGATTTGAAAGTTTGGTTCAGTCAAATTCTCTGGATCCCCCCTTACCTTGACAAAAGCAAACCTCGAGGTGTATTATGTACTTTGACGCCCAGTCCCAACGCTCAATAAAAATTTAAAAAAACATACATGATATATGTAGCCCCAGTTTACACCTCTACACACACACACACATGCTGGGTTGACTGAATTTACTAAATGACGGACTCTTCTTCGTATGTTTAGGTTGAAACTGGTTTTGCAGCTCTGCCTTTTATTGTCCCTCAACGGGTCAACAGACACACGGTTCAACCCGACCACAGAACTCTGGCCTTCCGGTTGCCCTCGACTTTTTGGAAATCGATCGTATCTCTTTGACTCATTCCTGGTATTGCCGTCAAGATTTTGCAACTTGCAAGAAACGAAATAATATGATTTAAAAAATGTACTTACTGCGGCTGGTACAGAAAGAGCTCAATGATATTGTCTCTGCCCTTGGGGTGGTTGAAGAAGACAAAGAGGGACCAGTGAATGAGCCATGTTCTCTGCTGCAGAGCCTGCAGAGGGGAGGTGACCGACTGGACCGAGGAACACATACAGGAGAGAAGAAAGGGAGGAAGGTGGGAAGAGAGATCGGGTAAGATTCAAGTGCTGCGGCCTAAATGGACAATAATCAAACATGTAACCACTTCATACTCGAAATCCAAGTTCTTAAGTAGTCAGACAAGTGTGTGTGTGAGTGTGAGGGTGTGTGTGTGAGGACTAAGATGCCACGGCACAGCACTACTGAAGGAGAAATGTCAATACCAGAGTCCATGTAAGGGAATCTAAATGCGGTATCAAATTCAGAGAAGTGGGGCATTTACGTTGTTATCGATAGTCTCTCTCAGGCGGGTGAGGTCCTCCATGGCGGCCTCCCAGTTCTGCATCAGGATCTCAGAGGCCAGTTTGCCCCAAAGAGAGTTCAGGGCATTCCTGTCTGTAGACGGGACCTTGGGAACAGATGCGGAGAACCGTTAGAACCGGACGCACACAAAACTTCGACGTGCGACACGGGTTGGCAGACACGTTTAGCTTTGAATGAAACCACTTTTACATAGTACAACCACTGCATTGCAGTTGACCGTAGAGTTAAGTAAAAGGCACATTTGGAGCATGCGTGTCTTTATTTATGTCTGAGGAGCTTGCTCGAACAAGTGAAGTTCCCTCGATCGGAGGTTATTAGACGCATTACAGATCCATAAAGTTGGGGGACAAACAAGATTAAAAGAAATTGAACCAGCAGAGGAACAGATGACCCGGCCTGTCGTCACTATACCATGAAATAGCAGTGTAGTAGCAACAAAATGAGCTGATATCACACCAAAAAAAAATACAACTAAGATATGGATCCATCTACGTTCCACACCTGAACAGTCGACCGCCAACCTGAACGAATAATAACCAAATAACACCAGACACAGAACACATTCCTCGTGATATGGTTTTAGGCTCGTGAGACAATTCTTCATGCTAAGATTTTTTTTTTTTACTACATCATCCATGCCAAAGGGCACGAGTGGACACTCGGCTGCTCGACGAGGACTCAATGATCAAGCTGGAGTAGGAGACTGAAGAATCTTAAATTCAAGTTCCTCAGAAAACACTTTGAGATCTGGTACCTTGTGAGGGGCTGTGGTCAAGTTATATTTAGTTTGTCACATGAGAGAAAGAAGTATTCAATAAATCCATTCGCGATTAATATTACTAACTGCAGCTTTAGCGGCGAGATGGAAAACCCAAGAACATTTAAAAAACATCCCAGGCTGACTCTTAACCCTCCTGTTACCTTCACATTTACTAACATATTTTACCCTCTGGGTCAATTTGACCCCAGCAATTAAAACCTCCAGAAAATTATTAGAATTAATATTTTTTCCCAAGTTTAAGTGTGAGGTACTTTATGTTTGTTTGTTGACTGCCTAAAGAGCCCTTTAAATATATAAAAAAGTTGATATTTCTTATATGTTTGACAGTGAAAAACAGCCTGGGGTCAAATTGACCCCAAAGAACACCGACGTTAAACATTGAATGGGGTCAAATTGACCCGAAAGGTAACAGGAGGGTTACACAGGGCTATACATTAAACATGAAATTTGCTTTGTTAAATTTATTTAATTAAAAAAAAACACTTCACTTTAGTCTTGAGAATGATAATTTTAAAAGACCTCTGGACAACGGTCGTTATGATATGATATAATATTCCTTTATTCGTCCCACAGTGGGGAAATTTCAAAAATCACAGAGCATCAATGAAAATAAATATAAAACACAAAACTAAATACTAAAAAAAACTAAATACTAATAGTAATATTAAATATACAGGGGGAAAACAAAGTAAAGTGCAGAGTTTGCCAGGATCTCCAGAGATCTGCTGCAGTTTGTCGTTATCACAAGGTAATTAGGCTGAAATCCGAACTGACGCTAACAAGACACATCTCTGTGAGGATAATCACTCACAAAAATGTCACAGGCTACCGTTTCTGATTTCCAGAACAGACACAAAGAAAACAAACAGAAAAGAAAAGAAGAAAAAAGGTAATGAAGCACAGGTTGAGAATGCCTCTGAACCTCGGCGAGGCAATCACTCGGCGAGGACGCTGGACCCCCGGGGCTCATGGGAAACTCTGCGCCGCCGCGGCGGTCCACGATAACACCAAACAACGCCAGACGCAGTGACACGAGGCGAGCAGGAAGTCGGGGTGGGTGTCTGCCGAGCGGCCGGAGAAACCCAGATCCTAACCCCACGCCGCCGGACAGCCGCCGTAGTGGACCGTGAGACACGGCAGACGTACGCGAGGAGAGGAAACACTCGAGAAAGCAAGAGCAGGTTTCCGCAGGAACCCCACAAATTGATGAAGATTATTCCGATATAGCGGGGGGGGGGGGGGGGGGGAATGCCAGATAATCTCTGATAACATGCCAACGAGCTGCTATAAAGTCGGGGGGAAACATTTGGGAAAGCTCCTGCAGTAATCCCCCGAAAGGAGAACACAGTGAAGGTGCTGTGTCCGTCTCCAGCGCAGCAGTTACTTTGATCACACACCACAACTAGTCCATGATGAATTAGCCTTTTCTTTCCTTTTTTAGGCGTAGAAGTCCCAAGAAAGATCAGCATTGTAGCGGCGAGGGGGAAAAAAAAGAAATGGCTCCACTGCCAGCGTAAAAGGTCAGAGTTTCATCGGTTGAGTGTTGCGTTTTGTTCGTTTCCCCCGAAAGTCGCTGCCCGCTACGTTTGGCTGACCTTCAGGTCAGAATGGCAACATTCCACACACACAAGAAAACATTCAGTACCTGGGTTTTTCCAGCAGTTACCTTAAGTTTCCATTGGTTTGGGAAATGGGCACATTATTTTTCGCTGACTGACCTGAGCAGAAACAATAAATTGACTGTGCTGGGGATCCGTCGGGATACTTAATCTTTATTCTTAACATCCAATCCCTGCATTAAGCGATGATATGAACAAGTTGCTCTTTTCGAGCTCGGCCACACCGTAACTAGACCTGAGGCATGGATTTTGCAAGGCTGGCTTCCTTCGTTTAATTGACTGGTTTCCCACGTTAACGGACTTTATGGAGCTTCGCCTCTCCCTCACGGGGGAAGGAGGGAGAGACGAGGGGCCTGTGAGGATGGGAGGTCCACAAAACACAGAAAGGCTGGGAGGGGGAGAGCGGTACACAGACTCACACTAATGAAATCCATTTTCACCTTTTCCGCGTCTAAAAAAAGCCTCTCGCATTTTCGAGAGCACGCCGCAGATATCCAGTTACAGCGCTCGACGGGCTTGGGACTCAAAATGAGGGGTGCAACAATTTTAGGGGTAAAAATATGAGAGAAAGAAAATCAGTGGAACAACATACCTCAATTAGAGCAATTTTGGTTTATTTAGACTGAGTTGCAAAAGCCATAAACAACTGTTGGAACAGTGGGACGTATCCGTTCCAAGCTTTTGAAGACTCCTCTTAATGCTTTCTTTTTTCGTTAGGGAGTGGAAGTGGAAAGCTCGGCCGAATTACCCGTCGTCTCGTCTCCGACGTTACTCTTCCTTCGGCGGATGGGAGCGGATCAGTGAAAGGACCCATCAAATGAAGTGCCCGACTACTTTGGGTTAAGAGGCTTCATCGTCACTCGGAGGCCACTGCCAAGTCTCCCCAGCGCCGTGAACCTGCGTGACTGGCCAGAGCCTCTGACATCCCGAAGGCGGGAGGCGCCGCATCAGACGCCAATTAGAGTGGGAACAACAAGACGGCCGTACGGTCCTCCGCCGTGAGGAATAAGACTAAATGTTGATCTTATTCCTGCCCATTCTTCCAGGCTGGTTTTGGCACCAGACTCTGCTTTACCGCAAAGCCGAACGCCGAACAGAAGACAAACAAAAAGCAGGAGTGAGTGACACATGGAAACCCACCGACTGCATTGGCTGGATCCGAGAGTCATTATGGGATGTTCAGTTGGGTCGAACTTACCGACACGGCAGTGCAAGATAACGCGGAAAAGAAAGAGCTGAAGTTCTGCTGTAAATGTGGCGTTAATACAACAATAGACTAACTCAACAGGGGGGGGGGGGGATGTCCTACGCGTGACCTTGGAGGCAGCTTCAGTGGCGGCAACGACCGACGCCAGCCGGGCGCTGCTGCTTGCATAGTTAATGATGTAATCACCTCGGATGCAGACCTCACAGCCGCTGTGTGGTTCTCGGCTCTTGTACACGGTATAGAACTCGGTTGAGACCGTCGGTGTGTGAAACGTCCGGGTGCTTGATTTCTCGCCCCCCCGATTGCAGGCGAGGACAAACAGCGTGCTCTCGAACTCTGGACAGTGTCCAGGGAATCAGGTCCGCGATGCCTCTATCGCGCAACACAAACCGCCACATCTCTCGCTGTTCAACTTCAGCGTTTCTAACCAAAGCCAGATATGTTTTCTTGACGTGTCCGCAACTCCTTTCCACTTCACTGAGAAGGCTGATTACTGCAAGGATGCCGCTTCCAGTAGTATACCACTTCTTTTGTATGGAAATAAAAAAGCCTGGTACAGGAGATAGAGCTTCACAGTTAAACCGTCGTTCACATTCAACTGTAAAGATCAGGTTTGCAACTTCCAAACAATTAAAACGCCTAATTATTTGAATGGGACTGTGGCAAAAGTCCTTCCTAACCAATGCCACTGTCAGGTAATTTCATGCAGTTGTGGCGCCTAAGGAAATTCCCGCATCGTGTCATATATACGGGCGAGTCATTAAGCGGTATTTCGTAAACATCTGGGTTGCATCGAATATATTGAACGCCAATTGCACAGCTAATTATGATGTTTTTATTTCATATTTAGTTGTAGCGGTGACACAAAGAACCGAGCGCAAACACCGCTAAAGCATTGCTCAATCTTCGAGTCCGTCCACTGCCTAGTTCATCTTTCCCTCATTTCTGAGGGCAAAGTGACAGAAACCACAACGGCCAGAACCCCGGCAACAAGTCTCTTTGTTTATAGAGGTATGGACTGTGCATGTGCACCGACAATAACAACGCCTGTACTCTCTGTGACCTACAATCATCTTCTTTTGCATGACATACATTGGCTTTTTTGTGTGCGTTTTAACAACGTTTATCTACCTTTGGATTGGGGAAGAACCCGCGGCCTAATGAAAAGGAACAGCTCGCACAATGTGTGCGCCCTCTCGATGCGACCGAACAGAGGCCGTGCGGAACTTAAACACGCCAGAAGCTCAGAAGTCGTGACTAGGGACTCTCTGGCCACAGCACTCAAATCAATAAGCCGTCTACTGGAGCCCGCTGCGTGAGCAGACTACAGACAGATGATGCAGTCGGGTCCACCACTGATCACTTGGCCCAGTAAAAGATCCTACTCAAGTCTTAGAGCAGCATCCCCCCCCCCCCACACACTCACCCAATACAAAAGACGTGCGGGGAATTGAACAGCCACTGACGTAAGCTTTTCATATTCAATTACTTCTAAGTGTTCTTTTCCTCTCCTATGCAAGCATTGGCTTTATGAGAAATTAAAGCAATCTGGCAAACATAATGTGGTGTTCAGTTGGACTACGTCAGAGAGAGATGCCTTCAGCCAGTATATAAATGGGGACAGTACGATAATACAGACGCCCCCGTTAAGTGAGGCAAGGCGTGCAGCTATCGGCAAACATCAGCGCTAAAGGTTAACGGGTGTTGGGCGACGATGGCGCTGTAAAAATAGAAATGAAATTTAAAAAACTTACCAAGACGCGGAAGAAGTACAGGTACTCTGCAGCTCCGGAGTAGTTTCCGCACTCGTACTGGAACTTGGCATATCTGTAGAGCGTGTCCAAGTACTCCTGACGGAACTTTAAGGAAGAGAGGAATGCGAGAGTATCAATATCAAACAGAGAAAATGTGAATCGCTGTCGGGCCGAGTCAAAACAAAGACGTGCTTTGAATCAAACATTGTGCTCGCTCGGTAATTTCATGCAGTTGTGGCGCCTAAGGAAATTCCCGCATCGTGTCATATATACGGGCGAGTCATTAAGCGGTATTTCGTAAACATCTGGGTTGCATCGAATATATTGAACGCCAATTGCACAGCAAATTATGTTTTTATTTCATATTTATTTGTAGCGGTGACACAATGAACCGAGTGCAAACACCGCTAAAGCATATCGGTGGGATTTTGCCACAACCGCGAGATAATATTTCACATTTTGTGACAAATCTGCTAAGAAATGCGTCATGTGTACTAAATCCGAACGATAAAATCGAGCCATCCTCTCGAGCCTGCTGGTCTTCAACCCTCCCTCCCGCTGTTCGGCATCTCGCGGCAGCCTGCGCTGACGTCACCGAGATCCGGTAGGACCGTGACGGGCAGAGCGGGCGCTCGGTGGGGGGGGGGAGGGGGCGACCCCAGCCTCTACGCCCGGGCTGCGTGGAGGTGCACTGAGGACAGCGAGGCAGGTCAGCGGGATCCCGGGAGTGGGAGGGGGACCCACGGCGCGGAGGGCGAGGAGCCAAACATCACGGTAAATATAGAACCTTCCGGCATTCTTGCGGCTCCATCCACGAGTCCCGGGCGTTTATTCTTACCAGGCCACCACAGAATGTCCGCGGAATTTGTGCAAGCCGTACAAACCCCGAATATGAGTTAAGGGTTTTGGGAACTCTGCATTTCCCTGCTCGGCCGGCCTCTCCCACGTCTCCCCTAAAACAACCGTGGGTTCACACAGGAACCATGGGAAACGCAGCGAAGAAGTGAGACGTCAGCGAACCGGGACAACTTACACTGTGCTTCTCCGCCAAGTACTCAAAGAGCATCCGTCCATCTCTGCGAGACAAAAGAAGAAGAAGAAGAAGACAGGGTTCTTACACATTTTGACCAATGGATTTCCAGGACTTTTAACCAAATTTCCATGACCAAACTGAAATCTCGGTATAAACATGAAAACAGTAGAACATGTTGCGTATTGAGAGCTATCGCCGGCTTATACTTTGAGCGTCTTTCTTTAAAAAATATATGAATTATTTCAAACTCGGCGTAAATGAACATGTGATTTTAACAAATTTCCATGACTTTTCCAAAACTTTTACGATGTAAGTTTTTTCCATGACTTTTCCAGGCCTGGAAATGACCATTTTAAAATTCCATGACTTTTCCAGGTTTTCCATGACCGTACGAACCCTGAGAAGAAGACAGTTAGTGCAGCTGGAGGCCATTTAACTGGAGTCGCCGTTTGGCTGACATCCTGGTGTTCAGAGTTCAAACGCAGGTATATTTTGCCACTTGTGGTCCAAGTCAACAGCCGCACACAAATCAGGACCACTTTTTAAACTGTGATCGGCTGTTTACTACATTTGGTTTGACTACTACAAATCTATCCAAGCCGTGTCGAACAAATTATGTCTGGAGGAAAGTGAAGACAGCTTTGGAGTCTCCATGGCTTTGTCAACATGGAGGGATGCGTTGGCTCTTCTAAACTGTAGTGTCGCATACAACCCAAAATATTGCCATTCATGTGGATGCCACACCTTTGAGTGTTCACTTCTATCGTGGGAATGAGCATTTACTGACACGTCTGACCTCTCATTGAGACCGAGGAAGAAGTCTTCATGGCTTCAGCAGAGGCTGTGTTGAAACCATCTTATAATATATATATATATATATATATATGCTTTGCACTTGTTTTGAGATTTAGATGAGTCAGCTGCTGAGCTGTCCGACAAGTGGCAACTGTTCATGGAAAAGCCTGCACAGCATTACCGCCCCGCCACCTTCTGCACCGGAAAAAAAGTCACGCAGCCGACGGCAGCAAAAAGTGCTTTTCATTGCTTTGACAAGTGCAAACACATGAGAACATGCATCGTCACTCACCCCATCGTGATCAGAATCCACAGAGTGGGTCTTATGATGACAAGACTGTTCATTGACATGGTACCAACATGATTTATTATAATAGCCGGGCTTGGTTTCGGGCTTCAGCAGTTGTGCAAATAAAGCCTGGTAAGGCGTACAGGGCTATTAGCTAACTGTTCAATAAAAGTACTTAGACCATTAGGTTCTATTGCCCAGTAAAATGCTTTGTGGATCTGCGCGGATAAACCCCAACAGACAGGGCATTGGGGAGTTGAAAATTAGGCCAATTCCTCATTTCCAGCATTGGATGATCCTCTAATGCAGAAATAATGTCAAAAACAAGCAACTGAATCGAGCATAATTTAGGTCATATTGATGGAATAAAATGTTTTAATGTCTGTTGGCTTGAGACAATTCTTTATTGATCCCAGATGAGTTTCCTATCGTTTTATAAATCCAATAGTTTGAAAAGAAAAAAGATGCACAACTTGAGGTCTCAAAAAAGATCTCCTCTGTACTTCAGCGTGACAGCAGCCGAGCGATGGCACCGACATGATGCCATCGTTAGGCTTCAAATCTCACTTTGGGGATCCTGCAAAGCTGCGTCTTGAATAAACAAATTACTGCAGCACAACGAAAACAATACAGCACAAACTGAAGAAATGAAAATGGAAAATGCGCTTTTGATTAACTGTAGATGCTCGCGCCAAGGAACAAAAATCGAGAGGATGAAGCCCGAATGTGACCAAACTATTTGAGTCACCGCGGACGACAAAACAGCCGTAATAAAAGTTAACCACAACATCTTGCGTCTGTTACTTTTTACGTCCGCATTCGCCGACTTCCCTCGCAAGAGCCCCGAGACGGCTTAATACATTTTTCATTCGGAACGTCGTTCCACGGACTCCGCAGAATCCTGCTTTGGCGCTGCTGTGCCGTCAACCGTTGCAAATAACAGGTTTTACTAATCCCGGGCCAGGAACACATTTCACGACCTAACTGGGGCTAATCGTGCATCCAATAAAACTTTATTTTAGGATAATGATTAAATTGAGAGAGATTACACTACTTTCTATTGAGCAAAGGAAGCGGGCGTTACCTGGTGGACTGCATCTGCCTTGTGGTCTCGGGGTCCTCAAACATTTTCACAATGGGCTCCGTCTCGGACTGCAGCTGCTTCAGCTGGGCCACGACCTCCGTCCTCTTCTCCTTGAGAGCTGACACAGGGAGGAATAAAAACAGACATTAGACGAACCAACATGCACTCTGGTGGACTGCTACCCCAAGCACCCAAAACACTATGACGGGTTACTGCTAAATCAATGCGGAACAGAGTGAGTGGCGTAGTGCAGAGCCTCTTTACGAGTTCCATCCAGCAACATTAAGATCTTCCCTGGTTTTTTTATACGTCGGTAATTTCTAGAAAATGGGGTATGAGGGAGTGTGTATCCACCAGGCGTCGGCACTTACTGAGGGGAATGTCCTTCTCGGAGTAAAGGCTTCTGTACACGTCCATGGCGAAGTCCACCATGTTTGTGTCACTCAGGAGGTCCAGTTTTCCATGAAGCAGCTCCTGCTCATTGTAGATCTAAGAGACAGAACACAGAGATGAGCGTGGAGGTTTTGTACATCATCATTATCTAACTCGGGGGTCAGGAAGTTACAAAGAACCCCAGAGACAAACGGGTGGAGCGTGACGAGGTCTGGGCGAAAGCCCAATTATATATATGATTTATTTAAAACATGTATTTGATGAAATCATATGAAGAAATACACAATTACAACGTCTATATTGATAATACGAACATACTGACTAAAGTTTCTCAGAAAATGTGATTATTCTACACCTAAGTAATGAATTGAATGAGCAAATAGACGCCGTCAAGAATAACCTAAATGGTTATAAATATAAACAATTTGTTTATTCAATAAACCGGAAACATATATTGTGATATGAGAGATTATTAGAATATGAGAGATATTAAATCAATGGTCAAGACAGAGAACTTTGGCCATATTGCCTATAATGACTCCTGACAAGGATCCTCCTCTGTTGTTTCCTGAAGGGCTATTTCTTGGGAGTTGTTCCTGATCCAATGTGAGGTCAAAGGTCAGGGTTCTCATATGTGTAGATTGTAAAGGCCTCTGAGGATAATTTGTAATTTTGGGCGATATAATATAAACTGAATCAAATTACAAAGTAGCCTAATGCAAATTGTTTTTTTAAATGGAGGAACTGTAACTGTTTTTTTCTTTTTTCTCAAACAATATTTGGGGATTTTTTTGAATATTCACTTGATGTTCAATTCAATTGAATTTATTTTGTATAGCCCATTATCACAAAATACAAATTCGCCTCATAGGGCTTTACAGTCTGTACACATAGACATCCCCGTCTCAGGACCTCACATCAGATCAGGCAAAACTCCCAAGAGATAGAAAAAACCCTTTCACTGGAAAAAGAAAAAAGGAGAGCAACAGAGGAGGATCTCTCTCCCCGGATGGACAGGTG
The DNA here is from genome assembly GCF_029220125.1 of Pseudoliparis swirei. Lineage (NCBI taxonomy): Eukaryota > Metazoa > Chordata > Actinopteri > Perciformes > Liparidae > Pseudoliparis > Pseudoliparis swirei. Next base: position 20,369,359 of record NC_079409.1, on the reverse strand, counting down.
CAATAGATGTCATGTGACCAGAAGGAAGCATGTTCCATCTATTCCTTTGTAACAACTAATCTGTTGTCGACTCTGCATTTTGCAACGTGAAAAAAAATGTGCAGCCATCCAAGCTGTGAGGGAACTGGTCGTCATGTAGTCCTAAGAGACATGCACTTGTGACATATTAATGAGCGGAGCATGTGCAAGTATTTAGACGATCGGATTACTTTTTCAATTTACGGTTCGTTTGTTCTACGGATGCAACTCAATTCCAGTGTCTGCACATGCTCCCACCGGTGGCCATGTTGGATTGTTTGAGGGATGAACAGAATGCTCCCGTTGAGCAGATTTCGGTGGATTGTTGAGACAGACTACCGACATAATTAACAAAGCCACCATATTGTTTCCCTTTTTAAAAAGGGTGAGCAGAGAACCAGGGACCAATCGGGTGCATTCCACAATATTCAACGTCACCAGTGGGAAGCAGACACCTTTTCATCAAGGAGCCAACTGAATTGGAAGTAAATCCTCTCGGGTGCCAACTGGATTGGGTGGAGATGTTGTGTAACGCTACTTCTTTCCACCATAGGCTGCTGAATAATCCCATTGCATTGGTTGCCTGTGCTATTGCAGGGCCCTTCTAAGTGATTTAATCGGCTAGATGCCCATATGAAGATAACAGATGGTCTTTAAATATTCATGTAGATTACAAAGTAAAATAATTGCATTAAACAGAAATGGCTTTATTCGAGATGATCACTGTGCAAATTCAGAGTATTGGCCCAACCACGTTGCACAGAAACACTTATACTAAAAAGATGAAATGACTTGTGAATATCGTTGGCCCGTACACACTAAAACATAAATTAAAGCAAATTGACCTCCGAATAACTTTGGCCTGTACACACTAAATAAATATCAAAACCATAAGGTTACTTGAGCTTTGAGTAATTTAATGTCGAATGTTTTTTTAAAGTGTTTCAGTAACGTTATACACCACCACGGGCAGGCCGAGACAGAATATCATATGTCGAGAGGGTAACTTGTTAATAAATCATGATTCCACTTAACCTGTGTTAAAATAAAATTGACAGGCAAAGCTACAACCGCAAACGTAAAAGGCCCAATAGTTACAGTCAAGTGGAAATGTAGCTGTCGTGGTTATTAGCTTAGCAATTCAACCACACGTTTAAAGCTAGCTGGCTAGCTGTTAACTCGGCAACCCACACGTTACTTGAAGTGAACATGGCGGGTGTGTGCTGGCACACAGTTGTTCTCATCGATACATATCTTCCAAGACGTCGCGACAGTGAACTAAATGTTATTGTATTATCCCAATGGACATTATTTTAGCTTCCATTTGGCTAGCATAGCCGGTGTTAGCCCACGTAAACCCGTTTCATTTCCGAGAATAGAAGCTACTGGGCGGAGTGCGAACATCTCAGAGAGCACCGGCGGACTGTGGTTGTGACATCGGTTGTAACATTATAACCGTAGACGGTGTGTAACCGAGCTACTGATACGAATTTAGTCGAGGCGCTTTACAACAATCACCGGAATCTAAACCAGCGCGTGGCTCAACCACTGTAAAGTTGGTCCAAATGAAAACATGACTTCCGATTCTATATTTTCAAAATAAAACATTATGAAGCACTCGTCGTGATTATTTCGAAATAACAAACTGTGTTTTCACTGAATATGTTGATCTAATCGCTGACGTTGTTCTGTAATTAATTTTGTCCTGTTCTCATCAACAGTTTCCACTTCATTTTTGTGAAAAGTATCATCGTGCTTTTATTTCGAAGTCAACGAGCTACATATCCGGGTCCGCTTTGGTTGAATGCGTGTGCTTTACACAGCTACAGAAAAATGTGATCAACTCCTGAACGCACACCGCTTTTAAAACAGTTAGAAAGCCGTTAATAGTTTTTGGAAACAGCGACAAAATGTAACGAAATGTTTACATGTTTATATATTTCATACCTCTTTGACAGACAGGAACTCCAACAGAGGAAAAACGAGATGACGGTCTAAAAAGTGAGCAATTTTGGTGGTGAGGTCGTATTCCGCCATCTTTGCTCCGGGGAAAGGAAACCGGAAGTGTGTTGCAGCGGCGTAAAGAGTAACTGACCAATCACCGACATGCTCAACATCCTCAGTAAGAGAGCGATAGAGAGATAAAGAGATAGTTTATTAATCCCGCAAGTATAAAAATGTTTCGCGCCAGCAGCATTTATACTTACAGGTAGCAATACAATATAAAAAGTGATAAATGCACAATATATATAAAAAAAAGTAATATTGTCATAAGAATAATGCACAAAATATAAAGTAGTGCTAAGATGTAGCCTGACTAACACCAGTGTAACAGTGTTATAGTTGAGTGATAGATTTTGCCAAAGGAGATTTATTGTAAAGTCTTATTGCAGTGGGCAGGAATGATCTGTCTCTCCTGTGACAACAAAGCTGGATGAGTCTGTTGGATGCGCTCCGCTGTCCGTGCAGTAACTGGTGGAGACGGTGGTCCGGATTAACAAATATAGATCATTATTTCTTCAGTGTCTTCATCTCCACCACCTTCTCCAGACGGTCTAGTTCGCAGCCATCGATGGAGCCGGCCTTCTTAACATCTCAGAGCACTGGTCCAACAGACTGGTAGAACATCTCCAACATCCTGCTGCACACATCGAAGGATTGAAGTTTCCTCAAGAAAAAGAGTTGACTCATCCCCTTCTTGTAGCATTGATTTAGGTCTTCCAGTTCCTTCTGAAGTCCACCTCCATTTCTCTGGTCCTCGCCACATTCAGAAGCAGGTCATTTCTACTGGCCCACTCCACAGAGTCCTCCACTACTGCCATGTACTCCACTTCCTGTCCATCCATCATACACCCGACCACTGCAGAGTCATCAGAGAACTTCTGCAGATGGCCTGACCCCGAGTGGTACTGGAGGTCAGTGGTGTACAGGGTGACCGGTCACATGAATGGAAATGTGGATTTTCCTTTGCTTCAGTAGTTTCTCAGAAAGACGCACAATTGTGATTTATGGAAATCCGTCAACATTTCTAAAATATCCTCCTGGTATTGAGACAGTGAAACATTTTTATCTATAAAGAGGAATAGAAGTGAATGTTTGCTCAAATTTGAAAACGTAGGTTTTCCTCCAGACACCACCAAAATATACATATGTATGTATATATATATATATATATTTAAAAGCTTGTCTGTGACTGTGAATTACTTCGTAATTGGACCAAAACCATTTGAGGGCAAATACAGTCATGATGAACCCCACTCATGAGCCTGAAAGAAAAAACCCAGATCATTTCAATTGACTTTTCCACAGGGTTAGAATGTCTTCACTGTGCATCTGAACCATCTTTTATTCCTCCTCTTTTACTCAGCAGCTGCCTCATAAAGGTGCCCATGTGGCGACCATATACCCGGCTGACAAGCTCCAATATTAGCTACTAAATGGCCCATTTCTAACAAGTTTCATTACCTCGTTTTCTTGACAACCGCCTGGCACTGTCTTTTATCCTCACACAATTTTCCCCTTATTACCACTGGACTCTCTCTCTCTCTCTCTCTCTCTCTCTCCCCCTCTCTCCCGTGCTGCCTGATGGCAGGTAGAAATGAGTCATAAACAGACAGCACTCAGCATGGCCGGTGGCTGTTTTACTGGGTGCTTCTGACACAGGCAGCTCTGGTTCAGTGGCAGCTCGCTTTAATGGAGAAGGTCAAACCCCAGTGTTGACTCCGTTGAAGCCTCTTTTGTGTCGTCTGCTTCATTTCAGGAAAGGTTTGCCCATAAAAAGAGTCGTCCATGCAATCATTTGCTCAGTTGGCCAAGTATCACTTGATTCCATTCTCATGATTAAAAGTGCAGCCAGTTTGGCTCCTCATGTTGGCTTTGTGGTCACAATGAAATGCTTTCTCCGAAAAGCTTATTTTCTACAGTTGTACTATATACACTACCGTTCAAAAGTTTGGGGTCACTTAGAAATGTCTTTATTTTTCAAAGAAAAGCACTGTTTTTTCAATAAAGATAACATTAATTAAAAATACACTCTCTACATTGTTAATGTGGTAAATGACTATTCTAGGTGGAAACGTCTGGTTTCTAATTAAATATCTCCAGAGGTGTATAGAGGCCCATTTCCATCAACTATCACTCCAGTGTTCTAATGGTACATTGTGTTTGCTAATCGCCTTAGAAGACTAATGTCTGATTAGAAAACCCTTGTGCAATTATGTTAGCACAGCTGAAAACAGTTAACTCTAAATCTGTCCTTCTGCTAGGAGAGGGATCAGGTTTCTTCCTTTTTCCTGGTCCGATGTTTTGGGCAGGGGATGTCTATGTGTACAGATTGTAAAGCACTCCGAGACAAATTTGTAATTTGTGAAATTGGGCTATACAAATAAACTGAATTGAATTGAATTGAATTGATATAAGCTATACAACTGGCCTTCCTTTGAGCTTGAAGTTTGAAGGACAAAATTAATACTTCAAATATTAATCATTATTTCTAACCTTGTCAATGTCTTGACTATATTTTCTATTCAATTTTCAATTCATTTGATAAATAAAAGTGAGTTTTCATGGAATGTCTGGACGAAATTGTCTGGATGACCCCAAACTTTTGAACGGTAGTGTATATATATATATATATATATATATATATATATATATATATATTACTTCATGATAATGTCTTTGTGCTGTGTTTGCTGTATTATTTTAACTAATTATACTTTCTCCCCGGAGTCCTTTTGACTTCACGTCATAGATCCTATCTGCCTGATGGATCATCGAGGTCTGGATTGTGGAATATGCCGACTACCAACTATTCATACACTCTGTCATATTCATTTATTGTGTTGTTACTGTGTTTTAATTTGTGTGTAATGATTCCTTCTGGACACATTACATCTATTGCACCTGTCCATCCTGGAGAGGGATCCTCTTCTGTTGCTCTCCTGAAGGTTTCTTCCCTTTTTTTCTCCCCCCGTGAAGGGTTGTTTGTCATCGATGTGAGGTCAAAGGTCAGGGATGTCTCTGTGTACAGATTGTAAAGCACTCTGAGACAAATTTCAAATTTGGGAAAATGGGCTCTACAAATAAACTGAATTGAAACTGAATTTACTTTAATTTGTGCATTACGGCTCAGCATGTTCTCAAAGTTTTCAAAAGATTCATTGAATTAAAAATCATGTTTCAATTTCACTTTTGTGGGTAATCGGGATATTTGATCTTTTAACCTCCTATTTTCCACCTGGAACAACACGCTTACAGTACATATACAGGACTGTCTCAGAAAATTAGAATATTGTGATGAAGTTCTTTATTTTATTAAATTAAAAAAAAAAAAAAAATGTCAAGTGCATTCATGATTCATTACAATCAACTGGAATAAAGCAGCCTTTATTTCTGATTTTTGATTTGATTATTACAGCTTAAGAAAACTCAAATATCCTATCTCTAAATATTAGAATATCATGAAAAACTACTAGTATAGTAAAAAAAATCACTTGAATTTAATATAACTCAGAAAAAACCACCAAGGGTTTCCTGAGCCTTGACAAACACTCAGCTGTTATAAATCTTTTTTTTTCTGTCTGAAAAAAAAATAAATTTTACATGAGAGATTTTAGAGTTTTTTTGTAAGCCATAATCAGCAATATTAAAAAAAAAAAGGCTTGCAATATTTCAGTTGATTTGTAATGAATCCAGAGAATGCATGATTTTTTTTTTTTTTAATTGCATTACAGAAAATAAAGAACTTTATCACAATATTCTAATTTTCTGAGACAGTCCTGTATAGTTTTAGATTAGATTAGAAAAGTGTATTTCTCCTTTGCCACCAAAAAAATCAATACAGACAACCATAGACACCGTCCACAGAGTCCAACCGACAAGAAACACACTACAGGGAACAAACAAAACCAGAAGAAACAACTTGACCATCAGAAAGAAGCTAAATCTAAATAAAAAGATTTTAAAAACCTAAAGGTGTTCATTAAAAAATCGAACTGCTGCTGGAATAAAGGAGTCGTTCAGTAGTGAGTCTCTCACTGAATGAACTTCAGAGTCCATTAAAAACCCAGTGTAGTGGACGGCCTTCAAAAGAAATGATTGCTTTTCACTGGACACTATGTCATGGTCGGGGAGTGAGAAGAAATCATCAGGGTCTGAGAGAGGTCACAAAAAAATAGTGAGGTTTTGTATTTATTTATGTTTCATCTGAAATCCTGAGGCCAGGGGGTCCCGACCAGCTGTGGCAGCGTGCCGCCGCAGTTGTTTTCCGCCTTGTGTGTGTGTGTGTGTGTGTGTGTCATCATGGCAACATGTGGTCCGGAGACACACAGTGTGGCGGGAAGGTTTGAGTGCTCTGCCACATGATAATATTTCTGTCTGTGCGCAGTTTTCTTGTCAACGCGAAAAGCATCACAACCGAGTTTGATGCACTCGCGGAACTTTACGAGCGCGTCGTATAGATCAGAGTGAAGTTTGAGTTTGAAGATCGTGGGTGTGGTCCGAGAAAGGGCGGCAGAAGTAAGAGGGTACACACAGAACCATTAAGGTGCCATCTGGAACCGGAACTGGTTCTTCAGAGTGATGCCATAGAAGAACCATTTCTGGTTCCACAAAGAAACTTTCAACCAGGGTTCTTTAAAGAACCATTTCCTTAAAGAGCTTTTCAAAGAACCTATAAAGGTATCTCAAAGAACTTCCCAAAAATGGTTCTTTAAAGAAGCATTTCTGATTCCACAAAGAACGTGTCAAACCAGGGTTCTTTAAAGAACCATTTCCTTAAAGAGTTCTTTAAAGAACCTATAAATGTGTTTCAAGAACCTTACAAAAAATGGTTCTTCAAGGCACCATGTCTGGTTCCACAAAGAACCTTTCAAACCAGGGTTCTTTAAAGAACCATTTCCTTAAATAGTTCTTCAAAGAACCATTAAAGGTGTCTCACAGAACCTTTAAAAAATGGTTCTTTAAGGCACCATGTCTGGTTCCACAAAGAACCTTTCAAACCAGGGTTCTCTAAAGAACCATTTCCTCAAAGAGTTCTTCAAAGAACCTATAAAGGTGCCTCAAATGAAACAAATGGTTCTTCAAGGTCATGGTTCTTCGTAGATAGAACCACAAAGCCTTTTAAAGAACCATTTAAGAACCATTATTTTTCTGCGTGTAGGAAGAGGGGAACGGGCCATTGGTACTTTACACCGCTGGCATCACGGCTAGTGGTGTTATGGTGATTATCTGTAATTTATTTCATTATTATTCCTATAAATCTAAAAAGTATTTCAGCCTTCGTTTTGGAATATAGTTAAGAGTTAGACAAATAGTTAAATTCATAAAATACAGACATAAAAATATCATTCTGGCATGTTAACACACATCGGAGTTTCAAAGAAAACACAAGTGTTTTACAATGACTCATGCACTAATACCATGTGAACGGTCCCTTACCAAGCAGAAAATCCTCTATCTGTCCTTTCAACACGACTTTAGTGTAAAATGATCATAACCCACTAATTGCTCCTCAGTGTAACATAAACACATGCACTATATCGTCAATTTTCAGAGTAATTTGAGTTGGATTTTATGTGCGGGCAATAATATGTGTTATTACACAATGTGGAATTAGGAAGCAGCGGAAGGAATCTTCAGAGGTCCAAGCAAAGCCAATAAACATTCTCAGATAGGTTAAACCCCACCAGCTCAACCCCGTGTCTAAAACTCTGATATGAAGGCCCCGTTGCTTTGGCTTCTCTCGTTCCAACCAACCAAACTTTAAATCAAAAACAATAGTGGGAGTATAGAATTTTGGAGAGAAAAAGAACATTAGTGGGAGAATTCTCTTTCATTTCTTTATATTCAACACTTTCTTTCCTGACACACAACGAATGTAATTCAGCTGATAGCAGGCTGAACACGTACAAAACCTGGTAAATCACATGCAGTCATCTTTCCGTTCAATGTTGACCCCTAAAAGACGTCTCAGAGGAGTGCATATTGAAATGTGCAAATCCCAACAATCCTAGCCACTAAGCACCATGAAGGCCTGAACTATATACAACCCGTGTTTTCTAAACGCTCCAGTGCCAAGTTGCTCATCCGTCCCCTGAGAGGAAAGCAAAGCAAAACCAATGAATTGCAGAGAGTCGGGAAAGATGTGCACGGGGTGAGAGAAACAAACAATAAAGCAGTTCAGGGGGGAGGATGGATCGAGGCAATTTCCTGCTGGACACACTCAGTAATATCTTGGGTTATCCACAACATTAATCATATGATATTTTCAGACATTGTCAGACATGCTGGCCAAACAAATATAAGCTCCTTTTCCTCAACTTCATTAAATAGCTGTGGCCCTCAGATCAATATTCACATGCGTTACTGAGAGAGCGTCCATGTGCGCTTGACTCACGTGGCAACTTCTTATCCTTCCAATGCGGCATCGTTACCTGAATGCCAAGTTTATGCAATTTCATGCGGTGACATCACAGGAGTCGGTACATTTGTGTTCTCAGCAAAAGTCCATTCTTTTCTCTGGACGATCACAATAACCCTAAGCCTTGGCAAACTTAGCACTTTATTTTTCTGGACACTTTTACCTGCTGGAAATTCACTTTGGTCACTGCCTTGTGTATATATTTTGTTTCCTCTGTATATTTAGTATTTAAGTATTAGTATTTATTATTTAGTTTTGTGATTGTGTTTTGAGTTTTATTTTTCATTAATGCTCTAATGTGCACCCGCTGCTGTGATCCTGATATTTCCCCGCTGTGGGACAAATAAAGGATTATCTAATCTAATCTAATCTAATACTTTGTTCTTTTCTTCTGGTGTGTCAAGTGAATTATCAGGAGAAGTTTTCGGTTTTGCTGATTAAATATAGTAATGTTTGCTTTGGCATTACTGCAAGCATAGACCTCATCTAACCACTTAAGAAAATAAAAAATAAAGGAAGTTTTTTCGAGCCTAATAATGAAAATTAAAGTCCTTGTACTCAGCCTATAAATTATACAGCAGTTGTCACAGTGTATATATGCAGTTGTTAAAATGGGATTTAAGTGTTTTGTGAACCATGAATTAAATGCAAAAAATAATAATAACTTATCTGCAACTGGCAGTATTTCACTATAGACCTATTTACATGAGGTGTTTTATTGTTTTGTTCTCAGAGGTCAACTTATTTCCCCTTAAATTCATTTAAAGGGTGGTTTCAGCCAAATTATCAATAAACAAGCACAAATGTCCACGTGGAGCGCAGGACTTTAAAACAAATTTTGAATAGTGGTCAAAGCCGTGAAAAACCAACATCTGTCACGTGAAGAAGACTTTCTCAGATTAAATGAGAAGCCTATAAATCAGGTGAATGTGAATATCAATGGAAGATTCAGGTCGTGTATACTGTGTCAACGTGTGTTTGGCTTCATGGTCCACTGAGCAACTTTCATTGGAATGACCAGATCCCTGGAGATAGTTCTCTTTGTCCATCCCGGCCCACAGAAGGCTCCCACTTACAGGTCGGGAATTGTGAAAGGAGGCGGGATAAAAGGTGGAGGAGGGGTTAGGAAAACCTGCTGAGTGCAACTACGCCTCCCACAAGAGTCTGTACAGCAAAAGGCGAATCGAAGAGTTTTTCTCTTACAACTTTCACAGTGTTTTCATTTCATGAATGTAATACTTGTCATTGCCTGAAAAGGTCTTGTTCAGCATTTGGCTGACCTTAACTTTCTTAACTCTTAACCCTCCTGTTACCTTCAAATGTACTAACATCTTTTAACCCTGGGGCCAATTTGACCCGAGCAATTAAAACCAAGAGAAAATTATTAGAATTAATAGTGTTTCCCAAGTTTAAGTGTCAGGTACTTTATGTGTGTTTGTTGACTTCCTAAATAGCACTTTAAATAAATAATAAAGTTGATATTTCTTATATGTTTTACTCAGTGAAAAACAGCCTGGGGTCAAATTGACCCCAAGGAAGACCGATGCGTACAAGTTGTGTTCAGGACATTGAAAACATATCATCATGTGAAGTTTATGTTTTTCCGAGTTGTCCCCAATAAATTAGGAAAAGTCATGAAATATGAAGCAAAAATAATGATGTCCATCATTTATTTAGAGACGTTAAACATTGAATGGGGTCAAATTGACCCCAAAGGTAATAGGAGGGTTAACTTATTGAACTCTATAGCGTCTCGTGTCACTTCTGGTTGCAAGATGGCGACGGCCAAAAACAGCAGTCCACAAACTAATGGGTGACGTCACTGTGACGATGTCGACATCCAGGATAGAGTCCCATCGCCAAAGTCTATGCACGATTCCATTTTTGTTTGACCGATGAAATAAAGAGTTTTGTTGAATGAGTCTTTCCAGATTGAAATGGAGCTTAAGCGGTAGTTTAGGAAGGAAGACTCTTTACACGGCGGGTCATGCATAAGTGTCTCAGTCTATTACTCCCGGTGATCACGCTATCAGCTGATAGCGTCCACTTTTAAGCGACCAGTTAGATGCGGCACGATGTCTCTAAGCCAATCAGATCGTTGCTGTCAAACTTTAAAGGAGTTCTCTACTCTGCTGCCAGTTGACGTTTCAGCTCGAAAAGACTATGGTTTAGACCCAATTGTGGGTATTTATTTTATGGTTTTTACTCCCTGACTTTAACATCTTGAGACATTTCTGCTTGTATTTCTCAGATTTCACATGTTTTTATGTTCCATCTTTAATCCTAATGTTGTTGTGTAAATGTAATTTAACCGGCTGATTACCCTGGGGACCTCTTTGTTGACTTCTCCATATTTTCATTGGTAACTGAGTGTTTAACATAACATTGCTATGAATTGTGGGTTGTTCCCTTGGACAGAGTCTGCATCTAATGATGACTTACGGAAAGGGTTAATAAAGGGTTTAAAATTTCTACCAGAGCCCTCAAACACTCAACGGTTTGACAGTGGGACAGAACTAAACCCTCAACGAGTTAGCGGCAGCACGCCTCGAAATCTGTGAGTCCTTAAGGGTGGAGATTGGGATTGGGCCTGTGTTTCACACCCACACACTCGACCTCCATGCCGAATTCAGCCTCTCAGGGCGAGGATTGTGGTCGCCAATGGACTGGGACATTTCTGTGGAACGACAGAGCAACAGAGAAGCTGCTCCTAGCAAATGAAGTTGAAGATGTGCAATACATGTCTCTCTGTAATCCAACCCAATACAATGGAGGTAAATATAATTTAGCTTGTGGTACACCATTTAACAAAAAGAGCCAGTCTTACTCTGGAATCGCTGTTTCGACAATTTTCATACCCAACTCCCAACCGGCCAAACAAATCCCAATGTGACCACTTTCATGATATATAACATGTTCGTAACATGTTTCAGGTGCTGAGAGGTGGATTCTGTTACCCGCCCCGTGGGTTTCCCCGGGTCTACAGTCTTCGTGCTAAACTAAACTGCGGCTCGCTGTTGCTAGCGCGCAGATCGGAGAGCGGTATCGATCTTTTCATCAAGCTCTCGGCAAGAAAGCAAATATGTGCTCTAGGCTAGTATGCAATTATGCACAGTGACTGCAAACTGATTTCTGTTGGTCAGATCCAACCTCTGTGTGGATACGGTTCACGGTGGTCTGCTCTCTAACATAACAATGACTTGGAAATGTTTTTTTCCAACTCGGTAATCTCCTCCTGCCAAGGCACTTCTCGATAAACCCAACCAAATAGGGTGAGTCTAACTAATGATTTGTTCCGAGCAGCTCCCACAGCACTCAGCCAGCCTATTGAATGAAAAGCTTTGGGCTAAACTTGAACTAAAACTTGAAACACAAAGCCCCTGAAAGTGGAGTAAATCCGGACAGTTATCCGCCATTTCTGTCTGTAAATCAAAGCATGTGTTTTTCTGACGGCGGAACGGTTGCAGGCAGCGAGTGATGTCTTTGACCACACCGCATGATACCGGGATGCTATCAGGAGCTCTGACACATTACGGCATGCAGAGCAAGCCGTTCTTCATCAGGCCGAGTGTTTGTCTCGCAGAGATGTGATAGATGTAAAAGGTGGAGTGATGGGGCCAAAAATTCCACAAAAAACCTCAACTCTTCAGTTCCCTGAAAGCCTTCTCGGTCAACAGATGGATCCAAGAGAGGGAGCGGAGGAGATGACACTGCCAAAGACACCCGCCGCTGGCCTCCTTCTAATATCTGTCAAAATGCAAATAAATGACTCCGGAAGACAAATGACTCGCCGCTGGAGGTTGCACGGCCAACCGGATTCTAGCATCTCGTATGAATTTCAATGATTCCTCTGTAAGCGTTTTAGCTATGCATCACCTCAGTCCGGGTGCGTGTCAGGTTATCAATCAGCGGAGCCCAGAGCTGACTTCAGAACGGTCACATTTCGGCGGTGGCGGATTGAAGGGTATCCCCCGGCTGACGAGGGCCAGAAAACAAGGCGAAACTTCCAGCGAGCAAAACCGATGGCACCGAACATCTGCGCAACAGATGCCAGCGACGTGCAGTAGCCTACAGTCGATCAATATCTGACCCCCTCTAATCCTTCCTCGCCAAGCTCCGCTCCCATGGCTCTGCTCCTCTTGTTATGCATAACTTCACTTTTCCTCTGCAATTTGCTTTGAACGCATGACATCACGGCGAACACGCCGCTATCTCCAAATGTGCGGCCGTGGACATTCTTTTGGGGAAAAAAGGAAAAAAAAGTGAAATCTGATAACTCCAGATTATGCTGTCTAGTTACATGCCTCCAATGCACGGGGAAGGGATTTGAATATTCCACTTCCTGCGGATTTTAAATATCTGCAATGACTGCTATTGTGTGCATTTATGTCGCTAAGTGGAGGCATCTGAATGAAAACCGCTCTTGAGATGATGGAAAGAAAGTAAGATCAATGAACAATAATCATGACTCCAATGGCTGTGAATGTCAAACCTCAACTCAGACCCTCTGAGAGGTTGTCGAGGTTGGAAAAAAAAAAAAAACACGGCTGGAATGAATGAACTTCATCATCCCCTGCAATTTAGGATGGAGATGATGTGACTCTTGAATACAAAAGTGGGGGGTGAGAATTCAATACTTGGCTCGGAGGTGTCACAATTGTCACATCGCTGCCAAGTACTCTCTTAGAGATCAAACTTTCCCTTTAATAAGACTGCGTGATGGTTATGTAAGACGAGGCTCAAATGTGGAGTCCTCCAATATGATTTCATTTGGTACTGTAGGAGGAGAGAAGGATTGTGTTTACGGAGAAATGGTCTCGCTTGTATGTATGGATGACTTTTTCTATAATTACCATCGCTTCTGATGAACGTCGCCGTCACCTGCAGCGCGTGCTGAAGTCTCTCGGAGCTGATCTCACGCATGGGGATGTTAAAGCCCAGTTCAAATTGAATGAGAAAGGACGATTGGCTATTAAACCCAATCAAGCAACACATCATATACGACATGTGTTAATACTCCGATCCACAACAAGCAATGACACACAGAAAAATGAAGGTGTCACCTGGAACCGAAAATGGTTCTTCAGAGTGATGCCATAGAAGAACCATTTTCGGTTCCACAAATAATCTTTTAAACCAGGGTTCTTTAAAGAACCATGTCCTTAAAGAGTTATTCAAAGAACCTATAAAGGTTTCTCAAAGAACCTTCAAAACATGGCACCATTTCTGGTTCCACAAAGAATCTTTTAAACCAGGGTTCTTCAAAGAACCATTTCCTTAAAGAGTTCTTGAAAGAACCTATAAAGGTATCTCAAAGAACCTTCAAACATGGCACTATTTCTGGTTCCACAAAGAATCTTTTAAACCAGGGTTCTTCAAAGAACCATTTCCTTTAAGAGTTCTTCAAATAACCTATGAAGGTGTCTTACATAACCTTACAAAATGGTTCTTTAAGACACCATTTCTGGTTCCACAAAGAACCTTTCAACCCAGGGTTCTTAAAAGAACTATTCCTTAAATAGTTCTTCAAATAACCTATAAAGGTGTCTCAAAGAACCTTCAAGACATGGTTCTTTCAGGCACCATTTTTGGTTCCACAAAGAACCTTTCAAATAAGGGTTCTTTAAAGAACCATTTCCTTAGAGATTCCTTTAAAGAACCTATAAAGATGTCTCAAAGAACCTTCAAGACATGGTTCTTTAAGGCACCATTTTTGGTTCCACAAAGAACCTTTCGAACCAGGGTTCTTTAAAGAACCCTTTCCTTAGAGATTCCTTCAAAGAACCTATAGTGGTCCCTAAAACGAAAAAAAAGGTTCTTCAGTAGGTGATGGTTCTTCGTAGAATCACAAAGCCTATTATAGAACCATTTAAGAACCATTATTTTTCCGTGTGCTACCATGCGGCGGCTGTCGGGAGAGCAATACATCCGAAGCCTCGTACTGTGGGAGCGCCGCCAATCACCAGCGTGGTGGCGCTCTGACATGAGGTCGACTATTGTTCTTGGCACTGAAGTTGAGAGAGAGAAGAGCAGGAGAGTGAGGAAGCCTAATTGTGATGTGCCATAATTTCCCGCTCTGGGCCTCTCACTCAGGATATGGGAGAGGTCAAAGGTCCAATGGAGGGAGTCCATCAGAGGCAACGCGTGCTGAAGTCATCTGTACAGAGTTATTCGCGATGAGGTGAAAGCAACTTGGTGAGACAGGGGACCTAATCAGATTTCAAAGTCAACACGGTGCCGCCGGCTCCAGAAGGCTAAGTCCAAACATGGTTGCTAATTGCATCTGTCTTCATTTTCCTCAACGCACTGTACAACACCAACGGAAAAAAATAATCCTAGATGTAACAGGAACTATTAAAAAAATCACAGAGAGCACCTCAAACTTACCTCCATTTCTAAAGCTGTACATTTTAGATATTGCCAACTCTGATTGCTTCTGTCAGAAATCAAAATATAATGCCTCTGAGGTGTTTCTTCTGGAATATTTCCCTCTTTTTTTTTTGGAGACTGAAAAAGGAAGAAGAAAAAAATAATATATATATATATATGCTTGTGGAAACCTACGTAAGCGCCAGTCAAGTAGTACAATTTGGATTTTCAGCTGGCTGCAAGTGATCTCCCCTTATTGTGACATTTCTGCACAAGAGGACTGCTCCAAGTCAAACAGGCGCATTCTGTCAAGACGATTTTCACCATCACCACCACCACACGTCCATCTGCATCTCAAAGTTATGGACAGCTTGTTCACAGAGTGTGTTCGCCTGATCACACCCGCCCGCCTGATCACACCCGCCCGCTGCATGGTGTTTACTGCAGGTCACTGTTCGGGCCCTGGCCTTCAATGGCACCTTGGCAGACAGGGAAAAGCCCCCTACCCCGGAGGACAGAGCATGCTTGTTTTAATGTGGTTTCCTTGGTACTTTGTGTTCCAGCAGAAACCCAACCACATATCAACTGACTGCCATGTAGAAGATTTGGAAACTACAAGTACACAGATCGCCAAAACTGAGCGTAACCTAAATTGTACACAGTGTTAGTATTCGCACCCCCGACAGAGGTGATGACATTTCATCGTTCCCTTAATCACTTGCCCGTTATTGATGATGCTGAGCTGTTTTTACAATATCAGTGTCCCCGAGAGAGAGAAGACAAATAGAATCTCTCCGGAACATCAACAAAGTATGCATATACGGTAGGCTATGTGTGCAGTGAGCAGCCCTGGATATCACATCAGAGCACTGAAATGTCCTTGTGGGCAAGTTCACATCAACAAGTGTGGAAGGAGAGAAGTGTGTAAGCAAGCGAACGCAACGATGGGATGAGATCCACACAGGCCCCTGAGGGGAATCAGGGGGAAATGGTATAGATGTGCTTGGGAAGCACGTTTCACATTTTCGGATGAAACTGATTCTAGACTCAGCCGACTGGCCCATCCAATACTTTGTCGGGATCATTATTATATAAATGGAAACGGAGCATGAGAACGGTATCGTCTGGATTTTGAAGGTCTGGCTTCTCGCTGGCTAACATCATGCTGCATGTTGCTGACTGCTGAAGAGTGCAGTGGATATGCAAGCGTATAGGTTTACGGTATACTGGAATCATATTTGACCGTGTGCAATGTATTTGACCTAAATGTTCTGTTGACGTCAATATGTACACTTTTTAAATACATTATATAATTTCGCATTACATTGTAAAACAAGACACTTTGACCATCAAAAATTATTAGTAATTATTATAAGTGTTATTATATAGTTGGAACATTAGAATAGTTACTACAGTATTATTATTATTACTAATATTGTTATATAAAATATGTTTATTAACGTATGGCACGCACACAGCTGGCGAGCCCATGACGGTATTATTATTAATATTATTATAAATAATGTTAAATACAATCTGTTCAATGTCAGGCACGCCCACAGCTGGCGAGCCGATGACAGTATTATTATTAATACAATTATTAATAGTGTTAAATACAATCTGTTTAATGTCAGGCACGCCCACAGCTGGTGAGCCCATGACGGTATTATTATGAAATATCATTATGAATATTTTTATATAAAATAGATTTGACGTCAGGCACGCCCACAGCTGGCGAGCCCATGACGGTATTATTATTAATATAATTATTAATATTTGTATATAAAATATATTTGACGTCAGGCATGCCAACAGCTGGCGAGCCCATGACGGTATTATTATTAATATAATTATTAATATTTGTATATAAAATAGATTTAACGTCAGACACGCCCACAGCTGGCGAGCCCATGACGGTATTAATATTAATATAATTATTAATATTTTTATATAAAATAGATTTGACATCAGGCACGCCCACAGCTGGCGAGCCCATGACGGTATTATTATTAATATAATTATTAATATTTTTATATAAAATATAGTTGACGTCAGGCACGCCCACAGTTGGTGAGCCCATGACGGTATTATTATTAATATAATTATTAATATTTGTATATAAAATATATTTGACGTCAGGCACGCCCACAGCTGGTGAGCCTACGACGGTATTATTATTAATATAATTATGAATATTTGTATATAAAATATATTTGACGTCAGGCACGCCCACAGCTGGTGAGCCCATGACGGTATTATTATTAATATAATTATGAATATTTGTATATAAAATATATTTGACGTCAGGCACGCCCACAGCTGGTGAGCCTATGACGGTATTATTATTAATATAATTATGAATATTTTTATATAAAATATATTTGACGTTAGGCACGCCCACAGCTGGTGAGCCCATGACGTTATTATTATTAATATAATTATGAATATTTGTATATAAAATATATTTGACGTTAGGCACGCCCACAGCTGGTGAGCCCATGACGGTATTATTATTAATATAATTATTAATATTTGTATATAAAATATATTTGACGTTAGGCACGCCCACAGCTGGTGAGCCCATGACGGTATTATTATTAATATAATTATTAATATTTGTATATAAAATATATTTGACGTTAGGCACGCCCACAGCTGGTGAGCCCATGACGTAGCACGGCGTTTGCTGTCAAAAAAAAAGAAAAGATGGCGACTATATCAGATATGTACGATGTGGGTTGGGAAGGTAAGACAAAAGACAATATAGATTCTCCCCAAGTGACATTGGGACTCGTTTTTATATTTGTAAAGGTGTTACGCGTGTCCTGGGTTTCATTGAGTGAATGTGTTTACTGTGCAAGAGCACGAGGCAGAGTGTGAAAGAGTAAGCTACCGCTAGTTAGCATGGTAAGCTAACGTGCTGTGCTCATCCACACAGTCGACCCGTGCGGCGCATCCGCGCCAGGTTGAGCTGTCCCCGGCGTTAAAGGTGCGCTCAACGTTAAGGTGTGTCGTCGAGTTGTTTCCGGTCTGTTTTCAGATCGCTACCTTAAGTCTGTCGCGTGCGAGCCACGGTCGGCTAACGGCGTAGCTATCCACGTCAGCTCCATCCTGTACGTGCACAGACTGCAGTTCACGTCTCACGCTGATAATCCTATAATGTGCACCAACGTGCATGTGTGGTTGTCTGATGTGCCCTAGTGACGTCACCGCCGAAGCTATAGTGCACGCGACAGTCAAACTTCAGATATGTCTTTCTTTTCCAAATCATCCCAAATTCAATTTAAATTGAATTAAGTTCATTTTGAATAGCCCGATATCACAAATTCAAAATGTGCCTTAAGAGAGCTTTACAGTCTGTACACGGACGACATCCCTGTCCCAGGACCCCTCATCGGATCAGGAGAAACTCACAAGAAATAGAAACAAAACCTTTCAGGGGGGAAAATGGAAGAAACCTGTGGTGTAATAACATGTAATAACATGTAATAACTAGAACGGGCACTCGGTAGAGCGCATACCTTCGCATATCACAAGATTGGGCATTGACTTATGAACATTTTGGCATTAGTTGCATGCCAATTGGATAGAAATTGACCGCGCTATGGTAAAAAGAAGATTTTGACTTTTTCTTGACTTTGACCTGATCGATCCCAAAATCGAATCAAATGGTCCCCGGATAATAACCAATCATCCCACCAAATTTCATGCGACTCAAGAAGATTTTGACCTTTTCATGACCTTGACCTTTGACCCCATCGATCCCAAAATCCAATCAAATGGTCCCCGGATAATAACCAATCATCCCACCAAATTTCATGCGATTCGGTTTAATACTTTTTGAGTTATGCGAGTAACACGCATACAAAAAAAAAAAATACACGGCGATCAAAACATAACCTTCCGCATTTTCAATGCGAAGGTAACTAGAAAGACGTGTGTATTTTTTTTTCTTGGTCAAACCGTTTCACAATTTTTGTCGACAGAGATGAGAGACAAGCTGCGTAAATGGAGAGAAGATAACTGCAGGAACAGTGAGCAAATTGTGGACGTTGGCGAAGAGCTGATCAGTGAACATTTATCTAAACTGGGGGATGACGGTAAGTGTGTCCGAACTACATAAATCAGTACACAATTTTAACATAATTCCTCAGCAAGCATAAACACTCACTCGTCTTTTGGTCAATGCAGACTAAACGGTTCATTGTTGAGATAGAACATTACTTTAGGCAACAAGTGGCACCACTTCAGTTACATTAAATACGGGACTGTTATCAAACTGAAGTATAGAAATAGCCTTTATGAAAAACTCACTCTAGGAGAGGCGTGGGACACCATACTGTAATGACACAACAGCTTGTCATCCTTTTCTCGTGGCAGTGCTCACGGCATATAATCGAAGGAAGAGATGAGTACAGTCCGCCGGTCTGTCCAAAGTTTAAAAACATTTTGCGGATCCGAAAACCATTTGCTCCCCCTGTAAATAATAGCCAGACTAATGATGGGTTTCTGGACACATTTCTGACACGTGATTGCTCCAAGTGGGCAATATTCTGCCTGTTAGATTTGGTTCTCTCCCCTTTTTTATTTTCGTGGTATGAATTTTTCTTTTGGCTAATTTTTAAACGGGATCTAAAGTTTCCTGTTGCTGAAAAAGCCAAGGCCAGAAATACAAGATCCACTTCCATTAAACGGATATTTAGGAGACCTTTAGAGGGGAAAGGAAGATACTTGACAGTTTTATGTAACATGCTTCTGTGTCTTAGATGATGAGTGGGTAACATTATCAGTAAAAGCAGAACAGAAAACATGTAATATGTTCCAGACTGTACACGGGGATACACGACTGTAATCGTCATGGTGTGAAAGGTACAATAGTACGCATAGCCTGTTGCCTAGGAATGCACTGGGTAGAGTTTCTTGAGATTTTTATTTCTGAAGCAGGCGTGAGTTTTACTTGCCGTAACCGTATTAAAGGTAATGGTCTCCCTTTACAGTACTGTCCTACTCCCTTTCTCCCCTATTAACACTTGACATGCCATGGATTTATTGAAACCAGCGCTTAAATTGGCTGTGAAATGGGATGGCAATTATCAAAACAAAGAGTTGGAATCATTAAAGTCAAGAAAAACTTGAGGCATTTGTTTGTTTTGGCATAACCTGCCCGATTTGAGGCGGAGTTGGATTTTATTATTCTTTTCGATTAACAGGCTAATAAGCACGTCCAGTTTGCTTGTCGGAGCTGTCCGTCTAACATGTTGCATTAATTCCATTAATTGGCTTCTGCAGTCAGGCTATTAGTCGTTGTTATAATGTTACAGTTGACTGAATGAATAAACATTTCTATGTATTTTTTTTTATAGCTAACCACCAAGTGAAACATGTTTAAGGAATGGGTGTGCCTGTTAATGATGGGGCTCCACATGCCATGTTATACAAGTACAATAAATATAACTGTTCTGAAATGTCAAACTGGCTTGCGATTGGTTTTATATGATCAGAGAAACATGTTTTTGACAATATTCAACCATGAAGTCTCCACACAAAACAAAATCTTAAGCATCACTGAGCAGAAAATGGTCAAAGCAGACGTCTTTATTTGGAACGGTTCGTATGAACAGCACAATGTTTAAATCTGTAAATCTGTAATGTTCTCTGAGCCACAGTAACTTACCACAGTCCCACTGTCCAGAGAGACGGATGAGGAACAGCATGTCACTTACGGCTGCTTTGGTTTCACAAAGCATCAACGTGGGTTTTGTTTTATCTGCCCAACTTGTGACTCTCTATCCTTTTTTTCTGAAAAAATAAATCCCCTTTATCATGACGATCATACTAGAATACCCAGTAGGTATGGAAAGTATTCAGACCCCTTTTAAATGTTCACTCTTTGTGTCATTGCAGCCATTTGCTAAAATCAAAAAAATAATTCCTCATTAATTTACACTCAGGACCCCATCTTGACAGACATTTTTTGTTGTTGAATTTTTTACAAATTTATTAAAAAATAAAAATTGAAATATTACATGGTCAGACCCTGTGATATTTCATTTTCTTTTTTTCAACTTTAGTCTGAAAGTGAGAGGGGGTCATAACAAACCTAACAACTTATTTTACTTGATAATGTTACACTTTATTTTCTCAAATGTAGCATTTCTACTGAAATTGACAATCATTTACTACTCACGGTGTGGGGAAATGAATGACAAGACCAGGTTGTTTACTTGTGATTATCATCGTTAATATACCTAAGTTTGACATTTTTCTCTGTTTTCTTTTTTTCACATGGTCCTACACAGAACATGGTAAATGGAGTGTAGTTGCCATTTGTCCTTCGAAATCAAACAAAACTATAAATAAAATTGCCACTGATGCACCGTGGGTTTTGGAGTTTGACGCAGGCAAAAGAAAAGTAACGTCCATTTCGGTATGTTGACCCACCTCTACACATAACCACAGGTGCCCAGTGTTACCCAATCAGTGAACCTAAAACTAAATATATTAAACTAAACTACAACTATCATAAGAAACAACTAACATATCAAAATGTAACCTAAACTAGAACGGGCACTCGGTAGAGCGCATACCTTCGCATATCACAAGATTGGGCATTGAATTATGAACAATTTGGCATTAGTTGCATGCCAATTGGATAAAAATTGACCGCGCTATGGTAAAAAGAAGATGTTGACCTTTTCATGAACTTGACCGATCAATCCCAAAATCTAATCAAATGGTCCCCGGATAATAACCAATCATCTCACCAAATTTCATGCGAAGTTTAATACTTTTTTAGTTATGTGAGTAACACGCATATAAATAAATAACTAAATACACGGCGATCAAAACATAACCTTCCGCATTTTCAATGCGAAGGTAATAAGCAATAAATAATCAATATTGTTTTACAATAAAACTAAATACAAATGTCAAAATAAATGGCTCCAACATGGAGCATTCCATATGAAATGGGGACGGTTCTTTTCAATGAGCTCCTCGGCCGAGTCGCAGCACAGAAGCTTGTTTGCGAGTAGAAAACACGGCATGCAGCTGTTGCGGTGCGTGAAGTTGCGACGTCAAGTGCACGGTTCAATCTATAATTTGCCGTGTTCCTGCAGACGGTGGAATGGAAAGGGCGTTAACACAGTCCTCTTTGTCTCCTCTTCCCAGTATGGATTATTTATGAGCAGGTGATGATTGCTGCGCTGGACTGCAGTCGCGATGACTTGGCTCTGGTAAGTTTTTTAGTTTTTTTGTTGGGGTTTCTTCCTCACGCTCTGGAGCTTCAAAAGCCATCGCTCGCTCCCTCGCAGCCATTCCCACTTTGCAGCAAGCCCCTCTGCCAAATGTGAAAATCAGATTTTTTTTATTTGGCCAAATGGTATTACTCTGTCTGTAAATTGGGGGGGGAAAAAGCAATTTTCTGAGTTGGAATTAGAGGGTGTAGCAAATGAGTGCAGAATGCGTGCTTCATGTGTGACAGGGCTCCAGACTAACTTTTTTAACTAGGAGCACAGTGGCCCCTAACTTAAAATGTTAGGGGCGCAAGCAGAAAATTTAGGGGCGCACACAGGGTTTTCCTGGGCACCATCTATTCATGCAGTCGAGATATTGAGTGAGTGATCAGCAGCTGGCCGCTCTGCCATGATGCGCGCACACATCCGCGCACACGGGTAAGCACACTCCTCACTAGCACCCCCTCCCCCCGTTAACAACTCTTCTCGGCTCGCCCAAATTTTCTCTATGCAGGAAAAACCCTGCGCACAGTATAAATCGACTTGCAAAGTTTTCCCATCATTTCTACTGTATTACTGATACATAATTTCGACAATATACAATCTTATGCCTTTTTGCCTTCATGAACTGCAAAACATTCACAACAGAGAACTCTTCAGAAGTTACTGTATTGAGTTTAAACATATTTTAAGAAAAAACATACCTTGAGCATGTGCATGTTGCACTACGATGTGGCCAATCAAAACATTTGTTGGTTTCTAGAGATGCACCGATCAGGTTTTGGTGCCGATCACCGATCACTGAAATCAGTATCTGCCGATCACAGATAATACCGATCACGGTGTCGATTGAAGCATTCTATTTTTTGTGTAGCATTATTGCTATGAGGACTATGAGGAAATACATATATAAAGCAACTCAAACATTAAAGAAATTACAGATTTCTTTAAACATTTAGGACTTTTACTTTGAAAATGTCCTAATTGATACATTACAATTGTTTGATTGCTATTGTAGGGATTTCAGATATGTATGGAACACATCTGCATCATTCATTTCCTGGAACTCTTGGGGAAATCTATATACAGGACTTTTCTTAACATACACAAGTCTGACTAATTTTTATAAACTCTTCCTTGGTCCAGTAAAAATGTTCTAATCTTAGCATATGTTAAGCTAAATCTCAGAAACGATCTCTAAAGATACAAAATCAGTTCATTGTTTACTTTTATATGTTCGTGTATGATTTGTCGACATCTTATTTTCAAAAACGGATGTTGTTTCACGTGGTTCTTTACGCTAACTTTGCAAAACCGGATGTTGTCACTTAAATCCTTCCGCTAACTTTCTCAAAACCCTCGCGCGCTCCCAATCGAATGTGTTTACCGTGAGCATCAGGCTCGAGTGGCAGACATGTGAGAGTCGGCTGAGTCGACCCAGAGATTCAACTCGGGGGACGGGACGCCGCTCGGTGGTGAGGATCCCCTCTGACCTCTCACTCTGCGGCCAACGCCGGTCGCATTGTCTCCGTTGCGGTGCGCCTCTTTTCACACATTAGCCCCCCCCCCACACACACACAGGCCAGCCTTCTTCTTCGGTTTTCGTCTCCTTTCTTCTTCTTCTGGAGTTAATGTCGGTTAGCAAACCAGTCATTCAGGCATTATCGCTAACTGTAGTGGGCTGAAGTGTAGAACAAGTTTGTCAGCAACAAAAATATTTAATAACAAAAACAAAAAAAATCTGCTAATTTACTGGTCGCGCATGCGCGAGTTGATGAAAAATTTACTCGCACTGTGTCTAATTTTAGGCGCAAAATGCGACCATTTGGTCGCAGTCTGGAGCCCTGTGTGAGCTGCACTTGGCCATCCTTTCATGGAGTTCAACTCGTTTTTCCCCTCAGGATTTACTCGGTGGTTCTGTTTTGAAGTATTCGCCGCTCTGAACTTTTGCAAATCTGCATGGGGTTAAAAAACAAAAAAAATCGACAGATCATGGCTGTTGAACTGGTTAATCTCCGATCGGTATGGATATGCCGACTCCCTCAGTGAGTGCAGAACAGGCGGGTCATTGGAATCGGTTGCCTGTTGGCGATCTGTTCAGCCAGACAGTAACAGCATTACCAGCCTCTGTCTGATTGATAGCGGCAGCATTTCAGGTCACACTGCAGACATTTGTTCATCTCGTTCAGGACGATGTAGAATGCGAGTAGCACTTCCTCAGCTGTTATCGAAAAAAAAGCTTTGTGCTGAGGCATCCTCGATTTCGCCCCCCCCCCCCCCACACGGTTGAACGGCAGATTCTCACATCAAAGTCTGACATTGGCCTTTTGACAGACTGTTTTTAAGTCTGTGCATTGAGTTTAATGAGCCGAATCAACATCTGACATATTCAGGTGGGTTCTATCTGTAGAGGTGTGTGTGTGTGTGTGTGTGTGTGTGTGTAACACACTTTAGTTGCGGCCAACTATAATTGGTCTCTCTCTCTCTCTCTCTCTCTCTCTCTCTCTCTCTCATCCTTGCAGACCTGTCTACAGGGACTGAGGAAGCAGTTTCCAGATAGCCACAGAGTGAAGCGCCTGTCGGGCATGAGGCTGGAAGCTTTGGAAAGGTAAGCATCGGGCACCGGAAGCTGCCGAGGCGGCAACAAAAAGATTCGCTCAGCCGCTGTTATATTTGGCTCCTAAAGAGGCTTAGGGGGCAAGAAAGTGTGTGTGGGGGTGTTCATGTCGGATCACCCTGCATTCCTTTGGGAAGAGGGGTTCAGCACTGGGTAGTCCTGTGGCCCTTTTTTAAGCCTGAGTTAGGGATTCCCGGGAAGGAAGTGGTCGGATCCCACTGTTATTCGAGGGGTCCCTCAATCATCTTCGGTTTCTGTTCCTCCGATGTTTCCTTGTTTCCTTACCCCCTCATTCCTCTCGCTACCCTCCTTCTTGTCATGCTCTTTTTCCCTGTGTTTTGTTTTGATCCGGGCCCCACAAGTGTGTCGGGGACATGTTGCCACGAGCTCCAGTTTGCTGCCCCCTTCACATTTTATATGATTTCTTTTTTTAATTTGGGAATCTGCAGATTATGAAAAAAGCATGCATAATTGAGCGCATGAGCAGGAAAGACAAACTGGTGCTGAGCCCAAGTAAAGAGACTCCAATCTGTTCACTACCTCGCTCACATCCCTCCCCACCCCCCGACCAGATCACCGTCGCTGGTTTATCGGTTATGTCGGAGTTTGTGATAATTGAGAGCGATTGCTCCGGCGCTGTCGGATTAAATAAACGGCGCACTGGGATCTAATTGGCAGCAGACAGAGCCGCACTTGAATGACACGGCTTCAAACGGCAAGGCCCTTCCCCTCCGCGCACACACACACACACACACAGTTTCCTAAATAAATAAAGCAAATCAAAAGCCCAGTGCCATCTGAAATCTCCCCAAAGTGTGGCTGAGTAATAAAGTGAATGTGAGGGAAGCAGCAGTGCTGGAAGTGGGGCTTCTCAGCGCTAATGGGAACCAGAGTTGCTTCTGTCTGCTGCCGGCGGTGGGCGGGAAGCTTTCTGATCACTGAACCCTGCCTTTGGCTGCTAAAACGTCGGCGTTGCAGATTGCCCCTAAATAGGGGCGGGGGGGGGGGGGGGGTTCTTAAAATCATCCTTCAGCACCTGATTTGACATGACAAGTGAAGTGCACATACCTCCTATTCCCAGATTTCTATACCGTATGATTTGATATTTACAGCTCATAAATTCTCTTTCTAAACAGAATCATGTGGTTTAAGTCCAAGAGCTTGAGGCGCTGTGTGTTGGATATTGTTGCACATGTATGTGTGTGTGTTGTGGTACCTCGCATGGGCCAAGAGACGGATAACCGAACCAACAGCTTCGCCGTGCGTCTGCACGGACGTGAGAAGCGGCAATTACATTTTGTTTAAAGGTGAATCATGCTGGATACAATCAAATCAAAACGCAATCTCCCAAACTGAGCTTTGTTTGTATTGATTTCATGACTCGCCGTGAAGCGATATAAGCCCCCTCGCAACGTCGGCCGTGCGACCGGCAGCCTAAACCCCAACGAGTGTTTATTTCGGCCTCGTAGATCACCGCTGATTTCTGCACCGCCTCCCGCGTGTAATCATAGGAACCTGCCGCGCTGTATACAGAAACGTGATTACCTTGAACTGCGTTTGATTTCCCCCCCGACTGGGATCGGTTAAAAAACTAATTTTGTTTTATTTTCTCTCTCTTTCTCTCGCTGAAGGTACGACGAAGCCAACAAGCACTACGAAGCCATTCTCCAAGACGACCCCACCAACACGGTGAGATTGAGAAGAAGGGTTTCCCTCGGCTTCGCGTTGTTCTTTACGGTCGCCGCTTTTTTGGGTTTTTTTTGCGGAGGGCTTTAAATCTGCCGAGGCACTTTGGTGTTAGCAGTGTGAGTTAAACTCCCCTTGGCCTCTCTGACCTCAACCACAGTGCTCCTCAGCCTTTCACCCACACGACTGCAAAGCGTTTAAGGGAAGGTGGGTGGGTGGGTGTGTGGGGGGTGATTCATGCTCTTAGTCAGTGGCAGACATGTTCGGTGGGAGTAAACCGTAAATAAAAGGTCTGGCCTTTGAAGGTGATTTACTGGGCCTTTCAGACCCCCCCCACCCCACCCTTGGGTGAACGTGGCCGAGCTCCGGTCCCACCTTCTTCATGGTTCGTACGGTCATGGAAAACCTGGAAAAGTCATGGAATTTTAAAATGGTCATTTCCAGGCCTGGAAAAGTCATGGAAAAAAACTTAAATCATAAAAGTTTTGGAAAAGTCATGGAAATGTTGTTATAATCACATGTTCATTTACGCCGAGTTTGAAATAATTAATATGTTTTTTAAAGAAAGACGCTCAAAATATAAGCCGGCGATAGCTCTCAATACGCAACATTTTCTAAATTGTTCATGTTTATTCCGAGATTTCAGTTTGGTCATGGAAATTTGGTTTAAAGTCATGGAAAAATCATGGAAAAGTCCTGGAAATCCATTGGTCAAAATGTGTAAGAACCCACCTTCTTCCATCGCCATCGCCCGGCTTCAGTTGCAACGTCTGCAGTTCAATCAGACGAGCCCGATATAACTTTATTCAACTGCTCTGAAGTCCTCTGCCCCGCCATCTTCTCCACCTCCGTGCAGCGACTTTCAGAGGCTCGTCTAGCCGGCGTTCTGCCAATCCCCAAACATCATGTACCTGCTGTTAATTGCTTCCATGAGGACATGTGGCCAATGCGAGAGAATACATCTTTGAAAGGGCTTTTCAAAAGAAACCGTGACGTTTTTTATTTTGGCTATACCGCTCGCCCCAAAGATGTTCGACACGTTTCCTGTGCCACGCTGACGTGCGGATCACTTTAGATGGTTTCGACATTTTCTCTCCGCTGGCAGAGTGCTACCGACGCACAGCACAGGCGTCTGTGCTCCAGACACGCAGCACAGTGCTTTGGACGCCGTGCGAAGATTTAGCACATCGTCCGTTGTCTTCTTTAAACGGGCAGAAGGCTCATTGACACGGCTAAAGAATCGTTTTGCTCTCACTTTGGCCAAAAAACTCAAAGTAATGGCCACAGCTGCTGCCTCCCGCCCTCGCTTCATCAAGACCCCAGCGTACAGCGATGGACAGGACTGTCTCCATGCTCCCCTCAGTCACAATAAATCTTCAGGGGCCGTCGGGTCACGGGATATTCTTCTTTTTAAGGCACACCTTGTGCTCGTCTGGGAAGTACAATTACAAGTTGCGTTCATACGGAATAACATACATAAAAGCGTCTAATAAGTATTAATTCTGTCAAAAACACGAATGCCACAGAACGGGCAACTGAAGGATTGACGACTGACTTAATTCTAACGTCGCACTCTTTGCTGTCGGCATAAAAAACATTCAAACACATTCTTACGGTCGTCTCCGTCCCTAATTTATGCTCAAGTCTTGAGCGTGTGAAGGAAATCCCACTGTTTTTACGTTTGCAGTGACTACTTAAAAGTGTTTTATCCCGGTCACGCTGTCCAACACGAGGTTGAAGTCAAAGCTTCATATCTCCGCTTGGTTCTTGGAACGCATTGAACCTCTTTTCAGACAATGGGAGTTGTAATTTCAGTGACTCCCAGGGCACCTCCCCGACATGGCACAGGTCTCCCGGGGATTCCAGTGACACCCTCGGAAAGGGACCGGTCAGTTTCCTGGTGGTGGGGGGGGGGGGGGGGGGGGCAGCGATGGAACAAAACAGACAAATGGGTCTTCTGTCCCTGCAACCGTTGAACCTCCTTTTCCCACAATCCTCGCCCTGAGCTTATTGGCTGCGGGTGGAGCGCCGGTCTGATGGTGTTGTTTAGGGTCACCTGTCTTTGTGAGCGTTGCCCCCCCCCCCCACATGTTCTCACAACACGCTCCAAGGGATCGGGCCCGAGAGATGGCGGAAAATTGCCGACCGCAAGGAAGACTTGCGACGCATCCCAGCATGCGAAGCAGAGATTGGAAACTGAGCTGTTGTAATTACAGGCTGTGGAATAGATGTGGTACCCATTAACCAAAATTGTTGAATCAACAAAAATTGCTCAAGGTTTTTTTTGCCATGGCAGCGTCCAAAAAATGTTTCAAACTCTTAGCACTTCCATTTCTTGCTACGTTCCAATACCTACAGCAATGATCTGGCAAAATTATTGTCTGCGTGCGTAAAAATTTATTATATATATATAATATATATTATATGAATATATATATATATATATAATATATTATATATATATAATACATATATATAATATATATTATATGTATCTATATATACAGATAGATTCATTGTAGGACAAGATGATATTGTTTAAGTCATCAGAAATTCAAAGCCACCACATCCTGTGAAGTCACATAAATGATGGAGTTAAATTGTATGAAATCTAATAGTTTTTCTGTTTTTGTTTAGTTACAATGACGTTTGCATCATTACTGCTAATGGATGCAAACAAACCCGTAACGGTCCCATGAGGCATTAATACTTGCACAGTGCTAGATGCACCACCCTCGCCGTGATGTTTTTTATTATAAGGGGAGGTTGCGGTAGGTCGTAGCAAAGAGCCAGGGGTGATGTAAATAATCCAGTCCTCACTCCTAAGGCCTCCTCGGAGCGCTAATTAAAAAAGACTCACGATAACAGGGGGATCAGACCCACTGCCAGGTTTTTCTGGATCATTAGTTAGAGAAAGGAGGAGAGAGAGAGGAGTGGTTTGGAATAGCTCTCATTTAATAAAGTGCTTTGTGACTCGCTGGGCTACCAACTTCCATATGTTCCCAACTCCTTTGAGCCCCAAGTGGTTCTTTATCTGGGGAAAAAGAAGAAGAAAAATCTGGGAGAGAAGTGGGTGTGGTGATGGCCGGAGCGCACAAGTGCAAACATTCCCCATTCAACCTCAATGTAGTGTTTAAAAAAATCAATACAATTGGCTTCCCTTTTTTGGTATTGTAAGAGGAAATATCCCACATGCTTGTAATTTAGTCTGAAGTGAGTATAAATTCCTGAATCTCGCCGAGCATCACGCTCTGGTGGAACACACTGCATGCGAGGCGGTGTGATCTTTGTGTTTTATCGTCAGTAGATATAAAAGAAGAAAGAAAGGGGAGGTTGACGGTTCAGTTTCATAACTTAATCACATTTTTGGATCATTTCACTCTCAATTTGCTTTCAGACTACACCGATGATAAACACACTGCTGCGGATGTGAACAGTGTTTGTAAATTAAGATGCAAGTATGACGCCTTTTGGGGCTACGCAGAAGTCATTTCTTTTCATCGGGGTTCGTACGGTCATGGAAAACCTGGAAAAGTCTTGGAATTTTAAAATGGTCATTTCCAGGCAATTTGTTTTTAAATTTGTTATATAAACATGTACATTTGTTGTATTCATATGTTCATTTATGCTGAGTCTTAAATAATTAATTTGTTATTAAAAGAATGACGCTCAAAATATAAGCCTGCATACACTCTTTCATACTCGCAGCACACATTTTTCTCGCTGCAAGTGAACACACCTTAACTGAAAACACAAAGGTTTTATTATTTAAATCAAACTATTGTCTCTCATTCATTTGTGTCGTTTAATGTAATATAATGTATGCTTTGGAATTCGCATTTCTTGTTTAAACACAACATTTTCTCACTGGAAATTTGGTTTAAAGTCCTGGACACCCGTCGGTCAGCATGTGTATGAACCCTGTAATACTGGTAGAATGCTTTGCTTTTGACCTGTTGCATGTGTGTTTTTCACCCTCTATATTGCTCGAGGCTGCCGTGTCCCAGCTTGATGGAAAAGTTGATTTTTTTGCGACGGCCGTGTCAGACGAGGCCCACGTTTACAGATCCACAGACGTGACTCGCACACGGCCGTCGATGGCTTTGGTTAGCAGTGCAGGAAAGGAAGCTCTACTCCATCAAGCGCCAGTCCATAAATAAAATGTGCTGTGGCAGGGCAGTGCGCTTCTAATGGAGCGGCAGCCTCCCGTTAAGGTTTTCACTTACTATCAGAAAGAGGGGGGGGGGGAAACATTTGGAAAAGTCGCAGCAGCCGGAGTAATACTTTCTAACACAGATTGATGAGAATCTAATCCACCTTTAAGGTCATTTCCAACATCAAAGCGAAGCGGGAAAGCAATTTTCAGGTGATGTCAGTCGCGGCCGGTGGAGCGTTGGCTGCGTTGCCGTGCCGACGGGAAGACGGGCATTGGCGTTTTGAGGGAGTGTGCCAGTTTCCCCACTTGGTTAGGTTATGACTCACCGCTTTATCTCAGCCACATTAAGCTCATTCCAACACCCTCAAACGTGTGTGTCCACCCCCCCCCCACGTCGGACGTCGCCACCAACTCGATCCGATCGTGCGTTTTGGTCGCCTTATGTTCAGTTAGGTTTCGCCAGCAGTCCAAAAAAAACGGATGAACGTCAAATGTGTCGGCGGCCTGTGCCCCTTTTGTAAAAATAAAAAGAAAGATTTTCAGAAATGATTCGGTCTCGCAGCGAAGCCCGGGACGGGATTGTGGGTGTGTGCCCCAAAAGAAGCTAATGTACACACTTAAACTCACAACTCTTACACTCACTCACCCCCCCCCCCCACCCACCCAAAACACTCCAGAGCTGAGCTCCTAATCCTGTTTACTCTCTGCTCCGCAGGCAGCAAGGAAGCGCAAGATCTCCATACTCAAGGCCCAGGGGAAGAGCGCCGAAGCCATCCGGGAGCTCAATGAGTATCTGGAGCAGTGAGTATTTGTATACGAGAAGGGGGCAGCGGGGTCAGGCCCCCCCCCAGCCCCCCGCCGTCCTCCCCATGGCTTTTATTTTAATTAAAAAACCAAGTTTGCTTTCAATTGAGCTGGCACGACTCGTGCATGAGGCGCCAGCAGACTGTTTCTCCTCCCTTGACGGTTGGATGACTGTCGTTATAGTGAATGGTAATATTGTACTTTACGCCACTGTCACAACTGCTTTCCCCTTTTTTTAAAATTCATATATGGTAATGTGTTGGAGGAGGAGGAGTTATTGTCTTTTTCTGTTTGTTAACAGGTTTGTTGCGGATCAAGAAGCGTGGCATGAGTTGTCGGAGCTCTACATCAACGAACACGAGTAAATACTTTCTATTTTTGAATGCACCTTTTAAAAAAAAAAGAAGAACAAAAATCTGTTAGGTTAAGGGTGATTTACTTTGCACTTCCTCATGGCATGGAACAGAATTGTTACATTGGTTGACAAGTGTGGTTTTCCACTTTGCATTTGAATGTTTGGTCGAGATCTAAAACGTGCATTAATTCCAGAGGAGCCATGAGAGGTTGTGACAGGAGGGCTACCTCTGGGCTTTGAAACGGAAGCCCACGGTCTCTGTGGTCACGCTGCGACCGAGCTTCGCCATTCGTAACCAATTTGAACCGAAAAACGATTCCAACATGACCCTTTGATTTACACGCCTCCTGTTATTACAAGGGTTAGCTAATAAGTAGTCTGGAGTATTGATTTCTCAACGACAAACAACAAAGACGAGGTAGAGCTGGGTATGATCTCAAGGAGGAAAAAGCAAAACAGGAAATGAGCGCCGTGTTCAACCAGTTGTGTGTCCATTGTCTGTTTAACCCTCCTGTTACCTCCACATTTACGAACATATTTGACCCCAGCAATTAACACCTCCAGAAAATTATTAGAATTAATATTGTTTCCCAAGTTTAAGTGTGAGGTACTTTATGTTTGTTTGTTGACTACCTAAATAGCCCTTTAAATATATAAAAAAGTTGATATTTCTTATATGTTTGACACAGTGGAAAAACAGCCTGGGGTCAAATTGACCCCAAAGAACACCGACATTAAACATTGAATGGGGTCAAATTGACCCTAAAGGTAACAGGAGGGGTAAACACACACTCTTGACCTAGTAAATAGATAAACCAACTACCAAATGTCAGTGTTTTTCCTCATATCAGTTAAAATATGTTGGCTTCATGCTCAAATTCACCAAAACGACTAATTTGAATGTGAATTGCATAATGGAAAAAACGCTAAATGAGGAAAAGCGTATACATTCTGAAGAGAGATTGGGAT
This sequence comes from Pseudoliparis swirei, assembly GCF_029220125.1. Lineage (NCBI taxonomy): Eukaryota > Metazoa > Chordata > Actinopteri > Perciformes > Liparidae > Pseudoliparis > Pseudoliparis swirei. The sequence goes on along the minus strand of NC_079409.1, from coordinate 20,336,728 downwards.
TTGAGGTGTATCTGCTGCATGTGAAGTCGTTTGATTCATTTGTGTGTGTGTGTGTGTGTGTGTGTGTGTGTGCTCCTTTTTAAATTACAGATGTTGTGTCTCTGGAAACCAGTAATCTGTTTCCAGCAAAGCGGCCGTGTGTTGAAGGTGTATCTGTCAGTTTTAACAGCGCCTCGCGTCAGACTGATGGCTCGATCTCCAGAGGGCCGCTGCGGGGCCACAATGGAAGGCGCTGAGATGCCGAACTCAGCCAGGGGTCTGAATGGAGTCCCTGTCCATGTTTGTCCCATAAGAGTAGTTTAATAGGATTTGGGTCTTAAGCCCCCCCCCTCCTACATATGAGAGCAGAAAAGCCTCCCTGGCCTCCCGCTGATATCTCAGTTGCCACGGAGAATAGCCAGACAGACAAGAGAGGGGGGGGAAAAATAATTTGTTTGTGTCACCTTTTATCCCCCCCTTAATTGTCTGGGGCTCAGACGTAAGTGAAGCAGTGTCTGTAGTTGAACTATGCTTATATACGTGTGTGTGTGTGTGTGTGTGTGTGTACGCTGACTGCCCGGTTGCTCCGGTACGAGGCCGGTGGCAGCAGGAATGCGCAGCGTGGTGAGAAGGCTACTTATTGGATATTTGGTGCTTTTGTCCCGGAGGCTTTATTGCCGTCGTGGCCAGAGGAAATCCAGGGGTGAGCGGATTATCTCCCGACTTATCCCAACACTTCTAATATCACACCGCTCACTCCCACAGCCCCTTATCTACAGGCGTGTCACTTTCTTTTCTTTGTTTTCTTTATTTTGGGTTACAAAACTCCCTGTTTCCCCTCCTCCTCCTCCTTCTTCCGGATAGCCATGGCATTATCGCCGCTCTTTTCCAGAGGGGATGGAGCAGGGGGCCAGAGGGAGAGAGAGAGAAAGAGAGAGAGCACTTGCTGTGAGATTCCCAGGAGAAGGTGGTGGCGCCCCCTCGACTTCCCAGCCAGAGAAAACGAAGGGTGACGGCGAAGCTGGGAAGAGAAATAAACTCTCTTCCCCTCACTGCGCAACACCCTGGGAGCTAAAAATATACAACGCAGCGTGTCTCCACACTGCCATTGTTTGGGGGGGGGGGGGGTTGCAGCCGGCGTCAGTGTCAACACATTAAAAATGTAATTAATAGCCCCCGAGTTGACACTGTTAAAACAATCCTCACGCCAGCGGTGTTTAGACAGCGGATTGTTGTGTCTGGCTCTCGTCCTGACCCCGAATGTGGGACTGACAGAATTGGACTGGTCATCCAGAGTTACAGGATCAATTCGCTAATATTTTTTCAAACCGTTCTTTGCGCAGTCGAAGTCCATTTGCTTCTCTACGAACAGTCAGAATGCGGTATTGAAGTGGGCGGGGGAGCCCGTGCTGATGGTTTAGTTGCTAACCTCCCAATAAAAACAAGTGGGATTGTTCCAGACTCTCGACGGAGGCTCCGACCTCACTCTCGCTGCGCGGTACAGCTGCCGTCGAGAGAGCGGCGCAGCGAGGAAGAGGAGAAGAGGAGAAGAGGTGAGGGTCTGGCTCACGACTCTGTTGCAGGCCACTGCAGCAACATCTGAAAGTCTTTATGGAGAGGAAGTGGTAATTGTTAGCAGCCCTCAACCTTCCGAGCCCCTCTGATCTACCCCCATCCACTAAACCCCTTCCCCCTGTTTACTTCTCTCTCGCTCTCTGTCCCCACCTTCCTCTTCCTTCTACGCCGTTGATCTTTTTGCTAGTTACCGTGGCTGACTTTAAAAATAGATTGTGGCGGTTAACACTTTGATTTTCTTTTAACCGATAAGGGGCAATCAGAAACGCATAAAATCTCTCAAAATACCAAATAAAAAGATGTGAACGGTTGGCATTGAATACTTGTTGTGATGTGCCGATGGACCACGAGCCCGGTTGTCTGTTGGTGGCTCGGCTTCGGCTTCTGTTGTTTTGTTTTTTTCGGCGACAGACGTTTGAAGTTCTTGGTGTTCGATGACATTCTGTATCTCGGCCCGCGAAGGGGAAACTGTGTCTGAGGAGCCCGATTAGTGTGAGGTCAACAGCTCAGCAGTCTGCTGCTGAGGAGTGATCTCATCTGAGTATAGGCGCCGTGTGCCAGCTCTCACTGTAGCGCTGACCTCAGGAAGGTAGTTAACTACACATTAAAGGTTGAAAAAATAAAAAACACACACACAGAGCCGGGATTGATCCTCAGTTTCCCCCAAAGGAGTGCAGAGCATCACCCCGTCGAGCTTCATTTGCTGCGTGGACTCTGTAACCTTTACTATAAATATGTGAATAAATCTAATGTCACAGATCTCCAGGCTTAAAGTCCGTCGCATGTCAACCGACCCGCACCCCGGTCCAGATCTATACCTGCGGGTTTATTGGGCGTAGATGCTGAAGGATGACACGACCGTATCAACCGGCGCCTCGTTTTTTCTCTTTGTCGTTTCCGCAGCTACGGAAAAGCCGCGTTTTGTCTGGAGGAGCTGATGATGACCAACCCTCACAATCACTTGTACTGTGAGCAGTACGCTGAGGTAGGTGCCCGTCATCGGGCGCGAGGGCAAACTGTGGAATAAACGTTTGGCCAGGGTTAATGGCGCCTCTGTGAAAACGGAGAGACGCCGACGCACACTCGTCGTCACTGGGAATACCGGCCCCATGAAATATGTGTGATGTGTTTACACTGGGTTGTCATGTGTTGCTTATTCAGATGTCACGCCCTCATTGCTCGCGCTGCCATTTGAGCACAGCTTATTGGCCGTGTTTAATGCCCCCTCCACGCAGGTGAAGTACACTCAGGGGGGGCTGGAAAATCTGGAGCTGTCCAGGAAGTATTTTGCGCAGGCGCTGAGGCTGAACAACCGAAACATGAGGGCATTGTTTGGGCTGTACATGGTGAGTACTGCGTTGCATGGAGAGGAAGAGTGTGTGTGTGTGTGTGTGTGTGTGTGTGTGTGTGTGTGTGTGTGTGTGTGTGTGTGTGTGTGTGTGTGTGTGTGTGTGTGTGTGTGTGTGTGTGTGTGTGTGTGTGTGTGTGTGTGTGTGTGTGTGTGTGTGTGTGTGTGTGTGTGTGTGTGTGTGAAGAAGGGGCTCTCAGACGGGTCATCTCACTGCTGACTCAGACGGTGAACTCCAGCATCGGAAAAAGTCTCCCCCTCTGAAGCTCTTTATTTTAGTAATAACACCCCTTTGGTTGGACTTCCACACTTTTTTTAATGTTTATGACTTACATATATAAAGTAGCTGCGGAGTAAAAAAAAAAAGTGCAGGAGAGGGAGCGAGAGCGGTAAGAAAACGATCCAACCAGGTGCCAGTTTGATTGTAGTCTTTAATCTACATGTGTGTATGCACAGGATGTTGTCTGCTGGGGCCAATGCATCATATTTAAGTGAGACTCGACATAAAAACACAAACAAGGGAGGTGAAAGATGGAGAGAGGAAGCAGGTCCAACACAGAGGGGCCCAGTGTTTCCCCTTCTCCAGGTAGTCCAAACACCTCACAGCAGCTCGGGAGGTGTAGGCGGAGTCCAGGCGGCGCACGGCGAGAGTTTTCCCAAAAACCGAGACCTCGGCTCCTGTTAACGCTCACGTTGGTGTTGAGACTGAGCAGGCCCCCGGGCGGCTTCCTGACAAGTCGTCCGCCGACACCCGGGGGGGTATTTCTTTTTATCGGTCGCAGGTCGGTCTCGAGGGCGTGTTTTCTCGGTGGTCCGGGGTCCTGACAGGTGCAAGAAGTTCAGTGAAAGGACAGGAAATGTTCACCACCATCCAAGTCCGTTGGACAGGAGAGCCGGTGGCACTGACCACAGTCCGGTTGTGGGTTAGTTACACATAACCCCCCCCCCCCCCCCTAAAATGGTACACGCCGTTATTCGGGGATAGCCTGCCTGGGTTCACAAAATCTAAATTGAAGTTTGCTCTCGAGTCAAAAAGAAAGAAAAAAAGCAAATGCTTTAAATTTTTTTTAAAAAGACAGAAGCTAAACCATTTGATAGAAGAAAAAAAAGAAATGTTGATTGGTGTGTAGTTAAAGTTTCAGCACGCTGGTAGGGACGTCTTTGAAGTGCACGCAGGCTAAGCCCTCTGGGGTTGGCTGCGTGGAGACGATGGCAGGAACACGGGAACGACATGGGATTTGCGGTTCGGAGGGGAGGCCGAGACGGTGGTTCACATAGCGCTCCCCTTTAAAACAAATACACAATACATAAAGACACACACGGTCTTTTCATCGCAGTGAATCGATGGTGTTGCAGGAAATTAGGCCCCCGTTAAGTGACAATTTACCCACCAAGCATTAAAACACTCACTTTTTCCTCCCCGTGAATTATTCCTCCCGAGTCGTCAGGCCAAGGTCTGTTTCCTCTCTCCATGCTGCCACAATGACTCGTTGAGTGGTAGATGGTAAGAGCGGTCGCACATTCATCTCAATTACCCCTTTTATTTTTTTATTGCCCTTTCAACAAGTTTTTTTGATAGAAGAACACTCTTTCCTCCTGTTCTCTGTTTTACTTCTTCCCCGTTTTCTTGTTTTTTTTACTCTAGTCCGCAAGTCACATCGCCGCCAGTCCCAAAGGGAGTGCCAAGGTGAAGAAGGACAACATGAAGTACGCTTCCTGGGCCGCCACGCAGATAAACAGAGCCTACAAGGTGAGTCAGGCGTGACCTCTGTCTCCTCTGTGTATGTTTCTTTTCCCCCCATTGGTTTATTTAAAGGGACAGGGCACATTAATATAAACATTTCTGTAAATGTGCCAAGAGGCTATTTTTCATCTGTAGTCCCGAGAGGCAGATGTCATAAAACAAACTTAAAAACATAATATTACACGTACAATGTTTGTGCATTATTTACGCTTTCCAATGGGTGCACACACACTTAATAGTGAGAATAGTGAATATAATCTTAAGCTTTGTCAAGTACTAACGAGAAGACTCACAAATTGAAAACGGAAAAAGCAAATAAGATACGGGAGGACTCTGTTAAAATGGACAGAATAAAAACATCGAGGAGGAGGAGGAGGAGGAGGAGGAGGAGGAGGCATTCAGTATCACTAAAATGGTTTACTCCATTGTCATAGCAACACCAGTAGAAAACTTGGCTTGTACGGTCATGGAAAACCTGGAAAAGTCCTAGAATTTTAAAATTGTTATTTCCATGCCTGGAAAAGGCCTTTAAAAAACAATTGTATCCCAAAGGTTTTGGAAAAGTCATAGAAAATGTGTCATATTCATATGTTCAATTACGCAGTTTGATTAAAAGAATACACATTTATTTATATATATATATATATATTTATTCCTTGAATCAAACTATTGTCTCTCATTCATTTGTTTCATTAATATACTAGTGTATACACCGAGATTTCACAAAATGTTTGGTCATGGAAATTTGGTTAGAAGTCCTGGAGACCCATTGGTCAACATGTGTATGAACCCTGAGAAAAGCAGACACAAAAATACTACTAATCTGTTGCCATGCATGTTGTTTGGGCAGCGCTGGTTGAACGTGTAATCAGTGGGTCTCTGCTGGGCCTCCAGCGGTCTCACCGCACTCAGACCAGTATGACGGCGGTACTGGGGTGGGGGGGGGGGGTGGGGAGAGGAGAGGAGAGGTGTGCATGCGAGTAACATGGCTGTTCTCCTGCAGTGGCATCATGGAAGAGGCGCTGACTCGTTCCTGCAGGTCTGACTCCAAGTGGGCCGTCATGGCGGGGGAGGTGTGGCTTGTTTAGCAGACCTCGTTCGGTCAACACGATTGGTCACTCCGTCCCCGATGGACGTCCGGTGCACTTTGATCCTCGTGCCCGCTGACCTCACCTCGCTGTCTTCAGGAAGTCTTTGATCACAGCGGAGGGCCTGATGAGCACCTCAGACTGCTAACTTTAAACAAAAAAAATCATAAGGTAGAGGGTGAGAAAGGTAAATCTCACTCGGAGAGCGGTCGGCAGCCTCCAGTGTAACACAAGACGGGTTGAAGGCGCCGGGCTTTCTTTACGGGAACCGTCTGTAAATCAACCGTCTTGTCTCTCGACATATGACACCAATTACACGCCGTTGGATATCCATCATTCCAACTGCCTTTTGAATCCGGGACTGGCAGCTTCTGTGTACGAGCACGTCTAATAGGGCTGGAAAAGGGCATTATAATAATATCATATATATATATTATATATTACATAACTGTGGGACTTCTTATAATCTAGATAGAAATAATCTAATATTTCTTCATAATATAATATTCCTTCAAACCTGGAATATTATGGGGGGGGGGGGCGTGTTGTGTGAGAAGTGAAATGACGAGGTGTGAGGTTGCCTCACCTACAAAAAAAAAGAAAAACTCGCTGTGGGCTTTGTGCATGGTAATTGATGCCCCCCCCCACACACACACACCTTTTTTTCTCCTTTTTTTTTTTAAAGCATTGCTCGTGTCCGTCGTCCACTTTTATTAGGCCCGGTACCTGGTGATTGTCATACCTCAGTGTGAGAAAAAGGTGGGCAGGTGAGAGCAGACGTCAGCGAGAGGTCACCACTTACTTCGGGGGGGGGGGGGGGGGGGGGTGTGGGGGTGTGGAGGTGTGGAGGTGGATGGGTGATGATGTAATGACCTCAGTGGGCTCGTCCAACATCGTCCAGAATCTCCCGACTGATCCTCTGATTAGCTCCTCCGTCACGGACCACAGGCTCCCGCCGCATCACGACTCTATTATGGGATGCTCCACGTCGACGTGGGTCGGTCTGGTCTCGGGCCCGACTGAATGCGGCCGGAGGCATCATTGACTACCGGGCCCGGGGTAATGGGGCATTAGGCAGCGAGGCGATGAAATGCACCGATCATTACGGCGCTCCTACCACACACACACACACACACACACACACACACACACACACACACACACACACACACACACACACACACACACACACACACACACACACACACACACACACACACACACACACACACACACACACACACACACACACACACACACACACACACACACACACACACACACACCTATACAGGTATACATGACATAGCCAGTCTTTTTCGCTATACAGGCCCGGCTATGGTTTAGATGGACTACCCTTTCCCGAGCTCCCACAGCTTTGGCAGTTAGGTTCAAACACTTTTAAAAATCTGAAAAAAATTCAGCTGACTTTAGATTTGAGATACACAGTACACAACTTCATACACAGCCACCTACTTATATGGTGGTATAGGCAGACATTTCTTTTTTGACAAAAGTGTGGTTTATAAGGACTAAAAACACTGTTGGGTCTTTAAAGGGACAATAACCCCGCCTCCTCATTAACATAATACACACTAACCTGACAAGACACAGTATTACTGGAACAGTCAATTTAATATCAAAATAAATCTTATTAGATGACCAAATTGAGGCATGCGCTGCCCCTCCAGAGTGAGCCAGTACGTGGATAAATAGATGGATACATCTCTCCATCTAGAGAAACCAGCCAGTGACTGAACACCCTGGCTTCAATCTCTGGCTTTCATTAAACATGAAAACACAACAAAGAGCTGGGGCGCTTTATCATTTAGTTTATTGATGTATCCAGACTTTAGTGGTTAGTAAACAATACTTTTTTAAGATACAAACAATCGAGGAACAAGCCTATAGTGGGATGTAAACAATACTTTTTAAAGCTAGAAACAACCGAAGAGAATGACAGAGCGAGAAAGAGTGAGACACAAAGACAGTGATAGAGACACACATAGACACAAAGAAAGAGAGACAGACACAGAGACACACATAAAGATAGAGAGACAGTGAGGAGACAGAGAGATACATAAAGATAGAGAGACAGAGAGGAGACAGAGAGAGAGACATACATAAAGACAGAGAGACAGACAGTGAGGAGACAGAGAGAGAGAGACATAAAGATAGAGAGACAGATACAGTGAGAGAGAGACATAAAGATAGAGAGACAGTGAGGAGACAGAGAGAGACATACATACAGAAAGAGACAGTGAGGAGACAGAGAGAGACATACATACAGAAAGAGACAGTGAGGAGACAGAGAGAGAGACATACATAAAGACAGAGAGACAGAGACAGTGAGGAGACAGAGAGAGAGAAACATAAAGATAGAGAGACAGAGACAGTGAGAGAGAGACATAAAGATAGAGAGACAGATACAGTGAGAGAGAGACATAAAGATAGAGAGACAGTGAGGAGACAGAGAGAGATATACATAAAGATAGAGAGACATAGACAGTGAGGAGACAGAGAGAGAGATACATAAAGATAGAGAGACATAGACAGTGAGGAGACAGAGAGAGAGACATACATAAAGATAGAGACATAGACAGTGAGGAGACAGAGAGAGAGACATACATAAAGATAGAGAGACATAGACAGTGAGGAGACAGAGAGAGACATACATAAAGACAGAGAGACATAGACAGTGAGGAGACAGAGAGAGAGACATACATAAAGATAGAGAGACAGAGACAGTGAGGAGACAGAGAGAGACATACATAAAGATAGAGAGACAGAGACAGTGAGGAGACAGAGAGAGAGACATACATAAAGATAGAGAGACATAGACAGTGAGGAGAGAGATAGACATACATAAAGATAGAGAGACAGATACAGAGAGAGAGACATACATAAAGATAGAGAGACAGATACAGTGAGGAGACAGAGACATACATAAAGATAGAGAGACATAGACAGTGAGGAGACAGAGAGAGACATACATAAAGATAGAGAGACATAGACAGTGAGGAGACAGAGAGAGAGACATACATAAAGATAGAGAGACAGAGACAGTGAGGAGACAGAGAGAGAGACATACATAAAGATAGAGAGACAGAGACAGTGAGGAGACAGAGAGAGAGACATACATAAAGATAGAGAGACATAGACATTGAGGAGACAGAGAGTGAGACATACATAAAGACAGAGAGACAGAGACAGTGAGGAGACAGAGAGAGACATACATAAAGATAGAAAGACAGAGACAGTGAGGAGACAGAGAGAGAGAGACATAAAGACAGAGACAGTGAGGAGACAGAGAGATACATAAAGATAGAGACATAGACAGTGAGGAGACAGAGAGAGAGACATACATAAAGATAGAAAGACAGAGACAGTGAGGAGACAGAGAGAGAGAGACATAAAGACAGAGAGACAGTGAGGAGACAGAGAGAGACATACATAAAGACAGAGACATAGACAGTGAGGAGACAGAGAGAGAGATACATAAAGATAGAGAGACAGAGACAGTGAGGAGACAGAGAGAGACATACATAAAGACAGAGAGACAGAGACAGTGAGGAGACAGAGAGAGACATACATAAAGATAGAGAGACAGAGACAGTGAGGAGACATACATAAAGATAGAGAGAGACAGTGAGGAGACAGAGAGAGACATACATAAAGATAGAGAGACAGAGACAGTGAGGAGACAGAGAGAGACATACATAAAGATAGAGACAGAGACAGTGAGGAGACAGAGAGATATACATAAAGATAGAGACAGAGACAGTGAGGAGACAGAGAGAGACATACATAAAGATAGAGAGACAGTGAGGAGACAGAGAGAGAGACATACATAAAGATAGAGAGACATAGACAGTGAGGAGACAGAGAGAGAGACATACATAAAGATAGAGAGACAGAGACAGTGAGGAGACAGAGAGACATACATAAAGACAGAGAGACAGTGAGGAGACAGAGAGACATACATAAAGATAGAGAGACAGAGACAGAGAGACATACATAAAGACAGAGAGACAGAGAGGAGACAGAGAGAGAGAGACATACATAAAGACAGAGAGACAGAGACAGTGAGGAGACAGAGAGAGACATACATAAAGATAGAGAGACATAGACAGTGAGGAGACAGAGAGAGACATAAAGACAGACACAGAGGGACATAAACAATTTGGAGACAGAGAGAGACATAAAGACACAGACAGACACGCATAGAAAGTAAGGATACAGAGAGAGACATCAGACAGACATATCCATGGAGGAGACAGAGAGATACATAGAGACAGACATAGACAATGAGGAGACAGAGGGAGACATAAAGACAGACACAGAGGGACGTAGACAATAAAGAGACAGATATAAAGACAAGAGACAGACACATCGAGACGTAGACAGTCAGGAGAGAAAGACACAGAAAGACATAGATAATGAGGAGACAGAGGGACATAGAGACAGACACAGAGGGACATAGACAATAAGGAGACAGAGATATAAAGACAGACACAGAGACATAAACAGTGAAGGGACAAAGAGAGAGATATGGAGAGACATAGACAGTGAGGAGAGAGAGACAGAGATCGATAGAGAGACATAAAGACAGTGAGAGACAGATAGTGTTGCTTTGTGGTTTACCATAAACATAACAGTAATCGTTTGTGGTTACTTGTTGTCTGTTAAGTTCAACTTCACAATTTTCCTGTGTTGAGTCGTTGGTAACTCGAGGTTTCAGCAGCATTGGAAGTGATTTGAAGAGTTGGGCAATCTTTTGACGACTGGGATGCTTGTGTCTGACCCATGAGATGCTCCAGCGTCAGGTAGTACTGGTTTCACTTGAATCCGTCCTGGTTTCAACTGATGAGGCGATGGGGATGCTTGCATCGGAATCATCATCATCATAATCATCATCGTCATCTTGTGTTTCCGAGTCCGGTGTGCATTCCTCATCGGACATGCACTCCAGAAACTGGTAAGAAAACAAAGGATTTAAAATGATAGACAGCTAAAGACCAACAACAAACCACATGTGCTCTGTTCTGTGTTCCACTCACCTGTGATGGGTGTTGGTTATCATTTGTAACTCTTCTGAGGATTGATGCCAGAACAAACTGGAAGACATTTTGAATATATAGTACAAGTTTAAATACCACAGTTGTTCCTGTCAGAGCAATACAGAGATCTGGAATACATGAACATGCAAAAATTTCCCGTTTTATAGAGATAATTGTTGCCCATGTTTACACTTTTAAGTGTAACAGCTGGTGTATTGGAAAAGAACCTCTAGCATTAAACCATAAGAGAACTTGTCAGTACCAATGAGGCAAAATAAAACACTTAAGTAATTTCAATGATATACTTACACTTAACAATTTTGGAAATAGTTGATATAGCATCCTATGCTGTGAATTAAGGATTATTTGTCATAAGTGTTTCATTATAGAATGGTTTGTACATTTGAACACAGCAAATATACACCTAATACCCCAAGACGCACTTTGTACCAATCCACGAAATATCTTATCTCTGCATTCATAGCCACGCCACTTGAAGGAGGATACAGGTCCCAAACATTGAACATACTTGTCCAAGGAGGATATTGTGCACACCAGGTGATGCTTGACACTGGTCCAAAAAGATTTTATGACATTTGATTAAAAAGACCAAAAGAGACTGGGTGGACCGTTATAATTACAGATGTAAAAGGGTTTTAAAAGATCCCGAGGTAAAGATATTTATCAAACTTCATGGAGGTTTAAGATATTCCAGAGTTTGTTTAATGTCATCTGACTCCAGAGATGAATGAAAGGCAGAATAGTGTTTAGAGTAGTTCACAGTTATAGAATGTCAATTCTGACTGTCTAGTGTCCTCATATATCATTGTCCCTATATACCATATGAGGTGGTCACACACACACACAATAGTTATAGAAGGTTGATTCTGAATGTCTAGTGTCCTCATATAACCCTGTCCATCCAAACCATATGAGGAGACTACACACATACACACACAATACATGAACAGGATTTAATGTTTTGTTCACACATAATGTAATGAAACTTAAGTTTAGACTTGCTTACCTCTTCAACCCTGTTGAGGAGACCAAGTTGTGTGAATGTTGGATTCAGGCCATCCACAGAGGTCTCAAGCTGGTCAGTTTCGTCCCTCTGAGCAGACTCAATCAGCTCACTGTTATCATCTGGAGCAGAAAGGGTAGAAAGAGACAGTAAATAGGATGTGGAACTGTACCATCAAGTGTTGTAATAGATGATCATCTCAGGGAATCATGAACGTGAGAGGTCCTCCGCTCCGACTAAGTCAGTGTTCGGCCCTAATAATAATAAAAATATACATTTTCAAAATGTACAATCTGGTTAAAGTCATTTATGAACCAACATCCTTTTTTTGTCCTGAGCAAGTCCTTAAAGGACTCATTTGCTCTGCTTTGCCATGAGCCTTTTCCCAACAGTCTTTTCTGCCTCTTGCTAGGGTTGTCACAATACCAACATTATAACTTCGATACCTGCCATAAATATCATGATAACCGATACCACGATACCAGAATTTTATACAATACCACACATTTTGATACTGGTAAATTGATCTATAATAGTAATCAAAAAAAGTTGGCTTTCCTTCACTGTCTGCAATTTAGACATAGTACTTCCAAAAAGCCACGGACGGCCAGCAAAAGCGCCTCTGCACTTGATGCCATGTCTCCAATCACTCGCCAGAGTGATCGCTGCCTTGTGTGTGTGTGTGTGGGCACTGGGCAGTCCACCCCCTTGCAGTCAATGCGTGCTGGCAGTGTCACAGGTAGCGGAGCAGTGAATGCGCTCTGATCTACACGATTCACGTTGATGACATATTTTGATTTAAACATATTTTGAATGAGAACCATCCTACTGTTGACAAAAAGAATCAGGAACAGGCCCGATTCTACTGTTGGTTCTCTTTGCAAAGCTTGGAAATGTACATCTGACACATCTCTATTTGTTACTAATATTGAATTTAAAAAAAAGATACAACTAAATTAATCTTATGACACATTTGATTAAAAAGAACAAAAGAGACTGGGTGGAATAATTACAGATGTAAAAGGGTTTTAAAAAGATCCCGAGGTAAAGATATTTATCAAACTTCATGGAGGTTTAAGATATTCCATAGAGTTTGTTCAATGTCATCTGACTCCAGAGATGAATGAAAGGCAGAATAGTGTTTAGAGTAGTTCTAGTTATAGAATGTCAATTCTGACTGTCTAGTGTCCTCATATATCATTGTCCCTATATACCATATGAGGTGGTCACACACACACACAATAGTTATAGAAGGTTGATTCTGAATGTCTAGTGTCCTCATATAACCCTGTCCATCCAAACCATATGATGAGACTACACACACATACACACATGAAGAGGATTTAATGTTTTGTTCACACATAATGTAATGAAACTTAAGTTTAGACTTGCTTACCTCTTCAACCCAGTTGAGGAGACCAAGTTGTGTGAATGTTGGATTCAGGCCATCCACAGAGGTCTCAAGCTGGTCAGTAGAGCAGACTCAATCAGCTCACTGTTATCATCTGGAGCAGAAAGAAAGAGACAGTAAATAGGATGTGGAACTGTACCATCAAGTGTTGTAATAGATGATAATCTCAGGAATCATGAACGTGAGAGGTCCTCCGCCCGACTAAGTCAGTGCTCGGGCCCTAATAATAATATACATTTTCAAAATGTACAATCAAAGTCATTTATGAACCAACATCCTTTTTTTGTCCTGAGCAAGTCCTTAAAGGACTCATTTGCTCTGCTTTGCCATGAGCCTTTTCCCGACAGTCTTTTCTGTCTCTTGCTAGGGTTGTCACAATACCAACATTATAACTACGATACCTGCCATAAATATCATGATAACCGATACCACGATACCAGAATTTTATACAATACCACACATTTTGATACTGGTAAATTGATCTATAATAGTAATCAAAAAAAGTGGGCTTTCCTTCACTGTCTGCAATTTAGACATAGTACTTCCAAAAAGCCACGGACGGCCAGCAAAAGCGCCTCTGCACTTGATGCCATGTCTCCAATCACTCGCTGTGAGTGATCGCTGCCTTGTGTGTGTGTGTGTGGGCACTGGGCAGTCCACCCGCAGTGAATGCGCTCTGATCTACACGATTCACGTTGATGACATATTTTGATTTAAAGATTTTGAATGAGAACCATCCTACTGTTGACAAAAAGAATCAGGAACAGGCCCGATTCTACTGTTGGTTCTCTTTAAATGTAAATCTGACACATCTCTATTTGTTACTAATATTGAATTTAAAAAAAATACAACTAAATTAATCTTATGACACATTTGATTAAAAGAACAAAAGAGACTGGGTGGATAATTACAGATGTAAAAGGGTTTTAAAAAGATCCCGAGGTAAAGATATTTATCAAACTTCATGGAGGTTTAAGATATTCCATAGAGTTTGTTCAATGTCATCTGACTCCAGAGATGAATGAAAGGCAGAATAGTGTTTAGAGTAGTTCACATAGTTATAGAATGTCAATTCTGACTGTCTCGTGTCCTCATATATCATTGTCCCTATATACCATATGAGGTGGTCACACACACACACACAATAGTTATAGAAGGTTGATTCTGAATGTCTAGTGTCCTCATATAACCCTGTCCATCCAAACCATATGATGAGACTACACACACATACACACACAGTGAAGAGGATTTAATGTTTTGTTCACACATAATGTAATGAAACTTAAGTTTAGACTTGCTTACCTCTTCAACCCAGTTGAGGAGACCAAGTTGTGTGAATGTTGGATTCAGGCCATCCACAGAGGTCTCAAGCTGGTCAGTTCCCTCAGAGCAGACTCAATCAGCTCACTGTTATCATCTGGAGCAGAAAAGGGGTAGAAAGAGACAGTAAATAGGATGTGGAACTGTACCATCAAGTGTTGTAATAGATGATCATCTCAGGGAATCATGAACGTGAGAGGTCCTCCCCTTATCAAGAGGCTCTGGAATCCTTCTTTGAAATCCACTGCAGTGACAAATTTGTTGTGGTCATGAAAGTAAATGAACACCAAAATGTTTCAAGTGTTTGTGTCGGTCGGTCTGGTCCCCCCCCCCCTGAAGCTGTAAACCTAGGGGAAACACTGACACCCATTAGTAGTAAGTGAGGTAAAGAAAAATGTATTCTGAGATAAATCGTGATTCTCTTTTGAAAGAATGACAACACGCAGAAACTAAATTGTCAACGTTATGATCTCCTGTAATAAACCTGTGACGATTACACTCTAAACAAGGCTAAATACTAGCGAATATGGATACAATGACCCTAGGCTTACAACTCAGGGGAGGGACCGACAAACACAAACCAGTGTTTCATACCATTATAACAGGGTGGCCCCTGAAATTGTATCTATAGTGCCAGATTACAACAAGAGTAATTTGAGGGTCTACACAAGGAGTGGGCAATTATTTTCCCAGAGGGCCACATGAAGAACAGAAAATATTGTGGAGGTCCAGGCCAATAATAGGGCGGTGCAGTCACATGGGTCTGATGTAGCAATACTCTGGATGCAGCTGTCAGTTAATTTTACAACTCTAAAACTCTTGTACAAACCATGTCTCCGGCGACAGAAAGTGACATGCCAAATTCAAATTAAAGTTAACACTTTCAATGCTAAGAAGCGGAGCGTTTCAGTGGTATCACGGTACATTACGGCAATCGTAAGATATTTGGCGAGCTTGCCTGTGAGGTGTTAGTGAGCAGAGAGCAAGCTGGAATCGCAGCCTGATCATGGCACAGTGCTGTAACACTTCCGTTCCCGAAACGCAGCATCTATGTTTCTTAATGCTTATTTATTGCTCAGCTCCTTTAAGCTTTGTGTGCGCTCTTCTGCAGCAGAAGGCGCAGCGGTCTTTAAGTAAAGTCGGAGGATACCGTGTGTATCTGCCGTGTTCTGCTCCAGGAGAGTGACACACAGCCTCAATGAGCAATAAATAGATGCTGGTCTGATGCCATCATCTTCTTCGGGAAACTCAGTCGGGAATGGAGAACATAACTTATAATAAATATAATACTCGCGGGCGGATTAAAAGCCGGTCAGATAGCACGCAAAGTTTGGAAATGTAACCCTCCATTTGATATATCTCTGCAATTTATTTACAATATTGAATACAAAAAAAGATAAATTAACTAAATTAATCTGTTTTTTAATTATGAAGAATCAGATAGCCACAGTGAGAAAAAAATAAATTATGTGTAGAAAGATGTTAAAACATAAAACTACTAATATGACTTACCTTTTCATATCTTTTGAGCAGACTAGTTGATGCACCTGGAGATCTCTTTTCTTGCCTCTTACTTGTTGACACCTTTTGAGTACTCTGAGAAGGCTCGGATGTAGATGGACCCTCACCGTGCTCCCGTCCAAGACTTTCCTTCAGATTTCTGAAGCTATTAACAATAAACATCAATCATCAGGTCAAAACTGAATAATCAATACAGCAGAAACTTTGATATTTGTAGATAGCAACATTTCTTTTTTCACCTCATCAACCAACAATGTCAATAACCGTTTTAATACTGTCAAAGATAATTGTAAATTAATGTAAAATCAAAGCTACTTGGACATCATTAAGCATTATTCATGGATGTGACATATCATATGGTATAAGCATTTCCTTTTGAAAGAACTTTAAAAGTAACATTTTGACTACCTTGCATCTCCACGCCAAATCCAGTCACCATAATTATAGGTGACCTCCTCTCCTTGACTGATGTCTCGTGTTGCAAACAAACACAGATGGGGCTTCCTTGTATGTTTAGGTACTTCATCTTGGCATTGGGGTTGACATTATTATCGTTCACAAGTCTTCCAAGTGACCCATCCTCTTTTGCTGCATCAAAACTACAAAAACAAAAGTATATCAGTTTCATAACAGTAAATATATAAAATAAAGGCAAAGTGTCATTGAATTTGGATTAGGCGAAGCATTGACAACATCACCATAGTTTTCCATTAAAATAGAACAACATGAACACCTTCAGGCAGTCGTGATGAAGTCTCTGTCTCCGTTCACATTCTTGCTGGCTTATTAATTCACCTCTATATTCCAACAGAAAGTCTCCCTTTTCAAATAGAGCAGAGGTGAAGATTATTCCACACAGAGAAAAAACGTTTGTTAAGTTTATTCCTACTTTAATCATGGTTACAAAATTAGAACATTCAACTTACCTTTGAAGGCATTGATGTATTTGATGTCAAGTCCCACTTTGTCCCCTCCAGTATCAATGTAAAAGTTGGCATCAGCCTTTGGATTTAGGCGTTCGTCGGTGCTGGTGCATATTCTCTTGCTGAAATGACCAAAGAAGATGGTTGTCAGGATTATTATCTTCATTTATATTACATGCATATCTTCATTTATAGAACATGCATGATCAGAACATATTCTATAGCCATTTAAACTAGTAATAAACTTGGATAAAATAAGAAAATGAATAACTGCTCCATTCACATTTTTATTTGACACTGCTTCACAGATTTACATATTAAGAATATCTTTAGACTATCTAAGATTAACCTTTGTTTGTTTCTTCCAACATGGACTGCTAATCATCCTCTCTGCAGGCCCAGAGTAAACATACCATCAACATTAGCTTAGTGCTAGCAGCTCAGGGAGCAAGCTGCAGGTGATTCAGTCAAGACTGGTGAGGAGATGTGTGATGTAAGCTACAATGGCATGCTAACGCCAACCTTTACCTTGTATCTAGTATGTTCACTAGCAAGCTAACGTTGTGACAATGATAAAGCACGAGATAACACGAGCTAAACCACCACGTGAATCGACTGTCAGCATAGCTCACCTCACACTGATCTCCTTCAGTCTTCACCACCTGGAGCTAGTATAAATGACCTCATCTACTCGCTTAACCTAATCACCTGTTTATATTTACACATATAAATGACACGTTCTCATCTACTCCAGTCTGCGAATCACCTGTAGCTAGCTCCGTTTTATACTTACACATATAAAAGCTTACCTGGTGGTGTTTAATCCTTCATCCTTCATCGGTGCATGCTCTCTGCCTGTCTGTTTAAAGGTCCACGCACCTGGTCCTTGAAAAAACAGCCAATCACAAGGAAGAAATTGTCACATCAAACTGCACCAGCATCCTCACGCCGATAGATGTCGCTGCTCTACACACTGGGATACACAAAAACTAGGTCAGGTGGTTAAAATGGACTTTGCACGAAAAAGAGAGGGTTATGTTAGTTAGACAGTTTGCATGGTCCGGCTAATACCAATAAGTCCGGCTATCGCTGGTGTGTATTCAGGTGTAAAGTCCGGACATACCATATCCACCTACACACACACACACACACACACACACACACACACACACACACACACACACACACACACACACACACACACACACACACACACACACACACACACACACACACACACACACACACACACACACACACACACACACTAAATCGAGAAGGATGAGTCACACTGGGAAATTGCGTAGCCAAGTGCACACCTTTGGGCAACGGCTCCGTCGGACTGAGATGGAGTTTGGCAAAAGTAGGAAGGGGGGGGAGGGGGGGGAACGACAAGCGCCAGCCATGGAGATGCAGCCCGGGCTTCGATTCGGGCTGCGCTCGCTTCCTGTTTGTTCGCAGAGGGGAAGGTCGAACTAATGAAACATACGGCGCTCCTCGCTCGCCGTGGAGGATGCGCGGGGAGGCGCTCGTCTCCGCCGCCTGCCTTTTGACTCTGGGTAATAGCGGCGTTTTCACAATGATTTAATTGAAAGGACACCTTTCACATTTTGATGGAGACGCCCCCCCCCCCCCCCCGGGACGAATCGTGACGCCGTTAACGATCCCCTGATTTTTCATCTGTCGCCATTATCATCGGGATAACCTTTTCTTTTGGTTTGTACCCAAACACCTGCCACGCTAATGGCATTACCCCCAGCCACCACCGTGCTGTCATTACCGCCGAGGGGCATACCGTTACCGTGGTGATCATGATCACGTTGCCACGCCGATGATGGCGTTTAGCTCCGAGAACGGTCTGTAAACACATTTTATTTTTAGAACGATCTCGTCGTGTCTAATCTCTAAATGTGGGCGAAGCGAGGGCGATCGGACCGACCCATCATTATTATCATTACCCTGGTCGCCTGCCCCACGGCCAAGGAAGTTGTCCCTCTTTGGCATTTCTTTTCGCGGGGACGCCTCGCCCGTTGCTCCGTTTTAATTGGGCCGCAGCGTGAGTAGCCCTGGACGTGGTTGTGGATCATGAATGGCGGCACTTCCTGCGAAACCCCGCAGACACAGTTCAGAAATTAGATCGCTACGTACTAGAGGCCATGGAAGTGGACTAATCATGTGGGCATCCTGCTTCGGGGTGCACACACACACACACACATATCCAAAATGGAACTTACTTACAGTTGAGGAAGAAAACCAGACGATCAGTGGCATCGCGTGACTTTGCAGAGCCTGTTTACCAACGCTAAAGACCTTGGTCTCCTCTGTTGAGCTATATTGTCCCTTTTTTAAATTTTTTTGTTTTACTGGCTTTGCAAACGTGTGTGTGTGTGTGTGTGTGTGTGTTGGATGAGATTATCACGGCCTCTGATGCTGTGTTTAAGTGCTGTTTGGCAGAGAGACCTAATGAGCGAATGTTCTCTTCTCGCCCCTCCCCTCTCTCTCTCTCTCTCTCTCTCTGTCTGTGTGTGTGTGTGTGTGTGTGTCCGTCCCTCTTGCCTTTCACCTTCCTTCTCCTCCGTGCAGCTGGCCGGCCGCGGCACCAAGGAGAGCAAGTGCTCCATGAAGGCGGTGGAGGAGATGCTGGAGTCCATGCAGATCACCATGTCCTAGATGCCCTCGTCTGGCTCCGCCCCCTCCCTCCTGTTCCCACACTGGGAGACACGGCAGCTCAAATGTGACCGGAACCAGATCTCTCAACTGATTTTTTTTTTTTAAACATTTTTTATTGCCCTCGTTTCTTCCTTTTCAAGTTTGGAATAGATTGAACTCGACGCGGACAATGGAAGACATTTGTTGTTTCACTCGAGTGCAAAGCGTGCCCCGCCCATCTGGATCCAGCACACAACAGCAAATTCCAAGTACTCCCGATTTAATTGAGTTATTCTTAGTGTTAACCCAGCTGTAACTTTAGTTTTTCCCACGGAACCGGTTTATTACGTCCATCCTCATCCCGTACTGAGCCATCTCTAACCCCGTCACTAATCAGCACATCCACACGGAGGAAAGAAGAGCTGTACAGTAAGAGCTATTTATAACGACACTGTGGAGACCCCACCTGTCTGCACTGAGGTCCTTTTCTGTTTCTGTGTCTGTCAATGAAACCGTGATCTAATATGTGTTGCTTTGTTTAATCTATCAAAATGTCTTAATAAAAGTAGAACTGATACCAATAACATGTTTCCTCAAAGGTGTTCGGAGCAGCAGAGTTTCTTTCTCTTTGGTCACGTCTCTGTGTCTTTCTCTCGCTATCTCTGTCTGTCTGTCTTTCTCTCTAGCTCTCTCTGTCTGTCTGTCTTTCTCTCTAGCTCTCTCTCTCTCTAGCTCTCTCTGTCTCTATTGCTCTCGCTCTCTTTTGCTCTGTCTCTGTCACTATCTCGCTCTCTCTGTCTCTATTGCTCTCGCTCTCTTTTGCTCTGTCTCTGTCACTATCTCGCTCTCTCCGTCTCTATTGCTCTCGCTCTCTTTTGCGCTGTCTCTCTAGCGCTCTCTCTTGCGCTCTCGCTCTCTCTGTCTCTTGCTCTCGCTCTCTTTTGCTCTCTCTGTCTCTAGCTCTCTCTGTCACTATCTCGCTCTCTCCGTCTCTATTGCTCTCGCTCTCTTTTGCTCTCTCTGTCTCTAGCTCTCTGTCACTATCTCGCTCTCTCTGTCTCTTGCTCTCGCTCTCTTTTGCTCTCTCTGTCTCTCTAGCTCTCTCTGTCACTATCTCGCTCTCTCTGTCTCTTGCTCTCGCTCTCTTTTGCTCTCTCTGTCTCTAGCTCTCTGTCACTATCTCGCTCTCTCTGTCTCTTGCTCTCGCTCTCTTTTGCTCTCTCTGTCTCTCTAGCTCTCTCTGTCACTCTCTCGCTCTCTCCGTCTCTATTGCTCTCACTCTCTATTGCTCTCGCTCTCTTTTGCTCTCGCTCTCTCTCTCTCTCTCAGTGATTCCAGCTGCAAAATGCTGCCTTTCAATTACCTCGGACAGCAGCCGAGGCAACTTCAGCGTGCCGAGGAACACCTCTGTCATTTCAGTTTAGGGAGCCGCGGGAAAACTCTGCCAGTAAATTTGCGCGCCACAAGTTGGAAAGGCCCCAAAAACAAAACCCGTGAATCATTGGTGAATCCGTCGTGACGGGAGGAAAGACATGTCGGTGCTGCGAGACGGCAGCGCCGCTGTTCGCTCCTCTGGCTCGGCGCGAGAATCTTCAGCCGTCGCTCAGCCGTGCACGGTCAGCGGCTCCATCCCTTTCTTTTGTTTAAGTCGTGGCAATTGTCTCGTAATTTCCGTCTCGGGCTGCTGGAAAACTCAAGTGTTGAGTTTATGCTCGATTAAAAAAAAAAAAAAAGTAATTTCTTGGACGGTGTTTAAATGGAGTAGTCACACACAAACGCGGAGAGGGCTCCAGTTTTTTAATTCTCTCCCTCTTCGTCTCGGTCGGCGGACGGCTGCGTCTGCGTTTGATTTGACTCGCCAATCCTGGCGGAACCGATGAAGGCCGGGGGCCGCTTGAGCATAAACTGATCAGAGTTATTTCTACAGGGAAAAGGCTGCGGAGCTCCGTTTGAAGAGTCACAGCTGAAGGCCGTTTAGATTTGAAGCTATGTTGTGTGTGTGTGAAGAATGCCATCGAAGTGTGTGTGTGTGTGTGTGTGTGTGAAGAATGCCGTATAGGTCATTTATGAACTTGTAGAAGTGCGTGTGTGTGTGTGGGGGGGGGGGGGTCAAAGGTTACCAATCAGTTTGACGAGGTGTCATAAGACGTATGCCGTGCCAACCATTCTGAGGCAACAGTGCCATCTGTAGTCTGGATGCAGAACTCTTTCGGCTGCAGTGAGTGACGGCGTGCACCTGGAAGGAGCCGACCACCGTCACGCATTAATCATCCGGCTCTGCAGCTTCTTGATTGGCTCGAGGAAAAATGGAAAGTGAAATGCATCGTTCGTCGGTCATGAATTCGGGTGAATATTTTCCTCGCGCGCAGATGTGCGATTCAAAAACACGGCCGCCTCGTAGAGTCGAGGAGCCTCGCGGGCTCTCGCTCCTCTTCCCAGTCGCTCAGATCTTCCGGGCATCTCGTCGTGGCCCAAATCTGGACGGCCCAGCCGGAGAACCCTCAAACCCCCCAGATAAGATGCCGGGCTCAGTTGAGTGTGTGTGTGTGTGTGTGATTCGCCCGTAATCCCAGATTCCCTCTGAGATTAGCTCCCCAGGAGAAGGGTTTGCTTGTCCTCGGCGGCCCAGGCTAGCGGAGCAGGATGAGCTCAGGGATGATGAGTTTACACCGGGGAGAGGGCAGAACATGATCGACGGGGGGGGGGGGGAGGGGGGGAGAGAGGCAGATGAAGGATGTGGTGATAATTGAAGCAGATCAAGGAGGGTCTTCGGAAGATCAAAGTGGAGGTGGGAGAGGATGGGGTGGCAACGGGTAAACTGCGAAGGAGCAAGAACGTGGAGGGCGGCAGGACGGAGGGTGGAGTAGGTGGGGGGGGGGGTCTGCTCCATGACGCGCAGAGGACCCGAGCGAGGGGAAAGTTTCCCAAGGTGAGGAGGGAGGGAGGGCAAAGGGAGGGCAGGGCTCAAGCTCATCCATCTCTGTCCGTTTCGGGCCGAGCAGGCTGGGCGCGCTGCAGATGGATGAGGCGAGCAGCGATAAATCCTGCCCTGTCCGAGGGCCCGGTGGTGAAATAGTGTTTTGGCTACAAGCAGGGGCGGACCGACCCTCCCTCCCTCCCTTCCTCCCTCTTTTCTTCTCCTTTCTGGGACTGGAGATGCGGGGTTGGGCCCGGCGAGGACGGATCAGTCGGATGACACCTGACGTTAGAGGAGATAACTTCCGTAACTCTTGACGTGCTTCCCAGCATTTGATCTGTTCCCATCGAATATTGAATATTAACCCGCGTACCTCATCACGAATAAACATCGAGCCATTCTGGTGTATTTGGGTAGATTTGCTTGACTTATCAAGTCAAATTAACTCCTGTGGAGAAGTTCTTTGCACAGGTACGCATTCATCAAACAATGTATTTCATGATGCAAATGATTTGCTTTGGGTGTGGTGTGGGGGGGGGGGGGTGTGCTGGAAGTTGATCTCTTCTCATTCATCCATGAAGAGGGAGCATTGCTACTGCTTCACGACATATTGATATGTGTGTGTGTGTGTGTGTGGAGATATTTCCTAATGCAATGCCGTCATTGCATATGAAGCAGTAAGGTCATCATGTGTTTGTGTGTGTGTGGTCGTTTCACAATATCTACTTGTTGATTCTGTACTATCCCCCCCCCCCCAACACAATCGTACCAGCAATGCAAACTTCATTTTTTAAATTTTCTCCAAGGGCATCGACGCTTGGAGAATGATTTCCTCTCAAGGCGAGAGACCATCCCTGAGGGGTGTGTGTGTTTGTGTTTGAAGGAGAGTGTGTGTGTGTGTGTTTTGGGGGAGAGAGTGTGGTTTACGAAAGTGTGATTATGAATGTGCAGACAATGTGCAGGCATGTTTTCGGTGTCAGCTCGAGTTTGTGCGTGCATGTGGGTGAGACAACGGTAATTTCAACGGCACGAAGAGCTTTTCTTTTTGGGGGGGGTGGCTGTGGAATTAAAACTATTGGCTGCAGGCGACGCTTGTACTCGCAAACCTTTTTTCGACCGGGAGGCTCCAAGACGGCCGCCATCTTCTTCCAGAGGAAGAGGGCATGTGTCAAATCAGAGAGAGAGGGCAAGTCGCTGGCTCCATCAGAGGGTTGTTCTTTCCAAACCCGGGCTTCCCAAACCGCAACCCCCCCCCCCCCCCACACACACACACACCCCCCCACCCGCTCATCGGGGCCGTCTCCTCAGCCAGAATGCACCGGCGTCCCCCACACAAGGCCTCGGGCCTTAATTACACGATAAAAAGGAGGGAAAACCAGAATTGGCTCCTGATTGAGCTTCCTGGGTGAACGTTAATGGCGACCGCAGAGGGATGCAACGGAGCCAGGGAGTATACGTGGGGGGGTGGGGGGGGGGCTGTACAGACAACGATTTACATGGGTTGATGAGTGCATACAAGCTGTAACGCGTCCTTTTCTTTGTATTCATCCCATACGCACCGAGACATCTCCTCTGTGTACACTCACATGATACCATCCAGGAATGGTAAACACAATTTTTTTTTGCTCTCGGCGCCGGAGTCAAGAGGAGTACCAAGGCACGGCGCCAGACCTCGTTCCGACGGGGAACAATGGGACGCGTATTCCCCCCGCGTTGCGTCTCCGACGCCGCGTGAACACTTCCGCCGCTCGATTTAAAGCGACGCGCGCACCGTACCGTCGGCGGGAGAGAGCATGACTCGGGGAGGCTGCTGCCTGCAGTCTTCAGAGGCTTTTACTATCGGCTACCATTTTCATTTCAGGCACATTCATATGCCCGCGTCACTATTTCTGAAGGTTACTTTTGACCCCACGAGGCATATGTGACGGCTGGAGTAGCCGAGCGTGTTGTACAGGGCTCTCAAGTGTCACGCACACTAACGCATTTCAGTCTTACGTCACGCACTCCCGCCACACATCGTATTTCTCACGCTGAAAAAAACTCGGCTATTTAATGTTTTAATGTGCCGCAGCGCGCCAACATGAGCTGGCCGCGCTGCCCTCACCGTGAAGGAATCAAGCGCTCCCCTGGAGTTCTGCTGCGAGGAGCCACTTATCAGCCAATCAAAAAAAAGACGTCCAGGATGCGCCCTCCTGCTGAAGATGAGGGAGGAGGGTGGTTTTCAAGTAGCCTTTCTTTTACCATAGATCCCGATTATAGATAGATAGATAGATAGATATATACTTTATTAATCCCCAAGGGGAAATTTGTCGAGTCAGTAGCAGCAACACACAAGAATAAAAAAACAAAACACAAAATATAAGAAGGGTTAGGGTGATCTGGCAAGAGGTGAACTGTTGTAGAGCCTCATAGCCGTCGGCAGGAATGTTCTCCTGTATCTGTCCTTGTGGCAGCGGAGCGTGAGGAGACGTCTGGAGAAAGTACTCCTCTGTCCCTGTAGGAGGTGGTGGAGAGGGTGGTCCGGGTTGTCCAATATGGACACAAGTTTCTTCAACGGCCTCCTCTCCACCACCTGTTCCAGGTGCTCCAGCTGGCAGCCGATGATGGAGCCAGCCTTCCTAACCAGTTTGTTAAGACGGCTGGTGTCACCGGCTCGATGCTGCTCCCCAGCAGACAATGGCAAAGTGCAGCACACTGGCCACAACCGACTGGTAGAATAACTCCAGCATCTTGCTGCACACGTTGAAGGATCAAGCTTTCTCAGGAAAAAGAGTCGACTCATCCCCTTCTTGTACACAGCGTTGATGTTGGCCTTCCAGTTCAGTCGGCTGTCGATGGAGACGCCCAGGTACTTGTACTCCTCCACCATGTCCACGTCCACTCCCAGGACACTCAGAGGTGTAGGAGCTGTCGCCTTCCTCCTGAAGTCCACCACCATCTCTCTGGTCTTGGCCACGTTCAGCCGCAGGTGATTCTCATCAGACCACTTTACAAAGTCGCTCACCACTGCCCTGTACTCCTCCTCCCGTCCATCCCTAATACACCCGACCACTGCAGAGTCATCAGAGTACTTCTGCAGATGGCATGACTCCGTGTTGTACTGGAAGTCACTGGTGTACAGGGTGAAGAGGAAGGAGACAGAACAGTTCCTGTGGGGCTCAACATCACTGACCACCGCTCCAGACAGCACACGCCCATTCTGACAAACTGTGGTCTGCCTGTGAGGTAGTCAGTGATCCAGGAGATGGTGGACGCGTCCACACCGACCACCGCAGCTTCTCACTCAGCAGCAGTGGCTGGATGGTGTTAAATGCACTGGAGAAGTCAAAGAAAGTGACTCTCACAGAGACACCGGTTCCATCCAGGTGCGACTGAGCTCGTTGCAGCAGGTAGATGATGGCGTCGTCCACTCCCACATGAGGCCGGTAAGCAAATTGCAGAGGGTCCAACGACGATTTCACCTGCGGCCGGAGGTGGGCCAAGACCAGCCTCTCCAGCACCTTCATCACATGGGAGGTGAGGGCGACCGGTCGGTAGTCGTTGAGGCCAGATGGTGTTGACTTCTTTGGGACAGGGACCAGGCACGATGTCTTCCACAGCACCGGGACTTCCCCCAGCCTTATTGCCACGTACACACACACACATTAGATACTCGTGTCACACGCGCACACACACACACTGTGTAAACTTGGCAGGGTAGCGATGCTACCATCTGCTTGTGGGGAGAGGAATATTGCAGGCTGATGACCACAAACAGCCAAGGTAATAGTGATGGGTTCCACTCAGTCTCTATCTCCCAGACAGCGTAGACTCCTCATTGGAGAGTTGGACCTCGGACAGATCGGGTCCACAGCGACAAAGTGCTTCTCCAGTTCGCTGGAACATTTCTCAGACATCTACTTGGGTTTGTGTGAACCAAACAGAATTTCCTATTCATACAGTTCCCACCCATGTAAATCCCGGAGCCGGTTTCCGCCACCACTTCTAGGTATAGGGATTTATTAATAAATGCTAATTGGGAGGCGGTGGTAAGAAACAGAAACACTCAGAGAGAGAGAGAGAGCTTTAAATGATGTATAGAAAATAAGACGACTCGAAAAACAGAAAAATAAAATAAGTTTATTAGTGGGTCCTCAAGTCAACGCCAGAGGATAACAAGCATAGGCCTACAAATCCATCACTTATGTGGCATCGTTTTAATGGCCGTTCGGTTCATCTGGGCCGGGGACAGCAAAAGCTCTCGATTATGCATTTCGGGACCACTGAAACACAGATATCCATGGAGCCACTAATTATACTTGGTAAAACCTGTTTTTGAGCGATCGCATTTGAAGTCGCAGGCGTCAGTCCAACGTTGTTGTTTTTTTTCAGTCTACGAGAAGTGTAAATTATCCCATAAATCGTTCTTTGCTGAATGACGCAGTTGATCATCTAAATTGCGGTCGGCCCCTGTGACCGCCCCCGCCCCACTATTAGTGTTGGCTAAAGTTTCCGGGTTTTTCTTTCGTTCTACCCAGAGAGCCAAACCATATACTCTAATTTCCCCACATACTCCTCTCGGGTCAAAGTGGGAATCTTTCACGTGAAAAAAAAGCTCCTTGCGTCGAGGTGTTGCCTGGAGGATCCCGACAGTCCGTCTTGTTGCAGCTATCCGTAAACACGTTCCACATCGCAGACTGCTTGGCAAAAAAAAAAAAAAGCATTACGCATTACAATCGATACATGGCAGTGATCCGCCTTGTCCATTCTTAATTATTCATCAGAAGCAGCACACGGGGGGGAATGAAGATGTGCGTCATGGAGGCAGACATCAAACACACTGATGCTGACACGGGTCACATGGCCATTTAGAAGACTACAATCAATATCTTAACAATGCGTCAAATCACACGGTGAAAACAATGCGATGACTAATCCACGGAGAATTATCACCTCGGGACAGTTTTCCGCTTTTAAGGAGCGAGTTTCAGCTCATTGTTTAGCTGTCGAGTCTGGAACTTTCCCGTTACCGATTGCATAACCCTGTGCAGGTGTTTTTCCCTGAAAGAAATATTACTGAAGAAAAAGAGAAGCTGAAAGACGAGTACCGGCACTAACGACCTGTGCTCACCTGATCGACCTTGAAGGAGGTGCAATTATCGGATTATCTGTTTCTGAAAGTTCCTTAATTTTACAAATTTTTGCTAATCACAAATTGTATTTCTATTTGATTTTGAACGCATGACTTTGACTTATTTTTACATCGTTGTGTTAGTAGGCTCCTTCTATTGAAGTAATTGATCGGAGTACTTCTTCCACTCCTGAACGACAGTAAACCGATTCGAGGCAGTCATTAAATCGTATCATCACGCAGGCTTTAGGTAGAATTACTTGACGACACCAGTCTGGATATAGTTGCACATCCAAAGGCTCACCAACGGCAAACAGAAAGAGGAGATCAGATTCTCCTTTAAGCTATTACATTTCCAATAAAGTCCAATAAAGTTTACCTTCTCATTAGCGACTGAGACACTCGGGTCCAGCTCAATAATCTAAATTGCCGCTGCCTGCTCACATTAAGGCGTCTGTGTACCGCACAGCAACGCTTGTGTAGATCTGTGTCCGTCCATCGCCCGCTGAACGGAGCCGGCTCGTCAGCAGGGTGTAGGTTACCGTGGCGGTGGCTGGTTGTCAATAATTGCGCCGTTTATACCTCTGGAAAGTTTCTGCAAGATGAGTCTCCTCCTTTTGTCGGAAAATAATCCCCGATGCAAATTTGTTTTGTTGCGGAGGCTACGATTCAGCCCCAGATGGAGACCGGTCCGGTTTCCTCGCAGCCCAAATTTGGATGTTTTTTTCCCCCTTCCTCCTGGAAGTCTCAGCGATGGGATTAAAAAACCCAAACTATTAAATTCCTCGACTGCGAGCATTTCTGTTTTGCCCTCGTGCGTCAACACCCTTATGGTTCTTATTTTTGTTCTGATGCATTGTTGGAGCGTTATCAAGTCGGCGAGTCCACCTGAATGCTTTGTGGGCATGTTTGAACCCGGAAAAAAGAAGAAGTGCTTTCCTTCTCTGAATTATAATCAGTACAGATGGTAGCATAGGCTTGGCTTGTGCTTCATGTTCATTTGAAAAGCCGAGTTTGACATGTTGCCAGAGCTTTTTCTTGTGAGAGAAGGTTGAGCTTCATTGGTGCAGGGGGAAAGAGTGAGAGCAGGGTTGACTTAAACTTTCTTAATTGTGTATTCAAAGGGCTTTTTAATCTTCGGGGCGAGTCCCCGGAGATGAATGAGACGCACACGGCGTCCTTATTCAAACAGACAGGCCAAGGGATGGCTCTTAAGATACATTTCATCTGAATAAATAACTCACAGCATCTCATTACTTATCCCCACTGCTACTGCTGATGTCATGCAGTCCAGTTGAGAGCCATAAAGGGGTTAAATATTAGCAAGTCTTCCTCTGGGGTTCGGATCGACTGTTTCTCGTCCGTTAACGGGGAAATAAATAAAGCAAATAGTCCATCATCGAGAGGCAGAGCAGCAGTGATTTGTTCGTGGCCGCCCGGGCCAGCATGCACCAAATCATCCAGAACACATGCCCTGATCCAGCTCGCTGGCACCTCGGCCCAGCCTCCCGTCTCCTCCCCGGCCGTCTCTGGATTCTGGGAATCAGGGATGCTGTCACTCATCATCAGCCAGTCAAGTGGTAAGCCAGAGCTTTATATGGATGCCGAAGTGGAGAGGGCAAAGAATGACAAGCCGAGCCGCCGGGAGTGTTATTTTTAGTGCGAGCCAAAAAGCGCAAGGTAGTGGTAGCAGTTGCAGCGTTCAGTAATATACAGTACGTACCGCGAGTGTGACAATGATGATCTTCTTATTATTTGGCATTCTTCTCGTCACGTCTCGGAAATTGGGATGCTTTGCTAAACTCTACATGTACCTACATGTTCTTCAGAGGAGTCCGTACTGCATTCCTTTGGAGTATTTAATCATCTCCACGTTCGACAGTTGTGCCGAGAAGCTCGCGTTCTGGGTAACGTCACAAATAAAGTCTGTTTTGAAACGGAGCCAGTGGGCTGGGAGTGACGCACTTCACACCATATTTGAATTCTCACACATTGAAATCAAGCGGAAGTCCAGCAGCGATGCTCGTCGGCACCTTTTTCAAATTCTGGGAAATCTTGGCCCACGACGGACTGACTGATGCAGAAATG
This sequence comes from Pseudoliparis swirei, assembly GCF_029220125.1. Taxonomy (NCBI): domain Eukaryota; kingdom Metazoa; phylum Chordata; class Actinopteri; order Perciformes; family Liparidae; genus Pseudoliparis; species Pseudoliparis swirei. The sequence goes on along the minus strand of NC_079409.1, from coordinate 20,306,971 downwards.
TGTCACGTAATCTGTGTGTTCGCTTAATAAATACCGCGACAATGGACGGATTTGAATATTTAAAATACATTCACTTATGTAAGAAGACATTTTCACTCATTCATGTCCCACTGCACGTTTCAGTGACCGTGTTTACATGCATTCGAATAACTGGCTTAGTCGGACTGAAATCGAATGATCCGTTTCATGTAAACACCTTTGTTCGACTATGTGCGGTCCGACTACGATCCGATGAACACCCCTGGATAACTCGATCCGATCCGGTTGATAATTCGACTATCGATCGCGGCATGTAACGGTGAATTGGATTAGGAACTGGACTTTGCGTCTTTGCGCATGCTTGAGATCCCGCCGCCCTCCTCCCCCCTCCCTCCCATGTCGTGACCCGGAAGTCGAAAGAGACGATAAGTTGTCACTGCCGGGAGAAAACAAACAACGCTCTGGAGAACACAAGAGCCACCACACATTTCTGGACCGAAGAGCAGACAGAATTTATGCTTAATGTATTGAAGGAGTTGAACATACTAAAGTTCATGGTTCTTTCTCGAAATGTTGATGTTGTTGTTGGTTGTTGTTGGGAGTGGTGAAGAGGTCAAGCGGAAATGGCTGTATCACCACGAGTTGTAATGAAAACAGCGCCACCTATCGTATCGGATATGACATGCTTTCGGCCAATGATTCGAATTACTCACTGCCATGTATATTGGGATAAGAGCAGATCCCCCAAAAGAGAGCATAGTCCAACTAAAGCAAGATTCGAATTATACCATCATGTAAACGCACTGAGTGTTGATCTCGGGTCAGGTCGGGTTATACAGTCAGGACATGTGCTTCTTGAACCGTAACTATTTAATTTGCATAATGTTTGCATAGTAAACAATGGACTGTGGAGGGTTGATAGATGTGCAAATACCAAGCAACCGAAAAGATCAAGTCTTTATTTAGCTTTTAACGGCACACGATAAAGTTGCTTTTGTGAAGCCATCGACCACCTCTCAACGCTACATCGGTGAATGCCAAGCCACTTTTTTGTTGTTTTCGGGCCTTTGAATATGAATGTATGTAAACTCAAACAGACAATGTGCTGAAAGCAGCTCAGACCCATCCTTTGATCGCTGCCTTAGTTCATCCAAATGTGTGGGTATTTTATTCGACAGCGCACTCAACAATGGTTGGAATAAACAAAGATGTATTTACTGTTTGAAAAGATGATATACTGTTGGGGATTGGTGTTTTGAAACTATAATGCGCCATGTATAGGCATGTTTGGTGCGCATGAGAAGGTTTCAGATGCACTTTCCTGACCACACGGAGGAATCAATTCGACGGCTTCGATACATCTCACGGCTCAATGCTTATGGAAATGCCGTTGCTCTGTTCACATGCCACTTTGAATCAGCACCAACCCGGAGGATATTGTATTCATATGTTCTTAGAAAAACATTTGATATTTCTGAGACTCAACACAGTTATGATTTTTGACCATATGAGCTTGGTGTTCTGGCTATATTTTGTTCCCCCTTTTTAATGCATGACGCAGCTCCATTAACCTCATACACACCCTTTGGATACAGATATTTTCTTTCAGTGTTCTGTTTCTTCAACAAAAAAGAAGTTTTGTTACAAAGACTTGGCAGGCATGTCGCTCACGCACAGAACACAGTGTGATCACGGTGGTCCTTCAGACAGACTGTCCTCTCGCTAATAACTGTACAAACATACAAGCTGGATAAGCATAGACCCAGTGGTGTGAGTCTAGGTCCATGTTGTAAGAATAACCAAAACCTGTCAGTTGACGTTAAAGACCAGCCAATTGCAGACGGACAGTTCAGTCCATCAGACTATACTTTGCTATTTAACATGCAGATGAAAACTGAAATCGTATATATCATCGGACACGTCTCTTGCCGCAGGTTTTTGCCTGTTCGGGCACATCCAACATTTTCTAACCAAGCCGATGTGCAGAGAATAAGGATAATTTTGAGCAGCCTTGACAATAAAATCTTGAGGATATAAGATCCAAAGTCATGTCTGGGTGACCATCCCTGCGGAAAGTATGGCCCAATCCCAATCTTCACCCTCCAGACTGTGAGGCGCGCCCCCGCTAACTGGTTCTGGTTTAGTTCTGTCCCACTGTCAATTCGTTGGGTGTTTGAGGGCTCTGTGGCGGACATGTTGAGCCCTTTATGAACCCTGTCCGAAGTCAGCATTAGGTGTCCACTTTGTCGAAGGCAGTGGTTCTCAAACTTTTTTTTGTCACGCCCCACTTTGAAGAAAAATGTTCACGCCCCACCGCCCCCCAAAAAAATGGTCTATGGCTCTATGCTGACTTTTTATTGAAATAACTTTTTGTCACTCCATCTGTGCTTTTTCAATTAATAGAATAAAGAAAATTGACACTTTCAAGTAGATCGAAGGGGGTGGTTAGGAAAGTGTGGATATTCAGTATTAATGAGGTGTCTAATCTGGAGAAAGCAAATCAGGGAATAAAAAGTATAACATAAATACCTGTAGTTGTACACAATTTTCTTTTTATGAAGTAATGGTCACGTGATATGTTGCAACAAAGTGCTGTCCAAATTCATATTTACACCACTGACCAGGAGAAGTCAGTAGGTCCCTGAGGGTTCAGGGCCTGAGGGGTCCAGTGGTCACTGAGGCTATAATCAGGAACAGCAGTGCTTTGCGCTAAATGCTAACCTCTGCATGGTGCTAGGGAAAATGTCAGGGGAACCCCAACGTCATTGTCTTGGAAGCGTGAATGTGTGGACAACATTTTGGACATGTCTGTCTTTATCTAGGATTTGTTTGGAGTTTGTTGCCTGTTTTATTTGGGAAGATAATCTCCTTGTGTGTCCTACTTGATTTCACTTCCTGTCTGTGTGTTTTCTCGCCTTTTTGTTTGGTCCTGATTGGTTTCACCTGTCCCTCGTTATCGCCCTTCTTTCATTGTGTCGTCTGCTGCCCCCCTCTTGTCGGTGGCAGTTCATCTTACCCGTTTCAGTGAGCGTCCAGCAGTCAGTTCCTTGTGCTTTTCTTTTTTCCAAGTATTTTTTTGGACCAATATTCATTTAACTATACTCAGATCCTCGTATTTTTGGATTCATTTGCCTGTTTTTGGACTATTCCCCGTGTACCGGAACTCTTCTAGGAAATACTTTTTGTTCACATCTCGATGTGTGACATCTTGCATTTGAGTCTCTAGCATTCAGAGACTACAGAAGACGATTCCTCCAACAGTCTCCTGATGAGCACAACCAGGAATTTGCTTTTGAATAAAATGCAAATGTTATTTCATCCCATCCTTTGTACTTTCTCTGACTGTTTTGCATGGAGGAGAGAAATGGGAATTGAAAATGTACACCGACGGCGCTGTATGCATTGTATAGCATCCAGCAGGATTCATTCATTTAACAGATTTAAACAGTTTTATACACATAGGCTACAGTCATGGCACAGGGCAGATGAATCATGCACCTTAATTTACGGTTTTTTAATGTCAGATCCCACTGTAACTAATACTGAAAATGACTTGGCTGCTATTGAAAATCAGGAGAGAAATGTTTTTCATCATTGTTTGTAGTCTTGAATTTTGAGACCGTTGGCTGAACATTCGGGAAAAAGATCCAAGATATTTCCAGTTGTAAATGCCAGGGAATTCTTTCTGATCTTGAATGAATTAATAAGGTGAAAAAGTAAACATACGGAGCAAAACAGCCGAAGGCTTGGCATTATGAGACTAAAAGTTACGGTAGCTTTATGGAGCAAAGAATAACTATTTCAAATAATGTAAATACTTGATAGCAATGCCATTTTTTGTTGAAATCTTTTTTATCGATTTTGCAAACGCATACAGGAATGAAGAGTAATACCACCCCCAAGAAGTTATACAGAACATTATTCAGTTGTTGGTTGCTTGGATGTTGTGTAACTGACTCACTGTATACAAAGATTCCGTTTATTTTGTATAGCCCATTATCAGATTGCAAATGATGACAGTAACTTAAAGTACATTTAAATTATTAAGACGTGAAAATATGCAAACATAACTACCAAACCAAATAAAATTAAATTGCAGCTTTGTTTAAATAGTTAATAAAAGGTTTCCAGGTTTCTTCAAAGGATTCACTGGAATCTCCGAGTGTAAATCTGATCTTTTTGAGTCATATTTGATTAAGGATCTCTTTTAACCAACTGTAAAGTGTGGGCGGGAGAGCATGTTTCCACTTAAATAGTACGAGGCGTCTAGCTAACGGTGTTGTAAAGGCCAGGATGTGTCGTCCTTTTGATGGCAGATTGTGTATTTCCGGTGGTTGGATTCCAAATAGTGCTGAGATGGGTTTGGGATCGAATATTTGATCTTTTAAATTTGAGCACGACCAAAACATATAGGTATTGTCGGCAGGTGACTGTTTACACCTATTGCAGCTGTTGTTCATATTCAGATTTAAGCCTGACGGGCATTTGTGTAATGAACACAAACCACACTTGCATTGCAACAGTCCGTGTCTCGCACGGATTGAGGAGTGGGACACGTCAAGAATGCGAACCCATCAGATATGAGTTTACCAATTTCTTTCTCCCAGGCCTGTTTTAGACGAGATGTCTGGGTTAAGAGAGTTCATGGAGCCATATATCGTTGAAATGGAGCCCTTTCTCACAGGACAAGTAGTCAGAGATCCAGGGGGGGTGGTTCGGAAAATAGGAATATTCAGTCTTAATGAGGTGTCTAAAGTCTGATTTAGGCAGATCGAATTTAGATGACAGCCCTGCGAAATCCATAAAGTCCCCCTCCTTATAAAAGTCTTTAATACTACCTAGGCCTTTCTTACACCACATACGAAAAGTAGAAACGGCTCTTATTATCCTCTCTGTCCGTGATTAGAAGTCTTGCCGGGTATAGCCGAGCTGGTCGCAGGCCCAAGTTGTACAGCTCAGCCATGATGTCGCGGTTGGTTGCTCGCTGTTCCAGAACCTCGGGGCAGTCGTCCTCGTAGATTCGTCCCGGAGTGTCTTTGTACTTGAGGTCGTTCCTACGTTTTCGGGCCTCTCGGATAACCAGCTCCTTGGTTTGATGTCGATGGAAGCACACAATCACCGGTCTGGGTCTGTCTCCTTGCCTGCTTTTATTTGATCAGTTTGGTTTTGTAGGTCCACTCATCTGTCATTTCTGTTTTACTCTCTGCCTTTGTGTGTTTCCTGCCTTCTTGATGATCCACCCCTACCCCCAATTAGTCTACTCAACTGCCTTGTTCTCCCTGTTCCCTGGCTGTGTTCGGACCACTTGCTTTTCAGTATCGACCTAGTCGTTTGGAATCTTACCTCGTGTCTGCAACTGACTCTTTTCAACCCGGAATCGCCACAGATCTGGAAGAGCAGTGGGGTATGCACTTGTTCTGGAGAGGCCCAGAAGTTATCCCTTCAAATGTTGTTGCATTCAGGAGGGGTTTTAACTGTGGTTGATCCAACTCTAATGAAATCCCACAAACCTAAGGGCAACATAAAAAGCCAACGGCTAATTTGTTTACTTTCAACAGCCCCTGTTCCCTTCATGTGGTCTGTTTGCGGCGCTTCTGGCACCTGCTGGGGGCTTTTCTTTGAGGTAAGGGTTAGCCAGACTATTCTCATCACCCCTGTGGGTTTTACTTCAGCCACACTGGTGTGGACGGAAGAAATAACAAAAAATGTGGTTCTGAATAATTTCTGGCGCGGGCAAACGGCAACATTTGTTGTAGTAACGGCTGTGGGGAGCAGCGAGATGGTGCCATGTATCAGACCCCGATTGATCATACTTACTTCAGTCTTCCTGATTGTTCGTCGTCATGCCATGACGAAAGTCCAACCTTTCATAGGCACACACGCCCTATCAAATAATTCAAAGTCGCTGAGTAAAAAGGCAGCGATGAAGTGTATGCCTTCCTTAGACAAATCAAATCGGTGGCATTGGTTCAGGAAGCAGTATATAAAATGTAACACCCATGGCGTTCGGGAGAGGACTGATTGTCCTGGTTTCTGTTCCCCCCTTTCCTGTTCTCCGCCCTCGCTCTGCCCTCTGGCTGTCCCTGAGGGAGACGAGCAACATCTGAAGAAGATCAGAGCGCAAATATGTAAACTGATGCAGTCTAGAGGGTCATCATATCTGTGGGGTCTTGGCAGGATGACTCATGCCGGGTTATATATTGGTCACAGCAGGGCTTCCGTTCCGAGTTAGCCACTCTTCTCAGAGGATCGTCTTTCCAGCCCACCATCGGGCTAAATTCCACATGTGTGCGTGTTAACTTTGAGTTACTTTCACCTGAAGCAGCAGCAGGTGTTATATGCTGTTAAAAAGCAAGATGCATCGCCCTCACAACACGAGACGGATACATGGTTTTGGGGCGAGAAGAGCGAGCCGACCAGGCTAGAATTTAGGAAATTAATAAGTTTGAGGTCGCACATACAGTATGCTCACAGAGATGGAAGTGATTTTATACAGATGTAACCGTGGACTCTAAAAACCCCGAGGATGCTTTTGTTGTTATTCTGTGTACTTGTATGAGGCCAAATCCTTTTTGTATACATAATGATAACCATAAGTTAACATCCTTTTGGGTTTACTTTATTTTCAACCTGACCTCAGAACGTCTACTTTCAGCTGGCTTTTGATCAGCTTCAAACTACCATTAGTTCATTGTTAGTATACAAGACATTAGTATAATGCCTTCTCAAGGGGAGGCACTTGCTTAAATCGCATCAAATCAGATGATGCACCACTTACTGGATGTAAGACACCGATATGTTTTGCTCTGCTGGCTTCCCTGTTGGATGAGTCATCCTTCAATGACATCAATGAAATCTTCATTTTCCGACTCGCATCGGTATAAGTTGTGCGTTTGCTTTTCCCTATGCAAAATTGCTTTTCCTTATGCAGACTTTCTTGCAGATGACGCAGCACCAAGGTCATAAACTCGGCACATTTAGAAACGTATCAAATGCATCGCGCACACATTTTGATGTGCAGTTGAAGTCTAACTGAAATAAGGAAATATGATGATACTGCAGCTTTTACATAAAAAAAACCCATATATACAGTATATTTTGGATACATTTGTGGAAAAAGGTATTTTAGGCTTTATTCCTCTTGTGGGTGTTTACCATTGCAGCTGTTGACTGATATTTTAGCTGGCATTGTTTAGAGAGTCCTTCTCAAATTATGTGATTTGACCATAGATTGTGTCAATATCATAGTCATTGCAAACACAATTAAACAGTTGCTCCTCACTTTGCATTAAAAAGGAGCATTCCACACAAGCTCTCCTTCAGCCACACAACAGACAGACTACCTTGTTGTAGCGCCACTTTTTGCAGAAAACTTGCATGTTGTTCATGCTGCTAAAAAACTTAAAATCGACCCACATTCTGTCTCTGACGCGGCAGATGAAGATGGGAAGAGCCTCCTGCCCTGCTCTGTCCTCCACCCTGTTCTTCCTGCTTGTATACACCGACAGTTTAGCGTCTCCAACCAGGTGGTTCAGCAGCTTCCACTTGGAGGCCTTCGCCTTCCCATAGTTGACTCCCAAGATCAAAGTGGTCCTGCACCAGGTCTCCCCAAACCCTTTAAAGACATCTCGCAGTGAATTAAAAAGGTTACAGAGCCTGCCACAGAAATAAAAACAGTGGGACACAGTTTCTACCTCTTCACAGAATGGACAGTGTTTGTTGACTGGGATAAATGACAGAAATAAAAGTGTTAACAGCAATGGCCCCGTGTAGGATTCTCCACTGTAGATCCCCGGTTCTCTTCTTTATGGGAACATTATGGGTACAGAACCCTCCAACATGGGTTCACACCGATTACAAGCTCAGCTTCTGCCTCTACATCGTGTCGGCTCTCTGGTCCAGCTTGCTTTTATTAAGCACTTTCACACATGTTGCATGGATACTTTTTCTCTTTTAGCATGTTGAAGTTCAATCGCTTGCGCTCAGCTTCTCTGAACAGTGGTCCCGAGACCTCACTCAGCCCCGGAACGCATCCTAAATCCGGAAAGGGATCTGTCTCGTCGGGAGCTTCCTCTCCCCTGCCGTACTCATGCAGCATCCCAACCTCGTCCTCCGCCCAGCTCCTCAGGAACCTCGAAACCTGTCGGATGGATGTCAGTCTGAGGATGCCATCCTGCTATTTCAACGAATGTTCCCCGGTAGCTTGTGCCGAAAGCAAACGCTTATATCTCTGCACGTTGGGACACTTTGTCCTTCACTTCCAACGTGTTGAAGCAAAGGGCCGATGTCATTCTATTTGAAAAAACCTGAACCACTATTTACAGTCGGATAGATTTTCACGTAAGGGACAATAGTTTGATTAAACTTGTAATCATTAAATACAATGTACAATGAATTTAATGCTTATTATTTGGTTGTATTTAGTTTTGATTGTTTGGTCCTTCCCTCCCTCCTCATTGGGTCCTACTCTTGGAGGGTAGATGTATAAGTATAAACATGTGGGAGGGGTTGGTGGGAATGTTGGGCAGGTGTGTATGTGGATGGATTTGGATGTGTGCTGATTTTATTTTGTTGTAGATATATATATACAGTATATATATGTAGATATATATATATATGTAGATGTAGATATATATATATGTAGATATATAATTAATTTTGTTCTTCTTTTTTTTCTCGATGTCAAGGACTAATCCGTTTGTGGAAAATGCAAAATAAAAAGAAATAAAAAAAGTTTAATCAAACTATTGTCTCATTCATTTGTGGCATTTAAGGTATACTGTACGCTTTGCAATTCTCTCTAAATACTAAATTTTCTCACTTTCATGTAAACACCGAGATTTCACAAAACGTTGGTCATGGAAATTTGGTTTAAAGTCATGGAAAAGTCACGGTGATCCATGATGAACCCTGTAAAAAGCTGACGTCGGGCAATTAATAAACTACTCTATGGTCGCATGATTTAATTTCAGCAGCCACCTTTTTCAAGACACTTAAAACCTATTGACACAGTCTGTATCGTAGAACAACACATTAATATCTCTTCAGCTCGGGGTAACCACAGACATTATTTCAGGCATCTCGCCCAAAAAGCCATTTGAAAAAGCCATTGACTGAGATGGGGGGAACAGGAAGGCCTGAAATCCTGAGTTTTAGGACAATCGGAACACAAGTGATGACCAGTCTGGACCAATAATTCACATCTCTGGCTGGAACACCGATGTAGGAAGTGCTGTCACTGCATACAGAGAATAAAAAGACTAGGATCTGCTCTTTGTCACATTTTCCACCAAAGTAGAAACAAATGCATAGGATGAATAAACCTGAGTTTTTAACGAACATTAACTTTAATAGAGCAATAAACTACACTGAAAATGAATAAAGTAACAAACAACTATTTGAGAAAAGCATGTTACGTTTTTATTTGTAAGAAAGATCCACTTATTTGTGCATGCTAATGTATCCTAGCTTGCAACACTAGCGAGTGTTTGATGACCTGGTATTTTCTCTTTATTGTAGCTGGATTTGCAGTCTTCGAATTTAGGATTTAACTTTTAGCTACGATACCTTTTGTTGTTGTTTTCTCTGTGTTAATGATGAGGTAAAATGTGGAGTTTCCAATATTAAAGTGAATTGAGAGTTATCAGTACAACATAAAACCATGACAGAAGTTGGTTACTCCATGCTGGTGATTTATTAAAAATTTATGATAAATGTCATGGTGTGTATGGTTACATGTAAACCAGTTAGCTATGTGGAGAATTAAATGTAAAGCACCATCACTGTTCTGTATTAATTTAAGCATCTTTGATGCAAAGTGTGAAGCTTCTATAAGTTGTAGAGAAACAAACTGCATTCTAGCTATTGTGTTTTTTTTGCATTATCATCGTCATTGAAATTGAAACATGCAGAATGAGTAGACTCGTCTGCTGGAGCAGAAATCATGTTCAAATAAAACATGATATTACGCGTGTATTTAAGTTGACAGTTTACTATCCGAGTAATTACATGCATTACATAATATTGGAGGATTTTGAGAAATGTGTCTTGTACCAGGATACATGAAGAACATCGAGATGTTATTTGATTCAAAGATAGTATAGATTAAGTAAAGCAGAATACTCCTCTGTACAGTGACATGTGTGAATCCTTGCACCTTTTTAATTTCAATATCGATTTTAAGAGCTGAAATGAATCAATAGGGTAAATAACTGTTAGTTTGCACTATTCAACGTTAGCAATTGTAAATAAGGAAATAACAGATCACTTTACAACTGGATGGGTTGAGGGGAATTCCAAGCTGTGATTTGTGTAAAGTTTCATTGACGGGGAAATAATCCTGATCATATCCACCCGGCACTGTTGCACACTGTGTCCTCTAAGTGATTATAATTTACCACTCATACGTTTTTACTGTCTTTTTTTATATTGCCTGCATAACACCAGAAGTACTTTAGTTTAATTATCTGGCAAGTGCTGGATGGAGACTCCCTCGAAACTCTGATGTTTTATACATTTAGTCATTCCTGTAGCTTCGACTTTTACGTCTTGCCCTCAACACTTGAGGATTTATAGAGGAGGCCTTTTAACATCCACGAGAGGTTTATGAACCCCAGTGAAATGTTATTTAGTTCACTCTTCCAAATGGTCGGACCATAAACAATCCAATCGTGGCATTAACGGTCAGTATTGACCTGTTTTTCTGCTGCGGCCCGCTCCAATGGCATCCAGTCAAGACCCTGAAGACGGGGCCCGAACCTTTGCTTCGTTGGAGGGTGGAAACTGAGCCAAGCGCTGCTTATTCTACAATAGTCCAGAAATCTTGGATAGCTTCCATCTGTTATTGGTTCAGGTCCTTTTGGACCTTTGCCTTGATCACAGTATCAAACCTGAACGTTTCTGGGATGTATTCGTGTGAAGCAAAGATCTCACAAGGTCAGAAACGGTTTACATTCCATGTGGTCGGTGCCATGTGTGTGAAGATACAGTATGTGATCGACACGCTGCATTAAAGGAATGTTTACTCTCCACTGAAGTGAATATGGATATCGATGGGCAATCTTGGCCAACCTGCTGAGTTTTATGACTTTAACATTAACCAGAAGATTGAAGTCCATACATTTCTCAGAATATCATGTTTCAATAATAACAACGTCTACATTGTCCATCAATATTTAATTAAATGGAATTCTCTGTCAGATTTGTACAAGAGAAATGATATATTAAACGTGTCAATTTGAAGTCCTGTTTGAGTTTCATAGTTATAGATATTATCTTTGCCCATTATTATCATCTTACTGCTTCTCTTTGGTTTGAAACCATACAGAATTGTTTCCATCTTTGCACAGTTCCACTTCCTTATGATTGAATATTATATTAAATGGAGACAAACTATCATTGTCTACTTTTAAGTCATTTATCATCCCGAGGGACAGTATTATAGATACAATTCCATGAGGTCATACTCTTCGGATGATTGACAAGAAGGCCTTCTACCGAACTCTGAGCGGACAAATGTTACATCGCAGATTCAGCTTCACTTATTTTTATCTTGGGGAAAATCCCAGTCTATTTTTTTTTTTTTCCATCACTAGCATATGCACTGTTATCATTTCCAATGAGCGATAAATCCTACGACAGTACTGCACACAGTGTGGTGTCCTACAATTTTGGCGGAAAAAGCACAACATCTTAAACCGTACAAGTGAGAAATACATTTTCCCACCGCAAAAGGATTACATGAAGGAGACATGACTAGCAACAGGCAGTGGTCGGACATGGAAATAGCACAGTGGAAAATCAGGCCGTCGTGGTCGCTGTGGTGGAGGGCTCTGCACTTTCTGCCTTTAACTGCAGTGACCCAGGTTCAATTCTCAACTCGTAACAAGATAGCTTCTACCCTCTTAGTAATTGTAATGGACTGTTTTTTATTATTATTTAACATTACAACCCCAACCAATTTGTAGCTGCTTAACCTCCACCAAATCATTCGTAATATGATTTTTATTTGCCTGAGGCTGATGGAAGTCAGACTTTTTTAAAGCTGCTATAATCAATATTGTCATATTAACAATGACTCAAATTACTTTGTATAATGTGAAATCGATTTGTAGTGACAACCTTACAAATAAATACCACTCTGCTTTTTCTCCTCAGCTTTTTTAGTGCCTTTTTAATAATAATTCAGATTTCTATAGCGCTTTTCTAAGCACCCATAGACGCTTTACAGGGGACAAGAGACAAACAGAACAAAACAAAAAGAAAGCAGACAAAACGAGCAAACGGGACATATGGTAACAAAAAGAAAGGAAAGCAAACTGGAGAAGCTGTATGGGTCGTATCGGGGGCAAGGGGTTAGAATCAGAATCAGAATTGTATTTATTGCCAATAGTTAGCAGGTGAAAGAGAGTTGGAAGAGGTGTGTTTTGAGGGTTTAAATAATGGTAGGGTGGGAGCCTGCTGCTGAAAAGGCCTGCTCACCCCAGGTCCGGCGCTTTGTCCTGATGATCTTCATCATTCATTTTAGTTTATTGGTTTTGTTTTAGAACCCACAGCTTTAATGTTTTGGGTTCAGACTCACCAGCACCAAACCAAAGGTGAGCGACTATCGGGTGAACAAAGTGAAGGTTGGTTTCTGTTCTTCACCATCGGACCGGTGAAGGTTCGATGCTGTGAATGAGGGCGGCAACTAAAAGTAGTTCATTTAACTAAGGAATAAACATCATCAGGGCTCCAGACTAACTTTTTTTACTAGGAGCACAGTGGCCCCTAACTTAAAATTTTAGGGGCGCAAGCAGAACATTTAGGGGCGCACACTATAAATCGACTTGCAAAGTTTTCCCATCATTTTTACTGTATTACTGATAATTTGACAATATACAATCTTATGCCTGTTTGCCTTCATGAACTGCAAAACATTCACAACAGAGAACTCTTCATAATTTACTGTATTGAGTTTAAACATATTTTAAGAGAAAACATACCTTGAGCATGTGCATGTTGCACTTCGATGTGGCCAATCAAAACATTTATTGGTTTCTGGAGATGCACCGATCAGGTTTTTGGTGCCGATCACCGATCACTGAAATCAGTATCTGCCGATCACCGATAAATACCGATCACCGAAATCAGTACCTGCCGATCCGATAATACCGATCACGGTGTTGATTGAAGCATTCTATTTATTGTGGAGCATTATTGCCTCGGACTATGAGGTTAATACATATATAAAGCAACTCAAACATTAAATAAATTACCGATTTCTTTAAACATTTAGGACTTTTACTTTGAAAAATGTCCTAATTGATACATTAAAATTGTTTGATTGCTATTGTAGGGGATTTCAGTTATGTATGCAACACATCTGCATTATTCATTTCCTGGAACTCTTGGGGAAATCTATATACAGGACTTTTCTTAACATACAATAGACTGACTAATTTTTATAAACTCTTCCTTGGTCCAGTAAAAATGTTTTAATGTTAGCATAATTTAAGCTAAATCTCAGAAACGATCTATAAAGATACAAAATCAGTTCATTGTTTACTTTTATATGTTCGTGTATGATTTGTCGACATCTTATTTTGAAAAACGGATGTTGTTTCACGTGGTTCTTTCCGCTAACTTTGCAAAACCGGATGTTGTCACTTAAATCCTTCCGCTAACTTTATCAAAACCCTCGCGCGCTCCTGATGGAATGCGTTTACCGTGAGCATCAGTCTCTAGGGGCAGACATGTGAGAGTCGGCTGAGTCGACCCAGAGATTCAACTCGGGGGACGGGGACGCCGCTCGGTGGTGAGGATCCCCTCTGACCTCTCACTCTTGGCCCCCCCCCCCCCCCCCCCCGCTCTCACACACAGGCCAGCCTTCTTCTTCGGTTTTCGTCTCCTTTCTTCTTCTTCTGGAGTTAATGTCGGTTAGCAAACCAGTCATTCAGGCATTACCGCTAACTATAGTGGGCTGAAGTGCAGAACAAGTTTGTCAGCAACAAAAATATTTAATAACGACAACAAAAATCTGCTAATTTACTGGTCGCGCATGCGCGAGTTGATGAAAAATGTACTCGCACTGTGTCTAATTTTAGGCGCAAAATGCGACCATTTGGTCGCAGTCTGGAGCCCTGATCATGGTGTATCTTAAAGTGTGCTTGTCACGTAATCTATGTGACAGAATATCAATTTGTTTGGTTGTTTGACGCGTCCATCAACTCCCCTTACGCCCTTAGAGGACATCTCACTCTAAATACAACGTCTGTCACTCTGAACGTATAATATTCACCCGGATGGGTCAATACATACAGACTTGTACATCAGTCTGAAGATGCTACCCAAGCATCTGAATTCAACGCCCTGGGAGCCAGACCAAGCTGCTTCTTTAGTTTTCTTGTCTGACCGCCAATCAGGATAAATAACGTTTCAACGTGGTTCAGTTGGTTACCCAACTCGACTTCTCTAGTTACACCACAAGACAACTGCTCTCTGCATGGGTCGCCTGTCAGAGCCTCAGTTTCCAGTCATCCTGTAACTATACAAGGCTGGTGGTTCGACCCCTGGCTTTATCTGTCGGTCCAATTGTAAAAATTGTTGTCCAGTGAGGTAGAAAGGCGCTATATAAACGGCTTTTTGGCTTTTGCAGAAATCCGTGGAAGAGGAAAAGAGCATTTGAGTTGTGTCATTGTTCATATGGGCTATTTCTATAAATAATGTCTGTTAATAAACAAGAGGAGCGTGGTGACGAATCATGAAGCGTGAAAGTTTCTGTTCAGGTTACAGGTACTGGAACACAAAAGCACGACACAAAAACAGTAAAGCAGGAGGAGGCTTTTTACTTAGTGATTCAGGCAGGGTCAAAACCGGGTGGTCAGTCCAATAGGGCAACAAATCCAAAAAGGGGCAGGCAAAATCTTAAGTCGGGTCAACAGGCAAGCAGGGTCGTAACGGGCAAATCAGAGTTAGTATTTTGGAAGTCGCTGGAGAGTTTGGCAATGACACACAAGACAATCTGGCAAAGGACAAGTGGAAGTGAGGGAGCTAAATAGTGAGGGACTAATGAGGGGATGGGCTGCAGGTGAGAAGGGCGTGAGGACCAGGTGAAGCGAATGAGACAATCAAGTGAGGATGACAGGATCTGGAATGACAGGAGAGTTCATGAAGCATGCAAGCAGGATGAATTTAACGATGAAGGTGGGGAAATCGTCACAGTTTCTGTTCAGAATTGATCTTGATGTCATTGGAAAGCTACACAATGTATGAACACTGGTGTCCATGTGTGACTATAAAATGCCCAACAGCAAGGTCCCCTGAGAGGCATAGATCACCCACTCGCTCCGTCTTTGAAAGAAGTTTCAGGGTTCATACACATGTCGACCAATGGATTTCCATGACTTTTCCATGACTTTAAACCAAATTTCCATGACCAAACACTTTGTGAAATCTCGGTGTACGAACACGTTTTCCTTCAATGACACAAATGAATGCGAAAACAGAATAAATATTGATATAAATTTGTATTCTTTTAATCAAACTGCGTAAATTAACACGTGAATATAACACATTTCCAGGACTTTTCCAAAACTTTTGGGATAACATTTCTTTCAAGGACTTTTCCAGCCCTGTAAATAACCATTTTTAAATTCCATGACCTTAATAGGTTTTCCATGACCGTACGAACCCTGAAGTTTCATTTCATCCAAAACAAGTAAGCATAATCACAAAATAGGAGCATCCTAAGAATAGATGTATAACCTTTTACCTTTCATGTTCCCCAACTTCGGACACATTTGGCTCTGCATGAGTGAGTGTATAGTCCTTGGAAACTGCACTGCCGTGGTCACACACACACTGTCACAAGTACATTTCCATGTGTTCTTTCCTCAAGGCCATGAATCAATCAAGCTTTTATGCTATAAAAGCAAAAAGGGTGTGTGATTATTATTGCACTAAATGCTATGTTGTCAGGGTGCCATTTCTTTTCTTTTGTTGTTGTTGCTCTGCTGCTTCTTTTACTGCTGGTCACAGATGAGTGTTTTATGGCCCCGCGGCCCCTAGCGTATGGTCTTGATACAGTAATGGGGCCCGGCACATTCCCGTAACACTGCTTTTCAAACAGACTGACATTGTAATTATGCCTGGCACAGGGCGATGACGCAGCAGAAAGCGGTGCGGCTAGCTTCGTGCAGCCTGTGTCAAAAAAACTCCCCCGAAGTCTGGGGCCACACGACTGCAAGGAAGACGTCTTCGCCGGAGTTCACACGACCCTCGCTGACGGCTCAGCCAGTGAAAACCATCCTACATGTGTTTTTTGTGTGTTTTTTCTCTCTCCCTTTTTTAAATTTTCGGTTCTGAAATAACAACGAGGAACAATAGAGGCGCCAGGCCGCAACCCACGCTAATCTGGACACACCAGTGTTCAACTGACGCTCGGCACCCTAGTCCGAATAGCTGTAACTCTGCGGCGTCGGTATTCTTACGGAGCACGGAAGACACATGAAAAGGGCGTTGGCGAGTTATAGGGTGGCTTATTGGACTCTGGTTAGAGACCCCGGACTGAGCAGAGGTCCAAGCTGTGAGGTCATCCAGACAGAGTGAGGGATTTTACAACGCTCAAGGGCGGTGCACAGCAAGGACGGGGGCCCCCGCTTATTTGCTGTCATACATGTACCCACAGATTGGATTTCTGTGAAATAATATTTGGGTTTCCCAGTGACTCCTCTTGTCCAAGCCTCGCCACATAATCCAGGAAAAGCATGTGGACATATCAAAAGATAGTGCCGCAAAAAACCGCCGAGAATTCGCAACAATACCCAGAGGCCGAACTCGTGTTTTCCTCCATTTCATCCGCTGAGTTTCTCTCTTGCCGCCAGACAGTTTGATTTATATGTAATTTATTCAGAAAGGACATTTGGGAAAAACAATTCATTGTGAAGTAAACCATGTGAGGATGACGTGAAAATTGACAATGACTTTAATAACACGTTACTTGGGAGTAATATACGTCGGACTGCATTGCTCCTATTGTGTAAACTTTCTGCAGGGCTCTTGTCCTCCCACCTTTTAGGGATTGTTTATGAGGGGAATAAAGTGTAAGCAAGGCACTAAAGGTGATCTACGAGGAGACTTCCTCTAAGGCGTATAGGCCGTAATGGAGGAAGTGCTTCCCCATAAGTCTGTTACAAATGTGATCGGACGACTTTGGGCGTTCGCGTCTCGTCTTACAGCTTCTTAACACTTACTGGGTTGAGGAGGCCGAGGGAACGTCGCGTCTGAAGCGAGTGCGCCTCCTTTACTGTAGTATCGCCCACCAAACCACAGAGCACACCCCCGAGGGTCAATCTTCAGCTGAGAGCCAGTACGATTGCCTCTAAAACCCCGTTTAGCAAATCCTCCTGAAGGAAATGTCAAGTTGTTGACGCGACTGCAATCATTCTCCTAATTTCGCTATTTTTAAATGTGCACTCGCTAATCATGCTTGCGTGCAATACTTTCCAAAGCTGTTCTAAGAAATCTTATATACAAATTTATCTGCCAGGTTGATGACTCACAAAGTGAATTCGTCGTAGTTTTAGCAAATATAAAGTTCAGTACGACACGCTGCCAGTCCCAGCTGTGGAGACACTGGTACAGCTGTCTATTCATAAAGCATTTGTAGTTCGATGTATTTTACTTGTGATTTTCTATTTTAATGTTTTGTACTATCTGGCCCTTGAGTCCGAAATAAAACTTTGATTATCATTCACAATGAGCCACACAGTCAAACAATGGGCCGAGACTTTATTCACCTCAAGGGAACCTTTATTTATTTTTTGCCCCTCGTAATTCACCCTTTTATAAATTCTAATCAGTTTTTAATCAAGGAGGCCTCTCTACTATATATTCTGCTCTTATTTGCTTTTTTTTTTTTCTTCCACCGGAAACTAAAAACACATCTTTTCCAACTATATCTGGATTAAAACTAATAAAAATAAATAAAAATAGCACTTCAGTGGCACTTAAATGGCACTTAATTATGGTACTTTTGTAGTTTGACTTTCTTGAAGAAATGTTACTTACTTGATTCTTGTTGTTCTGAGTTTGTACGACATCATGTTTTTCTTCTTCGTTTCTTCTTGAAATTATTACCTCTCGTCGTTTAAGTTCCTGCCATCCATAGTTTACATTTTTTAACCCGATTTTTGCATCTGATTTTTGGATCTCTGCCTTCACCTTGCCTGGTATTGTTTGCTGCTTGGACTCAGACCCTGTATGTGATCACCTGCTTCTCTCTGTCTCTGAGTCTCACTACCACAGGCGTCAGTCTAAAGCTTCCATTGAGCATGACTTGTTGCTGTGAACACGGCATTACAAGCCAGTGGGAATAATCAGTGTGTCCTGCACTCAAGATTATGATAGAATAGCAAGGGCCTTTTGCAAATACACCTATATGAGGTTACATTCAGGAGTGACATTAAAACTCACCAAATCACAAGGTTCAGACGGAATGGAAAGACGTAAAAAATAAAATAAAATAAAAACTGGCAGCAAGATGATGCAGCAACTCAAATCATCCCAATTTAAAAAGAAAAAAACGTTGATTTTAAATTCTACAGGACACTAACCCCCAGTTCCTGGACTGCAGTTCCATCCATTGAAAAAGCTCGAGAACAATTTGACATATCTACGCTTGCTTCATGCGTTGCACGGAAATTCCTGAAAACGTGGTCCTGGTTTCACTCAGTTGACGAAGCACCACAACACTGTAGATGGAGAGCATAATGGGAATAATCACATTTCTGACTGTCAGACTGTGAAGAGAGTCACCGTTGGCAGCCTCAACAGAACAATAGCAAAACCTCCACAGTCCTAATTCAGCCTCAGAGGCACGAAACGCAGCCGCCGAAGCCGAATACAAACCTCCACCCTCAAGGTCACGGTGCCACAATCCACTCAAGCCCATTGCTCCGGGAAGTGGGAGATGTTGAACCAGATGTTTTTCATCTTGGTTTTGCGGCGTGGATTTGATGAGTGCTCTGTTACAGCAGCATATGTAGCAACGCAGAGCAAACGCATTCAATTTCATCTGCTCCCCAATTAAAAACAATACGCTCTCACTCTGGGCTTCGGATTGACATGGATCCTTCTCAGGACTCGCGCTGCCACCTTGTACCCAGAGCTCACATTAATGTGTTTCACTATCCTCTAAAGGTCTAAATAAAAAAGCCTCATTCAACAACATTATTTAGATAATTTATATTTGACGCTCAAGCAAAAGCAGCATGAGTTTCATTTTTTCCCCCACAAGAAATGGAAATTGAAACCAAACACTAAAAGCCCTAAAATATATAGCTTTTCATGATTAACATTATGACCTGAACCGGAGGTGGGAATATTCAGAACTTTCCGACCTCGTCGCAAACCCTTGATTCCCGGGGATATTTAATATTTGTATTGCCGTGCCCTCGGTGCACCTGGCTGTTTAAATGAGACGAGGATTTGTGGTCGGTTCTGTTCATGATATTTTGCTATGCTCGTGAAAGTAATGCATAATGAGCACATCCGGTCCAAAGCGTGCACTTGTGTGGATGGAGCCGACATTGTCAGATAAATTTGTGTATGCCCTCTGTCTCCTCGCTCAACCTCCTTTCTCTTACATATAGTACACACACACACACACACACACACACATTGTGCTGTCGCAGCCAGCGATGAAATGAAAATGGACATGCAGTTAATGATATTAAAAGACGTCCAACATTGGCTGTCTCCATTACCCGATACCTTTTGTCTCCCTCTGTCCTGTCCCTCGGCTTCAATGATAAAGTGGGTTGTTTCTCCTTTACGCTGTTGAAAGGTCATGGAACAGTCCCTCCCATCCACGTTCCATCTTTTACCTCAATCAGTGGAGAAGGGCACACATATAATGGCAGCCCTTTGGTTTGAACAGGTTTTCTTAACCTGTATTCAGATTCTCTGCTGCACAGGAGGTGATGCATTCATGTACTTTCGTGGAGTTGAAATGGCTCGTTCAGGTGACACCGTTCACATAAAGATGGCTTTAATACCAATTTGTATCTTGTTAACTAAATCCATCTGACATACAGAGAGAACATTGGTTTTTAATATGACATGCAAGAAATACGACATTTTGGGTAGTTAAGTAGATCGAACCCAAACCAGAGTTGGAGTAAAGTTGTATCCACAAAATTATCCATACTCTTTATTATTATTTTCCGGGTCAGATTTGACTCAGAACCCCACAAATGTAAAAAAGATTTTTGGTGACCTTAAAAATCAGATCCAATTATCACCATCGGTTTTGTTTTGTTTATAAAGATGTTTTGAGGCCCAATTTTTTTTTTACTGCTTACATTTGAAGCAGGTCATATTTGACTTGAACACAATCGAAGGTTCATGTTTGTTACCAGAATATTACCATAGGAACATATAACCCTGGTATCATAGGACCCCAGGAAAATAACACATAGGCAGTATATGACCCTAGAATATAGGACCCTGGGAACATATAACCCTGGTGATTTAGAACCCTAGACCATAGGACCCTGGTAATGTAGGACCCTAAAACATAAGACCTTTGGAATATAGGACCCTGGAATTTATAACCCTGGTAATCTAGGACCGTAGAACATAGGACCCTGGTAATGTAGGACCCTAGAACATAAGACCTTTGGAATATAGGACCCTAGAATATATAACCCTGGTAATCTAGGACCCTAGAACATAGGACCCTGGTAATGTAGGACCCTAGAACATAAGACCTTTGGAATATAGGACCCTAGAATATATAACCCTGGTAATCTAGGACTCTAGAACATAGGACCCTGGTAATGTAGGACCCTAGAACACAAGACATTTGGAATATAGGACCCTAGAATATATGACCCTAGAACATAGGACCCATGTAATGTAGGACCCTAGAACATAGGACCCTGGTAATGTAGGACCCTAGAACCTAACACCTTTGCAATATAGGACCCTAAAATATATAATCCTGGTAATCTAGGGCCCTAGAACATAAAACCGTTGGAATATAGGACCCTAGAACATAGGACCCTGGTAATGAAGGAGCCTTGGAACACAAGACCGTTGGAATATAGGACCGTAGAACATATAACCCATGTAATGTTGGACCCTAGAACATAGGACCCTGGTAATATAGGACCATAGGAACATAAGACCTTTGGAACATAGGACACTAGAACATAGGAGCCTGGGAACATAAGACCTTTGGAATATAGGACCTGGGGGAACTTTGGAAGCTGGGAACATAGGAACCTGAAAATATAGCACCCTAGGAACATAAGACATTTGGAACATTGGACCGTGGTAACATAGGACCCTGGGAATATGGACACTTGCCCTGTGTGGGCTATTTCTTGGTCCAGAGTAGCAACATTCTTCTCTAACCATCAAAGAGTCCAGCGAGTCTCTGCATCCAACCAAGAAATAATCGGACACATAACCCTTTGCTGCTAACTGCTCCAAACGTACTGTGTGGTATAGATCTTCTTCTCTTGCTGAAGGCAAGAATGCAAATAAGCCTATTTCCCAAAATTGCAAGCTATTCATTTAAAGTGGTTTAATTTCTGTTATCAACCAGATGGTCAATTGGAGAGGGAGAGATTGTTGCTGCTCTTTTTTTAAACGAGGCTGCAACCAACCCTTCATCTTAATATTGTCTTCTACATTCTCTTCATCAAGTGCAGTGAGTGAGTGACTCATCGTTTTCACAGAGCGCATCCCCAGCACACGTCAGACTCTCCTCTAATCCTCACAGTCGCCCAGAAGAGGGTTTATACTCCAGTTCAACAGCCCTCAAGCCACACGAATGCTTCTTTTTCACTGCAACCTCTCGATATCTCTTTTGCCAGAGCAGGACGGTTCTTTGGGTTTCGGAAAGAAAAGACCCGGCGGCTGCCAAAAACGATCGGCGGTTGAGGAACAATGGCACGCCCTCCCGTGTGACTCTCGCTGCTCCTTCGAACCCCAGACGTCCCCCTCGCCGTAATCCTCGGTTCCCCCTTTTTCTTTTTTGTTGTTGTCAGATCACGGTCGCCTCCTTCCAATTGGTTGTGTCAGCTTTGGCCCGCGAACACCGAGACGACCAGACCGACGTGGTCGCGACTCTCGCCAAAAGGACGGAGAAGAAAGGAAGAGGGAATGAGAGAAATGCTTTAATTGCTGCAAAGAGAGAATGTAGACCGGTTTCCGAACGCAAGTTTGAGAAATGCTCACGTAATAAGACGGAGGGGAGGCGGAAAGCGGCCAAGCGATCCGGCACACTCAAATTTGATGCGTCTTGTGTGGCAGACGCTGGGGTCGCTGGGTCGGGGGGTGCGTATGTTTGTCACAGCCACGGTGGCGGTGGCAGTAATGTAGATGCAGGAGAAAGCCGCGGGTAATGGACGTTGACGGATGTTAAAGGGGTACAAGTTGGAGAGATGGCTAAGTGCAGCCAGTTCCCATAGTCTAACGCCAAAGTCTGCTCTCAACACTCCAAAGTATTTTCCCCTGCAGACCAGCGCTCCTTAATAATTAAGGATGGGTCAAATGCAGGGAAGACTTTCCCACGGGGATGCATACAAATGTACGTTTCTTTTCTTTTCTTTATTTCTTTTATGGATGCAAATCAGTGTAACGTCACTTGACGAAGGTCTAGATGTAGATTATTAAGGAGTTAATATGAATTCTTCTCCAGCCATGGGTCCTGGATGAAGTATTCATACAGTAGCCATGAGGTCAGTCATTTTGGTGGAAAACGTGCAGAAAGCTGCTGCAGCCCTGTTGCTTTGGGATGGGAACTGTGAAAGTGATTACCGTTGCGGCTTTTTTGTCTGCATTTCAAACGTCTGCGGCAGTTTTCATTCAATGTTTGATTTTGACAGCAAATATTCGAATGGGGGAAATTGTGTGTCTTCAAATACCCACTCAGTCATTCACTCGGCGCAAAGAGACATGTGTATACTCATGTAAGTGAGTCTATTAGAAGGGACGCGTGGGGAGAACAAGATTAATGGGCTTTAACTTTATTTTGGCAAATCCAATTCCAATAAAGCTCAAAGAAAAATGTCAATCTGGACAGTTTGAGCGTTAAACTGTGGCTTGATTCATGCGTGAGGGTTACATAGTCCCAAAAGCACGCAGGTGATTTTTTTATATGCCCGATATCCAATTAAAATGGAGGTTTTATTAGCCGGCGTTTGTTGATACAGGGACGCTCATTTCCGCAATGAAGTGCTGCTCACCTGGACGTGCTTGTCAGAGGGAAAGATTTATCATCTTTTGGTTTAACATTTCAGTGTGTAAACACCTGGACATTTAATTAGAACTACTTTTTTGCAGCAAACAAACCCAATAAGCCCCTTTTTTGTCGACTGAATTTCATAATGCATTTAGCAGAGACAATCTTGTTACTTGAGATTGAGTCATTTGACTAAATGAAATGATTACTCATTCTAGATTGGTGCCGCTGAAGGGATTATAGTTGCAATTCCAAATCACTTATTTCCGTAAAGATCAGGCAGTTCAGGGATTTATTGATTGGATCTGATGTGTATAGGACCTGTACTTGTATAAAAGGACCTGTACTTGTATAAAAGGACCTGTACTTGTATAAAAGGACCTGTACTTTTATAAAAGGACCTGGACTTGTATAAAAGGACCGGGACTTGTATAAAAGGACCTGGACCTGTATAAAAGGACCTGTACTTGTATAAATGGACCTGGACTTTTATAAAAAGGACCTGGACTTGTATAAAAGGACCTGTACTTGTATGAATGGACCTGTACTTGTATAAATGGATCTGTACTTGTATAAAAGGACCTGTACTTGTATGAATGGACCTGGACTTTTATAAAAGGACCTGTTCTTGTATGAATGGACCTGTACTTGTATAAATGGACCTGGACTTATATAAAAGGACCTGGACTTGTATAAAAGGACCTGTACTTGTATAAATGGACCTGGACTTATATAAAAGGACCGGGACTTGTATAAAAGGACCTGTACTTGTATAAAAGGACCGGGACTTGTATAAAGGACCTGGACCTGTATAAAAGGACCTGCACTTGTATAAATGGACCTGGACTTTTATAAAAAGGACCTGGACTTGTATAAAAGGACCTGTACTTGTATAAATGGATCTGTACTTGTATAAATGGACCTGGACTTTTATAAAAGGACCTGTTCTTGTATAAAAGGACCTGTACTTGTATGAAAGGACCTGTTCTTGTATGAATGGACCTGTACTTGTATAAATGGACCTGGACTTATATAAAAGGACCTGTACTTGTATAAATGGACCTGGACTTTTATAAAAGGACCTGTTCTTGTATGAATGGACCTGTACTTGTATAAATGGACCTGTACTTGTATAAATGGACCTGTACTTGTATAAATGGACCTGTTCTTGTATAAATGGACCTGTACTTGTATAAATGGACCTGTACTTGTATAAATGGACCTGTACTTGTATAAATGGACCTGTACTTGTATAAATGGACCTGTTCTTGTATAAATGGACCTATACTTGTATAAATGGAACTGTTCTTGTCTAAAAGGACCTGTACTTGTATAAATGGACCTGTACTTGTATAAATGGATCTGTTCTTGTATAAAAGGACTGTGGCAGCTGTCCCCAATCTGGCCTCGGCTGCTGCTCATATAAAAAGGGCAGCAGAGCTGGAGGTAGGAAGAGTGAGCAGAGGCGCAGGTTTGCGGTCTGCTGAGTGCTGACAATTAAACATGTCTTCCAACGGAACCTCTTTGTGGTCCAAGTATGCTTGGTGCTGGTGGGGGAAACCCACGGGTAACGGCCCGGAAGCTGTTACAAGGACCTGTACTTATATGAATGGATCTGTACTTGTAGAAATGGACCTGTACTTCTATGAATGGACCTGTACTTGTAAAGCGCTTTTTCTAGTCTTCCAACCACTCAAAGAGCTTAACACTAGATGACATCATTAACACTATGTGACACGCGTGTTGCCGTCACCAGTAGGTTCCCCCCCCCCTAAGCACCAAGAAGGACTGAGCAGCCAGAGGGATAGTTGGTAATTATGTTTATTTCCATGGCAGACTGTGTTTCTGCTCTCCACCCTGACTCCCGATCTGCTGTCCAGCCAGCTCCTTTATGGAGACAGCCTCAGATACACCAACACACGTCATCAGCTGGACTGATTACCACTCTGATTAGCAATTAGTCCAGCTGATGACAATCAGACACCGTTCCTGAACCACACCCCGCTCCACCCACTCAGCAGCCGAGCCTACACACCCCCACTGCCACATACCTCCACCGCCCGACTTAGGCCGGGCAACATCCGCCTAACCTCTCCCTCCCCCATGAGAGCGGGAGAGGAAGTCGGCCACGACCATCTGTGTACCCGGCCTATGGATCACCTTGAAATTAAGGCTGTAAAGCCAGGTACCACCAGTGATTCTGGCGTTGGTATCTTTCATGCGGTGGAGCCATTGAGCGGGCGTGGTCCGACCAGAGGGTGAATGAGCGTCCCAGGAGGTAGTAGCGCAGGGAGTCGACCGCCCACCGGATGGCGAGGCACTCCTTCTCCACCGTGCTGTACCTGCCCTCCTCTCCGACAGCTTGCGGCTGATGTACAGCACGGGCGGTCAAACCTCTACCTGCTGGGACAAACGGCCCCAGCCCTCTGTTCGACGCATCAGTCTGCAGAGTAAAGGAGAGAGAAGTTAGGTGTGTGAAGGAGTGGTTCTACAGAGAGCTTGCTTTACCTCCTCAAACACCAACTGGCACCGCTCCGTCCACTGGACCGGATCTGAGGCACCTTTCCGGGTCAGGTCAGTCATGGGGCTGGTCAGCTCCGCAAAGTTCGGGATGAACCGCCTGTAATAGCCCGCCAGCCCCAAACACTGCCACACCTCTTTTTTAGTCTTGGGCCGCGGACAGGCTGCGATGGCGGCGGTCTTGTCCACCTGAGGGCGCACCTGCCCGGCGCCCAAGTGGTACCCCAGATACCGTACCTCCCTCCATCCAACTGCACACTTCCCCGGGTTGGCCGTAAGCCCCGCCTGCCTCAGGGACTCCAGCACCGCGCCGACCCGCTGCACATGCTCCGCCCAGGTGGTGCTGTGTATGATCACATCATCCAGGTAGGCGGCAGCATATGCAGCGCGGACGCAGCACCCGTCCATGAGGCGCTGAAAGGTGGCTGGGGCCCCGAACAACCCAAAGGGAAGCGTGGTGAATTGGTATAACCCAAACGGAGTGGAGAACGCCGTTTTTTCCTTAGACTCTGGCGACAGAGGAATCTGCCAGTAGCCCTTGGTTAAATCCAGTGTCGTAAAGAAACACGCAGTGCCCAGTCGGTCCAGGAGCTCGCCGACCGGGCATTGGGTAAGCATCGAACCGTGACACCTCGCTCACCCTGCGATAGTCCACGAGAACCGAATAGACCCATCCTTCTTGACCACAAGAACAATGGGACTACACCAGGCACTGTGGGACTCTTCTATTACCCCATCTCCAGCATTGCAGCCAATTCCCGCTGAACCACCTTTCTCTTGTGTTCAGGTAACCTGTAGGGTCGTAACCGCACTGTCACGCCCGGAGGAGTCTCGATCTCGTGCTCTATGAGGTTGGTGCGTCCTGGAAGGAGAGAGAACACATCAGCAAACTGCTTTTGCAACCGGGCAATGTCTGTTTTCTGGGTCCCGGAGAGACGGTCTTCACAAAGGAGCGAGGCCGGATTGGTGGATTTTGGGACCTCAGGCCCCAGCTCCTCTCTCTCAGATACCGAGGACACCAGAGAAACAGACTCCGCCTCCTCCATGCCTTTAGGAGGTTGAGGTGGTAAATCTGTGTAGCTCCGCCCCTATCAGAACGCACCACCTCATAGTCGACATCCCCCACTCGCCGTGTGACCACAAAGGGCCCTTGCCACTTGGCGAGGAGTTTAGAGCTGGAAGAAGGAAGCAATACAAGTACCTTCTCTCCCGGTGTGAATTGTCTCAGCCTGGCACCTCTGTTGTACAGCCGCTGCTGACGCTCCTGGGCCTGGAGCAAATGCTCACGTGACAGCTGACCCAGGGTGTGGAGCTTTGCTCGCAGGTCCAGGACGTGTTGGATCTCGTTTTTACTGGTGCTCGGCCCTCCTCCCAGTTTTCTTTAATGAGGTCGAGCACCCCGTGGAGTCCTGCCAACAAAAGTTCAAAGGGAGAAAATCCCGTGGAGGCCTGGGGAACCTCCCGTACTGCAAACAACAGAGCGTCAAGCCATTTATCCCAATTACGTTCATCGTCATTAATAAATTTACGGATCATGGACTTCAAAGTCTTATTCAGACGCTCCACCAGACCGTCGGTCTGTGGGTGGTACACGCTGGTCCGAATAGACTTGATGCCCAGTAACCCGTAAAGTTCTCTCAGTGTTCTTGACATGAACTGGGTGCCCTGGTCAGTCAGAATCTCTATCGGGATTCCGACCGGGAGATGACCTGAAACAGCGCCTGTGCGACACTCTTTGCAGAAATGCTGCGCAAGGGCACCGCCTCCGGTATCGTGTTGCGTAATCCACGAAGACTAACACAAAGCGATATCCGCGTGCACTCCGGTGAAATGGCCCGATGAGGTCCATAGCGATTCGCTCAAATGGAACCTCCATTAATGGCAGAGGCGCAAAGGTGCCCTCGGAATGGCCGGAGGGTTTACCAATTGACAGTCCGGCAGGACGCACACCAACGGCGCACATCCGCCCGGATGCCCGCCAATAGAATCGGGTCATTATCCGTCCAGAGTTTTATCATATCCCATGTGACCAGCCATCGGGTTATAATGAGCCGCCTGGAAAACCATTTCCGGCGGCTCTTCGCACCAGCAACTGGGTGCTTTCCTGCCCTGTGTGAGTGTCACGGCTCACTCTGTACAGCCTGTCCCTGATCAATGTGAAGTGCGGATAGGTCTGCGCTGCGTCAGGGCGCACCAGCTGACCATCAATTCGTATCACTTGGTCAAAGGCTGAGCGTAGAGTATCATCCCGAGACTGCTCGAGTGGAAAATCTTCCATGGAGTGAAACTCGGGAGCCGGAGGAGTCGCCATAGGAGGCTCCCCCGGTTCCCCCTCCCCGTCTGCAGTGTCGGACAACCTCGCGTCACCGCTGAGCACGGCGCACACACCGCATGACCCTGTCTGCCGTGAACGCACCCCCGCAGCCTTCCCCATTAACTTGTCAAAGCCGCGCCAATCGATTCCCAAGATTAAGGGGTGCGTAAGGCGGGAGCTAACCGCAACCTTCACGTTATGCTTTTTCCCCCCGTATCTAATCTCCGCTGACACTATGGGATACTCGTGAATGTCCCCATGCACACACCTTATCTTCACCCACAATGCCTCCACCAATGCCCCGGGTCGAACCAGGCTCTGGTGGATCATAGACTGTGTACAGCCGGAATCCACCATTGCCTGATGTATACCCCCCTGGATTCTTACCGGTACGCGGTACGTCGCTCCCGGACCTGGGGAGGGTGTTGGAGAGCCGGCAACCCGGATCACCTGGCCCACCTCCATCAGCGGACACTCCCGTCGGATGTGTCCGGGCTGTCTGCACCTCCAACACGCCTGCCCTGGTGTTTGAGGGACTACCTGTGGGTTGGGAAGGGTGCCGGTGTTTACTGGGGCCGGTATGGGTTGCGTCAGGGCCCGCATCGGCCTGGCCGGAGCCCGTGCGCTGTCCCCCTGGCCGCCGGGGTGCACCGCCAGGTGGTCCTCCGCCCGTGTGATGGCGGCCTCCAGCGACGTGGGGCCGTGACATCGGACCCACTCTGCTGTTCTGGTCGGTAGCCCTTCCATGAACCGCTCCACGACGGCCTTCTCCACCACCGCCTGCGCCCCTTCCGTGCTCCCGGGCTGCAGCCACCTCGTCAGGCGTCCCTCAGCCGCTTGCGTACGCAAACGGCCGGTCGTCGGGCCCCATCGTGGCCTCGCGAAACCTCCGCCGGTGATCCTCCGGAGTCAGACCCAGCCGATCCATCACCGCCTTCCGCATGTCCACGTAACTTTGGCGTGCTGCTGGGGGAAGCCCCAGGGCCGCAGTCTGCGCCTCCCCGGTGAGCAGGGGCAGGAGGCGAATCGCCCACTCCCCCGCTGGCCAGCCGCATGCCTCCGCCACCGTCTCAAAAGTCTCCAGGAACGACTGCGGGTCGTCCCCCGCCGTCATTTTTTGGAGTTCCACCCCCACCAAGGGGGAAGCTACAGGTGTGGCCGCCGCTGTCTGGGCGGCGAGCCGTTCCAGGGCGCGCGTCTGCTCCTCTGCCTGGGCCAGGAGCTTCCCCAGTGTCTGCCGGCCTGCCTCCGCCTGGTCCTGCACCATCGCTGCTATCCTCCCCAGCATCTGCCCCAGCTGAATCCATGGCTGTTCTGGGTGCTGCTGGATGCTCTCCATGTTCTTTGTTGTTGTTGCTTTTTTTTTTTTTTTTTTTTTCACACAAAAAAAAAGAAAGGGTCCCACGTTTGGCTCCAGTGTGACACGCATGTTGCCGTCACCAGTAGGTTCCCCCCCCCCTAAGCACCAAGAAGGACTGAGCAGCCAGAGGGATAGTTGGTAATTATGTTTATTTCCATGGCAGACTGTGTTTCTGCTCTCCACCCTGACTCCCGATCTGCTGTCCAGCCAGCTCCTTTATGGAGACAGCCTCAGATACACCAACACACGTCATCAGCTGGACTGATTACCACTCTGATTAGCAATTAGTCCAGCTGATGACAATCAGACACCGTTCCCTGAACCACACCCCCGCTCCACCCACTCAGCAGCCGAGCCTACACACCCCCCACTGCCACACACTACATGACATCATTCACCCATTCACATTACTTCTCTCAGTGAGCAACCTCCCTCTGTATGAATATAACTTCAACATAAACCCTAAAATATGAAAACTAGGATGAATAAAATGACATTCGGACTACCTAACATAGTATCGGATAAATTGCCTGCATAATGATCCCCCCCCCCAAAAAAGAAGACGTGCATGAAATACGAAACTACAGCAAAGAAAAAAGAGAAAAATAACGACGTCTGAAGATAGGTTAAATGAACCTGTGCTTGTAAAGCGCTTTTTCTAGCCTTCCGACCATGTAAAGCACATTCACATCGTCATCATTCACCCATTCATACGCTGATGTGAGGGCCTGAGGTTCCACCTGCACATCAGCACTAAAGAACATTCACACACCGTAGACACAGCTGGGGGAGCACTTTTGGGGTAAAGTGCCCAAGGACACATCAACATAGGCTTGTGGAGCCGGGGACCGAACCGCCGATCCTCTGGTTTGAAGGATGCTCACCACTGAGCCACCAGCGCCAGACTCCTACCGGTCGTCAGTCTGAGTTGCACTTTGCACAAAGAGAAGCCTTTTGTTTGGATGACTCACGGTGTTGTGTATAATCTCTGAATTTATTCTGCGACTCGCCAACACAAGAGTTATGACCGGTTCACAAAGAGTTCCTCTCTATCTTTATTGCCGACTGGGACTTTCTAATTCTCTTCCCGCTCTCCCTGCTGTCCTCCTCACATCGAGGCCCTCTGACATCTAACATTAGCATTTTGAAGAGTCATGCAGTGGTCTGAGTCTCTCCTCCGTCATTGCCTAACGCCCTGCTGGCTGCGGGGTTCAGGATGAGGGCAGGCAGTGATGGCCGTCTTCTTAGAGGCACTGATTGCTGAGGCAGGCCTGATGGATGGAAACCATTACGGGTCTTGGGAGGGGGGGGGGGGCTGAAGGCCTGGGTCAAAAAAAGCCAACACAGAACCAGACAAGATAAATAAGGATAACCTGACAGGAAGACATGATGGTAACCTTATTCACCTCACTGAGACCTCGGATATATTTGTAGATTGAGTGCATTTTTTTTCCTGTGTAATACAAGTCAATTAAAAAAATGAAATATAAGATGAACATTCATGTATAAAAACCGGAACACAAACATTTTCATCGGCATACCAGCTCCATGCCGACACTGATGCCCATTTTTTTGTTTTTTATAACTTAAACAGCGCTTCAGGATAATTTGTATTTAGTACCAGTGCGGGGTCTGACCAGGGGGCAGGACCAGGGTGACGTGTGGAGCTGAAGATAGATGCCTGTGTGGTGGCCTGTGGTCGGGAGGAGGCCATCCCCACGAGAGAAGATATCGCCATCGCCTGGTTGGCTGACAGCTTCAGGGCCCTTATTGAAAAATCAATGTCCATTTGTGCGTCCAGCTCACCTGGCCGTCTGCCAGCTCGGCTAAAGTCACCTAATGAAGCCCGATCCTGTTACCTGATTCCCGATTCACTGAGTCAAAGTCACTTTGCAGCTGAAGTCATCCACCCATCGGGGACCGAGGGGCGGGTTCAACAACATGAGTCATGCAGAATGTTGTTGGTGTTGTTGTTGTTGTTTCAGTTTGCATTCTTCTGATGTTTTCAGTGTCTCGTTGGATCCTGAAATGCAGGTTGCAGGTCTCTGTGATGGCATGTCGCCATGGGTCATGATTGTTAGAGCTTATTGAATATACAGCATAATGTTAATGAATTCATATATGTTCTATTTTACTCACTGTGCATGTACATGGATACATTTTAACAAATGTATTGTGTCTGTACTGGGGATAAAGTATCTTTATATCTATCTATCTATAAAAACGGAATAGATAGATACTTGTGCACTTCAGGATTAAAAACTGTGAAATATGAACCATAGTGCATGCAACCAACTTGAGACTTATCATGGACAATTTCCAAATCACTGCTTATTACTCGGTCCATCCGTTAAATATTTAAATATTGTTACCTCATCAATCTACCCTCATTCCTGCTTGCTCATTGGCCAGCAAGTATGCCTCATCAGGACCCACCCATTGGCCGATGAATAACCTGCAGGCAAGCTTTTTGGGGTCATATTGGCCAAGGATACCTACATTTGTATTTTAGTTTCAGTGACACAAGCTGAACACAACATAATATTTATAATTGTCCCTCGAAAGTAGCAATCACTGTGTTGTTTGAACGTCGGAGGACGTGGGTCACCGTCTAATGGCGTACCTACCGTGAGTGACTCACGCCAGGGTGAGTTGTGAAAACCAAACTGCAGCCTGTGTCCCAGACTATACACGGCGCGGCAGATTGTAACTGTGGTCATCTTTCCAGGCGTTGTGGATAAACCACCGTGCTATCACAGCTGAGACTGAGGCTTTTCTTCCAGTCACAGTTCACCATTAGATGGATCGAGGACGGTACGCTATTGTGTTATGGTGAGTCATTTTTAGCCCATGCGAGGACTGTAGTCTAATTGTGTCCGGGAAACCTTTGCCGTGTGGACACTCTCATATCTGACTGATCATTATGTCGAATGTCAGCTGGCCGAGGCAGCTGAGCAGCAAAGCCTCCCTTCTGGCTGGATTACTGCTCCCTGAGAAATTTCATCTGACCACGGATGGGCTGTAATCCCTCAGGGCCACAGCAGCTCTGCCTGATGCAAGGTGGGATGGAACCGCCATCGGTGAAACCCCAATGGGAATTACAACCCCAGTAACTGTAGTGGACCGGGGCAGCTGGTGGTTACTCCAGTACGCAGATAGACGCTCCTCCTCGACGAAAAAGAGGTTTAGATGATGGAAGTGTATAGAAGAGAGACCATGTATCTGGGAAATTTACCGAAAACATTGTGAACTAGAACGGGTACTCGGTAGAGCGCATACCTTCGCATATCACAAGATTGGGCATTGAATTATGAAAATGTTGGCTAGTTGCATGCCAATTGGATATAAATTGACCGTGCTATGGTAAAAAGAAGATTTTGACCTCTTCATGACCTTGACCTTTGACCCGATCGATCCCAAAATCTAATCAAATGGTCCCCGGATAATAACCAATCATCCCACCAAATTTCATGCGATTCGGTTTAAAACTTTTCTTGTTATGCGAATAACACGCATACAAATAAATAAATAAATACACGGCGATCAAAACATAACCTTCCGCATTTTCAATGCGAAGGTAAAAAGAGACAAATGTTTAATAAATGTACTTCTGGTGGCAACAAGACTGTCACCAGGAAATGGTTATCACATAAAGTCCTACTCTGAATACGTGGATGGACGTTTACAACATGGAACAGATAATCTGTCAACGACAAACGGGAACAGTTTTTGACTAATACTGGGAAAAATGGGTTGCATACGTAAAACCTCATAGACCTGATTGTATTTTCATAAATCAATGGAAGTTTAGTTTTTTCTTTCAGTCTCTTTTTTGTTGTTTATCCTATTTTCTTTTACACTTCTTCCTCTAAATATGTATTTAACTAAAATGAGCATCATCCACAAATCTGCACATGCAATGCCAATCGTCTGAAAGACATCCGTAAATGTCTAATTGATGCCCACTTTCAATTTAAAAAATGAATGAAAAAAAAGGAAGTGTATAGAAGAGCATTCACTAAAGGGTGAGTCATATTGGGTGGTGGTGGGCGTTGGGGGGCCCGAAGTCAGTGAGGGTGAGGAAGAGAAAATGATGATGAGGAGGAAGTTGCTGGAGGAAGGCATGGGGAGGAGGGCATTGCTCATGATAATAGACACCAGCGTCCAGCGCGTGGGGTGGTGGTGGGAAGTGCTCCTCCGCCTGTTAATGCGGCCGATGCTCTAAGAGTTGAGCTGGCATTCATTACCGGGATGACGTCGTCCGTCTGCACACCTCGTCTGTCCCGGCCCGACCCTCAACTCCTACTTCCTCTCATTCAAGGGAACCAGAGGAGGAGCCATTTAAAGAGTACAGTAGGAACTCATCCACATACGTGCGACGTAGTCGCTGTTCTCGAAAATAAAAATCCTCTCGGTATTGGGAATGCCCGCCCCCACCTCCATCTCCCACACACCTTCAGAAACCAACTCGTCCGACCCCGTCCCTCCCATCTCCGGTTTTCTTGGAGCCTCGCAGAGGAGTCGGTGTAATGCAATTTGGTTGATTAAAAGAAACATTAAAGCACTACCTTATTGAATTTGACAGCACGTACGGATCCGGATCTCACCGCCACTCTGTTTTATTGGCCGGGATGAAGGGGGATCACGTCATTTCCCATCCCCCCCTCCCACCCACCTTCACATCACCTCCATCCCTCCCTCCGGCCCGAGACAAACTTTGGCAGGAGGACGTCCTGGCAGAACGGGGATTTGTTTAGACACCCCCTCTCTCTCTCTTTTCCGACTCCCGCCCTGTTTCATTGCGCCTCTAACCTTGGCCACCACAACAGAGGAAGAGAGAGAGACGGGGACAAAGTGACAGAGCGAGAGACGTTACACAGGTTGTAAGAGACAAAGAGAGAGAACCCTGGCATCGTGAACATGAGTTGTTGTATTGTCCGTGTCAATAAACGGGCTGATGGGTCATTAATCTTATGAGCGGATGGGTTGGAGGTAGTAACCTCCGTCACCGTCTCTCCGAGATGACTCATCTCTAACGGCATCCAAGTCTCGTCGTCTATAATTTAGACTCAGACGGGGTTTCTTCCGGGGGCTGAGAGACGGGGTGGGGCCGGGGGGGCGGGATAGCCGTCAGTGAATATCAAACACCTGCCAATCTCCTCAGCAAAAAGGCCAAGCATGCAGTCCATTTATTAGAGTTACGGTGACGGAGCCAGTCCGCCCGGCCGTGCGTACGGCAGCGACGAGACAACTTCTGAATGGAAGTCTTGTGTTTGGATGACATCATCTGTGGCCGCTTCAATTACACTGCAAGAAACGAGCAGCACACAAGGGCTGACGTAATGCACCGGCGCTATGTTGAGCCGCAGAATTTAGTCTTTAATCCATTTCGCCTGCATTGTTGACTCGATGCGATTGCACTCGTCATCCTGTCACAGCGATGAAAGGAAGAAACTGTTTTGCGTCTGCAGGAGGAGTGACGGACTCCATTACGGGGTTGGAGTTCATGGGCTCACGGGGACCATCGTGTTCTTTTAAAGAAACGTGTTGGCTGTCTTACCAGGAGAGTAAGGAAGTAAGTCAAATGTGTTTATAAAGCACGTTTTACAGACTGAAGACACAAAGTGCTTGACAGGAGTAGAAAACAAAGTAACACAATATGACCATACAAGGGGCCAATACCCACAAGACACGTAGTTATGGGAGCTCAGTCAGATACACAATAAGAACTGACTAAAAGCAGGCCAGAGAGTTATTATTTACCACATGCTTAAGGTCAGGGGAGTAGAAGTTAGGGGTAGGAGTTAGGGGGTTAGGAGTTAGGGGTCAGGAGTTAGGGGTAGGGGTTAAGGAGTTAGGAGTTTGGAGTTATAGACGCTCCTCCTCGGCGAAAAAGAGGTTTAGATGATGGAAGTGTATAGAAGAGAGACCATGTATCTGGGAAATTTACCGAAAACATTGTGAACTAGAACGGGTACTCGGTAGAGCGCATACCTTCGCATATCACAAGATTGGGCATTGAATTATGAAAATGTTGGCTAGTTGCATGCCAATTGGATATAAATTGACCGTGCTATGGTAAAAGAAGATTTTGACCTCTTCATGACCTTGACCTTTGACCCGATCGATCCCAAAATCTAATCAAATGGTCCCCGGATAATAACCAATCATCACCAAATTTCATGCGATTCGGTTTAAAACTTTTCTTGTTATGCGAATAACACGCATACAAATAAATAAATAAATACACGGCGATCAAAACATAACCTTCCGCATTTTCAATGCGAAGGTAAAAAGAGACAAATGTTTAATAAATGTACTTCTGGTGGCAACAAGACTGTCACCAGGAAATGGTTATCACATAAAGTCCTACTCTGAATACGTGGATGGACGTTTACAACATGGAACAGATAATCTGTCAACGACAAACGGGAACAGTTTTTGACTAATACTGGGAAAAATGGGTTGCATACGTAAAACCTCATAGACCTGATTGTATTTTCATAAATCAATGGAAGTTTAGTTTTTTCTTTCAGTCTCTTTTTTGTTGTTTATCCAATTTTCTTTTACACTTCTTCCTCTAAATATGTATTTAACTAAAATGAGCATCATCCACAAATCTGCACATGCAATGCCAATCGTCTGAAAGACATCCGTAAATGTCTAATTGATGCCCACTTTCAATTTAAAAAATGAATGAAAAAAAAGGAAGTGTATAGAAGAGCATTCACTAAAGGGTGAGTCATATTGGGTGGTGGTGGGCGTTGGGGGGCCCGAAGTCAGTGAGGGTGAGGAAGAGAAAATGATGATGAGGAGGAAGTTGCTGGAGGAAGGCATGGGGAGGAGGGCATTGCTCATGATAATAGACACCAGCGTCCAGCGCGTGGGGTGGTGGTGGGGGGGGGGGGGGGGGAGTGCTCCTCCGCCTGTTAATGCGGCCGATGCTCTAAGAGTTGAGCTGGCATTCATTACCGGGATGACGTCGTCCGTCTGCACACCTCGTCTG
Source organism: Pseudoliparis swirei (assembly GCF_029220125.1). Lineage (NCBI taxonomy): Eukaryota > Metazoa > Chordata > Actinopteri > Perciformes > Liparidae > Pseudoliparis > Pseudoliparis swirei. The sequence continues at coordinate 20,270,559 of NC_079409.1, read as the reverse complement.
TCCCCGGCCCGACCCTCAACTCCTACTTCCTCTCATTCAAGGGGAACCAGAGGAGGAGCCATTTAAAGAGTACAGTAGGAACTCATCCACATACGTGCGACGTAGTCGCTGTTCTCGAAAATAAAAATCCTCTCGGTATTGGGAATGCCCGCCCCCCCACCTCCATCTCCCCCACACACCTTCAGAAAACCAACTCGTCCGACCCCCGTCCCTCCCATCTCCCGGTTTTCTTCGCGGAGCCTCGCAGAGGAGTCGGTGTGTAATGCAATTTGGTTGATTAAAAGAAAACATTAAAGCACTACCTTATTGAATTTGACAGCACGTACGGATCCGGATCTCACCGGCCACTCTGTTTTATTGGCCGGGATGAAGGGGGATCACGTCATTTCCCATCCCCCCCCCTCCCCACCCCACCTTCACATCACCCTCCATCCCTCCCTCCCGGCCCGAGACAAACTTTGGCAGGAGGACGTCCTGGCAGAACGGGGATTTGTTTAGACACCCCCCCCCCCCTCTCTCTCTCTTTTCCGACTCCCCGCCCTGTTTCATTGCGCCTCTCTAACCTTGGCCACCACAACAGAGGAAGAGAGAGAGACGGGGACAAAGTGACAGAGCGAGAGACGTTACACAGGTTGTAAGAGACAAAGAGAGAGAACCCTGGCATCGTGAACATGAGTTGTTGTATTGTCCGTGTCAATAAACGGGCTGATGGGTCATTAATCTTATGAGCGGATGGGTTGGAGGTAGTAACCTCCGTCACCGTCTCTCCGAGATGACTCATCTCTAACGGCATCCAAGTCTCGTCGTCTATAATTTAGACTCAGACGGGGTTTCTTCCGGGGGCTGAGAGACGGGGTGGGGCCGGGGGAGGGGGGGGGGGGGGGCGGGATAGCCGTCAGTGAATATCAAACACCTGCCAATCTCCTCAGCAAAAAGGCCAAGCATGCAGTCCATTTATTAGAGTTACGGTGACGGAGCCAGTCCGCCCGGCCGTGCGTACGGCAGCGACGAGACAACTTCTGAATGGAAGTCTTGTGTTTGGATGACATCATCTGTGGCCGCTTCAATTACACTGCAAGAAACGAGCAGCACACACAAGGGCTGACGTAATGCACCGGCGCTATGTTGAGCCGCAGAATTTAGTCTTTTAATCCATTTTCGCCTGCATTGTTGACTCCGATGCGACTGCACTACGTCATCCTGTCACAGCGATGAAAGGAAGAAACTGTTTTTGCGTCTGCAGGAGGAGTGACGGCGGACTCCATTACGGGGTTGGAGTTCATGGGCTCACGGGGACCATCGTGTTCTTTTAAAGAAACGTGTTGGCTGTCTTACCAGGAGAGTAAGGAAGTAAGTCAAATGTGTTTATAAAGCACGTTTTACAGACTGAAGACACAAAGTGCTTGACAGGAGTAGAAAAACAAAAGTAACACAATATGACCATACAAGGGGCCAATACCCACAAGACACGTAGTTATGGGAGCTCAGTCAGATACACAATAAGAACTGACTAAAAGCAGGCCAGAGAGTTATTATTTACCACATGCTTAAGGTCAGGGGAGTAGAAGTTAGGGGTAGGAGTTAGGGGGTTAGGAGTTAGGGGTCAGGAGTTAGGGGTAGGGGTTAAGGAGTTAGGAGTTTGGAGTTATAGGGTTAGGAGTTAGGGTTAAGGTTTAGGGGTTTGGAGTTGGGGGTTAGGAGTAAGGGTTAGGAGTTAGGGGGTTAGGGTTAGGAGGTAGGGGTTAGGGGGTTAGGAGTTAGGGTTAGGAGATAGGGTTAGGAGGTATAGGGGTTATGAGTTAGGAGTTAGGGGTAGGATTTAGGGGGTTAGGAGGTAGGGGTTAGGGGTTAGGGTTAGGAGGTAGGGGTTAGGAGGGGTAGGGGTTAGGAGTTAGGCGGTTAGGAGTTAGGGTTAAGGGTTAGGAGTTAGGGGTTAGAGTTAAGGGGTAAACTGCCGGGCTCAGGCAGAGCATTACACAACTTTGGTGCAACTGCCTTCAAAAGCTCCGTCACCACGGGTCTCAAGGCGAGTGATGGATAGGGGAGTCCATATTCACTCTTCTCAGTGACTGGACCTGGACTCGGCGCTAAGGAATCGGTGTGCTTCAACCAAGGCGCTCGTCGGATGAACTAAAAGCACCGGAAACGCCCAACTTCCCAAAACCACCAATGATATGCAGGATGTATCGCGTCGTGCCCTCTCTACAGCTGCAGGCTTTGAAGGTGGCCATGAGACATGGTAGTATTGTAACAGATTTTATTCATCCTTATTTAATGGTTGGCCTTGTTAGCGCTTTACCGACCCTCCTAACTTGGAGGTCCAGTTCTTTGGGTCCCTTACCTGAAACCAATTGGACGCGAGCGGTGATGTGAGCCGTTGACTGTACGCTGGCTGCTTGTTAAACACGTCTTGTTTTCTCTTCCCACACATTAAACAGACACTATAATGTTTGGGGGTGGAGCAGGACAGAGAAATGGAAAGTCAGGTCCTAATGGCTCCTACTGTTGAGTAGCTAGTAATGTAAGGGCACAGCTTTTTTTCCGTGAATAATAAATATTTGATTTCAGGTTTCACGTTCCCAGAACTGTCGATAGCAGTCAGTCATTATGCCAATCAGCAAAATGCCTTACAAGCTATTTTTATGTTATGTCTTTCCATTGATGCATGAATTAAAAATAATTTGAGGTATTCAACATGAAACATGGCGAGGTATTTTCTCTTCTCTAAAAGAAGCCCGACAGCTGTTCCCCAGCAAACCCACATGTGCTGCATTGTCAAAAGGGAAGAATGGGATACGGCGTCAATTAGCCAAAGGACGATAGCTTCATGAAGTCCGGATTCCAAAAGCGACAGCCTGACAAATCCCCCCCCTCCCCCCCGACACACACACACCTGACAGATTAATTTGCAACACGGACGTCTTTCACATCAAGCAAATACCTGCATTGCATTATTAATTAATTACATTCCTCGCTGTCACTTTTCCCACCTGATTTCCCTCCGTTAGAGCATGAGGAAAAAGGAAACCTGAGAGGGGGGAAGAGTTCCAGAAAGAAAGAAGGAGGGGGAAGGGGAGGGGGGGGGAAAGCAAATGTGAGGGTTTTCGGAGGATGAGCATCGGTCGGGCTGAGCCACTGGGGAAACCTGAGCTGCAGATGGGATGGTATGCTAGAGTTTCCCGCAAAGAGCCCCCTTCACGGCACGGCATCGAGGGAGGGGGGGGGCGAGGTTATCAGGGTGGTGAGGTATTATTGCGTTAAGACACCAGATACAGGGCATCATCATCTGTGTATCAGTTGCATAACACTGGAAAAGACTGCGAGCCAAGGACAGTGGAGGGAGGAGAGAGGTGGATAACAAGACAGCAGGAGAAGGTCTTTGGAGGCAGAGCAGTGTTTTATAACCTCTCATCGGCCCAGACTCCTGGTGCTCGGAGGAGGAGGACCACATGAATTATTCAGTTTCTGGCTGGTTGATCTCCTCCGAGACCACCACTCGCTCTCCTCCAACGTTAGTGCACCACTTGACGGTAAATGCTCACCGGGACAAACAAGAGGTGGACCTTTAAAAAACAAAAAAGACCTGTGCACTTAACACCACACACACACAAACACATGCATGACCAAGATCAATACACAGCCCGAGCTAGATGTTGCACCACACCAGGGGAAGGAAGGGTTCTAAGAGGAAACCTCCAGAGGAAGTTGTGTTCATGCATTTATAAATGTAAACTCGCGGGCGAGTAGGGGAGTGAATACATTGACGAGAGAGACTTGCTTAAAATTTTCCCTTTTTTCCCCACGTGCTCTACATTACAGAAGCCCGGTGATTCACAGAGAGCAGAGCTCACACAGCCGGTTCTGGAGCGTCACTCTCTCTCAGTGAGGGCGACGCTGGCGTTGTGCGGTCTAATGCTGCCATCTTCAGGTTGTCTTTGGCGAAAGAAATGTCCCAAAACGGTGGAGATGGAAGCAAACAATCCAAGCACAGTGGTTATTACCTTCCATTGAAAATGCGGAAGGTTATGTTTTGATCGCCGTGTATTTGTATGCGTGCGTGCGTGTTATTCGCATAAGTCAAAAAGTATTAAACCGAATCGCATGAAATTTGGTGGGATGATTGGTTATTATCCGGGGACCATTTGATTAGATTTTGGGATGATCGGGCCAAAGGTCAAGGTCATGAAAAGGTCAAAATCTTCTTTTTACCATCTTTTTACCATCCATTTGTATCCAATTGGCATGCAACTAATGCCAAAATTCAATGCCCAATCTTGTGATATGCGAAGGTATGCGCTCTACCGAGTGCCCATTCTAGTTATCCCCCCCGGTGGCTCCTTACCTGGTTCCAGCTCATCCAGCTCACCTGTGCAGTCGGCACAGCATCAGCTCCACAGTAGATGGAGCTCACGCCTCCGTCCGCTCAGCGCCGCGTCGTAGTTTCAGCTACGTGGGGCGGATTCAAGTCTCAAGTCTTCTTGAGCATTTCTTCTTGTGTTGTAATTGTTGTTGTTCCCGTCCGACTTACCTGCCCGCTCGACGAAGACCCCCACCCTGGCGTTCCTCCGGTGGTCGTCATTCCTCCATCTTCATCTTCCAACCTCAGCAACGCATTCTCCTCAAACCTAAAACCTGAAACCCTGTGTCTGAGCGCTGCGGGCAGAACAAAGTAAAGAGCTCACGTCCAGTTCTACGGTTTCCACATTCTTTGGGTATTTTGGGACTTGACCCTGACTACTGAGGTGATATGATGCAAAGATACAGGATGTACTGTCCCACAGGCACTCGGCCTCTCTCCGAACAAAAGACAAAGGAAACAAGACAAAAACCAACAATGAAGTTTATACAACAATAAAATGGCTGTTAGTATTACAATGTTTTTAGTGTTTTTAATGATTTAATTTCATTCTATTTCTTTTTTTATTTCATTATCCCTCATTGTAATGCATTTCTTTTGTCTTGGAAAACAGTTCAACCTGCATTTTGTGCGACGTAATTAAAGTTGTTATACCATTATCAATGCTATGTTATGGAGCGGCCATTTGTATTGTACAACCCCATCTTATTTTATACTCATTGTATTTTACAACGTTGGAAGGTAAACACAATGAATGAATGCAGGACCTTTTCGTATCAGCCTCCGTGGTTTACTTTTACATTATGACATCGTTACTTCACGTAAAGGATCGGACACGTGTTTCTTCATTCTGGACTCCATCGCGCCGCAATTAGTCGCCCGCAGCGATCGATAAAACAAATCCCGTCTCATCTTTGAGAAAAACACACCGCTGAACTGTGTGCCGACGTGCAACTATATGTGCACGTGTCCGACTGTATGTGCATGTGTGTGTGAGTGCGTTCACCCTGTCTACCCCCCCTCCTCTCCACATCCTGTCGGGTGTCTCCAGCAGCCAGCATCATCTTCGGTAACACAACGCTGGAGGCCGATGCAGACGGGCCGCTCGGCTTTGCCTTGGCTCTCGGGCCTCAGACACAACAACGACGCCGCCGATTGCGTCCATGAGCCGGTTCCCTCAGGCACAAGCAGGTTGGACACGGAGTTCAAAGTGAAAGTAAATACATGTGGAGGTAGTGTCGTATCTTCTCGTCGACCGGAGGTGGTTTGAAGAAATTGATGATGAAGAAGAATCTCGAGTGACAGCACTTAATAACAATATTTAGTTTATTTCTTCCGAGTACATGTCAAAAACAGGTTTTGGAGATTAACCTGGAGACTCAAACGGCAAATTGAGAAGTCTGCCGATAATGCATTTTAACATGAGCTTTAAACACAACAAACGAGGAGGAGTTCATTATTCCCGGCCTTTGTGGTCCAATCACATGCAGGCATAATGACCTCATTCTGGGACTGATCTATCAGGTTGAACACAAAGACGTGGACCCCCTAAATCCAAACCTGAACCGAGGCCTGTTACATAAATTCTGTGGCAGCTGTCCCAATCTGGCCTCGGCTGCTGGCTGGTTGGTAATCAGTCAGCTGCTCTGACTGATTGGCAATCAGTCAGCAGCCGATGCTGCTTGTATAAAAGGGCTGGAGGAAGGGAGCGAAGTGAGCAGACGCGTTGTTGAACGGTCTGCTGTGTGTTGTGTGCTGACAATAAAATATGTCTTCCAACGGAACCGCGTCGCTGTTATCTGGCTATCCTTGGAGCTTTTGGGGGAAACCCACGGGTAGTGGCAATAGAGCTGCTCCAGTTCTTATCTACACCCAGGGACGTGAATGTTCCTAAGTCCAGGCACGTCACATAGAGGGTAGTTGACTTCGGAGGGCTTCACCTAAATCGAGGCACGTCACCCAGATTCTCGAACCTTGAGCTCTGACTTGCATGTTTTAGATAATCTGACATTATAAAGGAGATGAAATTACATTACAGTAGAAATAATCTCATTGGTTGAGTTGAACCCCAGTGGCCGCAGTCGTTTGTCTTTCTCGTTGCTTTGTGACGATGATATTATTGATCTGGTTAAGGTCCGTCCCGGGGGACAATAGGATTATTTTTTAAGTTAAGGTCAGCTCTCTGCTGGTTTCTGCCATGCTATTGGCGCTATCGGACAGGCGGTCAGCCGACTGGTCCACACTGGCATATCTCAACACTTGTATGACGCATGGCCCTGAAGTTGTGTACGGACATTCGTAGTCCCCTGAGGGTGAAGCCTCCGGACGTTGGTGATGATCTGGATGTTTACCGTGAGTTTTTTGTGAGTTGTCTGCATTGACTGGATGAATTGCCACTCGGTACAGACGTCTACGGTCCTAATGACTTGATTCGGTTAGAGTTTGCCCTTTCCAGTGAAATACATCAACTAGATGGACTGACATGACATGTTGTACAGTTATGGTTCCCAATTGGTGTGGCCTAATGACTTCTGGTCATCCCTTAACTTCTTCATCTGATCAACATTTCAATTTGTCCGATAATTATAACCAAATACTTGTAGCCTCAGCTGTAGAAAATGTCAACATGCTAAATACAGACAAAAATAAGATAAGACCAAAAGTGGAAAATGAATGAGGGAGACACAGTGGGGAAAAGACAAGTGTGGAATTACAACCAATGACAACACTATTTCTGTTATCTTTATTTAAAAGGGACCATGTACAGTTAAATCATACATGTCACCATTTGATGCACCGTGCCAGATTGTAGCTATACAGCTAATTTGCATATGTAGTCCCTTGACAGATCATAACAAACATCAAACAATAGCAAACAGTACAAGATTAGACGCAACACAACATTATATGTGTTAAGAAGAACACGAAATGCACACAATGCGAAGCTACAGTCCTGGTCCTGACAGCTGTTGTGTAGTGAAGTCTGAAAGAGGCTGTGACGCCGTATCGTACATCAGAAAGCTCTCGTGAAACTATCAATCTCATCCATTCAAAAGCATTTAACCCTTTCCGGTCTGCATTAGAGGCTCAATGCAGGGACGCAACTCAGCAGTCGAGGGTCCTGAGACAATTCTGAAGCCATTGTCCATCCATCCATCCGTCTCAGCCGCTTATTCCGGGGTCGGGTCGTGGGGGCAGCAGACCCAGCCGGCTGACCCACACTTCCCTCTCAACCACAATATTGACCAGCTCATTCTGGGGGATCCCGAGGCGTCCACAGGCCAGCCGGGAGATGTAATCCCTCCAGTGTATCCTCTCTCCTCCCAGTTGGACGTGCCTGGAAAACCTCTAAAGGGAGGCGTCCAGGAGGCGTCCGAATTAGATGCCCGAAGCACCTCAGCTGACTCCCTTCGACGCGACGGAGTAGCGGCTCGACTCTGAGCTCCCTCCTGATGGCCGAGCTCCGTACCCCTCTCTGCCACCCTACGGAAGACACTCATTTTGGCCGCTTGTGTTCGCGAACTCGTTCTTTCGGTCCTGACCCAAAGTTCGTGACCATAAGTGAGGGTTGGGACGTAGACCGACCAGTAAATTGAGAAGTAAAGCCATTGTATGTTCTGACATCTGAAATTCACCGTTTTGAAAAATACAAAAATTGCAGAAAGAGTTCACAGCCTCGTGGAACTGAGTAACCCCGAGCGGCTCGCAGAAGTCGCTCGTTTGAGTCGATCTGGCTGGCCTTCTGAACGCACTGAGGAACAGCTGGAACGGGGGGAAAGATGGGCTTGTGAAGGCCACGCTGCGGCCTGTACAGCTTCCCAGAGCTGCTGGCGTGGCCGAGTCCCGGTTCATCGATGTCTTTGGCTCAGTTTGAGGTTTCGATCGACCAGAGAGACGGTCGTCTTTGGAGAAAGACCTGTATGCAAAACCCACATAATGTACCTTTTGTATCGAGGTATACATGTTCCAAACTCCTCGGCGTACCTTTCCATTCAATTCGCAATTGCTTCACAATCTGTACACATACGACATCTCTGACCTTTGACCTCACATTGGATCAGGAAAAACCGCAGAGAAATAGAAAAAACCCTTTCAGGGGTGGAAAAAAAGGTAAGAAACCTTCAGGAGAGCAACAGAGGAGGATCCCTCTCCAGGATAGACAGAAGAATAGAAGTCATGTGACCAGATGAACAGTTACATAAACATTCAATGAATATGACAGTGTATGAATAGTTGGTAGTAGGCATGGACCACGGTCCAGAAAGGTTCCACTGCGTTCTGCTGTTGGGAAGTTGTAGGAGGAGGTGTACAAGATGTTATCTTGGCTCTCTGATGTCTTTCTAAAGGCCCACTTACAGTATAGCAATCATTATTAACTGTAACTAGATGTAAATGCATAGGCATAATGGGGGAAACAAGCTCCACGGGAGGCCATGCATGATGAATAACCGCATTAGCAATTTGATACAAATTAAATCAATGGAGGCCAGCAAGACTGTGTGATTTACAGCAGACGGGACTGAACAGCGAGGTGATCAAGGGGTGAACCAGGCTGGTGATTTGTTCGCCCGATATGTCTCCATTACCTCGATTCGGCTAAGCGGAGGAGGCATCCAGCTCATTGGAAACATGACAGGGATGGTATTGCGAGAGTCGCCGCTGTGCAACCGCAGCACCGACCTCGGGCCTTCGCAAACAGCCCGATCAGAGAGCGAGAGAGAGAGCGAGAGAGAGAGAGAGAGAGATAACCTGTGTGCCTGCCTGTGGCGGTTGAGTGGTTTCACTGCGAGATTGATCCAACCGATCACCTCATTTCCTCTCTCTCGTCAACCGTAGCAGCCAAAGCGTCATATTCATTGAATGTTTCACTCTGTAACGCTTCATTCTGGTCACATGACGTCTATTCTTCCGTCCATCCTGGAGAGGGATCCTCCTCTGTTGCTCTCTCCATTTCTTGGGAGTTGTTCCTGATCCGATGTGAGGTCAAAGGTCAGGGATGTCGCATGTGTACAGATTGTAAAGCCCTCTGAGGGGGGTTTGTGATATTGGGCTATATAAAATAATCCGAATTGACTTGAATTGAATCTATCGGTCTGAGAGAGGCATTCGGAGGTGCCAAGTGCAACACGTGAACGTCTTGGTTGACCGGCGAGCGAGCGGCGGAGAGATTTCTGAGGACGGTTTCGGAGTTGGCCGACCAGGGATGTAAATCGATTGGACACAGAGCAGCAGTTTATATATATATATATATATATATGTTTTAAGAATATAAAATGAAAGAAATGAATGCAGGTTCCCAAAAATGTCAATTTTTTCTTAAATTAACTCTATTACGTCACCTTCTCTTAACTTGTAGTTTATTTTAACTCGTCTTGTTCTGTGTGTTTTGTTGTTTGTAACTATGTGTTTCATATGTCGCTGCCTGTCTTGGCCAGGTCACCTTCGAAAGAGAGATTTTTAATCTCTAAGAATTCACTTGGTTAAATAAAGGTTTAAGAAAAGAAAAAGAGAGGACAGCTCAGTGCTAAGGAGGAGCCATGTAGTGAAGGACACACACATACACACACACACACACACACACACTAGTGTTGTAAATGTCATGTGAAAATGAAACCACAGCAAAGGGCTTGGATCAAGGAGCTTCTTGTAAAACAAGCCGGCTAAGTGCATTCTGAGCTCTGAGCTTTGCGGACTACGCTTACAAGACAATGAGCTTTCAAAAAAATCCAATATGCACATTGACTAAAAATATCCTGTCTGAGCATCGGCGGTGGACGCACGACCGAGAATGAAGTCATATCCCTGAGGACTTTGGCTTTAGTCTCCGCCTCCAGAGCAATCAATCGAAGTGGAAATCTTTTCCTTTTTTGGGGGGGGGGGGGGGGGCCCTCACTCACTGCTGATAGATTCGAGGGCAAGGTCACCGCAGATATGAGTATATCTGAAGCGTCTGACGAAGAGAAAGGCAGTTCTTTCTACTTTTAGCCTGAAAGCCTGAGTGCACTGCTCACCATTAAAGGGACGGTTCAACATTTAGAGAGATATTCACTCTCTTGCTGAGAGTTAGAGGACAAGATCAACGCGTCTCTGCTAAATATGTAAGGCTACAGCTTAGCTTAGCACGATTCAATTCAGTTGATTTTATATAGCCGATATTACAATTTATCCTCAGAGGGCTTTACAATCTGTACACATACGACATCCCTGACCTTTGACCTCACATCGGATCAGGAAAAACTCCCAAGAAATACCAATAAAAACCTTTCAGGGGGAGAAATAGTGAATAAACTTTCAGGAGAGCAACAGAGGAGGATCCCTCTCCAGGATGGATGGAAGAATAGATGTCATGTGACCAGATGAACAATATAAGTCATGTGACCAGATGAACAATATAAGTCATGTGACCAGATGAACAATAGATGTCATGTGACCAGATGAACAATATAAGTCATGTGACCAGATGAACAATAGATGTCATGTGACCAGATGAACAGTTCCATAAACACATTCAATGAGTATGACTAGTGAATGAATAGTTGGTAGTAGGCATGGACCACTGCTACTTTAAGGGATAATGCCACTGTAATTCCACAAGTTGCTCACCTTTTATTTCCTCTTTTTTTACTTTATTCAGCTCTATTCACTGTGAATAGAAACGTGATCACATCGTGCAGAACGTCGTTTCACCTCCAGCTTTGTAACTCATTTGATTTTTGGAGAAGTTCCTCCAATAGCATTGCGTTAATGCCCTTTTGCGTCTCTCCGGATCCAGTTTCAACTTCTTTCTTTGAGAAATAATGTTTTCAACCATCCTTTATTCATTGTGTGCTACATGTAAGCAACACATCGAAAACATCGACCCAGAATTTAAAAGGGAATTGATTTAAGAGGCAGATTATATTGTCATATTTCTCCCGACCGTAAACCTATCAGTGATTTTAAACTCAGTGAATGGATGATGCCAAAATCGTACTGTTTTAAAACACGGCTCTTCGTTTTTTAATGCTGGGGATTAAACTGGAGGCTTTTGTGCTTTTCCAAGTAGAGCACCAATCAATGGCTCATGTAACATTATCGATGGGGGGGGGGGGGGACTTTTACTGGAATCAACGGCCCCTGAAATAGCTCCTCCCACACTACAACTCTCAGTGAACTTCAGAGGTGAGGGAAGGCCTTCAATAGAGCCAGTGTTCATGCTGCTGTTTCATATTGAATGGAGGGACATGACAGAGATGATCATCTTACTTTTGGATGGAAAGCGAATGAGCACATTCCCCAAATCTATTCCATTTCTCAACGTCACGTAGCTTCCTTTTGCTGTGCTTTCCTCTTTATTCTTCCCAGAGCGTAAAACGCCTATCCCACCCATCTGTGGAGACCAATCGTCTCCACAGAAACCATTTGGGGAGACTTTGTTTCGGGTCAGCAGCTCTCTAATCTCAGGTGACACACAAAGAGTGTGCAAGGTCACACAAACACTCACAGAGCATCAGCATCGACGGGGCGGAGGGGTGTAATATCACCTCGGGGGGGGAATTAGCTGATGGCAGCAGCTCAGCTGCTCCCCGGCCTCACCTGAAGGGCCCGACTCATGGAGGGGCAAACCAAACGTCAATGAGGCAGCGCTCACGGAGAAAGAGCTTCTGCACCAGACCTCTGGAAACACATTTAAAACGACGTCGCTTAGAGCAAATCCCTGATTACAGCCACATTCCGGTTGGCTGTGTGAGGGGAAGCCTGGTGAGGAGGAGAGAGAGAGAGACAGCGAGAGAGCAGAGAGAGACAAAGAGAGACAAAAAGAGAGCAGAGAGAGACAGAGAGAGAGCATAGAGAGAGAGAGAGAGAGACAGAGTAGCAGAGAGAGAGAGAGAGACACAGCGAGAGAGAGAGAGAGAGACAGCGAGAGAGCAGAGAGAGACATAGAGAGAGCATAGAAAGAGAGAGAGACAGAGTAGCAGAGAGAGAGAGAGACGCAGAGAGAGACAGAGAGAGCAGAGAGAGAGAGAGACAGCGAGAGAACAGAGAGAGAGAGAGAGAGAGAGAGAGAGAGAGAGAGAGCGAGAGAGAGACAGAGAGAGAGAGAGAGAGAGAGAGAGGGTACATGTATATGTTGAGTGCTGTACATGCTGCAGATGAGTCCATTTAAAGTCTGATGTAAAGTATAATCTGCTACAGGAGTGACATACTGTATATATATATATATATATATATAGTTTCTTCCCTTTTTATCCCCTTAAAGTTTTTTTTCTATTTCTTCTTTTCCTGATCCGATGTGAGGTCAAAGGTCAGGGATGCCGTATGTGTACGGATTGTAAAGCCCACTGAGGTAAGTAATTTGTGATATTGGGCTGTATAAAATGAACTGAATTGAATTGAAACCTCTGAACGTGACCCCGGACCCGGACGGAGAGCACTGATGCGTCCGCAGTCTGAATTAATTGCTCAGTATTATCAGACCGATTTCCTCTTGTTTGTCTCTGGCGTTCGTAGCGTTGCTGTCGGCGGGCTTTTACGTATCGAGCAGGTTTAATTCGACCTCAATACATTGCAGGGAGGGAACGAAAATAAGAAAAGGAAGCTAATCGTTACCCAAACAACATTATGAATGAGTGTGAAATGAAACATCGCTTGATTTACAGCTTCTGCAGAGAGAACAGGAGATCATCGTCTCATGTGCATCGTTCATTTTTATTACCGTACCTGGAAATTGCATCAGTGGCATTTTATTGCCATTTTCTGGACATAGTGGCTGTTTATGAGCGACGCACAGGCACTGGTCATCTCTGTGGTCACAGACTCAGAGGAGGCAGCAACACGGCACGACATTAGTCTATCGCTGAAACACATGTTTTCTTTCTTTCTTTTTTTTTTAACGATAATCATGTGCAATATGTGATATATTAGTATAGTTTTTGTTTCTTAATTTAATTTAAGTTTAGTTAAATTCATTGTTGTTGTTGTTGTTTAGATATATTTAGTCTTTTGATTGTTCACTAATTGGGTAACACTGTGGGGACCTGTGGTTACATGTAGGAGTAGGCAGGGGCAGGACCAGCATGCACCTGGGGAGGCCTTTTTTTTTTTTTACCGGCGCAGAAGAGGCAGCGTGAGGAGTTCCTTTGTTCTTTTGTTTGTTTGATTGTTTTGTTGAGTTCAATAAATGATCAGAATAACAGAATCCTGAATGGACAACACTTTCTTTGTCTGCGTGAACCACAAACGCTTTGATTTCTCTTAGTTTTTAATTAATTGGACACATGGCCACTCCACTGGACATAGTAGCACCTTTCTTGTTCGTGTACATACCACCACCTTCTCTATAGTCTATTCTCTTATATTTTGCTCTCTTATTATAGTGTTATTTTCAATAGACTCTGAGAGCCCTGCACTAGAACAGGTCTGGACTGTTGCTCTACCGGCACAAATGGCAAATAAAAACTTGAATCTCGAATACCTCGTTAGACTCCAGCCGTGCCGTCTTCTCACTTAAAAACACACATGTTTAATCAGTGTGTCTGTGCACTGACCGGCCCTCAGCACGCACGTGTATGCGGAGGCACGACAAGCGGCGTGACCTGCAGCTAACTTGGAGACTCCGCCCACTCCTCCTCTCTACCTCCATCTGCCTGATGGATCGTGGAGGTCTCCATCGTGGAATATGCCTACTATGAACTATTCATACACTCTGTCACATTCATTGAATGTATTTTAACTCTAAATCTGTCCTTCTGTACACATGACATCTATTGCATCTGTCCATCCTGGAGAGGGATCCTCCTCTGTTGCTCTCCTGAAGGTTTCTTCCCTTTTTCCCCCCTGAAGGGTTATTTGGGAGTTTTTCCTGGTCCGATGTGAGGTTTTGGGGCAGGGATGTCTATGTGTACAGATTGTAAAGCACTCCGAGACAAATTTGTAATTTGTGAAATTGGGCTATACAAATAAACTGAATTTAATTGAATTAACAGAAGCTGACTCGCAACATTCTGAACGGGGTCACACGGCTGGAGAAATGAGATTGAGGGGAAACCACGGTAATGGTGACTCTGCAGAAGAAGAATCATTAGCACGCTTTAATGTTGCGTGATGCAACGCTGGGCTGTGTGTATGAAATATACATGCGAGTTCTCGTGGTTCATACTTGATTCATGAGCCTTACGGGGGTAGCACACACACACACACACACACAGGCAACGACAACAAAAACCAAAAGTTTTCTTCAAGAGATTTGTTTTCTTTATTCTTTACTGCAGCAATAATGTAATGACCTCCAGCCAGAAAGAGAAGGACTCAGCAGAGACGCTCAGAAACCTCCCACACCAACAAGAGGAAGTGGCTTTCTGTCCTTGCCGGACATCTTTAGCAAAAGGCTGCACGCGATAATCCTCTTCGCCCAAGATTTTTCTTCCTTTTTTTTGCGTCATCAGCAATATCTTAGTCTGCAGATCACCGTCTTAATAACATCAAGTATATATCACCTTTCTTTTTTTTTAAAGGAACAATAGCTCAGTTTGGACATGTCATTAGCTCTTTGGAGTTTAGTGAAGGCTTCAGGTTCTGGAAGTAGGGCAGCTCTCTCCATGTGCGATGAGGCGTTGTTAAGTCTGTCCTCATGCAGAGAGTGAGAGGAGGAAAGGTGAGGGAAATGTTACAGGCACTTGGCTGTGGTCGTCCCCCACGGACACTTTTCCCACACGGTGTGAATGTGCAGTGTTCAAAGGTCAGGGGTCATGGGAGAGGAGAGCGCTGAAAAAACTGCAGGAGGAAGGAAAGAGAGGTGAAGGAAGGAAGGAAGGTGAAGAAGAAGAGCAGAGAGGATCCAGCCAGTGCAGAGGAGGGCGATGTCAGCGCTGTCCAATGCAGTCAAATTTTTTTACTATCAAGCCGGGAGCTGGGAGCCGGAGCCGGAGCCTGACTGGCTTACCTCAGCACTGCACCAGACCGGCTGTCACTGGATATTACCGTGTGGACCTCGGAGCCGGTTCTCTCCCACAGGGACAGCTTCACATCCCTCCCCCTGATACTCCCACTCTCCGTGCCCTGCGGACACACACTTCTCTTTGCATCCTGAAAATGTGTCTGAGACATTCGCATTAAATATGAATCGCCTTCATAATAAATGGACGCTCTAAGAGATTTGCATTCTGGGTACAAAAGAAAAAAATCAGTAATCCAGTGTTTGTGACACAACGCTCTTGACGTCGCCCCTCGTCATTTTAAATCATTTGGGCACGACGTGTTACCACATAATGTTTTTATAGCATTTCCTCACTTTGCATTGGAGTGCTTTTCATGTCCGTGAGAAATGTCTACAGTAATACACTTTGAATGTATGAATACAGTTTCAGGCTACAATATGTTATGTCTGTGACTGGTAAACCCCTAAAGCTTCATACACTCAAAGAAATGACTCATTGGATGAACTCAATTAAATTGTTGGCAGGTTTTCCATCCAATAATTAAATGCAACTCCAACTCAAATTTAGCACATCAGTGCAATAAAATGTAATTAAGTTAGTCCAACTCATTTGTATCAAATACATCTCAAATAAAATAACAATATTCATTAAATTAATTTGTGTTTGTCCAACTCAAAATATAAACTAACTAACTAAATAAATATGCAAACTCCACACAGAAGGAACACCCCTACTGGGAATTGAAGCCACAACCCTCTGGCTTTGAGGCGACAGTGCTAGCCACTACACCACCGTACAGCCCTGAAAATGGCTTCACCTCATGCAAACAACAGATTTTAAGAAGGCGCATGCGCAAAAGGTAGTCCTCAATGAAACACATTTATTAAATGTATCAAACAATATTTAAATGTGTCACCTAAGAAGGGCTTGCATCGTTTTTGTGAGTGTAACCTAAATAAATCTAATAAATGAAAGTATTCATACATTTTGTGTTACACCCATTCAATATAAATATCTTCGTTTTGTAATTGATTTATTTAAATGTATCAAACAATATTTAAATGTGTCACCTCTAAGAAGGGCTTGAATCGTTTTTTTGAGTGTAGGCAGAGCAGCATTTTAAGCCAAAGACTCCTCCACGTCCTCCTCCAGGGACAAGTGCGCAGAGGAGTGGGTGGGACTGGATCTCGTTTTCAGGCTGATGGAGCCGTACAGCTTGGCCGAACGCTTGGAATACGCCACGACCTTCCTCCTGTACATCTCCCCCTTCCACATGGAGATCATCAGCAGCATGGAGAGCACCACGCCGCCCAGCGTGAGCAGGCACAGTCCCGCTATGACGCACCGGTCCAGATGGGCACCGATCCGGGCGCTCTCCATCTCCAGCCTCTCCATCTCCCTCGCCGACACGCTGTCCCGGTCCACCTCCACGTCCCGTGGCACGGCGTAGGAGATGATCACCAAGGAGATCCCGGTCACCAAGAACGTGACTGCGCTGATGAAGCCGTAGTCGATGGAAGACCCGGGGCCCTCCCCGAAGGAGAGATCGTCCTCGGACATGAAGGAGAACTCCGGCGCAGTCTCGGAGCACGGCTCGCCGTTGCGCACGGGTCTGTGGGTACTTTTACAACTCGTGTCCGGGCTGGCCAGCCGCAGGTTCACATTCTCGTCAACATAGGTAAAAGATGTCTCTAATTCCTCGTCGCAACAAATCCGGACTTTCTCCTCGGCGAGGTGAGCGCGTGTAACCTCTGCGCCTCCCCGGCGCGGCGCCGTCCTTGGTGCTGAATGACACCGGCCATGGCCGCTGCGGGCCGGGTTACAGCCGCCCCCCTCCCCCGGGAGGAGCGCGCCACCACCACCTCCGGCTGCTGTTGATGATCCGCCCGTCTTGCGGACGTGCAGCATCCTGGACACCCGGCCAAGGACGTCGGGAGCATCGGGCTGTTGGCTCCTCTCCTCCGCGGGAAGCAGCGCCGGAGAAGCCATTCGCGGTTCACTCTGAGCCTCCTGCCTCTCACGATGCTTTCACTCCACAGCATCCCTAGTGAGAGCACACACATCTCAGTTAAAATCGAGTATTGTAAAGCCTGAAAAAAACAAACGTGAATCATTGCACGAACACGTGTGCGTAATTTGGAACAATGCGCAAAAAAACGCATAGTTTAAAAAGCTGCACCGAAATCCATCAACACTTTAAAGTTGAGAGGGTCGTTTTAGAAGAATCCTCGTTTCCTCCTTGAAAGGCGCTTAGAGAGGATGTGCTTAGCCAAATGCCTCTGCATCCAATTAGGAAACCAAGCCACGCTTCAGCCGAGATGATACGCTATATGCTAAACACACAGCCTGCATAAGCAAGATACACTGAATGGAAACTAAAGCCCACGTCAAATATACACGTGCACATTGTCCATCTATAGATACCATTTATCATAGTCAGCAAAACAAATCCTCACGAAACGACCCCCCCCCCCCCAGCTTTAAATACCGAAGGCATGCAATTGTTCCACACTGCACTCCTCCTGCTCACTTTATTGAAGTCAGCAGAGGACGTGAGGGGCTCCCCCGGCACAGGGATGGACCAGGCAGGCATGCACGACGCGGCTCTATCTTTCTCTCTGATCCCCGACAACAACACACCTCCTCCTCACACTGCACACGTCAAGGGAGGGAATCAAACTCACCACCGCGCGCTACCTCAGCACCGCTGCCCGCTGCTCCTCTCCATCGGCGGGTGGCGACACATGCCGGTGACAGATAAAAAGGAGGAGAGAGCCTTATCAGTGGGGAAATGCTGTGAATGTATTCTCTCTCTCCCTCCCCCCCCCCCCTCTCTCGCTCTCTCTCCGTAAGCCCCTCCCACACACAGAGCCCCGGCTTGCCGCCAGGTGGCGCTGAAAGGAGCCTCGCTATCATGTGAGCCGATGGAGATCGATCGAGTCAACAAACACACACACACACACACACACACACACACACACACACACACACAGATCATGTTTTTACCAGCATCAGTGCTCTCCTATGGGGAACATTTTTGGAAAAATATGATGCCCTAGAAATGTCAGTGTACGAGTGTACAGCTCCTATAGAGGGTGAAAGGTTAGTGGGCCACAGCAGATTAGAGAAACAAAAAGGAGAATATAGAGGAGTTAAAATGATATAACGTTTTATAAGGCTGCTATGAAGTCAGCACAGACACATTTGAAGTGCCTATAGGGATCATACATATATATATATATATATGATATTATATATAAATACATTTATAATATATATTATTATATATCATGTATATATAAGTGTATATCTGCATTATATATTATATATATAATATCATATATACTGTATGTATATATATGCATGATATATTATATATAGTATATATATACATATGTTATCATTTTTTAAAAATATATCTGTATGATATTATATATATGTATTTATATATATATATATATATATATAAACACACACACAAAGTATAGAGCTATTTAACACCCACAGTCCTCTAAGGTTATCTTGTGTGATAATAAACAATGATAGTGTTTGTTGAAGCACAGTTAAAGATCACCAACGTGCGCACACTAACATACACACATCTGTTTATGCGGTTGACCACAAAATAAATCCGTCATCATATCACAAAATAAATCCGTCATCATATCACAAAATAAATCCGTCATCATATCACAAAATAAATCCGTCATCACATCAGAAAACAAACCAAACGTCGGTCACATCACAAGAATCCCTCCAGTGGCGTCGTGCAAACGACATTGTTTGTTTGAACTGCGTCCGTCGGGTACCATCTGTTCTCCTGCGCTCTCACAAGATTACAGCCGACTGTGCCAAAGCCATTCTAATCCATGTTTAATCTCCAGATCAAATATAGGTCGTCTGATCTGTGACCCCATGAAAATCTTCTTTCACGCCCTTTCATCTTCAGAGTCCAACGTCTTGGCGTCATCTTTGCAGATGATCGATAAACAAGGCAGCAACTTTACCCAGAAAGTGGCGCTTTGTAAAGTAGATGTTAGTGCGGGCCTCCGCCAACCATTTACGACCGTAGTCCTGAATTAAACTGAATATTCATTTTGCTGGCTGCTCCACCTTATTTTATCGCAACCAGGCAGCAGCTATAAATATAGCCGCCACTTCTCCTGGAGTCCTAGTGGCTGGGGGCAAACGGCTTTGGCTCGCCTCCCAACGAGGCCCCGTTTAACAGATGAGTAAAGAGAAAGGGAGAGTGAGGGTGAGAGAGAGGGAGCCACAGAGTCAGAGATTTATTCCACCATCTTTGTCCCAGAAATTATTGTGCAGTGTGAGGGGGGGGGGGTACTGATGGATCAGAATGCTTTATGGTGTGTTTGGTCAGACTGCAGTCAACTTTAGTCGGCCTCATGCGGAGATAGAGATAGAGAGAGGGAGGAGGCTGACATCTGACTGCTCACGAAGAGGCAATAACAGCCAACTATCAGATGCTCTCCGTCTGCAACAGTGCACCAATTTTCCTGCTGGCAAGGACACCAGGCTTGGAAGGGGGGGGGGGGGGCATCTGGGGACCTCTAAAGGCTATCAATCCTCATAGTGTGTCTCCTGCCACAAGCATGGACCCACACACAGAAATGACATTATGAACCACTGGTGTAGCATTATGAACCTGGTGTAGCATTATGAACATGGTGTAGTATTGCTTTTTTCTTTTCTTTAAGCAGTAGCAGACATCAGAAGGTGATGGAGGAGGGGGGGTGCGGAGGTGTGAGACAGTGCATGTGTGGGAGTGTGAAATAAGAAGTGAGTGAATAGCTGAGGGAGTGACTAAGTTCACCTCCAGCTGTTGAAGCTGGTCAGTGTCCCACATTATCAGACTGTGAATATGAAGAATGAAATATAAAAACTGTGGGAGTGAGAAACAGGGGAAAAGCCCAGAGGCCCGTCGCCACACATACTGAGATTCAAATGTTTAACACCACACAGACACGAGTCCTAACTATTTAATACCAATAACTGCCAGTTGTCATGTTTGCCTTTATATTGGAGTAATCCTGATTGCATGATGGCCACTTGTACGTAACGGTCACGTCACTAATAATAAATCATATTCACGTCATTTCGTGCGGTCGCTAATCTGGAGCTACCGAGTTGGAACGGCCCTTTTGCGTCAACCTAAAGGGAGAGAGTGGGAAACCAGTGGGAAACACAATGGAGTATTCACATTTAATTCAATTCAGTTTCAATTCAGTTTATTTGTGTAGCCCATTTTCACAAATTACAAATTTGTCTCGGAGTGCTTTACAATCTGTACATATAGACATCCCTGACCTTTGACCTCACATCGGATCAGGAAAAACTCCCAAACAACCTTTCACGGGGGGAAAAAAGGGAATAAACCTTCAGGAGAGCAACAGAGGAGGATCCCTCTCCAAGATGGACAGGTGCAATAGATGTCATGTGACCAGAAGGAATCATTATACACAAATTAAAACACAGTAACAACACAATCAATGAATATGACAGAGTGTATGAATAGTTGGTAGTCGGCATATTCCACGATCCAGACCTCGATGATCCATCAGGCGGATGGAGGTAGAGAGGAGGAGTGGGCGGAGTCTCAACAGTGGGCGGAGTCTCAACTTCCCATCCTAAATTGAAATCAAAATAAATCAGAAAACGTATATAAAATAAAGAAAAAAACAACAAACAAAATAAAATATAAAAATATTTACATATACTACCACATACATCTTCCATATAAATACGCTTTTAATTATAACTTCACTAATTGAAGTGTGATGGCTGTTCTTAACCAAGCAGACACTTTTGGTGTGGTATAATGGAAGACTAATAATGACCTTCTTAGTGTGTGTGAGATTTATGCTTCAAGCAAAGATAAAACCTCAAAGAGAGAACAAAAAAAGCCCTTTAAGCCGACTCGGGTAATTAACTCCACCATCTCATCGACCCGTCTTCTCTTCCTCGTTTCTCTGTCATAATTGATAAGTGATTTTATTCCCAAACGCTGTACAGCTGCTTTTCTGAATTATAACGCTCTCGATGCTAATAGTCGTCCCCCCCCCCCCCCGCCTCTCCGTCTTCTGCTGGAGCCCCGGTTCTCTCTCCGATGCGCCGGGTTATAATGGCTTCTTAATTACAACACTTGTTTTAGCCGCCGCATCCCGTCTCGATAAACACTCACAGTCAAGTTCACCGTCGCTCTTTGTATCCTCGTTGTCTGCTGCTTGGTATGGACGAGGCAAAGATTTGAGATGGAATGAGTTTTATTTCATTAGGGAAATGAGAAATTCTTGAGCTCAGGCCAAAGAAGTCATTCATATATTTGGTGAATATTGGAGCCAATCACTGAGTAGGCTGCTGGCACGGCTGCCATTGGTGGACTTCTTGTATCTCTGTTGGGATGTTTAGCTTGAGGTTTCAATTCGGAAAACAAAAGGACTTCTATCTCCGTAGAGCTGCTCTGGAGGAATGATGTATTTTATTACCACTAAAGTCACGGTTGAGGATTTGGAAACGAGTTCAACAGCACGACAACATGTAATTAAATTCAATTTACTTTCTATAGCTAAATATCACAAATAGAAAATGTGCCTCCGCAGGCTTTACAATGTGTACACATACAACATCCCTGACCTTTGACCTCTCACATCGGATCAGGAAAAACTCCCAAGAAATAGAAGAAAAAAAACTTTCAACGGGAAAAAAGTGAGAGAAACCTTCAGGAAGGCAACAGAGGAGGATCCCTCTCCAGGATGGACATGAATAGATGTCATGTGACCAGAAGGAATCATCACAGAGTAACAACACATTCAATGAGTATGACAGAGTGTATGAATAGTTGGTAGTAGGCATGGACCACGATCCAGAACGGTAATAGGTATTACATCCGAGTACCTTTAGATGAGCAAAGCTCAGTCAACAAGTTTCAGGCCACACTAATGTTTCTGGCTTCATTCCAGTAGACCGGCATAAGTGCACGGCTCATATTTATATTTTGGGCTCAAAAGGCTCGATCACAGTTATGTGGCAGCTCCCCGTGAGCGCTCACACTTCTCAGCATTAAAAATGCAGAAACAGAGTTTTGCAGTTGACCCGTGAGGAGGCACGGATACCTCTTCTTTCTCTTCTGTGCCGAGGTGACCCGGCTCTCAGTAGCCGTGTTTGACCATGTGGAGGCAGTGGAGACCCACCGGCAGGGGTGTGAGGGAGGAGAACAGAACCATTAGCTGGGGACAAGATGACTGTAACACCCGGTTCTGTTTCTCCTATGTTCCGTGTCTCCTATGTCTCCTCTGTGTCTCCTATGTCTCCTCTGTGTCTTCTCTGTCTTAATTGTTTAATTCCCTGCACCTGCCCTCAGCCACTCTTGTCTCGTTACTGTCTGATGTCGTACACCTGTGCTTCCCCCCCGATATATTGTGTCAGTCTTTCCCTTGTCTGCTGTCGGATTGTCGTCTATGGTTCCGTGTCCTTTTCCCGTCGTCCTGTCCGTGTTCCTGGTTCTGCCTGTTGACCCTGCCTGCCCTGACCGACGATCCTCTGCCTTCCCCTTTTGGACCTTGTTTTTTTTGTGTAAACTGTTTTGCCTCATTAAAGAGTGCTTTTTTTGTTATTTATATTGCGTCCAGCCTGTCTCTCTGCGCCTGAGCCTCACCCCGTCACAAGAACCTGACAATGATGTTGCTCTCCTGAAGGTTTTATTCTCTTTTTTCTCCCGTGAAGGGTTGTTTGGGAGTTTTTCCTGATCTGATGTGAGGTCAAAGGTCAGGGATGTCTATGTGTAGAGATTGTAAAGCACTCCGAGGCAAATGTGTACTTTCTGAGAATGGGCGATACAAAATAAACTGAATTGAATGATGCACAGATCCACCTTTTTAGTGGCACCAATCTTTTCTTCTATACCTCTGCGGAAAAAAACGGAAAACAACTGTTTTTCCTCAAAATGTTGATATTTTTAATGCACAGCTCTTATTTTGAAAGATCTGTGATACCACGGTTACAAGTGTATGTGGTGCCTTAGATGTTGAAAGGGGTTTCTTCTATTTATTGGGAGTTGTTCCTGATCCGGTGTGAGGTCAAAGGTCAGGGATGTCGCATGTGTACAGATTGTAAAGCCCGCTGAGGCGAATTCGTAAGTTGTGATATTGAGCTGTATAAAATAAACTGAATAGAATTGTCGCTTTTTTTCAATAGTCTGGGGAGGAAGTGCTTTAAAAGTCCTGAGCCAGCAGCAGAGGGGAGCGGCCTCTGGCGCGGGGACAGCGCTGCTGCCTCAGCGTGTTTGTTTGCTTTTATAAATACTATGGATTGGGTTAACTTAATGGGTATTAAGTCTGTGGATTTGGATTTGGGCCAGTTGTGGAGTGTTGTCCGCCTCGTAGGTCGACCCAGGGGCGATGGCACGGCCAGCTGTAACGGAGGTTGTAAACACACCGTATCAATCATCACCTTTTAAGTAGATGTTGAGAAACGGCTGCATATTGATTGATCCGGCAGGTCCGGAGCAACATTATCCTTCGTTTGGAGTCGTGTGTCGGCCAACACCTGGTGACTGGAACGTGCATATTCACTGCAGCTGAAACTCATGATACGTTGTTTATCCTATGTTCTATAATGCTTGCTCTAAATATGTATTTAACTAAAATGAGTGTTGGAGCTATTTCATTTGACATTTGTATTTAGGTTTTCTTGTAAAGTAATATTGATTATTTATTGCTTATTTAGGTTATATTTTGATATGTTTGTTGTTTCTTATGATAGTTGTAGTTTAGTTTAATATATTTAGTTTTAGATTCACTGATTGGGTAACACTGGGCACCTGTGGTTATATGTAGAGGTGGGTAGGCACAGGACCAGCATGCACCTGGGTGGCCAATGGTTTTTTAACACAGAATCAGCAAAGAGTGTCCGCGGTTTTGTTTGTTCTTTTTGTTTGTTTGGAAAATAAATTATCAAAATCAACACACCGAAATGGACGTTACTTTTCTTTCGCCTGCGTCAAACTCCGAAACCCACGGTGCAGCAGTGGCAATTTGATTTATAGTTTTGTTTGATTTCGAAGGACAAATGGCAACTACAATGAGCATCATCTAAAAATCTGCACATGCAATGTCAATAGTCTGAAAGACATCTGTAGATGCCCAATTGATGCCTCCTAATAAACAAAATCATCATACATGTAAATTGAGGGGAGCTGTAGATTCAGGTAATACTTACAGGTAAGTGACCTCTTTCTCATTGTCATTTCATATGTTGTCATCAGGTCAATAGAAGTCTTGATTATTTATTCGTTGGGTAAAGATGTGAATACCTCGTCCACCACTGGCAGTAAAGTTTATAATCCAGTGGGATGGACCAATTAAATTAAATGAGGCAGTTTATCAGTCCCTAATTCATTGGCTTAATATATAACCATAAAGTACATACTTAGAATAAGGAAGCCATCATCCCGTATGCTTGGTTTGTAGACTCGAAGGCCTAAAGGTGCGTTCACACCAAAAGCGGAACTATTTTTCGCGTCGCCCAAAACGCGTGAGTTTACTCGCTCGACCGTTCACCGTGTTCTCGCCATGAGCGTCGAGACGCTCCGCGAGGGGCGGGGCTTATCTCCGTGTCTCGTCTCCGTAAAGACCGTTATCATCTCCTTCATCCACCAGAATAACTCACCACTAGTTCTGCTTTATACTTGTTGTGGACGTCCCACACACTAACGCCCTCGTGTTTGCGTTCATGACATTAATATATATATATATATACTTATACATGACATCACCCGTAGGCTCACTCAGCTCGGTCACTTTCACCGATGAAGTTACTGTTACGTCTGAAAGACTTCCGCTTCCAGCTACGAGAGCGGAACTCAAGAGCTGATTGGCCCGAGTTGCGAGATGACCGCCTCAAAGTTGAAATATTTCAACTCGGGGCGAAAATTGCGCCGCTGCAAACGCGTCGCCCACATCGCATCTCCCCAAACGCGCCGCCCGGGAAAATATTGCGTTTGTCGCAGCCACACACGTCTGTACCTTGACTTTACATGGGATTCGGTCACGCAAAAAAATAGTTTTGCTTTTGGTGTGAACGCACCTTAACCCGTAACACACACATGGACTTCCTGTACGTCTCATGGTTACAGCGAGCGTAACCATTGGCACTGATGGAATCAAGTCACTTCAGGGGACCCGCAGGCCCGCTTGGCTCCGCCGCCTCTGGAGGACGCACGCAAACTGATTACACTGGCAGTAATAACAAAATGTCACCTTTTGAATTGTGTGCTTCGGCCTCCCGACTGGCCGTGATTGATCCTCTCGCTCCCACCTCAACGCTTCATTCTGCCGTTCGCCGTATTACCCACGGAGGGTCGATACCGAGGTGACGGTGAATTTATACCACATGGTGCGTTAGGTGCACGCTGATATGAAGCAGTTGGGTGGATTGTGGAGTCGGGAAAACACTGAATATCAAAATCTGACTACTAAAAACCTTTAAGAGTCAGTGGGAAGGTTACATAATAATGTTGAGAATGAATATAAACCGCTGCACCCCCGACTGAGATCTGAATAATGTTCATGCTCGGCCTCCCTTGACCACTGGAGAACTGCAGCTAACAGTCACACTCATCTGGACTGTAGTGTGGAGAGGCTGCCTGAAGCCCTCAGACAGGGTGTTCATACTTTTGGCCACGGGGAGGGGGGGGGGGATAATCACGGCGTACGGGTGAATGTAGACAGAAGATTATCTCTCTCTCCATCAGACGCACCACCCTCAGCTTGTGTAACGATGCAGGTGTTCGCCCCGAGGGAGGAGGAGAGCATCTCTCACGCCGCCCGTGTGCGTTGTGATCCATCGACCACATGTCACTCACTTCTCACAACCCCGAACTGGAACTGTTCATCACCCTACTGCTCTACAGAACCCCTTCCTCACGTTCTCACCCTGCCCACCTGGTCACAGGCAGTCACATACAGGCAGCTCCCAACCTGGCACTGCCGACCTCTGGCCTTGCTCTCTCGGCTGCCTTCTCCACTGTCCACGCTCACTCCACTCTGAATCCCTCTGCACGCTATAGCCTACTCTCTCTCTCCACCCACCCACTTAGCCCTTCTTTCCCTACCAGACACCCAGGTCGGGGGTTTCTGGGATGTTTCATCTGTGTTCCACCCAGTTTCTGTTTCTACTGACCCTACTGTTTACTTTCTCCCATCATTCTTGACAGAGATCATCCCCGTGTTCTATCATCATTCCTGTTCTCTGGTTTCTTTCCGTCCCCCTGGTTCTTTGGGGTTTCTTGAACTAGCTAGGCGTCCTCCTATCGAACTTCTGGCCTCCGCCCCATCTCATCCCTTCTGGACTTCCTCCTACTCAGAAAGTCTCACTGCACCCTGACGTCTTCCTTAACCCTCTCCTGCTCTCCTCCTACCACAAAGCCCTTCCGCCCTCTGACACTTTTTACACAAGAAACTGCTCTGCTCTCAACCTCACTCTGACACCTCTCTCTCCCTCCTCTTCTCACTCTCTTCCACTTCGCCTTACTGACCTCCACCCCTTCTCACACACTCTGCCTATCCATATCTCACTGTAATCTCCTGTCTCTGGCTGGCCCCTGCCTCTCTCTCTGCCCTCTCCGACTCTCTGTCCTCCAACTGAACCCCCTCTCTCCTTGACCCATTCTCTCTGCTCTCTCCTCTTCTCCTCCGTTCGAAGTTGTCATCTCTAGATTCTTCAACGTTGTCCTTTTAAGACACGACTGTCTGGAAACTCTCTGCTGTGAGAGCCACCCATCCAAAGAGAGAGAAAGAATCTATGATCAATGGAAAGAAAATGGCGAACTGCTATCAATAAATCTCTTCTCCTCTTCTCGCTCCCTCCCTCCTTCTCCCTCTCTTTCTGGTCTTCAGCCCAAAAAGCCTTACCTCAACCCCCTCTTTTCCTTCCTTCTCCCCCCCTTCCACCTCCTCCTTTCTTTCCTCCTTGCTCCCTCTGTCCCCTTTACAAACAAGACTCCTTTTATAACTACTCATTTTCTTAATTCTTCCACTACTTCACCAACTTTTTCTTCTTCTCTTCCCTTTCCTCCCTCTCACCCCCTTTCAAGTTCTTAGCTTTTCTTAGCTTGGTGACTCTCTCACCCCGCTTCTTGACCCCTGACTCTCAATCAACCCATTATCATCCATCTCTCCCCCCGACCTGACCCCGCCCTGACTTCGGCCCCTGACTCCTTCCTCTCCTCTTGCTTAACCCCAATCTCCAGGCAAGTCAACCCTCTCAACCCTGAAGAAACCCGTCTGAAGCACGCTGAAGTCAACAACTACAGTCCGCCCCTCTCCCTCCGACTTTCTCGGCAAACTTCTTCAGCGGCTAGCCACTCCTCCTCTCTCCTCTCTCCACAGTAACACTCTGGAGCCCACAGTAACAACCTTCTGTCAGTAACAACCTTCAGAGAGGGCCTCCCTCTTCTTCACACCTGAGGCCTGACACAGTAGAGCCTCCCTTCTCTCCTCTGTCCTTGCTCTTCTCCTCCTTTCCAGCTTCGCACCTCTTCCTAACCACTTTGACTTTTCTGCTTCTCTTCCAGGACCTGGGATCTCAGGCACTTCTGGCTCTTCAGGCTTCTCTCTCTTCTCTCTTTTCGCACCTTTGGAGAGGATCCTACGCTTCCTGTCTCATCTTACTGGGTTTGAGGTCTGTCCCCTCACGTCCTCTCCTCCCTCCTCTTCTCGTCTCACAATGTCTCCCCAAGGTCTCCTCGCATGGCCTGCTTTCTCCTACTCTAGCATGCTGCCTTCTACCTCCCCTCGTTTCCTGCGTCCACCCTTCAGGACCAAACTACAAATCTGGGCCTCTGCCCTGACACTGGCAACATCTCCTCTGCTCTCCTGTCTGACCACTCAGTCTCCAAGACACCTCAGAAGACACCTTGAGATCACCCCTCCTGGAACCTGTCCCCTATGACCTTCACCACCCACGACCTGACACCCCTGTTCGGACCTCCAGAACTGCGCTGTGACACTCGACAGTCAACTTCTGGAACCTCCGACAGTCAACAACCCCTCTGTAGGACCATGCTGATCGGCCACGCACTGCTGGCAGGAGCTGACTGCATCTCCATCGCTGGAATTCTTATCGCAGGTTGGTCATTCAGGGTTCTTCTCCAGGCTCCTCCATGCAATCTGGTCACCCTGCTAAGTCTACTTCCAAGGCCATCCTCATCAGGCCAGGCCATCCATGCAGCTCAGCCAGAACTGAATGCAGCCAGCCGTCCACTCCCACACTCAATCCACCCACACCCCACCTGCTCCCGCTCACTGGTGGCCACGCCGCATCCGTTAAAACACTGGTCCACCTGTCCCGTGCTGGCGCCGGATCGGGGGGAATGATCACACCCCTACACCACCCACCGTACGCCTCACACCCGCTCTGCAACAGCCAATCGAACAGACTGCAGACTCCGAAAGCTAATCACAGAAAAATCCCCGAGGCGTTTGCTGTCCTGGCTCCTGGGTGGTGGAGGCTCCCCACTGACATCAGGACAGCAGAAAGTCTCTCTTCCTTCCGTCGGAGAAACACACCTTTTTCCTTTTTATAATATTTAAACACAGTTAGCGCTTCAATGACAGATTACTTAGATACTTCACTTATACTTACTTTTGGTACTTTGACTATGTTGAGGAAAAATGTTTCCTGTATTCTTGTTGTTCTTAGTTTGTACTCTAGGTTGAAATGCACTTATTGTAAGTGGCTTTGGATAAAAGCGTCTGCTAAATGACATGTAATGTAATGTAATGTAATCGACCACAACAACCCCGAACAAACCCCCCCCCCCCCCTGAAAAGCAACGCTGCGGTCCAAGCGAACAGCGGGAAGCTTCATTTCCATTCCTCGTCGATGAGGCGTGAGAACTTAAGTCACCTGGAGAGAGAGAGAGAGAGAGAGTTTAAAAAGTGACATATATATATTAGGGCTGTGAAACGATTAAAAATTTTAATCAGGTTAATCACAGGTTTCTGTGGATTAATCATGATTAATCACATATTACCGATATTCTCTGTATATTTTTGTGAGAACAAAGATTTATGACAAAAGACGGATA
This sequence comes from Pseudoliparis swirei, assembly GCF_029220125.1. Classification (NCBI taxonomy): domain Eukaryota; kingdom Metazoa; phylum Chordata; class Actinopteri; order Perciformes; family Liparidae; genus Pseudoliparis; species Pseudoliparis swirei. The sequence continues at coordinate 20,241,182 of NC_079409.1, read as the reverse complement.
TATACATTTATACACAGGGGTGCACATAACTTGCTCACCAGTGTGCGCGCATCGCGGCTGAGCTCTGCCGCGCCCAGAAGAGTTGTTGAGGAGGGGGGGGGGGGGGTGCAAGTGACTTTTTTTCGTCCCGATGTGCGCGACACGCCGAATCGGAGCTCTGCGGCGCGCGAGACGGAGCTCTGAGTCGTGTTAACGCGACATGTAGAGACAGAATGACATGCTGCTGTAGAGACGACCAACAACAGACGGATTGGAAGCTCATTCCTGTAATTTAATCATAACGCGTTATTTTTCACAGCACTAGTATATATATATATATATATATCTCACTAAATTACACATTGTGGCAGCTGTCCCCAATCTGGCCTCGGCTGCTGGCTGGTTGGTAAAAGTACTGTATTCAAAATCAGAAGCAAAAGAAAATAATTTTTATATTTTAATGATATTCATAATTACTATGGTTGCATTCATGTTGAAGCAGCATTTTGACATCACAGCTGACGGAGGTGAAGTGAATTGAGAAGTTGAATTCCTAACAAATGCATCATTATTTTTACACACATCATCTTATTCTGATATTATTGTAACTACAGCTGTCAAATATGTATGAAGTAGTATTTCCCTCTGATATGAAAGAGTGATGTAAAGCACCTCAACATTGTACTGTAGATTATTGCCTTTTCCCTTCACTTGTATGCTCTAATATTTACTTATATACTATGTATTTCCTAATATATGATCCGTGTGAAGATGAAAAGTTGATTATAGAATTATACCATGTGGGCCAGCCTGATCTCAAACCTTATTCACATGTCCAGAACATCTTGATCCATAGTTTTCACGTGTCAGCAGATTGTTTGGCAAAATGTGCATAAAATGAAGCAAAACATCTGCAATGTCATATATCGGTGATAATACAGTGTAATAAGGGTTTGGATATAGTTCATATAGCTTCAATGAAGCGTTGAGACCAGCTGATATGAATATACATCCAATAGTTGATCAATTTCATTGGTAACACTTTATTTTTAGTTTCACATATGCACATTTACATTAATTAAAGGGTTTATACCACACTGTAACATACTTATAATGTGTGTCTTGTATTGATCTGTTGATCCTCTTATGAATATAACCACTTAACAACACACAGATGTAATTATTGGCTGCATAATAAATGTCCACACGTTTGGATAAATGCATATTGCATCCTGTGTGTGATCCATATATCATACAGGTCAGGCACGTGCACAGACATTTTGGGGGGCAGGTGCTCAAACCTAAAAAAAAGGGCACCCATTGCCAAAAAAAAAATTCGGACAAAGTTGAAGCATAACACCAATGATGCTGTCCTCGACCTGCGTTTCCTCTGGGCAGGATTAGACCGCTAACTTACATTTTCTTGATGAATAAAGATGAATTATTATATAGCAACAGGACAAGCGTTCTGATTGGATAATGGGTCGTCATGCCAGCCACTATTGCCCTCCTCACCGGTCTGATACAGATCCGTATTGCCCTCTGACCTCATTTTCAAAATGAGCGATATGGATCGTCATCAACAGCCAAGAAGAAATTCAGAAGCAGCGAAAATGTGTTATTGAAAATGATGAAGAGGAGAAACTATAGTTTGGATCACTTGTGTTGTTACTTTACTGGAAATTAAATCTATTTTAGCTGAGCTGTGTTGTTCATTTTCTATAAGATTGATCGTTGTAAGACTGGAACAGACAAAACAAAGAGATAACACATAAAACAATTATGCACAAGGATAGCATGACACCGAGAGCTAGCATAGTTAGAATAGTTTAGCTCCTATTTTCTGGCTGTGAATTCTCGTGACATTTACAAACATACTTTCAAATATGTCTAAACAGCATTTATACAACACAAAAAAGATTCTCTCTCTCTATCACTCAAACATGACATCAGTAAACAGCTGCAAGGCTTTGAAATCATGGATTTCTGAGTTTTTGTTTGTTTATTTTTTTTAGGAAACGTCGACCAGTTGTGACGTCATGTTTTCAGCAGCGCTAATGTTGTGGTTGATTTATCACAAAACAACGTTGTGAGCGCCGTGGAGCATGTCGGGGCGAAATTCTCACAAGAACTCAAATAAATGCCCCGTCGGATATCAAATCACATTTGGGGGGAGTTTATGACAGAGAGAGTAACTTTTATTCTTAAATACTGATGAATGAAAAAAAAGTGTCTCCAGCAAAAAGGGCACTTTTCTCATCCAGGGCAAAGGGCTGGTGCTTGAGCACCACTAGGGCTCTATCTGTGCACGTGCCTGATACAGGTGATGAGTGTATAGCCTACAACTCAGCGCCGACAGGAGAGCGCGCGCGTCCCGGTGGGAGCCAGTGACCTCACAGCGAGGCTCTCCAGTCATGAGCGCGTGAGCGGAGAGACCGGAGCAGCGCGCGGAGCTGCCAGCAACACCTCCTCTCAGCCTCCCTCCCGACTCCTGCTTTCGGGTGCAGAAGGAGTGTAGTTGCCCCCCCCCCCCCCCCCACACACACACACACTCTGCTGCATTCTGGGTGGAGGAGAACGGGAAGGAGAGTTTGGACCGGATTACACGAGGATGACATGAAGTTTTTTTTTGAGGATCTGTGCTGGTCGGACTTCTGGTGCCAGAGGAACCTTTTTATGGCCATGAGTGCTCGGTGGTTTAGTTTGAGGCTGTTGGTGTGAGTCCCTCGCGATGGCCAACCTCACCATGGTGGACATGAGCGCGGAGAACGGCACGTCGCCGCCACCGGACAACCACACGACCCTGGGGCTCTGGACCGACTACACGGTCGAGTACAAAGTGGCCAGCGTGTTCTTGGTGACCCTCATCTGCGGACTGGGCATCGTGGGCAACGTGATGGTCATCCTGGTGGTCCTGACCACCAAGCACATGCGCACCCCCACCAACTGTTACCTGGTGAGTCTGGCCGTGGCCGACCTGATGGTGCTGACCGCCGCCGGGCTGCCCAACATCACCGACGCCCTGCACGGCCAGTGGGTGTACGGGTACGCGGGCTGCCTGGGCATCACCTACTTCCAGTACCTGGGCATCAACGCGTCCTCGTGCTCCATCACCGCCTTCACCGTGGAGCGCTACATCGCCATCTGCCACCCCATCAGGGCGCAGTTCCTGTGCACGCTGTCCCGCGCCAAGAGGATCATCCTGCTGGTGTGGACGCTCACCTCCGCCTACTGCGTCATGTGGCTCTTTCTGGCCGACACCAAGGAGTTGGCGTACGACAACGTGGTGCTGCTCAGCTGCGCCTACAAGGTGTCCCGGAGCTACTACCTGCCCGTGTACTTCACGGACTTCGCGGCGTTCTACGTGCTGCCCCTCATGCTCGCCACGGTGCTGTACGGGCTGATCGCCCGGATACTGTTCGTCAACCCGCTGCCCGCGGACCCCGCGGGGGGCACCAAGAAGTGGCAGAAGGACACGAGCCAGGGCGGGAGGATGACCGGCAGCTGCTCCTCCAGCAGCACCACGGCTGCGTCCCGCAGACAGGTGTGGAGGGAGGGTGTGTGAGTGTGTGTGTGTGTGTGTGTGTGTGTGTGGGGGGGGGGGGGGGGGGACAGGTCGGTTCGATTCCCTCCAATCTGTGAGCCACATGAGATGATCAAGAAAAGTGGAGAAATGCACCGAGCGCGCGCGCGCACACACACACACACACACACACACATCGCACACACACTGGGGCATATTTAATACACACAGTGATCCCACTTTATGTGTTTTACTTTCTTATTGTTTTGGGTCACAAAGATCCACTTTCTATGTCATGGTAATTATCATTATTGTCAAGTACTTTATTTCTTCTTTTTGGACCAATTAAATGAAATCAGGCAGTTTATCAATCCCTAATTCAACGGCTTAATATGACCATAAAGTACATACTTAGAATAATGAAGCACATGTAATACACACACTGATCCCACTTCATGTGTTTTACTTCCTTATTGTTTTGGGTCACAAAGATCCGCTTTCTATGTCATGGTAATTAGCATTATTGTACTTTTTGTTCCTCTTTTCTTTTGATTTCCAACACATCGATATGTTCGCCTCAAACTGAAGGTGCACATTTAATCATCAAGTATTGTTTTTCTAGAGGTTATAAGGGGGATAAGGATGAACAGATATATTCATTTAGCTGAAAGGTTATTGACAGACATCATGTTACTCGTGTTTGGAACATATCTTTCTGTCTTTTTCCTTTTTTTTTTGCTCTTAGAGAGAACATTGGATCTCTAATAGTCCAAACAGAGTATTGGGGGTAACTGTTGACACATACATAAACATTTTTAAATGATACAACTGACCCAAATTCCAATCCCCTTTTTGATATGCACTGCATACAAGTGCTAACAACTATCATTTAATTTCAGATTCAGCCCAATAAACAATTTTTTTTTAAAAACCCTGCAGCACAAATTCATAAAGTGGCTCAAAGAAAACAAAAGTGACAAAAAGACAACCCGGTTGACCGTCGGAGCTCGTGGTGCAGCCACCTTTTGAATGACATTGCTCAGTGAACCCTCCATCAAATTTGTTTTCATGCAATAAGCCAGACTGTTTTATCCTCATCTTCCATCAGTTGAAAACAACAACAAACAAACACCAGCCAGCTGAGAGTTTCCTCCGTTGTCGATGATGACACAGAATCCTCTCAAGGCACGGACACACATGTAGTCGCTGGGCGTTTGTTTGCCAGATCTCAGGAAGACGCCTGAGGAGCTTCACGCTCCATTGGATCGTATGATCAGTTAATGCCAACGCAAATAGGCTTTTGGCCTCTTCTCCATCAGTGCGGCTTGTTTTTTAATCCTTGACTTACACCCACAACACACCCACAACGACACGTGTTTCTGTGGACACCTACCGTGCACTTTACTGAATTACCTAAAGGTCAGGACGTAATGAGGATGCTGGATTGGGTATATTTCTCTCGCTGATGATACTGGCAGCCCTTCCATCCATAACAATTATCCTCACCTGACTGGAGCCGAGACGACACGACATGCACATGGAGAGGATTATCACATCAGGATTATCACCCGCTAATTATATTATCAAATCCAGACTTTGTTAAATTGCGCATGCAGAACATTCTTCCAGGTTGGAAATTGATTTAAAGCATATGAATAATTAATGAGTGTTTTTATGATGCCTCCACAGGGGGTTTACAGTAAAGAACAGTGTGATAATGGTCCCATTTATGAATCTACTAACACTGATCTCTTACCTGACAACTCCTTCATTTTTCATACATTTCTTAAATGCTTGTGTAAATGAATAAATACATTTACACAACTTTAAAAAAATGCACTATGAACTTAAAGAAAACTAGGTGTGGATATTTTGGCATCTTTAAAGATTTTTTTTAAATCTGGCAAGTTTGGTGTTTTCTTTAAAATAAAATTGCGTGTATGTGTTTAAGCGTGGGGGGTGGGGCAGTGACAGTGGAAGTTCCATTATGACAAAGAACTGACATTTCTCTGAATTTAAACTTGTCCGTTAACAAAAACACAAAGAAATGTGAGTTTTAATGAAGTCCTCATACTAATGACAGATTGAGTTTGTATAAAAATCATGAAATCATGCAATTTGTTACGTGTACCCTCGATATTTTGAATCGACGTTCCTTTTTCATTGAAGATTTTTTGTGAAAAAGATGATTATATTTTGATTGTTTTCGAACATAATCACCTAACCGTGACAATGCCAAATTGATGACAGTTGCCACAATACATTGTTTTATTTGAGATCAGATTCCCATTAATCCTTGCAGACTACATTATTATTATTCAGACTTCACAGAGGGTTGATTTCGGTAATAAAGTAATACATTCTTTGTGAGCACCAAATTAAGATGTTCTAACAGGAAAATAACCAGCAGGAGTAAGTGAGGAATATCTAACAACTTTAAATTGCCTACTGTTCAACAGTTTTTTATCAGAATGTTCAATTATTTTTTATATTAGTAGCTTTTGTACAATTTGTCTTGGTTTGGTTGGCCTGTTGGATATAAGCACGTTGTTGCTCTAGAAGTCATCCCACGGAGGACACAGGTGGAGGCTTTCCGTCCGATGCTAATTGTGTGACATGTCAAATTACCACAAAATAATCAAGACATGAATTCCCAGCGCTGCTCTTCTTTTTCCAGGAGCAACAGACTGAACATTCGGTACTTCTGAATCTCTCTCTCCCGTGTTTAATCTGACTTAAAATTCCAGTCACACCATCAATATTTGAGCAGGTGCGCGGCCGCACCATGTTAATTAATGCTAATCTCACTTCACGTACTCCAGTTGACTCGAGTCAAGTTCATGTGGAGATGCAGCTGTGTTCACACAACAGATTCTGTATCGGGCAATAATGACGGCCCTGAAGAGACGCGTGGTGGACAGGACTTTCTTTTCTTCGGCATGACGGCTCCCCGTGTGCACTGAGCCGGAAGTTTGAATCCTTGAGATTGATCTTCTGGCTGCTGGTGCAGATTGGTTCAATGCAGGTCCTTGAAATTAACGTGTGGTGTTGCTGCTTTGTCAGGAATGCTACAGTGGAACCAAATTCCTCTGAATCGGTAAAGGAAGACTAACAAATGTCAATATAGAGAGATGGTATGTCCAAACACTGAACGGCTACAACTGAAATAAATTTAGAACATGAATATTATCTAAACAGGGTTTAAATTCATTCACATACACAGAAAGATTAAGGTGCCATCTGGTACCAAAAATGGTTCTTTCGAGTGATGCCACAGAAGAACCATTTCTGATTCTAGAAAGAACCTTTCAAACCAGGGATCTTTAAAGAACCATTTCCTTGAATAGTTCTTCAAATAACCTATAAAGGTGCCTCAAAGAACCTTACAAAAATGGATCTTTAAAGCACTATGTCTTGTTCCACAAGGAACCTTTTTAAACCAGGGTTCTTTAAAGAACCATTTCCTTAAATACACTCAAAAAAACGATTCAAGCCCTTCTTAGAGGTGATACATTTAAATATTGTTTGATACATTTAAATAAATCAATTACAAAAATAGATGTTTATATTTAATGGGTGTAACACAAAATGTATGAATACTTTCATTTATTAGATTTATTTAAGTTAGATGGTGTGCATATCAACTCAAAATAAATGTGTTTCATTGGGGACTCCCCTTTGTGCATGCGCCAGCTGAAAATCAGTTGTTTACATGAGGTGAAGACACTTTCAGGGCTGTACGGTGGTGCAGTGACTAGCACTGTCACCTCAAAGCCAGAGGTCCGTGAGTTCAATTCCCAGTCGGGGCGTTCCTTCTGTGTGGAGTTTGCATGTTTTGTTAGTTAGTTAGTTTATATTTTGAGTTGGACAAACACAAATTCATTTAATTTAATGAATATAGTTATTTTAGATGTATTTGATACAAATGAGTTGGACTAACTTAATTACATTTTATTGCACTGATGTGCTAAATTTGAGTTGGAGTTGCATATAATTATTGGATGGAAAACCTGCCAACAATTTAATTGAGTTCATCCAATGAGTCATTTCTTTGAGTGTAGTTCTTCGAAGAACCTAAAAAGATGTCTCAAAGAATCTTCAAAACAAGGTTCCATAAGGCACCATGTCTGGTTCCACAAAGAACCTTTCAAAACAGGGTTCTTTAGAACCATTTCCTTAAATAGTTCTTCAAAGAACCTATAAAGGTGTTTCAAAGATCCTTAAAGGGTACCTGTAGTGCAAAACAACAACGTGCTACATCCATTCGGGGCATCAAATAAATCATATTTACCGCGCCGCTATTGTCAACAAGTCACGCATAGCCCGAGGATTTACATTTCTTTGTCAACATTCCGAGTCCGTGAACGCTTCAGGGCGCAGCCATTTTGCTAGTTATTTACTCATGTCAAAGCTAACTATGACGTTGAGTCGTTGAAAGGAATTCAGCCAATCCGGAGCCACTTCTACACGCGTTGCTTCTTGGGATAGATCGGTGGCCTCAAGAATTACACAATCTATATCAGGGGTGCTCAATACGTCGATCGCGGCGACCTGCCAGTCGATCGCGCGTAGTATTGGTAGATCGCATGACATTAAAAAATTGGCCCGCCCCTGTCACTTTCTCTAGCGCCACATTACAGCAGCAGCATGTCATTTCTGTCTCTACGTGTTGCGTTAACAGTCCTCTGCCCGCCGTCTCGCGCGCTGGAGCTCCCGACACCGGTTTGCGCGCATCGGGACGGACGGAGCAAAGAAAAGTCACTAGCACCCCGAACATGTCGGCGAACATTGCATCAATGAAAGACATCTCCAGCGCTGGCTTATGCGCGATGTAGCTATCAAGCTCACTCTTTGTGTGAAGCAGATGAGGTCTAATGTCACTATATCATCGGACATAAGTTTGTGCTCTTTACAACAAATGCACTCTATGTCTGTTTTTTGTGGCACACATTTCACAACTGCACCAAACGTCCGCCGACTTGCGTGCACGGTCCGCGACGGTGAAGCATCTGGACCGCGGTCCTTCGCATCAACTTCATCAGAATCATCGCTATCATCGCTGTCACAATTCACTAAATGGGGATAGTCTGCTTTTAAAGGTTCAAACAAGTATCCAGTTGCTGAATCAGACAATCTTTCATCGTCCATATTATCAATCTCTCAGCATTTGTTTGCGAGCGCTCGACGTTGTTTATATTGGTATCTGAACACATCCGCTGTGGCTGGCTGTCATCTCTCAACGATTTGACGTCACACCACCCGCGACATATTCAAGCTCCAGTGCAATGTCGCATGTCGGAGTTGAGGACTTTGAACAGCCTAAACTACGTATTGTTATTGAATACTGGACCGTCAGTGCATGAATAACCTTTAGAAACACATTATCTTTTGATCTGGCTTCATATTCGTTTTCACTACAGGTACCCTTTAAAAACAGGTTCTTTAAGGTACCATGTCTGGTTCCACAAAGAACCTTTCAAGCCATTTCCGTGAAGAGTTCTTCAAAGAACCAAAAATGGTGCCTCAAACAAATAAATGGTTCTTCATTACGTGATGGTTCTTCGTAAAACCACAAAACCTTTGAAAGAACCTTTATTTTCTGTGTGCACGTCAACATGAATGATGGCTGAATTCCATTTAGCTGGTTGTACCGTCATGGCTTACTCGGACACTCAAAGTCATTGTTGGTATTAACAATGACTTGATTAGTGTGTGATAAAAGGCTTCATCGTGTTGGGAATCCATGTGCATGAAAAACACTCAAAGTTCAATTCATTGTCCAATTATATGAGCTTTTATTTTATGATTGCCTTTTACTAGGTGACGAAGATGCTGGCCGTGGTGGTGGTCCTCTTCGCCTTGCTTTGGATGCCCTACCGCACCTTAGTGGTGGTCAACTCCTTCCTGGACAAGGCCTACCTAGACACCTGGTTCCTGCTCTTCTGCCGTCTGTGCATCTACCTCAACAGCGCCATCAACCCGGTCATCTACAACGCCATGTCCCAGAAGTTCCGCGCCGCCTTTAAGAAGTTGTGTCACTACGGCCCTCAGCACACAGAGAAGCCGGCGTCTTACACCGTGGCTCTGACCTACAGCGTCATCAAGGAGACGTCCAACGGGGAAAGTCCCGACCACTTCACCACAGACATGGACGAGGAGCTGAACACGCCCACGGATCGCTACTTACCCGCCGGCCTCCTGCCGAGTGCCAAGGAGATGCCGTTCGCTGAGCCTTCTCCATCAGGGAGCGACGTCAAAGCCTGAAAACAAACTCTCCACCTGAAGTGGATCGCAGAGAGAGCTGTAGAATGGATTCAGCCCCCAGTGCGACAACTGAGAGACATTTTAAATATCCAGACCATCTCCCTTTCAATTAAAGTTGCCAAAAAGCCAAATAGTATACCGTTTAATGAGCTGACAGTTAGCATTTTCTTTGAAAAAAGGAGGGGTAAAAAAGCAGAGAACTTTCACGAATCTTGCAAAAATACAGTTACTTCATGAATTGATAAATTGAAGCAAACTGCCTCCATCCACTTCCCTCTCCCAACCCCCTCTAATCTGATCCAGACTTAACAGAGAGAAGCTTCACAAGTGGACATCTTGGGGCCGAGTATCGGTATTTATCAAGAACAGGGATGTTTTCGTTGAGCTCGCAGGAACGTTGAAGCGAAACTAATTGACCGGGAATTGTGTCATCTGAAGACGGGAAATCTCTATTTAAATGACTAAACTGTCCAAAAAATACATAGAATTTGTATTCCTGTCAGTCTCTCATGAATCCCGCTGTGTGAAATGTTTACAGCCATGGAGCGGATATATATATATATACACTACCGTTCAAAAGTTTGGGGTCACCCAGACAATTTCGTGTCTTCCATGAAAAATCACTTTTATTTATCAAATGAATATAAAATGTAGTCAAGACATTGACAAGGTTAGAAATAATGATTAATATTTGAAGTATTAATTTAGTTCTACAAACTTCAAGCTCAAAGGAAGGCCAGTTGTATAGCTTATATCACCAGCATAACTGTTTTCAGCTGTGCTAGCATAACTGCACAGGTTTTCTAATCAGACATTAGTCTTCTAAGGCGATTAGCAAACACAATGTACCATTAGAACACTGGAGTGATAGTTGCTGGAAATGGGCCTCTGGAGATATTTCATTAGAAACCAGACACTTCCACCTAGAATAGTCATTTACTACATTAACAATGTATAGAGTGTATTTTTTATTAATTTAATGTTATCTTTATTGAAAAATCAGTGCTTTTCTTTGAAAAATAAAGACATTTCTAAGTGACCCTAAACTTTTGAACGGTAGTGTATACAGTATATATCTTCAGTTATATTCATCAGTGCAGTAATGCTCCAGTTTGAGACTCGTTCCTGGTGAGAGTACGAGCGACAGAGGGAGAAGCTGCAGGTGGGAAATAGTTCCCGTCTTCCTGTTGTTGGTACACATCACCTACAGTATCTGTTGTGCGACGTCTATGTGTCAGACTTTAGAATACATCGGCCTGTGTGGACCCGTTTCATCAACGCTGTGACCTCAACATCTCCCAAATGACTCAACGCCCTGTTGGTACTAGCTAGTTTTCACAGGTAACGGGTAAAAGCCAGATGGCCATGACATCACCTTCAACGTGCGACTCACTGGATCCGGTCATCAGTTTCGCAGGTTTACTTTTTTTGTCGAGAACAACAATAACTTGGCTATTTAAAAATGGTGGGTTTGTGCATGGCTTCTTGTGTGGTGCTGCTAGTTCTGATTCTCTCCGCTGAAGGTTTTCTCATACGTGTATTGTGTCGTATTAGCTGTCTAGCTAACGAGAATTTATGCGTAGTAGCGGAAACGTCGAGCTAGCTTTCAGTGGTTAGTAAATACCAACAAAGGCCCAAAGGCCGCTTGCTGAACCACCACAACGTGTCTGGTTTTATTTTTCCTCCCATATCACGTACACTAGATGTAATGTGTGGACGCTTTACAGGTTTTTAAAGTCGCCAATGGAAAGTAACGGGAAACGTACTTCAGTCTAATTACATTTGCCGTTGAGAAATTTTGTAAAGTATTGTAATTTTAATGAATAATATGTAATGTGTATATGATGCCATTTTTTATCAACATATGACCGGTTACAAATAGCTTTGTTGCCGTCTTGGGATTGGGTGGTATGCCGAATCATCATCAAGCAATTTTCCTTAATCTACAATATATCAAAGTCTTACATTTTCTAATCAAGGACATAGTAGCCGGTTCGATCCCCGCTCTCCCCATAGTGCATGTTGAAGTGTCCTTGAGCAAGGCACTGAACCGCCAGTTGCTCCCCGGTCTTCACTGCAGCCCACTGCTCCTTAATAACCAAGAATGGGTCAATGTAGAGAAGAGGTTGCCCACGGGGATCAATAAAAGTGCATATTTCTTTTCTTCTTTCTTCCCCGCCCTAGAACGCCACATCACCTCAGTGCTAACCCTGTTCCGTTTGTCTTTCTTTGTTCACGAACCTCTCCCACCAGAAACCGTGACATTCAGACGAATCCAAATGCACAAAACCGTGACATGTTAAATCACGCTGCCGAGAGAAAGCGCAGACATTGAATTACACGACCTTTTGAGGAGGTCCGAGTCGAGAAAAGGACGGATAATTAAAATCTGCTGTGTCATCGAAACACTAATGATTCCTGCAGGATCGTTAGCGTGAACAGGGACAGGCACCGACGCCTTATGTTGCTTTGGTCACCGTGAAGACGACCACCGGGGACTCAAAGCTCAGAGCCCGGTGTATGATTATGAGGCGTGCAGACAGAGAGGCTGTCACATAACTGTCGAAGTGGTAATTCACTGATATTGCCAGAGAATGCCGAGCTCAGCGCTTTGCGACTGCTCCGCAAAGCCCGCCGAGCAATGACGGACCATGTAGGTGCGAACAAAGTGCCACAGTCGAGTCGGTGCAATGTATATATATCTCACCCGGCTATTAAAAAGAATAAATCTCTGCTGTTAGTTTGAGCTCGTATGTATACATTGAAGAGCGCTCAGAGGAAATGGATAACGAGTGGACTTAAGGTGCGTTCACACCAAAAGCGAAACAATTTTTTCGCGTGACCGAAACCCATGAAAAGTCAACGTACAGACGCGTGTGGCTGCGATAGTTGCAATATTTTCCCGGGCGGCGCGTTTGGGGCGACGCGATGTGGGCGACGCGTTTACAGCGGCGCATTTTCAGCGGCGCAATTTTCGCCCCGAGTTGAAATATTTCAACTTTGAGGCGGTCATCTCGCAACTCGGGCCGTTCCGCTCTCGTAGCGCTGGAGGCGGAAGTCTTTCAGGCGTAACGGTAACTTCATCGGTGAAAGTGACCGAGCTGAGTGAGCCTACGGGTGATGTCATGAACCCAAACACGAGGGCGTTAGTGTGTGGGACGTCCACAACAAGTATAAAGCAGAACTAGTGGTGAGTTATTCTGGTGGATGAAGGAGATGATAACGGTCTTTACGGAGACGAGACACGGAGATAAGCCCCGCCCCTCGCGGAGCGTCTCGACGCTTATGGCGAGAACACGGTGAACGGTCGAGCGAGTAAACTCACGCGTTTTGGGCGACGCGAAAAATAGTTTCGCTTTTGGTGTGAACGCACCTTAACACCGGGTATTCACACTGAGCGGAGGGGCTTTTCTGTCGACACTGTAAAGTTGCTTGTATTGGATTGTGCAGTGCAACGTGAAATTAATTAAATATTGTGTTTTTTAAATGTGTGCCAGCAAGTGCTTTTAAAAAAAAAGAAGAAAAAAAAAGCTTGTTTTTGTTCCGTTGTTCCGTCATTTCAAACCAGTCGATGGAAGCTAATGGGCCTCAAACTGCAATATGTGAGAAATTGGAAAAGTAAAAAAGGTTTGACGTCTGTATTTTGTGTTGTAAAGTGACTCCTTTTGTGCATTTTCTCTTTGTTCTTGGTAGAAACACATTTTTTGAATTTTGGGAGGAAATCAACAAGCAGCTGTGACGGAGATGTTTTCTGCCCCGCGGCACGAACGCCAGCTTATTGTGAGGTGAACACAAAGATGATAAAATGTGATATTTAATGTGTTTACATATCGGAGGCGTTGCTTTGTTTGCCGTCACATTTCTGTCTCCAGGGGCCTACTTTCTCTCTGCTCTTGCTGTTTGATGGACTGTTTCGTATTTGGTATTGTTCTTTGCTCTAAATAAACTTGGAGGATAACCGCAGCGCCTCGTGTATGGTGCATTATTGCTTCCAACCATTATCTCTCTCCCTCTCTCTCTCTCCCCTCCTCAACTTCCTGCTCTCTCCGCCTCTACTGATCTATTGCCAGCAGCCCTGAAGAAGCTGCCTCTTCCAAGAGCCCCATGAATCAGGCACGTAGCGCTTATGTAGGCGCTATAGGACATCAATCAGAGAGGCCGATGGCTTCGTTCTGGAAGTCACTCTAACTCTGGCACAGATCCATCTCACCGAAGCTGTCGGAGGCCAACTGCACGGTTATCAACAATAACAATACGACACCCCCCCTAATTTAATGTAATATCTGGCACCAGAGTATATATTACAGTAAACGTCCATGTCTAGAGCTTAATGTGCTGGAGAGGACGCGCTTGAAAACACAGAGGCAGTAATCGACAACCGCTGTTACATCTCATCAGCTGCGGGCACATTTGAATGCCACCCTCACACACACAAATACACATGCACACAAACACTTTATATATTCAGGGTAGAACCTTTTTATAGGACAAATAAATATGCTGAATTCCCCCCGCTGGTGTCGTTGATAGCAGAGTGGTATTTCTCACACAATCCCACCGTTTGCCAAAGTGTCATCTATAACACGTTTACAAATGACTTTTAAATCGGCTGCTTTGGCGGTTCACTTTCATGTGTACGAGGATCAGGGCTTCAGGCTGCTGGGGGACGTTAGGATACACTGAGCACCTCTCTCCTCTTCTCTCTCTACTTATGGATGACTTTTTATCTCTCCATCACACATTATTAACTCTGCTTCCTCTCCGGAGTCCTTGTGACTTCACGTCTCATTGGGTCCTTTGCACCTGGCTGGGTCTGATGCCATGGCCCTGCTGATGCTCCGCCCACTCCTCCTCTCTACCTCCATCTGATGGATCACAGAGGTCTGGATGGTGGTCCATGCCTACTACCAACTATTCATACACTCATACTCATTGAATGTGTTGTTACTCTGTAATGATTCCTTCTGGTCACATGGCATATATTGATTCTGTCCATCCTGGAGAGGGATCCTCCTCTGTTGCTCTCCTGAAGGTTTCTTCACTGTTATCCCTGTGAAAGGGTTTTTTCTATTTCTTGGGACTTTTTCCTGATCTGATGTGAGGTCAAAGGTCAGGGATGTCATATGTGTACAGATTGTAAAGCCCTCTGAGGGAAATTTGTGATATTGGGCGATACAAATAAACTGAATTTAATTGAACTGAAAGGCCGATGAGAGTTCTCTAGCCAGGCGAAGAAGTGAGGTTCTGGTAACACTTTTGAATAAATCAGCTTCTGCCTCTCCAGCCGTACATCTCACAGCATAACCCCCCCCCCCCCCCCATTCATCGTGTAATCGTTTTATACTAACTACAGTAGGGATCAAGATGCTGAGGTAAGGAATAAGATGGCAGAGGACTGGGAACCGATTTATACTGCTAGTGTTTATAAAGCAATGGGTATACCGATGTCTGATGTTCATACAAACATGTACGCTCTATATTGAGAAGCGTTAAAATTGGATCATGACCATCTGATTCACACGCTGTATTATTAAACTTACTCCTTATCTCTGTTCTTGTGGTGAGCTCTTGATGTGAACACCTGTCGGGCGGAGACGGCGTACTCGTGAGCAAACAATGGTACCTGGCCCATTCTCCTCAGAACTGAATGGCTCTATTTCACAAATATTTTATTTATGGGCTCACAAAAGACTTCAATGCCAAAAAAATAAAAAAGATAGAAATGCTGATTTATACGAGGCTGAATCAATAAATCGTACACAGTAGACAATCACAGCGAGGTCAAGACGGTCGAGGCCACCAGTGTCAGTTACTACCTGCTGATTGGCTGAGAGGACGAGACCTCATGGGGTCGACCATTTGTCTGATTTCTGCAATTAATTGTTCTTGTGTTCATTGTCTCACTTCTTCTACCTTTAGCCTATTTCAAGATCCACTTACATGATTTGAACTTGACAGTTTAACTCCACAGGGTTTATGTCATTGCCTGAAGAGTGAAACATTTTGTTGTTGTTGCGCCCTCGCTGTGAAACCACTTCATCAAATGACATGCTGTCCTTGGTTTGATAACACGTAGGTGGGAGGGGCAAGCGTCAAACAGGAAGTTGACCCCTCAGTGCATGTAGTGATGTATTGAATACACCATTTATGGGAACACTATACAATACAGTCAGCAATCTTGAAATGTTATTATAATGGTCCTGTTTTTGGATTTAGAATATAAGAAGAAATAAGAAATGTACTTGTATTGATCCCCGTGGAGTAATTCGTGCTGTATGAATGTACGATCGTGGAGTGTGCCTACTACCAACTATGCGGCCCTGTTGATGCCCCGCCCACTCCTCCTCTCTACCTCCATCTGCCTGATGGATCGTGGAGGTCTGGATCGTGGTCCATGCCTACTAACAACAGGGCTCTCAAGTGTCACGCATTGAGCGTGAGACTCACGCATTTCGGTCTTAAGTCACGCACTCCCGCCACACATCGTATTTTTCACGCTGAAAAAAACTCTCGGCTATTTAATGTTTTAATGTGCCGCAGCGCGCAAACATGAGCTGGCCGCGCTGCCCTCACCGTGGAGGAATCAAGCGCTCCCCTGGAGTTCTGCTGTGAGGAGCCACTTATCAGCCAATCAAAAAAAAGAAATGGGCTACACAATAGTCAATCAGAAAAAAAACGTATCTGTTGTATCTGGGTAAGATTTAATCCAGCAACCAAGGAAAGTAAAGCATCCTGGAATTGCGCGCGACTGACTGATATCAGACAATTTCGTTCTGGGGGGGGGGGGGGGGGGGGGGGGTGCTGATGGAAATGTCACTCTTGCCTGTCTTCAAAACTTGAGAGCCCTGCACACACACACACACGCACACACACAGACTAATATCCGAAAATGTCGTTCTGCGGGGGGGGAGGGGGCTGATGAAAATGTCACTCTTGCCTGTCTTCAAAACTTGAGAGCCCTGTAACAACTATCCATACACTCCGTCATATTCATTGCATGTGTTTTAACTCTAATGTGACCTTCTGTACACATGGCATCTGTCGTGGCACTCCGTATAGTTCTGGGTCTTCTGTAGCACAATTTTGAGTTCAGTCTTTCGAAACTATTAATTGACACGCGAGTGAGACAAGTAGTTCTTCCATAAAAATTTTTTATTAGAAAACGTAGAGTTACATGTTCACACGGTCAAAAAACTATGTCGGTTCCAACATCTCTGAGCTCAAAATCTGGACTGACAGTCCAACACGCAGGTATTACACTGACGTAACATCATCTGATTGAAAGCTTATATTCTGACAAGTTATTCAGCTTTTAAATACATTAAATGATATATGTTAACCGAAACATTCTTTCAAATCATAATTAAAAAAAAGATTTATCTTCAGTTACCTTTTTAAACTAAATTATTATAACAAATGAAATCATTCATTTGGCTCTTACAGCATCTATTACACCTGTCCATCCTGGAGAAGGATCCTCCTCTGTTGCTCTCCTGGATGTTTCTTCCCTTTTTTTACCTATGAAGGGTTGATTGGGAGTTTTTCCTGATCCGATGTGAGGTCAAAGGTCAGGGATGTCTATATGTACAGATTGTAAAGCACTCTGAGGTAAATAAGTAGTTTTTGAGAATGGGCTATACAAAATAAACTCAATTGAATTGAATCACAATGAATGAAACTTCAGTCGAGCCATCAATTCTCTACGTTGAAGTAGACGACTGAAGGATTTATAAATAAAACCATGCGGGCTAACGTTTCCATCTCCTCAGCCAATCGAATTGGGAACAGGCAGAAGGCCGCGGCGTGAAAGAAGCGGTGTAATCGCAGCTCGTTGCTCAGGAGATCCGTGACAGGAGCCTTTCTGAAACATGTCAGAGGTCGATAACGCTGGAGGGGAGGAAGCTGAAACCAATCTGTGTCGGACGAGCTCGTCAGCCAGAGGCCGGCTTTGTTGAGAGGATTACCTCCAGAGCGCCACGGTTACACACATGTGTGACATTAGCACGACAGGTAATATGGAGGTCTCCAACCACAGCGCACAATACAAGCTGGGCAATGTGTTTAATACACAGTGTAGTACTTTCAATTTAATTTATTTTAAATAGCCCAATATCACAAATTAGGAATTTCCCTCAGAGGGCTTTGCAATCTGTACAGATACGACATCCCTGACCTTTGACCTCACATCAGATTAGGAAAAACTCCCAAGAAATGGAGAGAGCAACAGAGGAGGATAGAAGACATAGATGAACAGTTACATAAACACATTCAATGAGGATGACAAAGTGTAAGAATAGTTGGTCGTAGGCATGGACCAGTGCTACTTTAAGGGATAATGCCACAAGTTGCTCACCTTTTAATTTATCTTTTTTTACTTTATTCAGCTCTATTCACTGTGAATAGAAACGTGATCACATCGTGCAGAACGTCGTTTCACCTCCAGCTTTGTAACTCATTCGATTTTTTGGAGACGTTTCTCCAATAGCATTGCGCTAATGCACTTTTGCGTCTCTCGCTTATCCATTTTCCTGTTCAGGGAAACAAAAACTGTATTTGTTTTGTGGTTACTCCGGAAGTGGATACAAAATGATATGGCAAACGGTGACAGTCAAAAATAAAGTGCAGACGTATAAAGAAAACGGTGCAGGGAACATGACATGGAATGGAAACCAAATACAAAATACATGAACAAGTAATTAATCCTAACAGTGACACATTAGTCCACTAACAAAGAAAAACCCTCTATAGTGTTTATAGAAATGTCTTTAGTGCAAGAAAGGCACATTTCACTTTATTTACATTTTATTGTGTTATGCCTAGCTCAGTTGTAAACTAAAGATGTGGAAATGAGTAATTCATCCAACAGAGTAATATCAACACCTTGCAATTTACAAATTAGACACGTAGCAATTTTATCCAGACCAACTTAAAATAAGTGCAACAGTAAAATATGTGGGCGTTCAACTGCGAGCAGGGTAATTACCCACGACCAAGGTATTTCAGAGCACGATTAAAAACGGTAATACATGAATGAAGACATCTATAACGACCGCAGCAGCAACAGGCGCCTGTGCGTCGGGCTGCAGGACACGCCGGGCCTGTGTGTGTTTCCGCAGCTGCTGCTCGAGATTCTGGTCCTCACATGTGAAAAGTGTCACATGGATGTGTATCGAGCTGCAGGTCATTTAGCTCCCATCTGCGAGGATGCACATATCAGTTCCTTATGAACGTCATGATTTGCGGGTGTTTGCCATGTGACTGTTTCTACGAGCTGTGTGTGAACATTTCCCTCCTCTCGTCTGTACGAAACGAAGGAAGCAGTTAACTAGATAGCAGGATACAAACTTATTTACGAGCGAACAGCGTTCACGTCGTTCAGATGGTAGCAGAATTACGCCGGGATAATAAAAAAAAGCACAATTGAGACATTATCACATAATCCAAATATTTGCATATTTGCTGAATAAGTGTCTTGCTTGCGAGCGAAAGGTTGATAAGAAACACACAAATAAAACTGTGTACATTCCCTATCGGCCTGATGGGAGCCGTGCCAGGTGTGTGTGCACAGCGCAGCACATTTCATATCCAGCTCACATTCCCGTCATATTGCTGACGGGGGTGAGCGGCTGCGAGCCTCGCTGACCTTGACCCCGACCGTCACCTTTCATCCTGCCAGGACGTCGGTTCTCGGCGCTGCTCATTCCAGGACTACAAATGACCGTTTGTTGAACTTTCTTAATTAAATTCGCCAGGCCTATATTCGTGAAGGTATTTTTTTTTCTCAACATGGCTAATAACTAGTGATGGATCGCATGGCTTGGTGAAAAAACAATGTGTGCATCCAGTATTTCTCCATGGACTTTGTAATTATACAAAAGGTTAATCAATCTTGCTTGTATTAAGGAGCTAACGAATATATCTATAAATAAAAAAGGAATTGGCTATTTTTGCTTTTTGTTGTTTATGTAAATTTATTTTGGTACATTCCTCCCTTGTGAGATTTATGTAAGAATGTTTAGTTAAAAACATAAATCTTAACAAATCCATCTGAATACATTTAGCTAATTACAAAATATGGAGTATTTTGTGTAGCCTATCATCTTATCAATTTTGCCATAAATATATTGTCTTGAGCAACCTTATTTAGAAAAAGTTTAAGAGGCTAAAAAAAAATAGATGAAGTAAATGTACTCTTCTTCTGTCAGTCAAGTACATTACATTTATAATAATATCTCAAATCAAAAGTCACAGGGAATATAAACAACCTCAAGAAGATCCTTCCCTCGAGTTAGATGTCATGTGAACAGAATAACCTACGTACAGTGGCGGCTGGCCAATAGCGGGCCACAGAGCCTGGCCCCACCCACCTTGAGCTAAAAAATAAATTAAATAAAAATATTATAATATTTATAAATAAAAACAAATTGTCAATATTTGTGTTTCTACAAAAGTAGAAATGCGTGTTGGATACTTGAATCATTATGGGATGCTTGCTGAAATTGATTGGATAGCTAAACCAAATAAAATGTCCACCAGCCGCCACTGCCTTCGTCGATAGACAATCCAAATGAAGCTCAAGCAGAAGTTCAGTCAGGAAGACTCCTGTTACCTTCACATTTACCAACATATTTTACCCCAGCAATTAAAACCTCCAGAAAATTATTAGAATGAATATTGTTTCCCAAGTTTAAGTGTGAGGTACTTTATGTTTGTTTGTTGACTTCCTAAATAGCCCTTTAAATATATAAAAAAGTTGATATTTCTTATATGTTTGACACAGTGAAAAACCGCCTGGGGTCAAATTGACCCCAAGGAACACCGACGTTAAACATTGAATGGGGTCAAATTGACCCGAAAGGTAACAGGAGGGTTAAACTCCTCTTATTCATAATCTCTCAGTCTCTCCCAGTGTTAACTCTATAACCTGATTGTGGGCATTCACTTCACATGAACCAACCAGATTCTGTTTCCTTCAGCCAATCACATCGTTGCTGTAAAGAAATGTAAGAAATGTTGTCCTCTCTGCTGCCATCAGTTGTCGTTTCAGCTCAAATCGGATGCGACCCTCCTCCACCGCAGTCACTCCAGTCGGCATTCAGTCCTGCCCCTCATCCGTCATCGGATTGCAGCAACACCACCAGTGTCTGGTCTGGATTCTGCCTCATTCAATTCAGTTTATTTATATAGCCGATATCACAAATTACAATTTATCCTCAGAGGGCTTTAAAATCTGTACACATACGACATCCCTGACCAATGACCTCACATCGGATCAGGAAAAACTCTCAAAAAACCCTTTCACGGGGAAAATAAAGGGAAGAAACCTTCGGTAGAGCAACAGAGGAGGATCCCTCTCCCCAGATGGACAGAACAATAGATGTCATGTGACCAGAAGGAATCATTACAGAGTAACGACACATTCAATGAATATGACAGGGGTGTATTCTCATGAACTCAGCATCACTACCCTTTGATTATCTTAAGTCCTGAGTCCAATGGCCAAAGACTTTGCACTCTTCAAATTGCATGCACAGAATACATTATTATTAAATTATTATGAAATCTCTCCTAAATTAAAAAACAACAACATGATCATACATAG
Source organism: Pseudoliparis swirei (assembly GCF_029220125.1). NCBI lineage: Eukaryota > Metazoa > Chordata > Actinopteri > Perciformes > Liparidae > Pseudoliparis > Pseudoliparis swirei. Next base: position 20,219,814 of record NC_079409.1, on the reverse strand, counting down.
AAAGAGATATGAGAAAATTGATTGACGGATGTCAAACTACTTCCAGGTTTCGCCACACAACTAGACATTGAGAAAGAGACACACAACCTTAAAATAGAAGTATTTCTTGAACGTGCCTGTCCTTATCCAAAGATGTTGCCAGTGATTGCCTCTCAGATGGTTCTGTATACCAAACAGTCAGGTCAAAAGTATCAACTGACAAACAAAAATGTCAACTTTAATGAATAATTTGATAATTCGAACAATTTGTTTTTAACCCCATCTAATGGAGTCAGCCAGCTGGTGCCCTCTTTGGTCCTGGCCACAGTCCGAGTTCACCACGGACCAGCAGGTTTCCCAAAGAAGCATTCAATTCAGTTCATTTTGTATAACCCATTATCACAAATTTGCCTCAGAGGACTTTACAATCTGTACACATAGACATCCCTGTCCCAGTACCTCACATCGGATCAGGAAAAACTACCAACATTTGCAGTCTCCATCATTCAGTTGACCATGAATAGCTAGATGAACATTACCGTGGTCAGATCTCTACAGTCTCCCAGTACATGTAGTGCATTCAGACACAACAATGGACTCAGACAGAAACGTGCTGACTCACTCCTGAGCATCATCAACATTCTTCCTGAATAGACGTTGTTTGGCTCCTTAGTTCTGCCTTGTTTTCGTGGTTCTTGGTGGTGTTTGTTTCTTCGGGCTCCTCTCGTGGTCCCAGCTGGGTGCCATTAATAACTAAGGATGGAAATGGCATTTTCCATTAAGTCAATGTGTATATTCTATGTTATTCTAAGGACCCATAATGGACTCATTGACTCACTCCTGAGCATCATCAACATTGGTTCCTGAATAGGGTCTTAATCCTTAGTTCTTTGTTTTCGTGGTACATATTTTGGTCAAAATACCACAAGAATCATTTCAAACAGCACCCTTTTTACCCTGTCAAAAACACCTCCCCACAGATTTACCTGTTTTGAGTCCCTGTTCCTTTAAATGCTAATGAGCCAGCTCCCCCCTCCCCCCTCCTCCACGAGATGCGCTCGCCTAGCTGCTGCCTGCCCAGCTAGCCATTACCTTTGGAGAAATATGGCTACTGCAGATGAAGATAGCGTCGTGCAACCATATCGTTTTGAACCAGTCAGACCCTGAACAAGAAGAGGCTCCCGCACAAGTTCGAGAAGTTGGGGCTCAACAGGACGTTTCTGAATGGTAAGTTAACTTTGTCACTTCTACATTTTTGTTTGTTTGTCCATTGTAACTCAGGTCACCGAACCGTCTTTAAACTGAGTGGGTCGAGTTGTGATGGGGGGCGGTCCAAGGCCATGTAGCCAGACTCCCAACATGGGCGTGCTTCAACGTATACGTAGACGTTGGTGGTGTAAGCGATATGGGTGTCTACTCTTACAGTGGTGATCCCATTTGACGCACTCAAGCATATCGTTTCTGACATAGAGGAACCACAACAAGCCGCGTGATTTTTTTCCCCCCAGCGTTTTTGTGTTGGGAGACATGCCAGATACCCAAATTAATGTATAGAAGCACAAAAAAAGTGGAATTTTCATAATATGTCCCCTTTAAATGATCAAGATCTCAATATTGACTAAAATAATCGTGACACAAGGGAATGATTGGTTGTGTTACAGTACTCTCACAAGGCTATAAGATCATTGAAACTCTTACACGTGTACAAGACCACAACACAAACAGGAACCAGTCAAAATGACTTTTCCGGACAAAAACAAGACGTGATGCCTCAAGAATCTCGTCCGGCCTGCAGGCGAGTTCATTCTTTATCAAAGAGATCAGAGAGTGGAGCCGGGTTCAGGCCTCGTAATGCGGAATCCTCTTCCGACACAGACCAAACCTGACAGAAATACTTCCCCTACCATGGGCTTAATTGACAGGTAATTGCAAGGAGGGTGGCATCTCAACCGCAGTAAAAGAAAAGAGCATTGGCCACTTTGTTTGTCTGGCTCACTTGAACATAATTAATTGGCTGTTTGACCCGTTTTACGTTTGCCATTGTATCTGAAGTACTGTATGTTTCAAAAGCCTGATCCAATTGTGTGTTCCTCTTGCAGGGAGACAAAGCGGCAGATATATAAAAGTTATTGTAACGAAAACCCACTTGAATCCTCCAGTAAGACCAAACTTATTACACTCTAAGATGAGAGAATGACTTTCACTGTAACTGGTGGAATTCCAGGCCACAAAGTACTTTTCTAACATGAACTTTGACTGAATTGATATTTCTTTTTACGTTGATTTAGGACGATTACCTTAAGAGTTGGAACAATGTCGGATGTAGAGGGATTCTCTGCTTCCATGGACAATATGTTTTATGTCCTCTTAGACTGCAGTGGTATGGAAGTACAATTAACTGGCGGTTGATTTGTGAGCCTTATTATAGAAAACCAACCTCAGTTGGCCTTGAGCTTCTGTGATTGCCATGGATAGCAATTTCAGCTGAGTGGAGAACTGGCCTGTCTAACTGGCTATGCTTATAAATCACAATGTTTATGTGTGTTATACTGTTAATACATCCTGCATAATTTCTGGCCCAGCAACATTACCATTATGAGCTTGCCTGCTCTAACTCACAAGTAATACTTAGAGATGTTTTTCAAGAGAAGCCAATGCATTCTTTGAGACTCTGCAAAAAAAGGAGGTCTGATTGGATAGAAGTCTACGAGAAAATGGCCCTACTTTTCACTTCATTAATTATCTCATGAGTTTATGGTCTCATTCGCTTGTTTCAAGAATTCATGATGTTCATTTCGTAAGTCATGTTCCCATTTAGAGTAAAACAGGGTGAGCTTTAGGGCGTGGCTACCATTGGAATGAAAAAGGATGAACTTATAACAAGACAGTAGAGTAAGAGTGGAAGATACCCTTGATGCATTGAGAAGGGACATTGTCAAGACTGGAGGATTGTATATGAAGCAGTGGATGTAAACTCTGCATATGACTCATTTTGGGATATTTTCTCATCAATATAGATAGATAGATAGATATATACTTTATTAATCCCCAAGGGGAAATTTGTCGTGACAGTAGCAGCATCACACAAGAATAAAAACAAAACACAAAATATAAGAAACAGGGATGAAAGATATAGAAGTATACAAGTAAAATAAAAGTAAAATACAAAACAAAATATATATGTAAATATACAACACACAACAACACTGACAAATCAAATACAAAAAATATTAAATATAGACAGTGAAAAAGCAAAGTGTGTGTATGAGTGCAGAGCAAATGAAATGAAATGTGTGTAGTGCAAACAAATGAGATGTGTGAAGTGCAGATCAACATAGTGTAAGTATTCAGTTATTGTTGTAGTTATTGCACTATGATCTGGCAAGAGGTGATCTGTTATAGAGCCTCATAGCCGCCGGCAGGAATGTTCTCCTGTATCTGTCCTTGTGGCAGCGGAGCGTGAGGAGACGTCTGGAGAAAGTACTCCTCTGTCCCTGTAGGAGGTGGTGGAGAGGGTGGTCCGGGTTGTCCAATATGGACACAAGTTTCTTCAACGTCCTCCTCTCCACCACCTGTTCCAGGTGCTCCAGCTGGCAGCCGATGATGGAGCCAGCCTTCCTAACCAGTTTGTTAAGACGGCTGGTGTCACCGGCTCCGATGCTGCTCCCCCAGCAGACAATGGCAAAGTGCAGTACACTGGCGACAACCGACTGGTAGAATAACTCCAGCATCTTGCTGCACACGTTGAAGGATCGAAGCTTTCTCAGGAAAAAGAGTCGACTCCTCCCCTTCTTGTACACAGCGTTGATGTTGGCCTTCCAGTTCAGTCGGCTGTCGATGGAGACGCCCAGGTACTGGTCCTCCTCCACCATGTCCACGTCCACTCCCAGGACACTCAGAGGTGTAGGAGCTGTCGCCTTCCTCCTGAAGTCCACCACCATCTCTCTGGTCTTGGCCACGTTCAGCCGCAGGTGGTTCTCATCGGCCCACTTTACAAAGTCACTCACCACTGCCCTGTACTCCTCCTCCCGTCCATCCCTAATACACCCGACCACTGCAGAATCATCAGAGTACTTCTGCAGATGGCATGACTCCGTGTTGTACTGGAAGTCACTGGTGTACAGGGTGAAGAGGAAGGGAGACAGAACAGTTCCCTGTGGGGCTCCAACATCAGTGACCACCGTTTCAGACAGCACACTGCCCAGTCGGGCAAACTGGTCTGCCTGTGAGGTAGTCAGTCATCCAGGAGACGGTGGACGCGTCCACACCGACCACCCGCAGCTTCTCACTCAGCAGCAGTGGCTGGATGGTGTTAAATGCACTGGAGAAGTCAAAGAAAGTGACTCTCACAGAGACACCGGTTCCATCCAGGTGCGACTGAGCTCGTTGCAGCAGGTAGATGATGGCGTCGTCCACTCCCACATGAGGCTGGTAAGCAAATTGCAGAGGGTCCAGCGACGATTTCACCTGCGGCCGGAGGTGGGCCAAGACCAGCCTCTCCAGCACCTTCATCACATGGGAGGTGAGGCGACCGGTCGGTAGTCATTGAGGCCAGATGGTGTTGACTTCTTTGGGACAGGGACCAGGCACGACGTCTTCCACAGCACGGGACTTCCCCAGCCTCAGGCTGAGGTTGAAGAGGCGCTGCAGGACACCAGACAGCTGGGTGGCGCAGGTCTTTAGGACCCTGGGGCTGATGCCATCAGGACCTTCAGCTCTGCGCTGGAGTAGTTTCTCCAGCTGTCTTCTCACCTGGTCAGTCGTCACAGAGAGGGGGAGGGTGGAGGAGCCCATTGTTATCGAGGGCTCGGTGGATGTGCAGCTCAGCAGGGGGGACAGAGGGGGAGGTGTTTGGGAGGTGTGATGTGTGGAGGAGACAGGAGAGGGCTGTGAACTGAACCTATTGAAGAAACAGTTCAGCTCGTTGGCCCTCTCCAGGGAGCCCCCTGGCTGTCTCCCTCCCACCTTGAAGCCAGTTATCTGCTTCATTCCAGTCCACACCTCCTTTGTGTTGTTCAGCTGGAGTTTGGCCTCCAGCTTCCTCCTGTAGGAGTCATTGCCCTCCCTGAGCTTCACCTTCAGGTTGCACTGGGCTCTCCTCAGCTCATCCCTGTCTCCAGACCTGAAAGCAGCTTTCTTCATGTTAAGAAGCGCCTTCAGGTCCCTGGTGATCCAGGGCTTGTTGTTGGGGAAGCAGCGCACAGTCCGTGATGGGATGGTGGTGTGTTCACAGAACTTGATGTATTCCGTGATGCAGTCGGTCATACTGTTGATGTCCTCCCCGTGCGGTCCACACAACACATCCCAGTCCGTTGACTCGAAGCAGTCCTGTAGAGCGTCGTTAGCCTCCAGAGACCACCTCCTCACAGTCCTGGTGGTCACAGCCTCTTCACCAGAGGAACATACCTGGGTGTCAGCCGGACCAGGTCATGATCAGACCTGCCGAGGGGGGGAAGGGCAGTGGCACTGTATGCGTCCTTAGTATTAGCATACAGCAAGTCCAGAGTTTTATTGTTCTTTGTTGGGCAGTCTATGTATTGATGGAAGGTTGGCAGAGCTTTATCCAATGTGGTGTGGTTAAAGTCACCAGTGATAGCCATGAATGCTCCAGGCTGATGATTCAGCAGAGCAGACACAGTGGAATGGATGGTGTCCACTGCTTCCTCAGCATCAGCTGATGGTGGCACGTACACGACAACCAAGCTGTCCTAGCAAGAACAAAATAAATAGCTCTGGTAAATCATGGATCACAAAGGGCTTGTTGAATGCCTGTAAAAAAAACCTTGTCTAAAAAAAATAGAACTAGAGAAAAATAAATGAAATATTAAAGATATGAAAATGAATTAACTGATACTATTAGTATATGTAAGAAAGATTACTACAATAAAATGTTAGAAAAGAATAAAGATAACATATGGGGCACATGGAATATACTAAACTCATTTATTAGAAATAAAAAACTAGCTCGAGCTTTTCTGATTATTTTATAGAGAATAATAAGACAATCACTGACAAGAAGGAGGTGGTGGAGGGCTTCAACAACTTCTTTGTGAATGTGGGGCCCAAACTGGCAAAAGAAATAAACCCTCCACAAGGAAGAGGTGTTGAAAGATTCTTTGGAGAAAGAAATCCAGATACTATCTATTTGAGAGGTACAGGTAAAAATGAAATAATTGACATTGTTCACAAGTTAAAGAACAAAACATCTCAGAATTGACACTATTATAGACCCTCTAAATTACATCTGTAATCTATCGTTCAAATTGGGATGCTTTTCCAGTCAAATGAAAACGGCTAAACTGATCCCATTACACAAAGCTGGAGAAGAACACCTTGTCATGACCCAGAGTTTCTGTCTTGTTTTGTGTTTTATTTTGAAGTCCTTGTGTCGTCTGTCTCCCTGTGATTGGCTGCCCTGGTCCTGATTGCTTCCTTCTGTGTGATTGCTGGCCCCGCCCTCATTGTGTCCACCTGTGTCTCGTTCCCCGTTGTCCAATCACCTCCGCCTACCTGTGTATTTAAATCCTGTTTGTATCATTCGCCAGTGTGGCTTCGTACTGTTGGGGTCGTGTTTGTCGTCCTGTGTTACCCATCTAGTTGTAGTTCGGAATTAAATATTGGTTTGGAAGTAGTGTTGGCATTTGGGTCCTCCTACACGTGACACACCTCTATACTAATTACAGGCCAGTTTCACCGCTCTCCCAGTTTTCAAAAATTCTTTGAGAAGCTCTTTGTTGCACGATTGGACAGCTTCATTGAAAAATATGAGTTGCTTATGGACAGGCAGTATGGGTTTAGAACAAACGGATCAACTGCAATGGCTTTAATGGATTTAGTGGAAGAATTAAAAAGTAACATCGACAACCAGAAAGATGCAGTTGGTGTTTTTATCGATCTGAGGAAAGCGTTTAAAACAATTGATGACATTTTAGTACACAAACTGGAAAAGTATGGGATTAGAAGGGGTAGGGCTATTGGTTAAAAAGTTGCATTGAAAACAGAAAACAGTTTGTACAGACGGGTGTCACTAGGTCTCCTCTTTTAGATATCATATGTGGTGTTCCGCAGGGATCAATTCTTGGACCAACATTATTTATACTGTATCAATGACATATGCAATGGTTCAAAAATATTGAATTGTTATTTTTGCGAATGACACAAATGTATTCTGTGCAGGCGAGAGCCTTCAGCAGCTGTTGGAGGTTGTTACGGCAGAATTGAGCAAGCTAAAGTTGTGGTTCATGTAAATAAATTATCAGTAAACATTAGAAAAACCACTTTGTCCACTTGTCAGAGTCTGTGCTCAGGCAGCGTTGTATTCATGTACGATAGACAGTAACAGCATTGTTCATGTTGTCTCATAAACCTTTCCATAGAGCAGCCTTATCAGTAATAAGGTCTGTCATAATCATTTTGTATTAAGCAGACACATCTTACACAATTGCATCTATTTTACTGGGTCTCATGAAAGATGCGTCACTAATAATTGGCGTAATAATGTCATGCACGCTTTCTTCCTGACATTAAAATAATTAAATTCTTTGAATGGCAGATATTTATTCAGATTGGGCTGAATACAGAATCAGGTTTTCCATCGGCTTTTTTTATTTTTCACATCGAAGTAACAATTACCTCCAGGAGGAGAATGAAGAAAGGCCAAACAGGAGGACGGGAGTTTCTATAAATTGCGCAACCTTTGTGTTCTCTTCGTTTCATTTTTCAAATTCAAAAAAAGGTCATTATTTAATGATGCTCATCACCAAGGCAACGCCTGAGAACAACAGTATAGTTGACTACCACGGATTATATTATTCTTAAAAAACCACATCAGGAACCTAACTTAGCCGAGACCCAACAAGACAATATTTTGATAAACACAGAGTAGCGAGCACGAAGTACGTTACGCAAGAGCAGGACCGCCACAGAGCCGTTCACGTGTAATCGACGCCTAAAAAAAGTTAGCTGAGGCTTTCATCTGATTATACGAGATGCCTGGGAGTTTGGGTTTCCTGTTGCGGCCACCATCACTATTCAATTCAGTTTATTTTATACAGCCCCATATCACAAATTACACATTTTCCTCAGAGGGCTTTACAATCTGAACACATACGACATCCCTGACCTTTGACCTCACATCAGATCAGAAAAAACTCCCAAGAAACATTTTTTTAAAACGTACTCGAAGAAAAAAAAGTGAAGAAACCTTCAGGAAAACAGGAGGATCACTCTCCAGGATGGACAGAAGAATAGATGTCATGTGACCAGAATGAAATGCATTAAACACATGCAATGAATATGACAGGATGTATAAATAATGAGTAGTAGGCATGGACCACGATCCAGACCTCCACAATCCATTTAACAGAAGGAAGTAGAGAGGAGGAGGAGGGGGGCATCAGACTCCGAGGAGGAAGCAGAGTTACTATAACTTGTCACGCCTGACGTCACGGGTAGCGAGGTGCAGGAGCTCATGCGCAGAGGAATCGAGAGGACTCAGGCCAAATTTACACATGTATTTACAGAAACGAATATTTCTGCCACTCCGTTTTCAAAAATAACGTTGTACACACAAGGTCGTTTTCAAAAAAGTTTCTGTTTATATGAACCCGCATAAATACGCCCCCGGGCGCCATCATAACTATGCCAAACCTGTAGTCGGCAGTGTAACGAGAAGGATAAAGACATACAAACCAATCAGAATGTTCAAAACCAACAACAACTACGAAAAACACGACCAACTTCCTTTACAGAGTAAATATGGCGCGAGGTTCATTTGTATGGACAGACAGCGAAGTGGAGCTGCTGCTTCAAGTCGCCTTAGATTAAAAGGCAAATAAAGCACTCGATAATGTGGATTGGGAATCATGCCAAACTAAATATAGGGATATGTTGGCATTGTTCTTAGAACAGTACCCGTCCGAGACCTCCGAGGAGTATCCTCATGTCAAGGACTGTAAACATAGGACGCTCACAAGACGTGAAGCATTTTTAGTCTCATACTGTGACGTTTGACAACCTAAAACTCCGTTTGACTTAGTTCACACGCAAACACAAAAACGGAGTTTTCAGAAATCTCCACTTTGGCCCGGAGTTTTTAGAAATGATCATTTTCCGTGATAAAACCTCCGTTTGTGTAAATGAAAGTCCAAAACGCATGAAAATATATGCGTTTTCCCATCGTGTAAACGGGGTCTCAGTGTGGATTAACGAAAAACACTCTTACTGAGGCCAAAAGGGTTACCAAAAACACAAGGTCCAAAAGGGGCAGGCAGAGGATCGGCGGTCAGGGCAGGCAGGCAGGGTCGAAACAGGCAGGATCCACAATAGCAACATGCAACAGACGAGGGAAAGAGTGGCACAATATATAGGGGGGGGGGAAACAGGTGTACGACATGAGACATTAACGAGACGAGAGTGGCTGAGGGCAGGTGAAGGGAATGAAACAATCAAGGAGACACAGAAGACACCGAGTATAAAGTAGACGAGGATACACAGAAAGAGCCTTACTTACACACTCCAATGGCGTCGCTCTCACTCTCGAGCGCGCCGTTCCCGCTTCTCATCGAGAACCGTCCACGTCTCGTTCACCACGTTGTAATCTCCGATTCCCCGAGGTGAAATAAAGGCCGAGGACGATTGAACCGGTTCGTCCTCAGCTTTACTATACGAGGTTATATTGTTTGGGGGAAAGTTCTCTTCTTGATTAATGAAGCGCGCGCACATTCTTATTGACTGGCAAAACGCAATTCTTTCAATTTAAGGATCCAGCTTCCTGCAGGAGCTTCCCTTCAACTGTGCTGCGCTCGCGGTTTTTCAGCATCGGGAGGCAACACCACCTAATTGGCTGTTTTTGAAAAGAAAGTTACTAGTAATCAGAGCTTTTATAAGAGTTTATAAAACCACACAGCCAAACTGAAGATAAACAACAAGTTGTGGTCTGCTTATTGCTTTCCTTTATGAACAACTTCAGGGCAATTTGGTTATAACAACAATAGAAACTCCAATCTGCTGCTTTCTTAAAGGAGCCCACTCTTATCCATTAGTGTGTGAGTGACCTTAATTAAGTAAAGTGACACACAAGCCTAAATTGCAAACAAATGACATGGTTAAAACCAAAAAAGCCTAAAAATGACATGGATGAATGAAATGTCTTGCTATTTATTCATTAATATAAATTCGATAAAATTTGAAGCATTATGCCAATTTCAAGCGGTCTAATTCTTGCTCCAGTTATGTATCACATGTATGACCATTTGTTAATCAGATGAGTAACATCATTTTACACGGGAGGTTGAATGTTACATGGAAAATGTAAAAACACCCAAAACAAGAATTTCACATGTAACATCACAAAGCACATTTTATATCTGAAAAAAAATACATCAGAACAGCCACGGTGGAAGAGAATGTCACACATGAGGAATATGAATATACTATAAATGTAGTTGGAGAACATTTTCTAAGAATCAATTCACTTTATTTTATAAAGCCTACGTCTAGGTACTCCCCGGGCGTCATTTATCAACACGTCATGGACAGCTTGTTAATATACACTTCATACATGTGTAGCCCTGATAATAAATATATATAAATATATATAATGTAGCCCTGTCTACAATAGGTTTTGAGTTTTCTACTTTGTTTTGCTGATTTAAGTTTTCTAATTGATTTGGTGATCGGTCGTCATTGTTTTCTGGTGTGTGAGACCAACCGCAAATCCAGCCTCACTGTCAGGTAGAGGGGCGTGGCCTAAGAGGAGGTATTGTTGTGAAATAGGTGACAGCAACAGCTGTTGAGCTGCGTGAACGTAATTGTGGGACAACCAAGGGCTGACGAAGAGTTAGCGCCTGTATTGATCGACACCAGGTAAAGATAAGTGTGTTTGTTGTGTGATACCCAGTGACTAAATGTTATTTTAGTGTTGTGATTAGCATTAAGCCTGACATGTATTGATTAGCCGCATTAGGGGATTCCTGTGATTCAGGAGACGCAAGCTGATGAAGCTGATTCCTGAGGCTGTTGCAAACGACATGCTGGTTTAATTCTATCAGACAATCATCCATCCGGTTCTTCACTTCCCCCTCCCAACACTCCGTGGTCATCGTGAGTACTCACACACTTTGCACTGCCCCCTTTTGTTTTATGCTTGTGTGGACAAGTGAAACGGCCACTACCGTTTCAGGCCTCTACGATCTACAGCCACGACTCAGGCCTGCAACTTGGGTGTTGTTAGTGTGCGTGAGTGGATTTGTTATATTTATTACCTTTGCATTGAAAATGCGGAAGGTAATGTTTTGATCGCCGTGTATTTATTTATTTATATGCGTGTTACTCGCATAACTAAAAAAGTATTAAACCGAATCGGATGAAATTTGGTGGGATAATTGGTTATTATCCGGGGACCATTTGATTAGATTTTGGGATCGATCGGGTCAAAGGTCAAGGTCATGAAAAGGTCAAACTCTTCTTTTAACCATAGCACGGTCAATTTTTATCCAATTGGCATGCAACTAATGCCAAAATGTTGATAATGCAATGCCCAATCTTGTGATATGCTAAGGTATGCGCTCTACCGAGTGCCCGCTCTAGTTATATTTGTTATATTATTGAGGTTCATTAAAAAGGAGAGTTACACTGGTTTTTTGTTGTATGGGGATTGGTATCTAATTTTGTTTTGTGAATAAATATTTAGCTGCGTGCAATATAAAACAGTTGGCTGCACCGTCCCTCTTTTAAACATTACCCAGGACCCCGCCCATAGTATATCTGCCATAGCTACATGGGCCGGGGGTTACACATGCATTTGCCTTTGCATAATAAACGTCTTCACGGGAAGTTAGGTTCAGATTCGCGAAAAGATCGCTTCAGACTTGTGACTCACGCGACACAGTAAGTCAACGTTGAAGGTCGGTGTTTGACTGACCCATATGCCAACTCCTCCCACCCACCTGTGACGTTTCATGTGACGAAATAATACTGAATGTATGGAATTATAATTATATTAAAGAAGTAATACTGCATGCACGTGATTATATATTAAAGAAGTGACATTGAATGTAATAAGTTAGAGCATAGAATTATCTCAGTATGTATTATACAAATAGACCGGGTATTACACTGAATGAAATAATCAATTAAATCCAGTAAACAGACTACGGTGTGCTGGGAGATGGGATGGATTTAAGTCCCTCTTTCATGCAACATTCTGTCGTACTTCAAAGCGTTATTCAATTTGTAATTGTGTTGCTGTACCTTTTATATAATTTTTTTTTGTTGTATAACTCGAACCATTTCATTCGGCTTATAATTTGTTCGACGGAGCTCTCAGACGGGGGGGAAACTAACTTGGAGAACGGCGTCATTTCTTAAGTTTCACCCGGAGCATAAACAGCAGGTGAAAGGTCGGTGTTTTGTCCGACCCATATGCCAACTCCTCCCATCCACCTGATGTGACGTCTGATATGTCAAAATATCTGATCTAATAATAGTATGGATGCTAAAGGGTGCTTCTGCACCGAGCTTGGTTGCTTGCAATGTACCAGCATGAGAGCTCGAGAAATGTCTTAACCTTTTTGAAAACGGCTGACGTAACAGCCACCTGTGGCTGAACACGGAAACCTCTTAGATGCAATATTTCCTGTTGCGACGGCAGGAAGCCTCGTCTCTTGAGAGGTCGGCACACGGCTCTCGAGTGCATGCTGTAAACTCCAAAACAACCAACTCTGTATCAATATCTGAGAACTTCTATGTGTTTTTCTTTTCTGTGGCAGTTACCTCAGGGGGGCGATGCCACTCTCTTTTAGTCCAGAGACCAACATGTAAAGGTGTGATCCAGCTTGACAGCCAGGATAGGCACGGGTAAAAATGAGAAAAAAGAACTTTGCGCTCCACCTGAGTCTTAATGCCCAGAGCGGCTTACGCTTACCATCCCACATCCATTCCCCTCAGTGGCTCCAGTGGTCCCTGAGGTGTGAGGTGAGTTATTTTGGGTTCAAGATGGATTTTCTTTGGAGGGTTGAGACTGTCTGCATACACTAATGCTCCGTAACACAGGAAGGATACTCCATCCTGTATCATTTAGGTACTTCGTGAACTGCATTTTAGTGATTACGCATGACACTCTATAGATTGTAAATGTAGCACCCTGAAATGTTAGTCATATCTTACCGATTTAATAAAACTGTCACTTTCTTATAATTTACTTCAAATGTGTGTTTAAGGTAATTCATGTGTTCCTATATCTGAGAGCGCTGATCATCTTTGCACATACTGGGAAGTGAGGAAACTGCTTGTTGTCCCTTTGGAAGAGAGCGCTGTCTCTTTAAGAGGGGCATGTAAAAGGGCAGGTGCAGTAAGCAGGCCGAGAACTTATTAAATAAAAGTCTCAAAACAGAAGAACAACGCGTTTCTGAACAGTTCATTTTCAGGGTGCAACAAAAGGTGACAACGCCTGTCACAAAATGACAAGCCCAAGGTCAAGATCATAGCGTCCTCACCCATCAGACAGCGTGAGCATCCAAGCCGGGGGATCGGAGAAGGGCTGCGGATGGACATGTCAGAACCCTGTCCTTTTAAGGCTCATTAAACCCGGCATGTGCACGGCCACCAACGGGCAGACGGGAGGAGAGGCAGACAGCCGCGCTCCGAGGCTAGCAGGTGGAAAGGCGAGTGAGCAAGTGGTACAGCAGGGTGCTGACAGAAAGTATTAACATACCCTCGTTCTTCATGCTGCCTACATGCCTGATTAATGAGGACTGGCCCGCTGGATGGCTGAGTGAGATGAGGATGATAAGGAGCTGAAGAGAGAGGGAATACAAGAGAGCCGGATATAAGAAGCAGCGGTAGAGCGAGCGAGGCATGAGGGAAGACTTTGGAGATAGTGGACAGAAAATCAATCACCGGCCTGAGGCTGAGTGATCGGACTTTCAAAGCTCTTCACTTTAGACGTTTGAGCACGCTCCGCTTTACTTGAGACATTTGTTCTCTTGTAATCACAGATTCATAAGAGATCCAGCCTCAGGATTCACATGTGGAAATAAAGGTCTCTCTAAAAATGCAGGTTTTCAGCCTCAGTGATTGCGAAATAGAACAATTTATACACATGCCAGTCACAGTGATTAAGTGTCTGTTGTGTGTGGCAAGGTTTGGACCCAAACGCAGCAGGCAGAGTTCTCCGAAAACACAGGATTTATTATTAAAGATCTAGCAGGAACAAAGACACAAACCGGGCAGGAACAAAAACAGACAAGCGCAGGGAAACAGGAAACAAGACAGGGACTACAAAACAGGAAACACTCCAAATCATAACAGTACCCCCCCCTCAAGGGACGGATTCCAGACGTCCCACCAGGGTGGGTGGAGGGGAGCCGGAGGAGGGGCCAAGGGTATGGCGGACAGCGTCCGGGGGGCGGGCCGGAGGACGACCACCCGGACAAGGGACGCACTCCGGAAGATGGGCCGGAGGACAGGAACGGGAAGCTAGGGGACCCGGCTCAGGAGATGAGGGGACTGAAGCCGGACGGCACGGAGAACCGGGGCTGGACGGGACAGAGGGAACAAGAGCTGGCGGCAGAACGCCGGGGACTGGAACTGACGACGGAACACCGGGGACTGGAACCGGCGACGGAACACCAGGGACTGGAACATCGGGAACTGGAACCGGCGACGGAACACCGGGGACTGGAACATACGGGACTGGAAGCGGAACACTGGGGACTGGAGCCGGAACACCGGGGACTAGAGCCGGAGATGGAACACCGGCGACTGGAACCGGCCACTGAACACCGGGGACTGGAACCGGAGATGGAACACCGGCGTCTGGAACCGGCCACTGAACACCGGGGTCTAGAGCCGGAGATGGAACACCGGCGACTGGAACCGGCTGGGGGCCACGAGGCGGCAACACGAACGAATGGCCGTTCGTTCCTGTCGACCCGCTGGAATTGTTCATATATCTCCTGCAGGGTCTTGCGTGCTGGCGGAGGTAGAGGCTGCGAGGCTGCAGCGGGAAGTGCCTGGTGAGCTGAGGGCCAAACGAACGGCCCGTCGTTCCTGTCAGCCCGCCGGAATCGCTCCCAAATCTCCTCCTGGGTGCTGACGTTGGCGGAGGCTGCGAGGCTGCAACGGGAACTGCCAGTTGCTCTGAGGGCAAAACGAACGGCCCGCCGGAATCGCTCCCAAATCTCCTCCCGGGTCCTGGGTGCTGGCGTCGGTGGAACGGGAACTGCCAGGTGCTTCCATGGAATGATGAGCGGCGGGTAGGTCCGACAGATCAGGTCGTAAAAACTCTCCTGCGCTGGGTCCATCTTCGTGGTCTGTTCGTTCTGTTGTGTGTGGCAAGGTTTGGACCCAAACGCAGCAGGCAGAGTTCTCCGAAAACACAGGATTTATTATTAAAGATCTAGCAGGAACAAAGACACGAACCGGGCAGGAACAAAAACGAACAGACATGGAACAAGCAGAAAGACACAAGCTAAATACACTGGGGAAACAATCAGGGCGTGGCTGGGAACAATCAGGAACGAAAACAGACAAGCACAGGGAAACAGGAAACACTCCAAATCATAACAGTGTCCACATAATTACATGTCACACCGCTATGGCTCATTAAAATTAATTATCTACATGTAATTGCAACCAGTTTAAAAAAAAAAAGCTTCATTTCCATCCAGGCAACCGAAGCAAGAAGAGGTGAGAGGTTGCATTAATATGCATCGCAATTTCCATTCTTGAAGCCTGGTATGATTTTAAGAAAGTGGTGCAGTGAAATTAATGTCTAATGCCACTATTCCATGTTACAACTTTTAAGACCCAATGATAAAATAGGGGAAAAGTCTACATTAAAAAGTCTTTTGGTGCCCATTGGCGTCACACGAAGCACCTGGAGGTTTTAAATCCACAATTTGTCTGATACATTGTGTTCAAAGCCTGGTGCTCTTTCTGGGGGGTTGGTTTATACTGGTCTTCAAAATTAATATGGGGGAAAAAACTCCTACTCTACTACCTTGCTAACTGCCATTTAGCAAGCGTGTTAGCTTGGTAGCTACATCACGTTTACTTCAATAGAAGCATTTTCTGCCTCATCGTCTTTCAACCTGGAATCTTTCAGAGGGTTAAATACAGCAGAACCTGTATAGAGTTAGCACAATACTGTTTTTACGTATACAGTTTAAGGGGGGCCTGTTTAACGCAATCAATCAACAATCTGGCATTGATTGATTCTTGCAGTTCTAGCAGTTAAGCAATGTAAACTCCCACACATTAGTCGGAAGCAACCTCAAGTCAATAATAACTAGAATGGGCACTCGGTAGAGTGCATACCTTCGCATATCACAAGATTGGGCATTGAATTATGAACATTTTGGCATTAGTTGCATGCCAATTGGATAAAAATTGACCGTGCTATGATAAAAAGAAGATTTTGACCTTGAGCTTTGACCCAATTGATCCCAAAATCTAATCAAATGGTCCCCGGATAATAACCAATCATCCCACCAAATTTCATGCGATTCGGTTTAATACTGTTTGTGTTATGTGAGTAACACGCATATAAATAAATAACTAAATATACGGCGATCAAAACATAACCTTCCGCATTTTCAATGCGAAGGTAACAAACATGAAGCAGACAAGAGTGGACAGAAAACAACCTATCACGACCGATAGCGATGGCTAAAAAAATAAAGCCTAAATAAAGCTGGAAAAGACTACCAGGTACCGAATATAGAAAAGGAAAACACATTCTTTACAGAGCAGCACTACTTTAATCCCCTCTAGCTGTGACTCGGTGCCAAGCCTTTTAGGGACCGTCTCCAGCTGTCGACTATTGGTGAGTTCTGACAGGCTGGCAGCTCGAGGAGGGGGGTGCTGTCTCTGCTGCCTCGGTTTGGGCCGAACTGGATGGCGTGACTGAACAGCCACGGAGAAGATTCTTTTTGTCGTAGAAATATCAATATAACGGCTCACTTCAAACAGCTTGTGCAGCGTACTCCAAAAGCCCGGTCCAGTGTGCGAATGAAGTTTCAGAAAGCCTTTCATTGCTATCCGCCATTACCGTATGAGGCATCCATTAAGCATCCATAACCCTTCATTAAATGTTTTCAAAAGAAATGACATTTATATTTCAAATGACAGGTAGCACACACGTGGTTCACCTGTTTGCTCTCGTCCACTCACTAATGTGTCCAACATTAATAGGGGTTTGTCATTTAGCTGGAGACGAGCCGTCAGCCTCCTTCACCCGAACTCGAGAAGACGTGGGCGCAGGTACGTGCACAGACATTTTGGGGGGCAGGTGCTCAAACCAAAAAAAAGGGCACCCAATGCCAAAAAAAAATTCTGACTGTTGAAGCATAAGCAGCAATACACTGATGCTGTCCTCGACCAGCATTTCCTCTGGGCAGCATTAGAAAGCGCTTACATTTTCTTTATGAATAAAGATGAATTATTATATAGCAACAGTACAAGCGTTCTGATTGGCTAATGGGTCGTCATGCCAGCCACGTATTGCCCTCCTCGCTGGTCTGATACGGATCCGTATCGCCCTCTTACGTCATTTTCAAAATGAGCGATATTGATAGACATCAATAACCAAGAGCAGTGGTCCTCAAACTAAGGCCCGGCCCTCTGAACAAGAGAGGCCTTATGATTTTTTTTCAGTCTGGCCACGCAAATCCTAGACTAGCCCCAGTTAAATAGAACGGAATAAGAATTATCTCTCTCTCTCTCTCCCTATATCTATTCTCTGAACATAACTAACGTCAGTAAACAGCTGGACAAGACTTTGAAATCACGGATTTCGTGAGTTTTTGTTTGTTTATTTTTTTAGGAAACGTCGGACCAGTTGTGACGTCATGTTTTCAGCAGCGCTAATGTTGTGGTTGAGTTATCACAAAACAACGTCAGGGGACAAACACCGTCAAGATCCATTTGTCTGGTGCTGCGGGTCAGAGGAGAAGGAGGTGCACCCGTTTAGTGGCGCGAGGAGCACTGCGCGGAGGAGGAAGTGGAGGAGGAGGGAGGGGCACGGCGGGGGGAAGAGGGGCTGTGGATTATAGAAATAAGGAGCTCAGTAATGATGTGCATGCACTAATAGGTACACCACAGGGACTTGAAAATTGTAGTAGTATACATTTTTTGTTTTTAACCTGTTGCTCTTTGGGCGTCAAGGAGCTCAGTCAGGGCTCCATATGTGCCGTTTGTCACGGATCGGGTGGTAAAGTTATGGCCCAATCCTCATCTCCACTGTAGAGTTGTAATAGGTTATTTTTATTGTCACCTGTACATAAAGGAAGTCTATGTTTACAGTACAATACATTAACCGGTTATGATAATTGACAAAGAATATTATGAAGAATATTAAGAAGGATATATTGTAAAGGATAAGAGAAAGGTACTGTTTTATTATGACTGATTGATGATGAATGTAAAATTAATAACTGTAAAATGCATGAGAATAAACTGGATTTTTGCTCATCTTTTGCCGTTCAATCGTGTTAAATCTTAAATTAGTGAATCCTTAATTTTCCTTCCGCCCGAGACCTTCAATTCAATTCAGATTATTTTGTAAAACACATTATCACAAATTACAAATTTGCCTCATTGTACGTGTACAATCTGTACACGTACAACATCCCTGTCCCAGAACCTCACACCTGAGGTTTGAATTAACTTTCTCCACCCTGACTGACTCAGACTCAACAAGTCCTTGAGGGTTCAGTTCTGTTCTTAGTGTTTGAGCACTCTGGCAGACATTTTGAGCCCTTAATGAACTCTTTCTGTAAATCAGCATGAAATGCCAGCTCTACTCAAGGGAATTATCCACAAATGCAATGCTAATAAGTGCTCTGCATGATCAAAGAACATTACTGATGGATGAACAAGCCTCATTTCACTGGCCACAGTAACGCTTCTGCTCAAGGTTTTGAGTCAAGATTATGCTTGTAAACTTTAGAGACGTGCATGTTTATTTGGCAAACTTTTTATTAAAGTGCTCCTGCATCCTTCCTTGTCATGGTGGTCTGAAAGGGGTCTTGATTGCAATAGGGAGCTCAAGACAAGGGTAACCTCCATCCCATAGGAGAAAATAACCAGGTGGAGGATACAGATAATTTAAATAAACTGGGCTGTTTACCATGTGTCATGTACTGAACTTCCACATCTAATTCAACATTTCAAGTAGGATACTGTAGTTTATGACTGGAAAAGGCTCATTTAAAAAATGGTTTGACATTTAGAGAGCAGTGGTTATTAGTGATGGGCGGATAAAGCCTCCTTTCTATTGGTACCGAAAAGGATTCAAAGCTTCGGGCTTCACTTTGAAGAAGAACAGTGATGTTGGGTGGTGTGCTGGATTTAAAGCAGCCATTTAATAGTGTGACCGAAGCACAACTCCTCTGTTTTAATCTTCAATCTGCAGTAAAAGTAAATTAAAGCTGCACAGAATTGATGATATGTAAAATAGATAACCATTATCGATCTTGCTTCTGATGTTTTTCCACATTGCAATAAAACTTAATGCTAGTTAATATAAAACAGTGTTCATGATGGGATTTGATCCTCTCCACACAACGGAAATGTTTAACATGACTGAGTTACCCACTAGAGTCTAGACTACACAAAGATTTACAATACAGTATATGATTATAGCCCTTAAGTTATGTCAACAGATGTATGTACAGAATGTGTCCTTTATTAGTGAGGTAATATTGCATAGATGTGGCAGTGTTTTGTGCCACATTGTTGATTGACACTGAGGCATCATTTGTCACAGAGTGAGGCGCCAAAACATTCAAGCTGTCAAGCGTGTCAACTGAATGAAACGCTTCGTGAAGCACCAGTGACGTTCGAAGCTTCGGACATCATCAGTCACTTTGGCATTTGATACGAGCTCCGACCGTTGGAGTCGATGAACGATGATTCAGTGAACTGACACAGGCTTCTGGGCTCTGGTATCGTCACCAGGGCCATGGCAAGAGGCATCAGGCATCAGACCCAGCCAGATCCAATGGACCCTATGAGACGTGAAGCCAAAGACTCCGGGGAGGAAGCAGAGTTAATAATATGTGATGGAGAGATGTAAATTCATCCATAAGGAGAAGAAGAATAGGGGATAGTAGCTCAGTGTATACTAAAACATCCCCCAGCAGCATATACGCTTATAGCAGCATATCTAGGGGCTGGATCAGGGCACCTTGATGTGTTCAAAAATGTAACAGAAAATGTAGATATTGGAAACTAGAGTGGTACAGCTAGGCCAAGTCTCCGTCTGCCAGCAATATCTTTTATGTCCACAGCCGGCAAGATCTTCGCCCGGATTCTCCTGAACAGACTCAAGTCACATCACTCCAGAGGTTGTACCTGAGACGCAGTGTGGCTTTCGTGCAAACCCGGTGCACAGT
The DNA here is from genome assembly GCF_029220125.1 of Pseudoliparis swirei. NCBI lineage: Eukaryota > Metazoa > Chordata > Actinopteri > Perciformes > Liparidae > Pseudoliparis > Pseudoliparis swirei. The sequence continues at coordinate 20,199,436 of NC_079409.1, read as the reverse complement.
GGACATGATCTTCTGCCTGCGACAACTCCAGGCAAAGTGCATCGAGCAGAACCAACCTCTGTATGTGGTATTTGTCGATTTCACAAAAGCATTTGATACAGTGGGGAGGAGCGAGCTGTGGCATTTGCTGAGAAAATATGGATGCCCGGAAAAGTTCACAACCATGATAGAAGGTCTACATACTGGAATGGTGGCCAACGACAGAGGTAGGGGGGAGGTCTCGGACGCCTTTACTGTAACAAATGGTGTCAAACAGGGATGCGTATCGGCTCCTACACTCTTCTGCATCTTATTGTCAGCGATGCTTGAAGAGGCTTTCCGAGACAGGGGGATGGAGTCTACATTCAATCACGCCAGATTGCTGACCTCTTCAACGTTACGCACTTCAAAGCGAAGACTAAGACCAGAAAGATATTGGTCAGGGAGCTACTCTATGCAGATGACAATGCACTAGTTGCCCACTCAGCAGACGTGATCTAGAGGATTGTAGACGCGTTTGCCACTGCATCAATAAAGTTTGGCCTGAAGATTAACATCAAAAAGACAGAAGTGCTGTTCCAGTCGAACTCTGCAACAACCAGGGAGGAACATATCATGGTCGATGGCACCACTCTGAACTCAGTACAAGAATTTACATACCTTGGCAGTACAATAGTAAGAGATGGCCGCATCGAAGCTGAGATACAAAGGAGGATGTCAAAGGCTAGCATGTGCTTTGGTCGCCTTCGCGAAAAACTCTGGAATGACCACCATGTGTCCACAAGAGTAAAAGGTAAAATATACCGAGCGATCATACTTTCCACTCTGTTGTTGTGAAGAAGCTACACGCTTTTATGATGAGACACTTGCGGTCGATCATGAAAATCAAATGGCAGGACAGGGTGACTAACATGGAGATTCTCAAACGACTCCCTTCTATGGAAGACCTCCTTATCAGAAAGATTCTCTGCTGGACAGGACGCCTTCTGAGAATGCCAACCGATTGTCTGCCGAGGCAGATTCTCTACTCTCAGCTACCATCTGGAGAGAGACACCGTGGGCGCCCTCGGCTTCGTTATAAAGACACGATCAAGAGAAATCTTCAGAAAAAGGGAAATTTAAACCATGAAGAGAAACCAGATTAACACAGTGTGACAGTGGTGTCTAATTGGCATCGGCTGCTGGCTGACCAATTAGCCAGAAGCTGATGCCAATCATGGGGTATGTATCTGTCCTCATAAAGGAGCAGTACGGACTGGGGAGAGTGAGCAGAGCAGAAGTACAGTCTGCGGTGAATAAAGAATATTACCAAGTAGACCTTGGTGTTGGCGTATCCTTTCGGTGGTTTGGGGGGGGAAACCCATGGGTGACGGTATGAATCCTGTTAATCTGGAGCCCAACGTGGGGCCCCCTGAATTTACGAAGCAGATGGAAAGAGAGGCGCAACAGCCAGAGGAGCCGTTCATTTGGTGGAGGCAGATGCTGGGGTTGTTTGCAGCGATGCGGCGGGACCAGGCGGAGGCTAACGGCCAGTCTGCAAGGCAAACCTACGCCCTCGAGCAGCTGTGGCTGCCCCCTGCTCCCCGCCGCCGCTGTGGCCGACCCCTGTTCCCCGAAACCCGGCGGCGGCTCCAGTTCCTCGGGCTCTTTCCCGGCTGGCTCCCCGTTCTCCTTTGCCGTCCCGGCCGACCCCAGAGCCCCCTCCTCTCCCGTTCTCATGGGGAAGTAGGTTAGGCCTAAGTCGGGCGGTGGGGGTATGTGGCAGCTGTGGAGGTGTGTGGGGGAGTGTTGTCTCGGGTGCTGGTAATCAGCCAGCAGCTGACGCCAATTGGTGGGTGTGGCAGCTGTCTCCAATCTGGCCTCGGCTGGTTGCTAATCAGTCAGCTGCTCATATAAAAAGGGCAGCAGAGCTGGTGGTAGGGGGCAGAGTGAGCAGAGGCGCAGGTTTGCGGTCTGCTGAGTGTGTGCCGACAATTAAACATGTTATCGAACGGAACCTTGTCGTGGTCTGAGTATCCTTGGTGCTGGTGGGGGAAACCCACGGGTAACGGCCCGGAAGCTGTTACAGTGGAGCCCAACGTGGGGCCCCCTGGAACCCAGCGCCTGGAAGGGATGGAGCCAGACCAGGCAGAGGAGCTGATGAGCAGCTTGGGGCAGATGCTGGCCCGAATAGAGGAGATGCGGCGGGCACAGGCGGAGGAGAACCGCCTGTTCCTCGAGACCCTCCAAAACCCGCCGGCGCTGCGGCCAACTCCCATTCGCCAGGACCCGTCGGCGCTGCCGACCCCCGAGGTCCAGGACATGTTATCCTTGGTGCTGGTGGGGGAAACCCACGGGTAACGGCCCGGAAGCTGTTACAGTGGGTATGTATTTGTCCCCATAAAGGAGCACTAGGGACTGGGGAGAGTGAGCAGAGCAGAAGCGCAGTCTCCGGTGAATAAAGAATATTAAAAAGTAGACCCTCGGTGTTGGCAAATCCTTTCGGTGCTTTGGGGGGAAACCCACGGGTGACGGCATGAATCCCGTTACACACAGTGTTAAACATTTATCACATGACAAATAGTGGCAGGTTTTGAAAGTTACATTTCTTTGACACAAAAAAGGACAAAATCATTTACACTGAAGGGTGTTTTCTAGCACGTTTATTGAAACTAAAAAGACTAAATGGACCAGGCAGCCTGTTTATAATATTAAATGGGTTTAATCACTGTGAAAAAATAAATGTATTGTCTTTTCAAGCCATCTGAAGATGCAGTGGGGATTAGAGTGTAGCCACTGAAGGGCATCGGATCGAGGGAACACGAGCAGATGTATTGAGGATTAATTCAGCAGCATTCTGCTGCTTGAATTTGACACAGGCTGGCAACCACAATCATGTGTGGACGTATGGCGATGTGATGGAGAGTTGTGAGCGTTTCAAGAATTGGTAGAGCTGCTTTGGCCCTCATGCAAATCAGGTATCAGCGACAGCGAGGCTACGGATAATTATTCTTCGACAATGTTTAATTTAGTCCTTTCCAAACTTCATTTAAAAAGGAAAAAAAGAGTGTATAATCAGCAGCGAAGGGAAATGAGCAACAAGAGAGGCGAACAGGGGCGGATCTGCTCAAGTGGTGAAAAGCAGCTGGCCGTGTTGGGCTCCATCCTCCTTGGCACAAACAAGCCGGGTACATCCCAATCCCTGTGACGCATGCAACAATAGGCAAGTTCACAAATATCATTTTCAAACACTATCTGCCTCATCTCAAAGTCCAATTTTAATGATATTACAGCGCAAACACCTCTGTAAGGTGCCTTTTTTTTTGCATCTGGAATCATCCATGTAGCGACGTAAATGTTGTCTTTGTGCCATTAACAGAGAACAGGAAAGAGAAAAATGGAATTATAAAAAAAGACAGCGAGCTACAGGCCCTGACCACTAGATGCAGAGATGTCAAATATGTGCTTCCCGTCACAAACTTTATAAGCACGTGTACACCACCATAGAAACATCTCTTTTTTTCATGTTTTTGGTCAGTGAGAAATTTTTCAGAATGAAGCGTTACGCAGAAGTTGAAAAACTCGCAGTAAATTGATTTAATTAGTCATGAAACATCCATGTAATTATTACAATAGATATCACAAGTAATTAAAAGACAACCAATAAAAGAAATAGAAAAAAAGTGAAACCCTTTCAGGAGAGCAACAGAGGAGGAGCCCTCTCCAGGCTACACAGTTACAACACATTCAATGAATGAGCTTCAAAGGTTGTTTTTATCGCCAGTTTGTTGTCAGATCGAAGTAGCGTAATGTGTTAACGTGTTTTATCAGCAAATTATATTCATTTTGTTATTAGTTCATTACAAACATGCATATTCGATTTTTAGCTTTTAATCCATTTTTACTATAGCTACGCTACTAGATATAGCTTCGCCTATTTACTAGCCCCCTTTCGAGCTTTATCCTCCCTCTCCCCCCTGGCTGTGTTTGTATGCCTTAATGTCAACCATTAATTTTTTGCCCATTTCATTTGTTTTGTTTCATAATTAATTCCATTCGATATAAACCATCCATTGCCATCAATAATGCATCCGCCGCCAAGAGTCTGTCTTGGTCACAGAGTACAGCCGACAGGAGTCTGGAGCTATGCACCTCACACTTGCACCCACAAATTCTCTGAAGTCCTCTCCACGGAGAGACTGAGAGATAAGCATCCTCCCGGAGAATCCTCCGGAGAAAGCAGAGCTGCAGAAACAAATTGATGATGCTTGATAATTGACACAACCACTGATGATACATGCTTTGATTTGTTGCTTGCCACGCATTTGGCAGCTCAGTTTTAAAACCCTTTTAAAAAAGGAGCACTGTAAAGGAGAATTAATTGTAAAAAAAAACAGAATCATTTTTATTTAAGTTATGTAAGTTTTATTTTAAGTCAAAGTTTTATTATCTCTGTTGTCCTTCTGTACACACATTCTATCCATACATCTATCATCCTCTCTCCTCTGTTCTCCTGTTTCCTTTCTTTTTTTTCCCTTTTGAATGGTTATTTTATTTGGGAGGTTTTCGATGTGGTTTTTTTTGGGGATGGGGATGATATGTGTACAAATTGTAAAGCACTAGACAAATTTGTAATTGTGAAATTGGGCTATACAAAAATAAATAAATAAATTTGTATAAATGTTTTATTTATTTAAAAATGTAAATGTGTATATACATTCTGTATATGGTGTGGTATGCAGTAAAAAAAAATAAAAAAAAAAAATTAATGTAAATAAAAATAATTGTGCTCTTTTTTTCACACCCCTTGCCCAATAAGAATCGATAAGCAGGAATCGGTAAGGCATCGGAATCGTTAAAATCGTATCAATTCTCATCCCTACTAATGAGTACTATGCATGGACCACGATCCACACTCCATGAAACAAGAAAGAGGTAGCGAGAGGGGGGCGGGCCCATCAGACACTGCCGGGTCAGGTAAAGACACCAATGCTTTCTGTGAAACTGAACTCTTCGTTAGTTGGGAGATTTTTTGCAATGACTCATTTTGGACCAGATTGTATTCCCAAATGAAAGCACATTTACTTACCGTAAATACATGCAACGCAAGAACAGAGATGCTATTTGCTTGTAGTTTGGTGGCTACAAAAGCAATTCCACTTTTCTGAATAGCCCCTCAGTGTGCTGAGCAGTGTGTCGCCCGATTGGTCCGGTACTGGACCTATGACACTGCTAAAGTATCGATTGTGGATGGTAATCTTTGCATGAGCATGTCATTTTGTATAATTAACAGAAATACTTTAATCCCCCCCTCTGTTAATTATACAAAATGACATGCCATCACAAAGTGGGAAACCTGTTCAGTTGTGGGCTTTCAGAAGATTGGAAATCCATGAGGAATGTCAGTTTTTACACCAAAGCTTCTAATCCGCAGCAGCTTAAACCTCTTAGATTTCATCTCGCTCCACAGCAGTGGCGGTGATACATGAGTAATACTTAAGTGCCAAACGTTTTCATCTACAATTGCGGTGTTACTTTTCATCGAGAAGATTGTACGATGAGACAAATAGAAAGTAAGTGCAGATCGCCCTTTTTATGCCAACCAAAGGTCTCCTGATGCATTATTCCTCAGTGAATAAACTCCCCTCATACCCCATGAATGAATATGCTTAATGTGTCACGATGGGATTAGGGTGGACCCAAATGCATGACTCAGGAGACAGATAATGCTGATAAAGATCCTTTACTGAAAGTATTGTCAGGAACGGAACAGACCAAATAAACAAACACAGTGGAATGTTCAAGGGCTTGGTCTGAGAAACACAAGACAATCTGGCAGAGGACAAGTGAGGGAACCTAAGTAGACGGGGACTAATTAGGGAATGGGTAACAGGTGATGGGCATGAAGACCAGGTGAAGGTAATGAAGGACTAACGAGGGAGTGATCAGAGGCAGGTGAAGGGAGTTGTATTGACGAGATGGGAAGTAGGATCTGGAATGACATGATAGTTAGTGACAGGATGAAAACAACTAATACAAAAAAGGTGTGGAGCTAAACGGTTACATAATGTGCACGAAGCTGGCTGCTCAGATTCAGTTAGAAGGATGAATTCATCTGCTGCAGCTTTGTAGAGTTTTGCAAAATGAATTTGCAAGAAGCAGGGATAAATAGGATGAGACCTCGAGAAGAGGCATTTAATGTCAGAATGGCGAATGCAAATTGTGTTGCGTGGATGCCAACTGGCAGTGTTTCATGTATGCATACAAACACAGTAATATAATATATGATAGGCTGGTATTGGGGCTTTCTGAAGCAGCATTGATTTGGTCAACACACAAATGGACCTGAGGTCTCAACACGCACTTCTCTCTAACAATATACCGGATTCCATTATAGCAGCCAGGGAGCAGATGGACACTTGGAGACACAAGTGTCAATCAACTGGGATGGAGGCAGAAAGAGACAACGGAGAGTACCGAGACGCCTGTTTGAGAGCATGCACATACACGCACCGACAAACGCACTCAAACGATGAACAGGCCAACGTATCAGGTCGGTCGGTGTTAGCCTTTTCAGTTCTATTGCAGTTCACTTTGACGTTAAGGCTTCTCTCTCTTCCTCTGTTGCCATGTCTGAAACAAAATCTTTACTGTTATTTAGTTGCTTGGTAAATTACACATCTGATCAAGTTTGTTGCGCTGTTGGAACACACAACCAACGACTGGTGCTCATCCTTTCTTTCATAATGCTGAAATACCAACACAAAGGTTTAAAATTAAATAAAGAAAAAGTTGGCATCTTTGAGGCAATACATTTCCTCGCTGATGATACAAGGTTCCTTCTCCTGTGTGGGCAGAGCAGAGGAGAGAGCCGAGTGTGCTCGGTTACCTTCTGTACTGGGGTATGGACCAGAGCTATCTATCCCTCCAAAATAAAATAAATAACACCCAACCTATCTCCTTCCACTCAACCCGGTTTCCTTCAGATATTGCAGTACCTTTCCTACCCCCAAGGTTAGTGCATCCTTTAACTGAATTTCCTCCACTGCCAGCTTCCTCTTCAGCCTTTCTCTCTCAACTAGGAACTTCTGGCAATGGCACATGATATGCTCTACCCTTTCCGGCACATTCACATAACCCTGCGGCTTTCCAGTGCAGAGGAGATGTCCTCCCTCGCATCACCTGATGGGCTGCAGGTGTGACTACTCCCATGTACCCATTGGCTGCAGCACCTGTACGCAGAAGTACACTCCCTTGATCACCTCCCCCAATTTGATCTTAGGGATCCCCGCTGGTTTGCCACAGTAGGCACACATTATTTTCACAATTTTGTTTTAATCTTTAACCTGTAAAATCAAGCAGTTCTTATTCTCACACACACATCATCTAGTATCTCTGCCCATCCACCATGATTTCCATCATCATCCCCCCCTTCATTCCTTTTTACAAACACAAACACAGATTTCTTTATTTTCCAATAAAACATTGTCTTTACAGTGACATCAGCACAGACACCTTTATATTATTTGGTCAAATTAGCACCTGTGTTGCTCTTAAAGTCCTAAACGTTGTGAATAAATGACTTATTCAATAGATAAGTTGAAGGTTATCTTAATGGTTGCTGATTGCTTAACATATAAAACATGTAGAAAATCAGGGTATGGTTAGAAAGAAGAAAGATATTTTGAGATACATTTACAAACATGTTTTTTTTTTAAAAGCCTCTTTAGTAAGGAGCAAATTCTAAGAAGTATATTTAAACACTACATAATAATAATTGGGCAGTGTCCAGCATTACTGAAATGTACACTGTTCTATACTGGTTAGTAGTGAATGTGTTTACACTCCACAGTAACCTGATTTCTATCAGAGTACTCCAGATAGCATATGCCGCAAAACAGGAAATGAATGGTATTGTCAAGATATTTTTTAGACACCCTTTTATCTCTCATAACCAAGCTGACATCCAAAAGCATCTAATAACCTTCTTAGGAGCATCTTAAAATGAAAAAAGTCTTAATATTGGATTGTGGTGTGATACATATATTCTCTGAAGCTAACCTTCCCCATGTGGCCCTCACTGCCCATTTTACTGCATTACAAACACTAACTTCTAAAGCTGTTGCCTTTATTTACTTACAGGTGAGAACAGTTGCCTTTACCTTTTTCTCATGTAGTTAGATTTACACATTCAATGTGTGCAGCGTTGTCCTGCTAGACAGTGCACACATTTGAATGGCTTGCCACAGTCTACGCCAGTAGTTCTCAAATGGGGGTACACGTACCCTGAGGAGTACGTGAAGGCACGTGAGACATTTTTAAAAATACATTTAAAATTAGCATCTGTTAAAAAATCGGAGTTATTTAATAAATAATCAATACAACATAACTGTAAATTCATAAACTGAATTTTATATAAGTATGCTATTTAAAGTAATTATCCTAAAAACCCTCCTATATCAGGATGGTTTGACCCAACCTACCACACGCCACCTGTCATCGCCTGCGAATTACTGCTACCTTTAAAAAAAAAATCAAACAATGGAGTCGGGGTTGAAGCGTAGTGGCGATGCTGCTGCTGGGAACAGGGAGAGACGAGTGACAATATATGTCCACTTTTCAGATGACAATGTGTTAATTGGATTTACGTCCACGAATTGCAACCCACCCACGGTTTGTGTTTTTTCTGTGGAGAGGTTAGCTAACAGCAGCATGAAGCCAGCACACCTTGAGCGGTATTTCGAGACATGATGCAAATCATGCTGGTAAGCCCCTTGAGTTTTCTTTAAGAGGAAACTTTCTGAATTCAGGTCATCTCAAGACTCATTGTGTAAGCCTCCATGACAGGCAAAGCCCAGGAGGCCTCTTATGTTGTGTCATTGCTCATAGCTAAAGCCACAAAAAATGTCGCTATAGCTGAATACCTGCTCCTCCCAGCTGCTGCTGTGCTGGCCGAGACCACGCTGGACTAAAACACAGCAGAGACATTTAAGTTGTGACACTGTGCCTTTGTCAAATGGCTCCGTGTGACGCAGAGTAGATACAATGGGGAAGAGACATTGTTGAGCAAGTTGTGGCATTAATTAGCGACTGTTTTTCACTCCGGCTGGATGAACGCACAACGTGTTGCTTTTGTGAGGTACACAGATTTGACATTAACGAGCACACACCGTTTAGAAAAACAAGAAGGACATTTTTTATGTTTTCAATAACTTCTGTGAAATTCTGCAGCGCCGCCTGCACGGACTCAACTGCGTCAAAGACGGGCAGCGCAGACTCGTAGCACGCATTAAAAAAAGAACTCGACCTGAAGTGCACTCACTGTTTTACAAAAGGAAGCATTGGCGTGCAAGACAATGAGCCATGTGTTACACGACGCTTCGAACGACAGCATTAAAGCGATCAACATAAATTTAAAGCCACGCAAATAACGCCCATTTCCCCGCCTGTGTGTCATGGGAACTGAACAACTGTGTGGAGAACACTCAACTGGCTGTTGAAATTAGGATCGGATGTACACGCCTTTCTAAACAAGCACAGATCTCCCCATGACACCTTGTTCAAGGACACACACTGGCTTACACAGCTGTGCTATCTGGCAGATATATATTATATATTCAGCAAACTGAAGGAACTGAATGCGTCTCGGCAGGAGAGGAAACCAGCATTTTAAACCTGTATGACAAGGTGAGTGGCTTTCTGAAGAAAGCCGAGCTGTGGAGAAAGTCCACTGCACAGGGGGGCTTTCACCTCTCTATTGAGGATGTAGACAGACATTAAAATTATAAACTAAAAAAAATTACATAGGTAGTTGCCCATTTTGTGACACTGAATATAAAGTGTTATCTGCTAAATTAGTCATTCGTCACTTTGGGCTTAGGGGCAATCCCCACAGAAAATTGGTTGTTAACTGAGTGCAAAATCCAATAACCCCATTAACTGCCATCCACGCAATGTCACCCGTGTTCATTTATATCTCCATATGTATTCATAAGCCATTAATTTGTCTCAATGGTTTCCCCTTGCCAATTTTCTGAGAGTATTGGGATGTCATATTTATTGGCACATTTCAGCATATAAATTCATTTGTGCTGTATTATACACTTGCTTTACAGTTGAATGCAGCTTCCTTTTGTGATGCTCGTTGGTATAAGGGTTTAATTCTCGTTTTAGGTGAGGAAAACCACACTTTTTACAGTCTGAATCCAGTGTTTTATTGTAAAACAGTATATTTATAACGGACCTTCTCCACAGCAGCAAGCGTTCTCATAGGTTGTGACTGAGCCAGTATGCAAAATACCAGGATTCTGAAGCAGCATTCATTCATTTCATTCTTTAAATCCATGCTTTTTCCTCCTGTGACATGTGATAAATATTATCACATATTTACAAAATATTTCGAATGAAAAAGAGCCTATTGCAGAGCCCTGGTTGTGTTTTGCTGCAGGTAACGCACATAACAGTGTGTTTACCAATCCCACCTTCTTCCACAAGATACATGGCCTTTCATTGATAGCCAAGGTTCCAGATCGAGCAGGAGGTCCCGGTTTTGAGGCCAGAATACTAAAGCCATCTTAAGCCTGTGTTAAGCAAGTCTAAAACAAGACCTTTTCTACAGCATTCAAGGAAATAATGAGACCATGAAACTAAAGCATCTAAATGGAATTCAAAAATGAATAAAACTAGTTTCATACGCTTGTCCTTTTAGCTCAGTGGTCACCAACCTTTTTAAACCCAAGATCCCTGACCTCTGCCTTGGTGACCTGCAAGATATACCTATTGACGCATTGAGAGAAAAAGACTGTCCAGACTGTACTTACAGCTTGAGGCTTTTTATTTGGCCCAATTGAATGAAATCAAACACTTAATTTCAGTGCAACATACAAAAGGAAATTTGTGAACCACACAAAATATGAACAAGAAAAAAACAGTGCAGTTGAGCTCTGTGTCCCATCACAATTCCATGAAAAGTCATGTGACTCAAGTCAGTGTGATGCTGTGACCGAACACCGTCTGTGTGTGCCTTGTAGACCGCTAGTCAGAGGCAGTCTGTGAGGTGTATGTCATTAAGCCGGCTCCTGTACTTTGACTTTGTGATTTTCATCTGTGAAAATGCCATTTCAGAGGTAAATTAATCCAAAGTCGGCAGTCACTTTTAGTGCACATGCACTGAGGAGAGGAAACTTCTCTCTTCTGACAAGTCCCAAAAGTCTCTGTCTCTTGACCTGGCTTTCAGCCCCATCTCCATGTCCACTCCACCTGGCAAAGCAAATGCTTTCTGTAATTTGGCTGCAACCTCCTATGTATCAGGAATGGATTTGCAACAAACGCATCAATATCCTCCATGACGTCGAACCCACCAAAACGTTGACTAAACTCTGCTCCCAGTTTGTCCAGGTGCACACAGCACTGCTCAGGGTGAACATCAGAACGGTCTTTGATGGCATGTGGCATTTTCTCCAGGTCGGTAAAGTGTGTCAGCTTCCCTTTCTTAAGATGTCCGGTCCAGACACAGAGTTTGGCCTTGGAACGCATTCACTGCGCTTATCATGTGGTGCAGGTGCCGGTCTTTTCCCTGGAGGTCGCCGTTGAGTGAGTTCAGGTTTGCCGTTAGGTCTGTCAGAACGCCCAGGTCCAGTAGCCACGCATCATCTGATAGTTCCACGTGCTCTTCGTTCCTTTGACAGCAACGCCTTCATCTCAGGCAGCAAGTCAACAAATCGCTGCAGCACTTTGCCGCGACTCAACCACCGGACATCAGCATGCAGAAGCAGGTCTCCATAGGAGGAATCAAACTCATCCAATAACGCCTTGAATAAGCGATGCGGAAGCGCTTTTGCTCGAATCGAGTTTACCACTTTGACCACCAGTGTCATTACATGAGAAAAGTCCAGAACTTTCCCAGCCAAGGCTTGCTGATGAATCACACAGTGGTACGTCATGAAGTCGGGGAAATCCGGATCATTACGGCACAGTGCTATAAAACCAGCGTGCCCACCGCACATTGCCGGTGCCCCATCAGTAGTGATTGACACAAGCTTATGAATGGGGATGTTATTTACACGGACATAGTTTTAAACACATTTTAAATATCCTCACCTGTGGTTCTCTGCTTTAAATGGAGAAGAGTGAGGAAGTCTTCCTTTGTTGTAAAGTCCTTGAAAGCCATTCTGACAAATACAACAAGCTGAGCTGTGTCCATTACATCCAGAGATTCATCAAACTGAGTCCGTAAGAAAACATTTGAGAAGACACTTCATAAGATGTTCGAGAATGAGGAACAATGTGTTTCAGAATTTATTTTCATTTTATTTTGGAGAGCGACAGGGAACTGCTCCGAGATCGACCGGTTGGCGACCACTGTTATAGCTGTTCTCCAAAAGCCCATTTATTTTAAGAGGCTCCTTACTTTTACAAAAAAAATACTATCAGACTAAGCTGTACTTTGTTTTTAGTGCCTATTAGCTGATGTGTGTGTGTGCTAAGAGGTTAGCACGCTGACATTAGCTTACCTTAGTCTTCTTCAACGTTAGCTCTGCGTTTGCAGAGTTTACCTCTTTTGAACAAAATCATTAAATGTGCAAATAATAGGCATGTGCTTATCTTTTGGGCTTACATGTGTTCTCCAGATCCACAGCTGGTGATTCACATGAAAATGTAACTGGAAGACAAGGATTCCTGAGACACGGTAAACATAATATAACCCAACGGAAACCAGTTGGAGTTATTTCTTCCCTCTGTAAACTCTAGCTGGCAGAAAATGCATTGCCATCACTACTGCTTACTGGACTGCTCCCAACATGCCCCTCAGAGATCTACTTCTAGGAAAACACAGCTATGACAATATTTATCACAAGTCATTTTATGTTGCCTTTAAGGATTCATTAAGACTGACATGATTGATTTGCTGTCCAGCCAAAAAGTGGCCTCCCGCCATCCACACATTTTGTTCAAGGTATCTTGTTTGCTTTTATCTTTCTTTGCCATTTTATCCATTCAAAACCGACTGCACAGAAAGCAACGGCTTAGGCTATCGGTCCATCTGCTTTATCATTTGTTTTTAGTGGCTGCATCTTCTAAGATTACATGTAATTTAGCTGGCGCTTTTTTCCAAAGCAAGCTACAATAACTGCATTCAACCACGAGTACAAACTCAGAACATCAATCAAGAAAATATTTCTTTTCTCAATTCAGTTATTTTATATAGCCCAATATCGCAAATGTGCCTCTGAGGACTTTACAACCTGAACACATACATCATCCCTGTCCTCAAGAAAGCCCAACTACAAAATACCATAAGTAAGTGCCATTCAAGGTATAGTCAGAAAAGATGTGTTTTCAAGATTCAAGATTCAAGATGTTTTATTTGTCACATACACACACAGGGTGTGCAGTGAAATGAAAGTGGCAATGCTTTTTAGTTTACGGCGGAAGATACAATAACTTTCTGCCGCAAGTGAGGAGCTCGTTCCACCGGTGCGGAGCTAAAACAGCCGTCTGGATTCTGTGGAGTGGTTAGCTCGCAGTGACGGATTCGATTGGTAGATGCCAAGATGCATTCGGAATGAGCTGCAGAGGTCGGATGGCTTTAGCAGGTAGATCTGCCAGGAGGGATTTACAGTAGTCTAGGCGTGAAATGACCAGAACCTGGAGCAGAACCTGACCTGCCTTCTTAGTAAGATGAGGACGTATTCTCCTGATGTTAAAAATAACTCGCACTGTAAAAAACAGGAGAGACACAGCCATGTTGTTTCAAGGCTTTAAGACGAGAGTAGAGTAGAGTGATGACCAATAAAAGTTTCATCCAGAAGAAAGAAAAGCAGATATTGTTGCACAGTCCATTTTGTTGGGGTTACCGCCAGGACAATGAGTCCATTTACTCACTAAACTGGAAAAGTGAAGGGAAGAAAAAATGTTAAAGCACCGATATGGATTTATAACCGCATTAACGTGACCTTTTCACATTTGTCTTAACATTTTTGTTTTCATCTCAGTTCCCCTGCAGTTATACCGTTGCACGAATAGGGCTTCACTAAGAGTGAGAAGAAGAGGGGCACCATCTGTGCGATTTAAACAACATCCATAACATGCAGTAGAATGTAGCACCCGGTGTTGTTTTAGCTTTTAAAGCCTTTTTTCCTGAGAAAATTGATATTCTGACATTATGACTTCATCACGTAGCCTCCTAATTTGGCTTTTGCTGTTTTGTGTGCATTTTCTTCTCTTATTGTTTTGAATGCCGCACTTTAAAGAAAATGTTAAAAGCGGGTCCATTAGGGTAAAAGAGTAATAGTGATGTGATGGGTGCTGTGTTCTTGAACACCTTGTACAGCTCTCTCCCCTAAAATGTCTATAAACCTTGCCTGCATAGTGGCCCGGTTTGGTGTTTCCGGCCTCTCACCACACAGCTCATATTCAAAGGAAACATAAAGCAGTCATTTTTTTGTCAGAAGAGGAAAAGTCTGTATATATACACAGAATGAAATAGAAACGGAAAATCACATCTTAATTGAGATAATAGGAACATCGCGGTAGAACATGGAATGAGCCATTGACAACTTTTTGTGACCATAAAACCCCACTTCACATCTCATGGCTTCATCACTTATTCACTAAATGAATCGAAAAAGCATGCTGGAAAAAGCAGGAGCTGGAGGAGAAATAGCAAGCTAGTGCATTAACCTTTTTAAGGGATACTAATGACAGATACCCACTGACCCCTTTTCAGGTAATGTGTTGTACCGAGTAACATCCGGTTATGATCCATTCACGGTAGAACCATCCGCTCTTTGGTTACTGTGGCAACCTGATGGATCGAAATAAAGTAAGTATAGTTGGAGACGTGGAAGGATCACAGCGAATGTTCCTGCTGGGTGTTTGTGTGGACGAGGAACTCTAATACTAAGCTGTAAGACGGTGAGGAGAAGGAGCACGGATGATGAAGGCTTCCGGAAGTCCTGCACTAATTAAATGTAATTTTAATCTAGTTAATTTGAAAAACAAACACATAGATGGCCTCAGGCTAGTCCAACTGTCTTTGGAAGGTGAATCTAGTTTAATCCGACACATTGTCAACACCTGGACCCTCAATCTGAAGCATATGGAATTCAGTCATTCATACCCGAGCGGATGAGGGTAAAAAAAAAACTTTTGCACATAACCTAGACCTGTCGGAGAATGCTCTGCAAGAGTGTTTAGTTAAAAAGCAGTTGACCAACAAATCAAAACATTTTAATGTCTAACGATATTGATCTGAACCATGTATCATTTGTAAATATCCATTATTATGTATTTCTTTAATAAATAAATAAATCATTCCTACTTCTCCTGCTGCGGCCTCTCACGTGCGACTGCGTGACGACTGGCGACACCTGCCAGAGCTGAATATAACGTCAAGTTTTTCTTTTTTTTAAAGGAAGAGTAAAAACTCGTTAATTTGTTTCAGTGACTATTCTCTTGAAATTCTACCTTAACGTTAAAGCGGCATGATCTAATCCTCTTTGGAGGTTGTGTTGTGTTTTGTCACTCACCTTGTCTCTCAGTTTCAGACAGCTCCCTCCTTGTGTGATTATAATTACTCATTGTTCCCATCTGTAAGGCACATGTGGGAACAATGAGGGCGGGGCTTACAATCACACAGGAGGGAGGCACAAGAGGAGGGAGTTGGGCTGAACCTGCTTGTTCCCGTGTGTATTAGTCCGTGTCAACTCCTTGCTCTGTGCCAGTCCGTCTCGGTTCGTACCTGTGAGCTTGCCAGCGATTTCCCCCTGTATCTGACCAGTTTTGGGTTTTCACTGAGTTTAGCTCATCAAGTGTGATACCTCTGCCTGTCTGACTGATTCTCTGTGTACAAACATTGGCAGAGTAAAAACCTTGTTTTTGCACTTAAATGCCGAGCCTTGAGTCTGTGTTTGAGTCCTGCTCCTTGTAGTCGACAGGTCCTTAATAATGTTACATGACCAAATAAAATGCAGTGATATTATTATAACTCGTATGCCATCATTACCAACCTTTTGGAGAATGTTCCTATTTTTGTAGTCTTTTTTTTTTAAGCCTTTGAGTTTTTTAATTTTGCACAATTCAAACAAAATAAAACGCAAGTTACTTTTGTAACTATGGTTCTATGAATCCTGGATGACCGCCAGAGGCGGTGCTTAGCACTGGATATATTCCGTCTCGCGCATCCGCAGGTCGAGTATTAATAACAACAAAGTCACCTGTGACCTTGGATGACCCGCCGGGTATAAGTTCTGGTGTCATCCCGAAATCAGTCCTACGGAATCTTCTCGCAAACTCACGAGATTCAGGATTCATAGAACCATAACTTGCGTTCTACTTAATCCTTCCTGACTGCCAGAGGCAGTGCTTAGCACTGGATGACTCGTATCAACAGTCACAAGGAATCCCAAGGAACCTACCTCGTATGACTCAAGCAGAGGAATTTGGACAAAGAACCACCTCCAATGGATGGAGGTGGCCACGTTCACTCTGTAGTCTCTGGTGAATGTGCTCGGCAATGCCCCTGAGGCTGCAGCACATATATACACCAATATTCCCTACGGGCACACCTCTCAGGGACCCCTGATGTAGGAACACTGTTGGTAGAACGGCCCCCTCCTCTGGGTGGCAGAGCAGGGACGTTCACTCTCTATGCACAGGCAATGGCCTCCACAATCTAGGGCAGCGGTCCCCAATTTTTTGACCGGTTCCGTGTCATATTATTTTCACGGACCGGCAATATAAATATGACGTAATAAATATGACGTGTGTTTGTTACGTCTGCTCCGTAACTGAGTTCTGGTCGCTGCCATTAGAACACCGGCAGAGTTGTTGCGTGAAATGTCCCTTTAGGGCCACCGTCATTTGAGATCTTGAGCAGACTTGATTGGCCAACTTGGAAACAGTTGTCATTCCCCTGAAGTGACAGAGTTCATTGAGCAGGTTGAATGTGTTTTAAGATTCTTTGTCACGGAAATGTGCCGCCAGCAGAGGGTTCGGCGCGTGAGACTCGCCTGCAGCGATAAACCTGAACTTTAAGACTCTTAAATGCGGCTCAGACGCACACACGGGTGTATCCGGTCCTTTTTCAAAATGAAATATGTTTACGACTTTGATTAAAAAGTGGCTCGGGCCGGTTCCCGGCCTCCTGGGAAAATCCAAATAGAAGAAGCCTGAGAATAACGGCGACACAAAGGACCCGTCTGTGAAGCATAATAGGAACCTGACAAAAGGCATCCTTGAAGTCGACAGACATGAACCGATCTCCTCTAGAGACGACACGAAGGACGTCTGCTGTGCTTAACATTACAGTGGAGGGTCAGGAGAAGGGACTTCATCTGAGCTAGTTTTGCAGTCAGCAAATCTAGAAAATGGCCCGTCTTAGTGAGAGGAAGTGAAGACACTCTCCTCACTAGCCTGGTAGCAGTGATTACTGATGTCCCAGCAGTTAGCCTAAAGGTGCGTTCACACTAAAAGCGAAGCGATTTTTCGCGTCGCCCAAAACGCGTGAGTTTACTCGCTCGACCGTTCACCGTGTTCTCGCCATAAGCGTCGAGACGCTGCGCGAGGGGCGGGGCTTATCTCCGTGTCTCGTCTCCGTAAAGACCGTTATCATCTCCTTCATCCACCAGCAAGTGACTTTTTTTCATCCCGATGTGCGCGCACACGCCGGCATCGGAGCTCTGCGGTGTGCGAGACGGAGAGCCGAGAAATGTTAACGCGACATGTAGAGACAGAAATGACATGCTGCTGTAGAGACGATCAACAACAGACGTATTGGAAGCTCATTCTGCGCATGCGTTAAATTCGTTAAAAAAACTAAACTAATTAATCCTGTAATTTAAACGTAACGCGTTATTTTTCACAGCACTAATATATATATATATATGACATCACCCGTAGGCTCACACAGCTCGGTCACTTTCACCGATGAAGTTACTGTTACGTCTGAAAGACTTCCGCTTCCAGCGCTACGAGAGCGGAACACAAGAGCTGATTGGCCCGAGTTGCGAGATGACCGCCTCAAAGTTGAAATATTTCAACTCGGGGCGAAAATTGCACCTCTGAAAACGCGTCGCCCGGGAAAATATCGCGTCTATCGCAGCCACAAGCGTCTGTACTTTGACTTTTCATGGGATTCGGTCGCGCGAAAAAATAGTTTCGCTTTTGGTGTGAACGCACCTTAAGTGAGAGCCCTCTGCTCCTGTGAAAACCTAAGAAAAGAGATCACATCACTCCTGCACTAGCTGCTCTGCACTGGCTCCCAGTAAAATCAAGAATCACTTTTAAAATTCTTCTCTTAACCTACAAAGCCTTGATTGGTGATGCACCATCATATCTTAAGGAGCTTGTAGTACCATATTGCCCCACTAGAGAGCTACGCTCACTAAATGCGGGACTACTTGTAGTTCCTAGAGTCTTAAAAAGTAGAATGGGAGCCAGAGCCTTTAGTTATCAAGCTCCTCTTTTATGGAACCAGCTTCCAATTTCAGTCCGGGAGGCAGACAGTCACCTCGTTTAAGAGTAGACTTAAGACCTTCCTCTTTGACAGAGCTTATAGTTAGGGCTGAATCAGGTTCACCTGGTCCAGCCCCTTGATATGCTGCTATAGGCTTATAGCTGCCGGGGGACGTTTTAGGATGCACTGAGTACCTATCTCCTCTTTTTTCTCTCCTTAAGGATGAATTTTCATCTCTCAATCACACGTTACTAACTCTGCTTTCTCCCCGGAGTCCTTTTGACTTCACGTCTCATGGGGTCATCGGACCCTATGAGACGGCATAGATCCTATCTGCTGATGGATCATCGAGGTCTGGGTCATGGAATTCCTGCTCCTGACTGCGCCACTGTCCTGTTGAGACTCCGCCCACTGTTGAGACTCCGCCCACTCCTCCTCCCCACCGCCATCTGCCTGATGGATCGTGGAGGTCTCCATCGTGGAATATGCCTACTATGAACTATTCATACACTCTGTCATATTCATTGAATGTATTTTAACTCTAAATATGTCCTTCTGTCCACATTACATCTATTGCATCTGTCCATCCTGGAGAGGGATCTTCCTCTGTTGCTCTCCTGCAGGTTTCTTCCCTTTTTTTCCCCCTGAAGGGTTATTTGGGAGTTTTTCCTGGTCCGATGTGAGGTTTTGGGGCAGGGATGTCTATGTGTACAGATTGTAAAGCACTCCGAGACAAATTTGTAATTTGTGAAATTGGGCTATACAAATAAACTGAATTGAATTGAATTGGCCATGTGTAAACAGTTTCTCAACAGCCACTCTAGTGAGAGGCAGTGAGGACACTCTTCACTAGTATGGTAGCTGTAATTATTAGCATCCCACGAGTAAGCCTGAGCAAAAGCACTGTGCTACGGTGGAACAGTCATACTGAGAGGGGAGCTCTCTTCGAGGACCCTCTTCACTAGCATGGCAACTGTAATTAGTGTGTCCTCCCAGTAGGCCTGAGTGAGAGCTCTGCGCTACTGTAGACACTTTTTTTTCTCCCCTGAAGGGTTATTTGGGAGTTTTTCCTGGTCCGATGCGAGGTTTTGGGGCAGGGATGTCTATGTGTACAGATTGTAAAGCACTCCGAGACAAATTTGTAATTTGTGAAATTGGGCTATACAAATAAACTGAATTGAACTTGTCCCGTGAACACGGGTCAGAAACAGTATTTCTAGTGAGAGAGTGAGGACACTATTCACAGGGGATAGCGTCGCCTCCGTTAGCCTGAGTGGACACATGACATCAGTGGCGGGCCGTGGGCCTGGGCCTTCAGTGAGGTCCTACACAGTCCCACCCGAATTAATCCACCTCTTATTACTATCATTATGATGCCATGGCTCTAGACCAGGGCTGCTCAATACGTCGATCACGGCGTAGTATTGGTAGATCGCATGACATTAAAAAAAATTGGCCCGCCCCCGTCATTTTCTCTATAGCACGTCTTTGTTCATTTATTAAACTAAACAGCCGTCTGATGTTGATCGTATCTACACAACAGCATGTCATTTCTCTCGGCTCTCCGTCTCGCGCGCTGCAGAATGCGCGCATCGGGACGGAGAAAAAGAAGAAGAAAAAAGTCCTCCTTACGATGTCTAACTTTTCTTGAAAAGTTCGTCTTGAGAAAGGCGTTAAAAGTATATGCTCGAACAAATCGACATCTTCTCCTCCTTCCGCCATTGTGGGTTGAAAAAACAGCTTTGTAGTCCGCGAATTAATTCCTTTATCAAATTCAGTTTCCTAGTTCTGAGGTTTTGCATCTACCTGCCCATAGGCCCCGCCTCTCAATATTGGTAATCCAATCAAAAGACGTGCACGCCCTCCGCCTGCTAGCTGGCTCCTGTGCCGGTTCCGGGGCCTTCTAGAAGGCCTACAGGAGCCAACTCTAAAGCTGATTGGTTGACACAACATTGTCATTCCCATTCACTTGAAGCTACCAGCGATGTTGATTCTGAAGGCCGAAGGGCAGATTTTAGCCCCCTGGCAACACACGATGGCTGAATATGATTGGATAAAAGATCTAACATAAAGACCAGCCCTCCAAATCTCAACCTGGCGCTGGCAGCAGCGCAACCAAGAGGAACGCTATGAAATTAAGAGAATAACTCTTACTCTGGGAAATAATTGAATCCATATTTGTGGGAAAATATATTTAGAAAAAAATATATATTCTGATGATGTTTAGGCCAGCAGAGAAGGCCTTGCTGGCCCTGACGGCCCACCACTGCATGACATGCTACCAAGGTCAACACACACGTTACCCGAATCGCTACCGGTACCGAGCGGCCACGCTCTCGTTAGCACACCGTTAGCAGGAGCGAGAGCGCTCTGCCGACTGTGAAAACTGCAGTCGTTGACAACAATTGTAATTGATCTCCCCCGATTGACGCTTCACGGTGAAGGTGCCCTGGTGAAGACCGAGATAGACCTGTGCGTTCTTCGGTCTGACTCGATGGTCCGCCGTAGAGAAACGCGACGTCTTCCTCCTTAGAGGGAGAGCTCGTCGCAGCCTTTGGAGGGCGAGAGATCGCAACTCCGACCAGTTGGTCACAAGGCTCCCCGCGACGAGCTTCAGTTAAACTTCTGTACACTTTCAGCTTTATCTGATGAGAAGATTAAAAGGACTGATCTCGGGATGACACCGGAACTTATACCCGGCGGGGGGTCACAGGTAACTTTGTTGTTATTAATACTCTACCTGTGTATGCGCGAGACGGAAGATATCCTGTGCTAAGCACCGATTCTCGGGCGGTCAGGACGGATGAAATAGAACACACGTTGGTGGCGTAAATAAAATGCTGACACATCACCTGGTATGGGGACAGGGAAACCTCTACGGTTCTCAAGCATAGTCCACAAGCCATGATGCGTTTTGTGCTCCAACTCAGAAGCTTGGGACTGGTATAGAAATTGTCCATATATAACCGATATCCTCTCCCCAAGAGTGACATTTCCAGAAGCCTCATTACAGTAGAGTAGCCCAGTCCATCTGCTCTGCTGTCTTCCCCTCATAGATGAAACGATTCCATGTGTAACAAGTTAGTGTTACCGTGGGTGGTTCGCCCCCTATAGCACAAAGACACAGCATAGCATTATTATTCGGTACAATGCAGTCAATTCGGTCTTTGCAGTGCGCTCTCACCCCTAAGCGCCACTGCTGTGTCCGCTGATCACCTATGCCATAAACGGGATCAACTCCTCCACTGTCAGTGCTGTATCAGTTTCCTCGGACAAACCTGCTTCTGCTCTCAAATCTTGGTTTGGTGTCTCATTCATTTCCCTTTGTCCTTGTACTCTCTTCACAGCCTCTGAATAGCTTATGTTGTTTCCTGTTTTTAACCTGCTGGATTTAACAGCTCTCTTCCTGACGTCACACCCACCATGTGCCACCCTGTGTTCTCCCCCACAATTACAACATTTATCCTGCACATTATCCTTGCAGTCCTCACCTCTGTGATCCTCTCTAAACTTGGAACACCAGTTTCCCTTTCCAGACTGCTGCTATGTGCCCATACCTCTGGCATTTGTCGCAGCGAAGTGGGGGAGGGATGTAGGGCCTCACCTGGAAACTCATACATACTACTTTAACTCTCTCAAAAAGAAAGGATCCCTTGAACTCGATGAGAACAGATACAAACCATTAACTGTTCTTAGTAATCTTTTCATTCTGCTCACTTCTCCCCCATACATACTCCGTTTGAGTTTTTCGAGATAGTCATCGACAGGAATACCTGTTATCACCCCACGTGTCACTTGTCCTTATTTTATTCCCCATTTTACATATATATGTATATTGGGGGAATAAAATCCATACTGTTTCCTTGACATATGGTGGCATCAGCAGTAGGAGGTGCAGGGAAAGTGTCTGGATTTGTTATTGTCTTTTTTTCCTCTCTCTCTCTCCTCCCTTTGTGAAGATGAGAACGGGCCAGAGAGGGGGAAGACCACTGGCCACTCGAGAGCACGAGGCATCGAGGGAACAGTCTGAGGCTGAAGGAGATGGAGCCATGTTGGGACATCAAGGAGCCTCGGGAGCCCACCATTTGTTTTGTAATTCGTTTGACTTTTTTCTTTCAAATTTGTTGTCACATTAACAAACTAAGATTTGAATGTTGCATAATATTTAACTTTTTTAGTTTTTACATTTGCAATGTAAATGGTAGATGGACTGCACTCATAAAGCGTGTTGACAGTATTTGTCCTTCACACCCATTTATACACTGATGGGAGGGGCTACTACCAACTATTCATACACTGTCTTATTCATTGAATGTGTTCTAACTCTAAATCTGTCCTTCTGTACACATTACATCTATTGCACCTGTACATCCTGGAGAGGGATCCTCCTCTGTTGCTCTCCTGAAGGTTTCTTCCCTTTTTTCCCGTGAAAGGGTTGTTTGGGAGTTTTTCCTGATCCGATATGAGGTTCTAGTACAGGGATGTCTGTGTACAGATTGTAAAGCCCTCTGAGGCAAATTTGTAATTTGTGAGAATGGGCTATAAAAAATAAACTGAATTGAATTGAATCTGGAGTAACTAACATTCATACACCGTAGTACAGCTACAAAACCAATTTGGGGGTTAAGTGTCTTACTCAAGGACACATTGACATTGGCTAGCGGAGCGAGTATCAACATGGTCGTTTGAAGGCAATTGGTTCATGCTTTTTAGCTATGGTTTACGAATTTGATTCAAGAGTGTATAAATCATGATATATCAAACATTTCTATTGGATAAAAGCACACCTGTGATGAAGCCCATTTCGCACACCATACCGAGTGCCCCATACGGCACGAGAGAGAGAACAGGTGTGATTAACATTTATTGAGCACGTTCAGCAAGGACATATTTGCGACTCGCTGTAAATTGGAAAAGCAATCTAATGGAACCTTATTTGTCATTCCCACACACATTACTCGTGATGAATTATTAGACTCCGGAGCTCATCAATGTGCTGATGAATGCAGAGTTGTGACAGCGTATCAAAAACACATCAGCTCAGCCCCTTCATCACCGGCGTCTCCGGTAATCACTTCGATATCTCCCCGTGACGGCGAGCATTGACCAACGCGCTCTGACAAAGCATACGGCTGACACTGAAGCCATGTGTTTGTTATGTGTGTGTGTGTACAAGGTATGACCATGGGTTTCCATGACTCCATCAATGATTGTGTGTGTTATATTGTGAGTGAGGTGACAAATGTTTCTCACCGAGTGGACCATCTATCAAGCCCAACTGCCCTTCTTGTTAATGAAGTCGGGGAGCCTCGGATCACACAGAGCTTCTCTTCCGCCAACACGGACTGACAGGAAAAGCGTGAGCGATCACAGTGACTGTAGCACCCCTCCTCACGCAAACACAAACACGCTGCTGTCTGTTTGTTATGAGAAGGCGTTATTGCAGCTCAGACGTACAAGTTTTTTTTTTTTTTTAGCGTCCACGCGATTTTTTTTTTGAACAAAACGTTAGCAGCCAGTTACCTAGTCGCGAAGACGACACTTGACCGGAACGGCGCTTGGCTCGCTCGCGCTCAGAGTTTTTTTCCGGTCTCACGGAGACGCACTCGGAGTTACGGCGGACTCCGAGCTCCGTGACCCATTTGGGCGCGAGCATTCCGACGGCAATGTGGAGTGGGTTGGACAAATGTGCTTGCGAACTACAGGCTCATATTCAATTCCACCTACTGGCGGAGGACATTTGCATCTGCAAGCTACGGACTGCTGATCTGGGAGGAGAGACGAGACAGGCCAACTAGCACAGCCCACCAGCCCATGAGGGGCGAACATGGATGATAGAGGGAGTGAAAGACTCATGGAGGGAGCCGGCGCTATGATAGGAGGATCTGCACACCAAAGTCATACATACTCTCAAGTCACTTCACTCAGGATGGCTGGGAGGTAGTCTTCCGCGTGTTCACACAAGGTGCTACAACTGGAGTTATACACAACCCTTCCGTTCTGCTGATTACAGCAGTCACTTACTGCGGTGTTCCATTCGACGGAAACCGCGGGCCATCAGAGTGAGCAGGAGTCGGCGGCGATCAGCGGCAAGAAGACAAGTACTCAGCTGCTTTCAACTGCTACAGGCGATCAGCGAGGGGGAGAAGCAAGACAGACTGCTACACCCCCTTCCAGGGGACTTCAACAAAGCGAACTCCGCACACTCGAAGAAAGTTCAGAAACAAGCCTCCAGCGGAAAACCGCAAATCAGACCACCGGGCCCCACCACCTCTGCCCCTCCTTCACAGCGCTCCCCACCAAGCAAGCAACATCGCTGACCGAAATCGGCAGCTGGTCCGGAGGCATCGAGTTCATGAGCGGAACTGTTTTTCAATCGCTGACTGGGATATTGGACCAACAGCCGTTTAGGGTCGCTAGTATGCAGTGACGCCCTCAGTCACCGGGTTCGGGTTTATGCATAGATGATGTCCGTGAGGTAATCAGTCAGAAATTTATCGCGCTCAGAAATATCCCAAAATGTCGACCGGATAGGCTTCAACCACGCAACACACCGATGTTACGCCACATAGGAACCCAGGAGAATACGGAGGCCATTGCATCGCCCGCGGGAGCGGGGCTCGGAGGAGGGGGAGAGAAGAAACAGATGGAGAGTGTGTGGAAGGGGCATGTGGCAATCGAGACTTCAGAGAGGAGTTCAGTGAAGAGAACTCGGTACTCAAGGGGTGACCCGAATCAGTGAACATCAAGAGGCTCCCAGGCGTGAAGACTGCAGCGAGCAGCAGGCCTTCGAGAATGGCCGCCTGCTGATCTCCGAAGAGGCTGGACGGGCGCAGAGGCCGGGCTGTTCATCCTGAGGAGGAAGGCCTGCCGGTCATCACATCCCCGCATCACCAGAGGCTCAGGTCCGCAGCGACCTCGGAGAGCGCGCGCCCGGGTTTGCACTGCCTCAGGCTGTTCTTGTGCTCGCCCTCAGCTCATCTGTTGCATCTGTGTCCCAGGCTGTTGTTCCACACTAGCCTCAAGATGTCCCACCATCACAGTGAGTCTGTCGCAACCATTTTACCTAATTGAGCGAGCAGAGGGTTCACCCCTCTCATGAGTTTGGTTGTGGAGAGGTTTCAGAGGACCAGTCATTTGGCATGTCGTAACCGACCAAGCACTGCCTCCACCCCATGTTGCCTGCCGCTGGACCAGCCCTGGAGGAACTGTTGTGTGCTAATGCTGGAGCCGCCGCAGCGGAGCTGCTCCCAGCTAGCTGTTGGTTGTGCTGCTTTGCACCATTGTCGACAGAGGCTCAGGCCTCAGCTCGCCCATTCCTAGCTGGACTAGCTTCCCACTGGACCACACAGCAGTGAGGACAGGACTTAGGACGGGAGTGGACTGGAACGGAGGCTGGACTTCACCCAGGCGCGTGGAGTGGGAGCCTGTACCCTCAACACTCACCCGCGATGCACAGCCCCTACCTCCCTGTACACCTGACACCAGCTCTGCAATTGTGCACCCACACAACGCCATGCTGGAGACAGCCCCACGGGAGGAGGTTGATCACTGTTGGAGGCCCGGTACAGTGGACACAGGACAGTGGACAAGCAAGAGACAGCCACTGCCAACAGTGGAAGATCGTCACTCAAGACAAGGCCCCAAGGCCTTGGCTGTGGGTGAGAGAGGAAGGAGGAGAGAGAGCCACCATCTCCAGAGACGGGTTGCAGGACCTCAGCAGGACAGTGGAGGCCTCACGCGGCACAAAAGACCCCAACAATGCCACAAAGACCAACCACGCACCGTGTTTTAGGCCCAACTCGCCTGTATTTCCTTAGGCGACTGAGGAAATTCAACATGGCCACACACCCCCCAAACAGCATCACCGTCACCTCGCCCATGCTGCACCAGTACCTGGAGCGTCACGCACAACTGGAGGCGCCGGGCTGGAGCGTAGGGCACTAGGGGCACACTGGAGGGGGTCGCGGACATGGTGGTGTTGCCATCCTGACACATATCATTAAGCATGAAAGGTGGCTGTGCCAGGGCCATGCCGGATGCACACACCACACACACCACCAATTCACCACATTCACAAGTCCACAGGGCAGGCGATAATAGCACAGTTGCGACAACAAAACATCAGGTGGAGAGCTTCTTCATTCAGCTCTCAGACTGAGAGGAGGCTTAACCTCCTCATTACTACTACACAGACTGTAAACATTCAGAATATCTATTATTTTATTACATTGTTTATATATTACATTGTATATATATTATATATATATATATATATATATATATATATAAATAAAAAAGTTATATTTTTATATATATATATATATATATTATGTCATGATGTATATTATATTATATTTTATATATATATATTATTAATACTTTCTTCTTTTTGTGTGTGGATATTGTATAGTTTTATTCTCATTTTTATTCTTTTTTACTGCTACTGCTGTTGCACACATAAAATTTCACGAAACACGATTAATTATATATAAAGGGAGGGGGACACAAAAAAACTTGAAACTTGAAACTTGAAACTTGAAACCGACGACAGAAGAGACCCCTCAGCATCACAAGAAGCAGCCGTGGCTCACGCTGGCGATTAACTGGCATTCAGATCCAGCGACTCATTCCAGACTCGTCTTTTCTGAACTCGGTGATTGTTGAGAGAAATAAGCACACCTTTTTGGAGGATGAGTCACACGTGGATGAGTGGATTTGAGCAAAGATTTGTCATTTCCTTTTTCTGCGTTCAAATATTATTCGATACATTTCAATCAAAGGCATCGGCGCACATATCACAGATGTCTTCATTTCAGTCGTAAAGTACAACTTACTACTAATGCAACTGTGAATTACAGAGTTTGTTACAAACACTTTTTTCCCCTTCATTTATTTCATTGTTGTGCAAAAAGTGAAATGTATTGGATGTGTGATGGCGCCGCGGACGGCCGCCTCGGTGCGTTGGTGCGCGATGTTTTTTGTTGTTTTCGTCTTAAATACTGTTTTCTGCTGTGATTCCCGGAGCTCTTTCACCAGAGAAGAGCTCATGAACATCAGGGGAACAACTCCAGCGGATTCATTTCCAACGTTTTTAACTTCTGTGGAGTTACTGGACATTTTTGTAAAAGGTGTGCTCACCTTCCACGCCGGTGAGACGCCCGGAGAGGGAAAGCGTTCAGGGCGCTTATGCGGCTACGGAAACGGGATCTCGTACGCTGCCGGGCATATTTCTCCAATGTCCGCTCACTGTGCAACAAACTGGACGAACTCCAGCTGCTGGTGGGAGAGACAGAGACTTCTCCTCATCCTCCGTCCTGTGCTTTACGGAATCATGGCTAAGTGGATCGATACCAGATTCTGCGCTCCAGCTAGCTGGCTTCCAGCTGTTCCGAGCGGACCGGTCACGGAGCTCTCCGGAAAAACAAAGGGTGGAGGAATCTGCTTTACCTCAACAACGGCTGGTGCAACGACGTAACGGTGATTCTACAGCACTGTTCGCGGACCTGGAATCTTTATCATTCACTGCAAACCCTTCTACTCCCACGTGAGTTCGCTTCATTCATCCTGGCGGAGTTTACATGCCGCAGGGAACGTGCACGAGGCACAGCGGACCCTCGCTGAACAGATATGGTGTGGGCGGACCTTCCGGACTCTTTAGTTATTGTACTCGGGATTTTAACAAAGGAAACCTCAGCCACGAACTCCTAAATATAGACAGTTAATTAAATGCCCTACTAGAGAAGAGCATTCTGGACCACTGCTACACAACAATCAGCAGGGCCTATCACGCCGTCCCTCGAGCTGCACTGGGAAACTCTGACCACGTCATGGTTCATCTGATTCCCTCATACAGGCAGAGACTAAAGCTCTGCAAACCTGTGGTGAGGAAGTTCAAGAAGTGGACCAGTGAGGCTCTGGAGGATCTACGGGCGTGCTTGGACTGTACTGACTGGGATGTCTTCAGGACTGCTACCAACAGCCTGGATGAGTACACAGAGGCTGTAACTTCCTACATCAGCTTCTGTGAGGACAGCTGTATTCCATCCAGCTCCAGGGTGAGTTATAACAACGACAAACCCTGGTTCACAGCGGAGCTCAGGAAGCTAAGACTGCAGAAGGACCAGGAATTCAGGAGTGGGGACAAGGACCTGTACACAGAGTCAAAATACAGGTTTAGCAAGGCGGTGAGAGATGCTAAACGACTGTACTCTGAGAAACTGCAACAGCAGCTCTCAGCAAACGACTCTGCTTCTGTCTGGAGAGGGCTCAGGCAGATCACCAACTACAAGCCCAAATCACCCCACTCCATGAACAATGTGCTTCTGGCAGACGAGCTAAATGAGTTCTACTGCCGCTTTGAAAGACAATGGAGCAGTCCTGAGACAATCCCCCACAGCCCCATCAACAAGCCACAGACCATCAGCCCACCCTCCCCAGCCCATCAGGGCTCACACCTCTGGAGCACCCTCCATCAACTCAGCGACGACCCTCGTCATCCTGGAGAGAGCTGTCAACAGGCTGTTCAAAAGCAGAACCCCGCAAAGCAGCGGGCCCGGACTCCGTCTCCCCTCCACCCTGAAGCACTGTGCTGACCAGCTGTCTCCGGTGTTCACCGACATCTTCAACACCTCCTGGAGACATGCCACGTTCCAGCCTGCTTCAAGGCCTCCACCATCATCCCGTCCCCAAAAACCCAAGATCACAGGACTCAATGACTACAGGCCCGTCGCCTGACCTCTGTGGTCATGAAGTCCTTTGAACGCTTGGTCCTGTCACACCTCAAGACCATCACCGACCCACTCCTGGACCCCTGCAGTTCGCCTACAGAGCCAACAGGTCTGCAGACGACACAGTCAACATGGCCCTTCACTACATCCTCCAGCATCTGGACTCCCAGGAACCTACGCCAGGATCCTGTTTGTGGACTTCAGCTCTGCTTTCAATACAATCATCCCGTCCCTGCTGCAGGACAAGCTCTCCCAGCTGCACGTGCCCGACTCCACCTGCAGGTGGATCACAGACTTCCTGACCGACAGGAAGCAGCACGTGAGGCTGGGGAAACACGTCTCAGGCTCCCGGACCACCAGCACCGGTTCCCCCCAAGGCTGTGTTCTTTTCCCTCTGCTGTTCTCCCTGTACACCAACAGCTGCACCTCCAGTCACCAGTCCGTCAAGCTCCTAAAGTTCGCGGATGACACCACCCTCATTGGGCTCATCTCTGGTGGGACGAGACCGCCTACAGGTGGGAGACTGACCACCTGGTGACCTGGTGCAGCCAGAACAACCTGGAGCTCAACGCTCTAAAGACAGTGGAGATGGTTGTGGATTTCAGGAGGAATGCAGCCCCACCCGCCCCTCTCATCCTGTGTGACTCCCCCGTCGACGCTGTGGAGTCCATCCGCTTCCTGGGCTCCATCATCACCCAGGACCTCAAGTGGGAGCTGAACATCGGCTCCATCACCAAGAAGGCCCAGCAGAGGATGTTCTTCCTGAGGCAGCTGAGGAAATTCAACCTGCCAGGGAGAATGATGGTACAATTCTACACGGCCATCGTTGAGTCCATCATCTGCTCCTCCATCACCGTCTGGCACCCTGCAGCCACAGCCAAAGACAAGTGCAGGCTGCAGAGCATCATCCGCTCGGCCGAGAGGATTATCGGCTGCAATCTGCCTTCCCTCCAGGTCCTGTTCACTTCCAGGTCACTGAAGCGGGCCAGAAAGATTGTCGCTGACCCCTCCCACCCTGGACACTCCTGTTCGAGTCCCTCCTCGGGAGGAGGCTGCGTCCATCATGACAAAGACCACCCGCCACACCAAAAGTTTTTCCGTCGGCAGTCGGGCTCATCAATGGAGCCGGGACTGACTGACTGTCACCCCAGGACTACCACCTCTTCTTCCACCTTCCTCTCTCCTTCTTCCCGCTCCTTCCTCTTCCTCCTCCTCCCTCTTCCTCCCACTCCTCCTCCCTCCTCCACACACATGCCACTTTATTTGCATGCACTTTAACTTAAACACACGCCACGCGTAACATACACTTTTAACTAAAACACACCACTTGAAGCACACACCCAAACACTTTCACATTATTTGTTGTGTTTCTGTCGTGTTGATTGTTGTTTGTTTGTCATGTCCAAATGTTGCACCTTCCACCAAAAAAAATTCCTCGTTTGTGTAAACATTCCTGGCAATAAAACTGTTTCTGATTCTGATATAGCATCACAGACTCTCTTCTAGCAGTGCAGCACAGTCCCCTCTCTGTAGAGGTGAGTGAGGAGGGTACTGAGTGTGGAAATGTGCCGTCCTCTGGAGGCCTCCTGGTTGTCTAGTTTGGGCAAAGTTGGAGGAGCAGGTGGCAAACGGAAACGACCACGCGGAGATAAAACAACACCGGAAGCTATGTTGTCAGCAAATGAAACTTTTAAAAGGAATTTTAATGACTGTCCCATTAACGTTAAGCTCCCATTGGAATTAGTTGAAGAAATTGCAAATATCGTATGATGAACAAAAGAGAAGAGATTGTTCCGTCCCTACTGCGGTTTTCTACCCACAATGCACTAGCTTGTGTTCCATGTTACAAATATATCATATTAAAAGATAATTATTGCCTAGACATCTGTTTTACGGGCGAAAGACAATAGTTTATAATAGCTGTATTATGCCCCTTGAATATGTCATTGCATTAGGATGTAAATAGTAATTTTCAAACTCGTTATTACTGGGTGAATGCAGGTGGTTCCCACCCCTACGCTTCCTGTTGCATCTTGTAAAAAGTCTCCCTGCAACCTATACCAGTGTGAAGCACCATGCATCTATTATTATCCCATCACAAACTGAACTGACTTCTTAGGGTGAGCAGGGCAGTCGGCTACAAGCCAAGGACAATGTGGAAACCCAATTTATAGTTTTAAAACAGGTTCTTGGGGTCTCGTGGCCACAGGCAGAACTCACTGAAGTATCACCAGCCATTTAGTCTAAGGATTATCCTCTCGTTCTCCCTGCTTTCTCCTCCTCATGCCGCATGCTCCTCTCTCCAAGCAGTGAAAATAATCGCGAAGAACCTCCTGACAAACACTGCCAGTGTGCTGCATCTTTGTGGCTAAGAGTTATTGAATGGTCTTCAGATGAGGGGTCCCAGTGGTGCGTTGTTTAGCTGAGAGTGCAGTGCATCTCGTCCGGCTGCCTCGGCCAAGATAACTGTGGTAGTAGGCTGGAACTACGTCAAATGTAGAGGGGGGGGGAGGAGAAGGTACGAGAAGATGGTCGTTGCAGCAAGGCATTCCCCATCCGCCCCTCATCTACATGAGTGAGGTATAAACATGAAAAGGAAACGACCACCTGCGGCTATGAAAAAACGTCTTATAATTCTCCACCCCTGTAACAGTTTAGCTCCACGCCTTCCTTTTTGTAATAGTTGTTTTCATCCTGTCACACCATCTCGTCAATCCAACTCCCCTCACCTGCATCTGAACACCTCGTTAGTCCCTCATTCCCTTCACCTGGTCCTCACGCCCTTCTCACCTGCCTCTGATCACCTCGTTAGTCCCTCATTCCCTTCACCTGGTCCTCACGCCCTTCTCACCTGCAGAGCATCCCCTCATTAGTCCCTCACTATTTAGCTCCCTCACTTCCACTTGTCCTCTGCCAGATTGTCTTGTGTTTTTGTGCCAAGTTCTCCAGCGTTATTAGAGTATATTCCTGACCTGCCTGTTCTGACCCTGCCTGCCTGCCCTGACCTCTGATTCTCTGCCCTGCCCCTTTTTGGACTTGTTTGCTTCTTCGACTGATCTCCTGGTTTTGACCCAGCCTGTTTCCAACCAAAGACAGTAATCTTAGTTACTCCTGTCTGAGTCGTGCTATTGGGTCCACTCTAATAGCGTCGTGACGACCCCTCATCGTGCCGGCCAACTGTCAGCCTAGAGGAGTGATAATTACCCAAAGCTCCACAGACAGACAGCTTTTCTCTGTGTCTTGTAAACCTGCACTCACATAGAAGGCCATTACTCTGCCCTGGGCAGGTGAGGCATCAATCTGTCTGTCATGAGGTGACGCAGGCAGAGGCATTTCCCATTTGAACATGAGAGGAAGCCAGACTCAATTCCACTCTCAAGACAGACGGAGAGTTATTCTTGGCCTGACTTCAAGAGAAAGATTCTCCTATGTGGGCATGCACTTTACAATCCCGGTCAGCCTCGTGCATTACGTATAAAATCATCTTGTCACTTAAAAGAAGCTTTACAGACTGGCTGAACTGCAGTAAGACTTATTCAGCTGTGGCTAAATGGGACCCAGATGGATTTTTGGCAAAGCAAATGAAAAAGACAAAGCAATTACTGCAAGTGAGCAAGACAGGAGCGGGAGCTGTTTCGCAAAAATATCGACCCTTAATTAGATGTGAGATTTTTAACAAGTTGTATTAAAGTTCGGACTTAAATTAGGGTCAAGATTTGTAGAAATGGACAAACTTTCATTCGGCAGGAATTATTCCTTTGGATGTCTTATTTTTGTATTCCCCAAAAAACACATGTAATTTATATTTTACGGCAAGGTAAGGATTCCTCAAGGTACCAGTGCAAAACATGCATCTGTTACAGCTTGTATCCTCAAAGTCTAGTCTTTCATAGCTGCTCTCTGGAGCCTCTTCTGCAGGCTTTCTTCATTAATAAAGCTAAACCTGTTTGATCTGAGAGACTCGGTGCGGTCTAGACAGCAGCGAATCTTCTGATAACCTCAAAGAAGCCCGAAGGGCTGAAGAGGACTTGACAAGCAAAAAGGGTTTTGAGGTCAAAGAAGATGGAACTGCTGAGTAAAAATGTAGAGATTGCTAGCAAATTGATGATGACATTTAAGTGAGTCATTGATGTATAATACTCTGTCCTTTAGCGCAGTATTGAAGCAAGATTTGGAAAAGGGTAGCAGAAATTTTTTAACAGGTCACTTATTCAACAGATGGAAGGACAAAGATCTTTCTGCATTTTTTTTGACGGACAGTTAAAGCCTGGTTTTGGGTTTCCACAATGCTCAATAATACAACACAAGCAACAGAAGGAAAGGTTGAATGAAACATTTGTTACTCGAAACCAGTGAGTTTAAATAACAACGGCTTCTCATTTGAAGGCACGCGCTTACATCATGCTCCGAAACCGTGAGCATAACCTCTTATTCCACATCGGGCTTGATAGAAAGGGAGCCAAATATTCTGCGACATCGTTATCTCGCGTAGACGCGTTCAATACGTTGCATTCTCCCTCTGAATGTGCAAGATATTCAGTGCCATCGAGCCAATCAGGAGCTTGCCTTTTGCATCAGAGCTCCCCTCGTTGGTGAGTGACAGTGTCGACATTCAAAGGTCAGCTCCAGGAGGTCACGCAGTGCGGATCACAGCCGAGAGAGTTTTTGTAGCTTGGGAGAGAATTCCGGTCAATTCAGGACACGGCATGCTGCTCATGGAGCTGTGATGACATTGCCCCGCTGCTGACTGACTTCAGATCAGCTTTGATGTAAGAAGCCTTTTGGTCTGTTGCTGGATCAAACACTTTGATTCACTCCAGGATGAAGCTACATAATAAGAATAAAACCGAATGAAAGTAAGTCGTTTTGACATGTAGCTGAGGTTCAGTTGAAGCTATCGAAAAGTATTTTGCATCCAGTAGTTCATGGTTGACATTGACGACGCCATCATTACTTGCTGCAGCCAGCTCAGTCCACCTGGATAGAAGCAGTGTCTCTATGAGAATCACTTTCTTTGACTTCTCCATTCAACACCATCCAACCACTGCTGCTGAGTGACGAGCTGCAGGTGGCGGGGGTCAACGCGTCCACCGTCTACTGGATCACTGACTACCTCACAGGCGGACCACAGTGTGTCCAACTAGGCCGTGTGCTGTCTGGGATGTTGGAGTCTCCCTTTCTGTTCACCTGTACACCACTCGCCTCCAGTACAACTCGGGGTCAGGCCATCTGCAGAAGTTCTCTGATGACTCTGCAGTGGTTTGGTGTATTAGGGGTTGACAGGAAGTGGAGTATATGGCAGGAGTGGATGACTTTGTGTCACCTGTTTTTGAACGTGGCCGAGACCAGAGAGATGGCATTGGACTTGGGAGAAGGAGGACTTCTCCACAACCGCCGAGAGTTCTGGGAGAGGATGTGGACATGGTGGAGAAGAACAGGTTCCTGGGTGTCTCCATCAGCAATAGACTGAACTGGAAGGCCTCCATCAACGCTGTGTACAAGAAGGGGATGAGTCGACTCTTTTTGTTGAGGAAACTTGGATCCTTCGATGTGTGGCCTGAGATGTTGGAGATGTTCTACCAGTCTGTTGGACCAGTGCTCTGTTCAATTCAGTTTATTTTGTAAAGCCCAATATCACAAATTTCAAATTAGCCTCAGAGGGCTTTACAATCTGTACACATACCACATCCCTGTTCCAGGAACTTCTCCGAAGTCGGCTGGTGAAGCGGCATTGGAGCCAGAGACACCAACAGACTCACTAAAGTGTGGAAGAAGGCTGTGTGTTTAGTGTGTTCAGTGTGTTTAGAATGATCAGGGTGTTCCCTAGCTTCAGACAAAGTAGCGCTGAGTGGCTTGAAGCTGTCACGCACATCAGCAGCATACAATATGGTGCATGGGTTGTGTTATACTTTTTCACAGAGGATCTTCAGCAACAATTTAGAAATACCCATTTTCCATCAACCTCGATGAGAGCACTACCAGTGGGAACAAAAGTGCTTTCTATCCTGGTCAGCTACTACAACCCAGAGAGGGAAACTGTTGATGTCGAACACTTCGGCTCTTTAGAAGTCATGAAAGCTACTCCCTTCAAGTTAGGAACGTTGCTAGTTAGGCTCTTTGATGACAACAACATCCCTTGGCCCAACCTTGCCAGCATGCTGATGGACTCCTGCGGTGCCTTGTGAGGCTGCGAGACCACTGCCCATCCCTACTTGATGTTGCCCGTGACAGTTGCCACCGCATCCCCAACGCCGCAAAGGCAGTGCCTTTTAGCAACCACCTGGAAAGGCTGTTCTGTGAACTGCATACAGATCATCAATGGGCCTCTGACCAAGTTAGTTCATATTCCAATTAATTCAAGAGCACTGAACAAAATGTCTATCAATTATAGAGCATTTTTTATTCAGAATTATGACTGACTGACTGCAACATGTGCTTTTGTATTCAACTGTCATATTTAGCAGGGATAAACTCTTGCGACAAATAAAATGGAGTGGATTGTACATAGCTGACCATTACTATGATATGCTATTTCTGTATTACTATATGAGCGAAGTGATGAAATGTGTTTCTTTCTCAGTTGATGTACCTCAGAGAAATATGCAACACATTGAACATTCCTGGTTCAGCCCTAAAAAGGTTTGTTCATCACTGCTGGCTATTTGCGGAAGATGTTGCTATTAGCAC
Organism: Pseudoliparis swirei; assembly: GCF_029220125.1. Taxonomy (NCBI): domain Eukaryota; kingdom Metazoa; phylum Chordata; class Actinopteri; order Perciformes; family Liparidae; genus Pseudoliparis; species Pseudoliparis swirei. The sequence goes on along the minus strand of NC_079409.1, from coordinate 20,163,604 downwards.
TCGGAGGCCACTGCCTGTCACAAAGTCTTTTACGATGGCTTCATGGACAAAGGAGGACAAGACCTGCACAAGGACCCCCTGAAGCAGCTGTTTGCTGATTACAGTGTCAATGAAGGGGCCCACGCAGAGATTCAGTCCTGTGTATTTAGAGTGTTTAGTGTGTTTAGAATGTTCAGTGTGTTTAGAGTGTTCAGTGTGTTTAGAATATTCAGTGTGTTTAGAATGTTCAGTGTGTTTAGAATGTTCAGTGTGTTTAGAGTGTTTAGAGTGTTCAGTGTGTTTAGAGTTTAGTTTAGTTTATTAAGGATCCCCATTAGTCTACACCGTAGTGGAGACTATTCTTCCTGGGGTCCAGGCAAAAAACATTACAATACAATACAAATACATAAAATGCAGTACAGCATGATACATTTTCACAAAAACACTTAGACTTAGAAAACAACATTTACATTAAAATTAAAATAATAACACCTAAATACCTTAAATACCTAAAATAATAACCTAATCTATTATAATTTCCTTTCCGATTATTGCTGCCTTAAGTTTCCTTTTGAAATCACATTTATTTCTTGTTAGAGTCACATGAGGGGAGCACATTCCAGTATGCAATGGCTCTGTACATTACTGATTTCTTTAGTGCATTAGTTCTTGGTAGAGGAAAAGTAAAGTGACCATTTAGTGCCTGTCTAGTATTATAACCATGTCTCTCATTTGCAGGTGATAGCTGTAAAGACAGACTGACAGGTTTCTGTGAGGAATACACATTATTTAAAAACAGAATAAGGCTACATGCCAGTCTTTCATCCACCCTCATCCATGACAGCCTGGCATGCATATCATCCACACAACTCCTCGCAGAGCAGTGAAGTGCGAGTCTTGCCGCTCTGTTCTGAGCAAGTTGAAGCTTACCGAGATCTTGCTTTGATGCACTCGACCAGATAACAGGACTGTAGTCCAGATTCGACAGAACTAGAGATTATATAACTAGTCTAATTGTCGTATTAGTTAGCAGAAGAGCACTTCTTCGAATGGCATAGATACTATTAATCATTCTTACCACTGTGTTATTAATATGAGTGGACCATGATAGCGTTTCGTCAATGGTGACACCCAACAGTTTTACTTCTTTAACCTGTTCTATAGTAGCCCCCTTTAAAGAGAGGATTAATTTATTATCTGTCCTGAGAGCATATTTCGATCCTATTATCATGTATTTAGTTTTTAAGACATTCAACTTCAGCTTATTTTCCATGATCCATTCAGAAACCAGCTTTAACTCTAGTTGAAGCACCTCATTAACATGTTCAATGCTCTCTGACGATACATACATAGTCGTGTCATCCGCATAAATCCCCATTGCTGCATTTTTTTATAAATATGGCATGTCATTTACAAAAATAGAATAGAGTAGCGGGCCAAGGCAGCTTCCCTGAGGAACTCCACACTGAAGTGTCTCAATATTTGAAAGGGAGCCATTGAACATAACACATTGTTGCCTGTTCAATAAATAGCCCTTCAATAAATCAATAGCGGAATCTTTGAATCCATACGCCGATAGTTTCATGAGTAGTAACTCATGATCTATTATGTCAAAGGCTGCACTAAAATCCAAGAGCACCACCCCAATAACTGACTTATTGTCAATCTGTTTGAACCACTCGTCAGTAAGACATGTTAGTGCAGTGCTTGTAGAGTAACCTGTTTTGTATGCATGCTGTATATCTGAGTTAGAATAGAATATACACTTTTATTAATCCCCAAATTAAATTAGTTCTTCTATTTAACCCATATTTAGTTTTTTGAGCAGTGGCTGGGTGGAAGAGCGCCTGGAAGCAATGGGGGGGTTCAGTGCTCTGGGACACTTCGACTTTGCACTAATGGGGAGGGGGGATCGATCGAACCACCCCCCTGTTGCAGGACGGCCCTCTTACCCCACTGAGCTAAAGCCGCCCCAGTCAGTGCGGTTACATGCAATTGAATTATTGGCTTAGTCGGACTGAAATCGAATTATCCGTTTCATGTAAACACCTTAGTCGGACTATGTGCGGTCCGACTTCGGTCCGATCCAGTTGATAATTCGACTCGCGCATGTAACTCTGAATTCGATTGAACTGGACTTTGCGTCTTTGCGCATGCTCGAGATCCCGCCGCCTCCTCCCTCCCATGTCGTGACCCGGAAGTCGAAGAGACGATAAATTAAATTCTCCGTGTACCTTCGGCGACGGCGTCTTCTCTCCGTTATCAACTCAGCCAATAGCGCCATTTACATTCGCTGTACTCCTATTAACACCATGGAAGAATAGTAGAGGGATGTAGCTTCGCCTCGCTCTCTGTTCGCCATCTTTCTCGAAATGTTGTTGTTGGTGGTGGTGAAGAGGTCAAGCGGAAATGGCTGTATCACCACGAGTTGTGATGAAAACAGCGCCGCCTATCGTATCGGATATGACATGCTTTCGGCCAATGATTGGAATTACTCACTGCCATGTATATTGGGATAAGAGCAGATCCCCCAAAAGATAGCATAGTCCGACTAAAGCAAGATTTGAATTATACCATCATGTAAACGCACTGAGTGTTGTTTTCTGCAAGAGTGTTCAGTGTGTTCAGTGTGTTCAGATTGTTTGTTTAGAGCAGGGATTCCCAAAGTGTGGTGCGCGCACCCCTGGGGGTGCGCGAGCTGCCTCTAGGGGGTGCGCGAGAGGAAACATGTAATGGTGGTCTAATGGTGTAATAATTAATATTAAACATTCTCAGGGCTCTCAAGTGTCATTTCGGTCTTAACCAGTGGCGTCCCTAGGCTAAAAAACCCGGGGCTAAAGCCCCGGATGTATTTTAATTAGCCCCGAATGTAAAAAAAAAGGAAAAAAGATTTGGCACACAAGTGGTTAACACCTCCAGGTCGCACGTGACGTCATTCACCCAAAGCAGCGGAGTCAGACTGGCAGCAGGCGCACGTAACAGCAAGCTGCTGTCTGAGAGTGTTTCTATGTCTACAAATTTCGCTGCTTCACTCTTCTGGGCTAAGCCCAGCGCCGCCGCTCCCATAACGCGCATCGCTCCCCCCCGTCAACAACTCTTCTCGGCTCGATGCCGATGCGCGCACAGGTGAGCACAGTCTCACTAGCACCCCCCCCCCCCCCCCCCGGTCAACAACACTTGCATTCTGTTGCGTTTTTTTTTTACGGTGTGGGGGATTGGGGGTGCGTGAACCCGGTCGGGATGTAGAAGGGGGTGCGTGGTCTAAAAAGTTTGGGAACCCCTGGTTTAGAGTGTTTAGAGTGTTCAGTGTTTTTAGAGTCACTGTTTACACTTATTTTTATTTAATTTTTACATTTTAATTTCCCTGTTTTATATAAATTCTTAAGTGTAATATGTCATGCCCTGCTATTTTATTGTATTCTATATTTGAAAACACGTTTGCTGCTGCTTCACGAAGTTTCCCCCTAAAGATGAATAAAGTCAAATCTTATCTTAGTGGAGCATGAGGAGCAGATCTCAGCTTCACTAGGAACCAACAAGCTCTTCTTCTTTGTGATCAAGTCCCGCCCCCTGAACTCTGATGACTCTCCACAACACGACCGTCGTTTACCAGCAACACGCGGCTTAAGCTCTGTTTTGCATTCCTGTAGTTGGTGGAAAACATGACGGTTGCTGCTAACCTTCTGGACTCCAGCAGCTTTTATGATGTTACCCTCGTCCTTCATAAGACCTTCGGGGTCTGCAGTGAGTTTCTCGTGGTGCTTAAGGAGCGTCGATAAACAAGGCAGGTAGATTGGAAAAAAAGCTTCATTTAGTTCTCTCTGACCTCCTTGTAGTTTATTCCTTCACCGACTTCCCGACGAGCAATAATAGAGATGTAGGAGACAGCCGTTGTCTTCCTTATGGAAGCCAGGGAGCCCTGTGGCTCCTGTGACTATGTCCTCCAGAGTTGCCACAGATCTCTTGGCCCAGAGATCTAAACTTGCACCAACTGAAGTTGTAAATGTGAATATTTAGGCGCTGCTACATCAAGGGCACACTCATTGTCATATGCCCAGATTATGGGAATGATGCTGATGTACAGCCTTGTAGTTTAAATAATTTGACCGTCACATTCGGGTGAATGTGTTCATTCGCCCCGTTATGATTGGCCACAAACACACACATAGATAGATAGATAGATATATACTTTATTAATCCCCAAGGGGAAATTTGTCGTGAAGCATAACTTATCTGTGTATATTAGCCACCATTTGTTCGCCTTTTGTTTTTGCGAGCATGTTCGACTGACCCCAAAGTTTACAATAAACTTGTTCTCGACTGTTGTTTTAATCAAACCTGTTCTTTTCCGTCTCCCTCCTCACGTCTTTCAGAGAAGAGGTGTAACGTCAGCTGGTCCTGCCGACTTATTTGGAAAGCGGCACACTGGTGGACTGAGTGGGCCCGGTTTATGAAGCATGGAAAAAATAACTGGTCATCTATGGCTAACTATTGATCACGTGAAGACGTTTTCACCGCCGTATTGATGTAGCACCACGATCTACATTTGAATATTCACAACGTTGACTCATTACATTGTCTTCTTCTTCTTCTTTTTCTTCTTCTTCTTCCAACCCATTTCCTGAAGTCCTGTGCTCAGTAATGATTGTTAACTCTCCTGCACTATCCCATGTGCTATATTCATTGACGTCCCCCTCTATGGATTATGGTGATGGCGATGGATGATAAATTACATCAACTACTGCAGATGTTTGCCTGCATGCAAGCACCTTAGTCACTCTACGATTACCTCCGCTCTACTTTGTAATATCTTCCTACAAACTGATTAACCTGAACTGACTTTTTGATTATTATGTCACCCTTTATTTTCTATATCCCATTTATTCTGCCAGGCATTAATCATGGTTGATCCAATTGCCCCTTCAATACCATCAGCTACTTTAATCATGTTGTTCTCATTAAGAGCATTTGTTGACAATACATGTGCTCCTTCTTTACCTTTAACACTCATGTGAGCAGGAATCTCACAAAATGGCACTCCTTCCTTTGTCACCTTAATAATATGGTGTTTGTTTCCTCTGAGATCTTTAGCCGTTGATGACAAAAACCTCTTAGAGCTTAGAGGAAAAGTGACTTTTATAGGTTGTCCTGATGCCCAAAAAATACCTAGAGTAAGCAGAGCCAAACTAAAAGAGTTATTCAAAGTCTTCTATAGAACTGATTTTGGTTAAATGTATTAATCAACACTGACGCCGTGTGGTGGAACACAGTATTGCATTTAATGAAGGTGGCGGAACCTTTGTCCAAGCCCGTGTTTCTGCTCGGAAAGTAATATCTGATGGTAAAACCCGTGAAATCAAAATAGCCTCTTTTCCTGAGTGACATCAAATACTAATGTGGAGCCGAATTGCCTTGAAACGGAACTTGAACGCATCGTTTGCTCAGGTGGAGAGACGGTTGTTCCCAGAGAGCCGGTTTAGTTTTTGAGTTGCACTCGACGTTGTTTCGTCTTAACTTTGTAGTCTGGAAAGAAGAGTGGCACCTCTTATGCGTCCATCTGCAGCGTGTGAGTAAATATTACGATTATTAGCAGAGTCGCACATTCAAAGCAGAGTTCAATACTTGCTATATTTTGAAAGTTCCATTTCTCCTATAAAACACAATAGCACAATAATGTACACGAAGGACATTTTCTGGAATGATTATTGATAACGAAAGACAAAAAGGACCAGAAGGTGATGATGACAGTCCTGGGTCATGATGACCGACGTAAAAGGGTTAACGTGAAGTGACGTCATCCTTGTGTTCATACGACTCTAAAAAGCATGTGCATCTCTGTGGGGTAAAACGGTGGAATAGTTTAACTGATGACATCAATGAAAGTAAAAATCTGGTGATATTCCAGAAAAAAATTAAAGACATGACTCTGGAGAAGTACAGACGTAACAGCATTGATGAAGCATCATAAGTAACGGTCAATGGGGACAAGTTCTTAGTTTTGTTTATTGTTTTATGTCAATATGTATGTGTGTATTTATTTATGTGTGTATTTATGTATTTATGTATTTGTGTGTGTGTGTGTATATGTATATATGTGTGTGAATATGTATGTATGTGTATGTACATGTGTATATGTATTTATGTTTATGTATATATGTATATGGTACTCTGAAATAAGTGTTTTCGTGAAATCATAGGTTAGGGCACTATAGCTTCAGTCTTGACCCTTTCGGTCAGCCACTTTCTTTTGTTGAATTGTGATTTTTGTATATGTTGCTGATCGAAATAAACTAAACTTTGGTCCCCGTGAAGCTGCAGGACGATGAGTACAGAGTGCAGGATGAGGGCCACGGTGAACCAGAAGCTCACGGAGATGGGGGAGCGAGAGAGGTGAGCAACACGTGACCTTATGGATCATGTGAGTGGCGCGAGCTGTTGAGTGTTTTTTTTTTAATACACCACCCTGCGTCGTCTGTGTCAACATTGGGACTCATTTGCTCTGGAAAGCTAAATACCGTGACGTCACATGGGTTAGGAGGGAGAGGTGGCCGGCTGTATTAAAGAAGTACCCATTAAATGTCCAACAGGCTGAATAATGAACTCCTGCATCACATATTAATCTGTCGTAGTATTTATGTCAACATGACCGAGGACCAAGCTAGAGAAGTTGTTGGATGTTATTACTTATCCAATTTGCATAAGGTGGAAAAGTGTTTGCCGTAATTCCTGTGTCGCACAGATTGTTAAGGGACAAAGTGTGATCTGTCGGGGTTCGTACGGTCATGGAAAACCTGGAAAAGTCACGGCATTTTAAAATGGTCATTTCCAGGCCTGGAAAAGTCATGGAAAAAACTTAAATCATAAAAGTGTTGGAAAAGTCATCGAAATTTGTTATAATCACGTTCTTTTACGCCGAGTTTAAAATAATTAATATGTTTTTGAAAGAAAGACGCTCAAAATATAAGCCGACATGCGCTCTCAATACGCAAAATGTTCTGAATTGTTCATGTTTATACCGAGATTTCAGTTTGGTCATGGAAATTTGCTTTAAAGTCCTGGAAATCCATCGGTCAAAATGTGTAAGAATCCTGTCTGTGCTGAACCAAAGGAATCTAATTGAATGAAAGTGACATGTTTGCTTCTTCTGGGCAGGCTGAAGGAGTTGCTGAGGGCCAAGCTCACCGAGTGTGGCTGGGAGGACCAGATCAAGGCTCACTGCAAAGGTACAACAAGCCGCCATGCATTAAAACTCCCATCACTCAGTGACTGAGAGGCCGTCGTCCACCCACTCCCTCGTGAGTCCTATATTCCCACTTTAAAAGGCCCGTTTTGATTTGTTACACAACTGTGAGGTCATACACTATACCGTTCAAAAGTTTGGGGTCACCCAGACAATTTTGTGTCTTCCATGAAAACTCACTTTTATTTATCAAATGAATTGAACATTTCATAGAACATATAGTCAAGACATTGACAAGGTTAGAAATAATGATTAATATTCGAAGTATTAATTTTGTTCTTCAAACTTCAAGCTCAAAGGAAGGCCAGTTGTATAGCTTATATCACCAGCATAACTGTTTTCAGCTGTGCTAACATAATTGCACAAGGGTTTTCTAATCAGACATTAGTCTTCTAAGGCGATTAGCAAACACAATGTACCATTAGAACACTGGAGTGATAGTTGATGGAAATGGGCCTCTATACACCTCTGGAGATATTTCATTAGAAACCAGACACTTCCACCTAGAATAGTCATTTACCACATTAACAATGTAGAGAGTGTGTTTCTGATTAATGTTATCTTTATTGAAAAAAACAGTGCTTTTCTTTGAAAAATAAAGACATTTCTAAGTGACCCCAAACTTTTGAACGGTAGTGTACATACTTCAAGAACTCACATTTATTTACTGTTATTGCCCAATGCAGAATACATCAGTTGTACCGGATATGGCTCGTTTTCATCGGTAGTGTCGGGGCAGAGGCCACACGTGATGAGCATGTTGCAGAGATAAAAGTATACACATCTCACACTTTAGTAAAAAAAAAAAAGTATATCCTCCCTTTTTTTCCGCTCATTAAAGCGTGAATCAGCTCCACACCCGACATGAGCAAAGCTCATCCTCCAGGTCGCAACATGGCGCTTTAAGAATGAACACAATACGGGATAAATAAAGGGCATGCGGATCTGACTGTTGCAACAACTTCTTTCTTTCTTTTGCAGAAGTTATCAAAGACAAAGGCTTGGAGCACGTGACTGTGGAGGACCTGGTGGCCGAGATCACCCCGATAGGAAGAGGTCATTTTTACTTCAAGAGCGGTTCTCATTCCTCCTGCCACCAGCACTTGTATCTATTCCACTAAATTAATTTAGTTTAGCCCCAAATTCCATATTTGCCTCAGAGGGCTTTACAATGGGGACACATTCCCCCTCACATCGGGACAGGAAGAACCCTTTAAGGAGGAGAACAAGGGGGAACACTTCAGGAGAGCAACAGAGGAGGAGTCAGGTCTCTGGAGCATTACAGAGTTACATAAACATGCAATGAATATGACAGATGTGATAAATTTAATGAGGAGTAGGCATGATGAAAAAGTTCTAACTACCAATAATAACAGCAACAGTGGAAATAGTAATGATAATAAAAGCAGTAATGGTATCGGCGATACGAGTATGCAGCTAATAATACTAATAATAGTGTCAGTGTTAGCAGGACAGGTTGTAGATGTGAGCATGAATGTATAATTTGTAGGACCTGTTTGAAAGAGGAAGTCATAGTCTCTCTTTCTCTCTCTCTCTCTCAGCGTTGGTGCCGGACAGCGTGAAGAAGGAACTTTTCCACAGAATAAAAGCCTTCTTAGCTCAGCACGCCACGTAATTATGTGTATTATGTTTGATTCATTTATTTTGTTTGAATTTTCAGAGACGTACTGACAAAAACTTGGATTTTTCGTTCTGTTTTTATTTATTTATTACTATTTTTACTTATCACATATTTGTTCATGCACATTCAGTTGCCCTTCATTAGAGGTGTACTGTATGAATAAAGTTAAAGATTAGTTGAACAACACATTTTTTATTAATACATTCTCCTAATTACAACATTTGTTGCCGTTCTTTGGCCATTTTATTACATTTTTAAGGTGATGAATGGTTGCTGAATGTATTTTTCATTTTTCTTAAAAATATGAACACAAATGTCCCTCCTTGAAAGTATTTGACAGTGAAGATTGAAGTTATATATTTATGAAAAAGACCGTATTCAATGTATTCACAATACATAAAGTCTTAAGTGTGTCTGTAAACCCTTCAGCTTAAAATTACCCATAATAATAAACAATCAAAAGTGTAAAAATGACATTGTTTTTGTTCCCTTTGAAATTCTGTCTCGCTCCACTGTACTCAGTCATGCATAGAAGAAATAAAGTTCTTCCTTTTCTCTGCACAACAGCATTGAGGAGTGTTTCGTGTAGTTATTGTGACATCAATGCAGCATCATGCCCCCCCCCCCCCATACCCTCCATGAGTCACACCCACCCGGTGCCCTCTATTAACATTTCCCCTTTGATGACATGAACGACTCAAATGCAAAAGAAGCCCGATTCTGTAACGACGAGCCGGCTGCTGCCTTCACATCCCAGAATGAACACAGTGTTCCCGACAGGGAGGGGGGGGGGGGGGGCGAAGGATGAACACGGTCGCGCCGCATTGGTTTAAGATCCTTGGTGCACTCAAGAGTCCCGGTGAGAGTCTCTGGGCTGAGTGGGAGAAAAAAAAACACAAGTCCGCCCCCTCCCCCTCCCCTCCTCCACAATCAGTGCGTTTACATGTGTTCGAATAACTGGCTTAGTCGGACAAATCGAATTATCCGTTTCATGTAAACACCTTTGTTCGACTATGTGCGGTCCGACTACGATCCGATTAACACCCCTGGATAACTCTATCCGATCCGGTTGATAATTCGACTATCGCGGCATGTAACGGTGAATTGGATTAGGAACTGGACTTTTCGTCTTTGCGCATGCTTGAGATCCCGCCGTGACCCGGAAGTCGAAAGAGACGATAAGTTGTCACTGCCGGGAGAAAACAAACAACGCTATGGAGAACACAAGAGCCACCACACATCTCTGGACCGAAGAGCAGACAGAATTTATGCTTAATGTATTGAAGGAGTTGAACATACTAAAGTTCATGGTTCTTTCTCTAAATGTTGTTGTTGTTGTTGTTGGTTGTTGTTGGTAGTGGTGAAGAGGTCAAGCGGAAATGGCTGTATCACCACGAGTTGTAATGAAAACAGCGCCACCTATCGTATCGGATATGACATGCTTTCGGCCAATGATTCGAATTACTCACTGCCATGTATATTGGGATAACAGCTGATCCCCCAAAAGATAGCATAGTCCGACTAAAGCAAGATTCGAATTATACCATCATGTAAACGCACTGAGTGTCTTGATTGTCTAAATGAAACCTGTATGTTTTTGTTTTGATGTTGTCGTGCAACTTCACGACCTCCCCATGTCGAGTCATGAGAAACGGAGCCGCCGCAGGACTCCTCGGTCCCGAAGCTGAACCACGTCGCGTTGTTTGCGATGAACGGTCTCTATGGCGACGCACGCACCACAGCCGCCTACGACCGGCTACCGGTCGCATTCAGGGGAGGAGGCCGTGAACCCGAAACTGTAGCTCATGAGCGAGGGCCGCTCACCCCCCAAAAGTGTTTTCTTAGCCGGAGGACCCGCCTTGACGTCAGCCCAGGTGACAACAACATGCTGCTGTAGGGGGGGGGGGGATGTAACACACCCCCTCCAGCCCAGAACACATGCTCCTTTTTAATGGGCCTAGATCAATTCCCATGTTATCAGCTGATCCCCCCCCCCTGGCCCCCACTCACATAAAGGCTGTTCTGCGCACTGTGGAGCGCCACTGGATAGAATTACCAGTGATGCAATTTATTATCACACAGGTTTGTATTTACTTTCTCACTCTCTTGTCCTCAGCTTTTCTCCATCACTCAGGGCCCGCACGGCTCTGCCAAGAGAGCTGTACAGTATCCAGATGACTCTGCACATCATTAAAAGAAGAAAAACACACACACACACACGCACACACAAACATAGTGAAAGTAGAGTTGCAAAAAAAAGAAGAAGAAATTCTGTTATTCATTGCGCTCGCGGCTTGTACATCTTCAGAGAGATTTGATGAAGAGCGGTTCCGATGGCGAAGGAAGCGCACGTCTGAGGCAACCTCCCAATGAACCGCCATAAGTCAAGGCAACAACAAAGGCCCAGAGCGCCCTTCTTCCACCAAAGTCAACATCCAGCTGTGTCTCAGCCGCCCTGGAATGACATTTTAAAAAGAAAGAAGGAAGGAAAAAAAAGTCCAACGTGTTGTGCGTGTGTCTCCGTGTGCTTTCTGGCCGCGGGTAGGTAAGTGTGCGCGACTGCGTTCACCACCCCTGGAATGGGATCATTTCATCATGATCGCAGCTGTGTCAACAGGCGATGGAGCCAAGCGCGTGGTCCTGAACGCCCCGGGCCCCGTAGGTGCTCCTCGGTCCTCTCTCTGGTGGAATTGGCAACATCCAAAAGCCCATAAACACCTCCCTTACTGTACAAACAAGGGAAGAACAAGGCGGCGCTGCATGCTGGAAACAGATGGCAGGGACGAGTTCATATTATATACAAACGTCGGGACATTATATTCTCGTGCATCGCCTTCTTTTGGGACGGCGGTACACCTGCTGCAGATGGTAACGGTTTAGGAAGCGTCCATATACTGTATCTTAAGCCCTGGTCGTGTCATGTCGGCGGATAAATCTCCCCATGTTTACAAGAGTATATCGGACGTTTCTAATTTATAGCACACCGCGATGGGCTTTTGTGTCTCGTATAAATTTCCCTATTTTTTGTGTGTGTGGAAGGGGCAAAACGCGTTGCAGAAAGCAGACAAAGGGTCAAAGAAGGTGTTTCAACAGCAGAAAAAAAATAAGAAGGGGGCCATGTGCTCCGACAAAATTCCCGAGGCCCCGGTGTGTGCAGTTTGGCCCTCTTTACTGTCAACATGTGTGAATGCCATGCTCGATAAATTTCTCTTTGAATTCCCTCACTAGAATTTATGAGACGTGCAACATGGGGTTGCAACTCTTTTTGAAGCCGACACACTTGCAGACTCTTTTTTTTCCCCCGCGCCGCCGCGTATATGTGTTCTCACTTCGAGGAAGGGAAGAAAAAAAGCGTGAGAGTTGTGAGACGACGTCGGCGTGGGGCATCCTGCGGGGTATACAAGAGCTGTACATGTATTTACTGTGCTGTGTCTCCCGGGATCTGTTTTCTCCTCACTAATGAGGCTGAAGAGCAAGTCTCACTCTGTTATTCCTGGCATCGATGCACCGGTCGCTCACACACTCTCTCTCTCTTTTTTTCTTCTTTCTTTCTTTCTTCCCTGCTTCCCTCTCTCTCTCTCCGTCTCAGTAGCCCGGAACAAATAATAAATAAGAGGAAATACATCATCCCTCCGGCCTGCCAGAGTTAACACCAAGCAATCTTAGGTAATGATCAGCGAACGTGTCTATAACGTTTCATAGAGCGTGACTTCACGTCGTTCTTGTTTAGATCATGTAAACTGGCTCCATCTCAACGGTGGTGCTGCTGCACACACACACACACACACACACACACACACACACACACACACGGTTTTCTCACCCGACACTTGTTAGTCAAAGCAGAACTTCTGTTTGGTAAGTGCGTGTAATTGATTGGATACACTCTGTGTAGCATTGTGGCTACCATGATAGCTACCAGTTATACATGGTGCCATTGTATTATATTATTACCTTCGCATTGAAAATGCGGAAGGTTATGTTTTGATCGCTGTGTCTTTATTTATTTCTTTATTTGTATGCGTGTTATTCGCAGAACTCAAAAAGTATTGAACCGAATCGCATGGAATTTGGTGGGATGATTGGTTCTTATCCGGGGACCAGTTGATTAGATTATGGGATCAATCGGGTCAAAGGTCATGAACAGGTCAAATCTTCTTGAATGGCATGAAATTTGGTGGGATGATTGGTTATTATCCGGGGACCATTTGATTAGATTTTGGGATCAATCGGGTCAAAGGTCAAGGTCATGGAAAGGTCAAAATCTTTTTTTTACCATATTATATCCAATTTATAATAATAATAATAATTTATTTTATTTTATATATCCTCAAAGTACCCACCGCTCTTTACATAGAGTCCAGTAGTCACACACACACAGTCATCCGGGGGCTCGTAAGCTACATCAGTAGCCTGCCCTGGGGCAGCAGACTGCGGGCGTGGCAGCCAATCAGCGCTCGGCCCTCCGACCACCACCAACATTCATTTACATCCATGGTACGACCGGGTGAGGCTGTGGATCATTTATTTATGATGGTGGGGTACCGATTAAACCCACACCACACACGAGAGAGAACATACAAACACACCACACAAGGAGGACCGGACTGGGATTCGAACCCAGGGCCTTCTTGCTGTGAGGCGACAGTGCTAACCACTGAGCCACCGTGCAAATAATTGGCATGCAAATAATGCCAAAATGTTCATAATTCAATGCCCAATCTTGTGATATGCGAAGGTATGCGCTCTACCGAGTGCCCATTCTAGTTATATATATTCAGTCAATTCTTCCGCTCACTTCCACTCATCGGTGGCACGGAAACAAGACGTTTCATCGAGACTCAATTGATAGAAAAAAAGTTTTTCTTTTCTTGATGTACACAAAAAGAAGAAGAAGAAAAGCCCCAATCTCCACGGAGCTGTTTCAGAGCTCCGCCTCCAGCGCAGGCAGCGTGCAGATGGAGAGCCGGGGGGTCCGGGGGTCTCCATGCAACAACACAGGAGGGAAGAGGAGAAACACAACCCAGACATTGTTTACCCTGTTTCTGATGTAAAGGCCACTTACTGTCGTGTCCAATGCCGAGCGCTTCATGTGCCTTTGAAGTGCGGAGCTCTGTTCCTTGACACTACCTTTCCTCTCTCTCTCTCCCTCTCTCTCTCTCTCTCTCTTCCTGCTCCCTCTCCCTCCCTCTCTCTCCCTCTATCTCACTTTTTCTTTCTCCTATCTCTCTCTCTTCCTCCTCCTCCCTCTCTCGATTCCTCCTTCCTCTCCGTCTCCCTCCCTCCTTCCCCCCTTCCCTCTCTCTCCCTCCCTTGCTCCCCCTCTCTCTCTACCTCCCTCCGTTCCTGCTCTCTCCCTCCCACCTCTCCCTCCCTCTCCCTCTATCTCTCTTTTTATTTCTCCTTCTATCTCTCCCTCTATCTCTTCCTCTTCCTCCTCCCTCCCTCTCTCTCTTCCTCCTCCTCCCTCTCCCTCCCTCCTTTCCCCCTTCCCTCTCTCTCCCTCCCTCGCTCCCTCTCCCCCACTCTCTCTCTCCCTCCCCTTCTCTCTCCCCCCCTCTCCTCCGTGCCCCAGCAGTTGATATTGCAACTGGATAGGCCATGTTTCCATGTAGGGGCTCTTTTTTTTTTTGTGGCCTTGCTCTGATGATAGGAAACACAAGTGTGGGGGGGGGGGGGGGAGTGCAGGGCGCACAGATCCACAGAGAGGCCCCGGCCTAGACAACGCTGCAGGGGATTAGAGCACACCCTGGCAGCAGAATGGTTTCACTTAAGAATTTCAGTAATCACTTTTAGGAGTGTAATATATCGCTGACCTTCGGCAGCGCCACACGACCCCCCGCTCCCCCAGCCATTTGATCAAAGGAAGCGGCGGTGGCTGTGCAAACAGGCGCTATCAGTGGACTCCGATGGATTTACGGCCTGCTTCTTCTCTCTTGTCTCCCCCTGAGTCGTGTGCTGATACACACAGAAACCCAGTTTCATCTTACAGAACCTTATTTTTTTTCTCCCGGTCCTAATTTACGGGCCGGATCATGACTTGAGGGGACTTAGAGGGAGAAGGAGGGAGGGGTTCAGGGGGGGGGGGCTCAGGGAAGGGGAGGGAGAGCGGAGGTGGGAGCAGCTCGGGGGCCCTGATCCGCTGCCTGCTGACTGGGCCGAGCTCTCATCATCATGGGAAAAGCCCAGTAGGGGCTCTCCTCTCAGCTGGAGCAGTCAAACAGCGTGGCCTGTGCTCCGCAACAATAACGGCAACCAGAAAGGGACAGAAGGCCGGCCCAGGAGGGTTTATATAGTGCCCTAAATCACAGGAGGCTCCGACAAAGAAGTGGGGAGAGAGGATGTGGGTATCATAGCAACTATTAATAAGCCAATGTGCACACTGGTGTGAACACAGCCGAGGTGTCTCTAAGCCCGTCTAATGCCGCGTTTTAATGTTTCCTCATTCTTTAATTGCACTCGTGTACGACTTTAAATACACGTATTGGCGTTTTTATGGACTATTTGTATCACTTGATGTCACACAACATCGCATTTCCACCAATTATGAACCAGCAATTACTGTAAACATTCCCCAACGAGAAGCAGACGATCAGAAAACAACAAGTTGACCTTTATGCTTTTATGGGGAAATGTCTTTCAGCTGGTTAAAGCTCCGGTAATTTGTAAGTTTGTGACTCACAATGCTTTGGTCTAATTTCTTGCTCTTGTTAAAATGTTTCTCCGCAGTGCCCTTTGTGCTTCATTGTTTGTTGTTGTTTATTTTGTCTTTGTTCAATTTGAAAATGAACGCACACCGAGAAATTATTTATTTGTTGTTCAGTTTGAGTGCCAGTAAAAGCTGGAGGAAGTTGTGGTTTGCAGAGCATGAAGTTCCACTTGTCACCAGTAGAGGGCGCCACAGAGCAGATGACAAAGAGGAATCCATAGTATGAGGAGACCCACCACTCATTCACGCCACTGACTACTTGCACCACACTTACCACACAAGATTGGACCTACATAAGGGCCTATGGTGCATCAAGTGTATGCTTTATGTCTTTTGAAAAATCCAGACTGAATCCATACAATTTCAGGGGCATAAAACCCCCGAAACTCTGTGGAACTCGATGAGGAGTTGGGGTGCTGATGACAAAAGAGGCAACGCTTCTTTACCTGGCGTGTCACGCAGTGTTCATGTGACTCAGCTGATGACAATGCGTGCCGTGTCATAAAATGACCACAGGACGTCCTGAGCTTTTATGAGCCTCTTAGACAAGCTTTAAGGGTCAGGGGAGGGGAAAGGGGGGGGGGGGTATAAAAATGTACGTGAGAGCATAAACAACAGCGAAGGATCCGAAAGAAACCCTGACCATGCCAGAGCCCTAAAACAAGGACTTCCATGCCGGTCCTCCTGGTCCCGAGGATGACGCTAAAGGTCTCCTGAAGGTTTCTATATTTCTTGGGAGTTTTTTCTGTGAGGTCAAAGGTCAGGGATGTTGCATGTGTCCAGACTGTAAAGCCCTCTGAGGCTAATTTGTGATATTGGGCTGTCTACAATAAATCTGAATTCAAATGAATCGAAAGGCTGTGCGCTATATGACGAATCTACATCCACCGGAATCCAGCGTGGTATTTATTCAGCACATGTCTGTGTTTAACAAGAAGTGACGAGGAGGACGTGACAATGTTCCCGCAAATATTCCCTCATTGCCCCCGTCAGCTGATAAGGTTCCTGATTCGGAGAGCAAACAGGAGGAAACACGCCTACTATGAATGCTCAGTGGCCCTTGGACGTGTTCGTATTTTATGGTTATGGGCAGAGCAATAAGTCCGATACCTATGAGTTCTTGCCATGTCATTACCGTAATACAGCTGGTCATCTTGATGTTGATTGGTGTTGAGTCAGTTACAGTAAGAAGTCATAACTACAAGCGTTGCTGGAACAAACTCAATAATCTGCAATTGCCTTATTAGTTTTTTTAAGTTCAGAGCCAGCTACATTAAGTTGCTCTCGGGAGGAAACGGGGGGAAAGAACTCTGTTGACCCTTTTGTGATTATTCCTAATTTTGCAGAAGAGTGTGCAGCTTGCCGGCGGGTGGCGAAAAAAAAAAAGATGATTATCAACATGTCTATTCTAATCAGCATCAAAGTACTGTAACCTTTCACTCGGCTGTGTGCGCAACAATGGTTATCATGCAGCAACATCTCTCTCAGGCGCAGATGGTTTGGACCCTTATGATCGTACAGTAGATGTGTGTGTGTGTGTGTGTGTGTGTGTGTGTGTGTGTGTGTGTGTGTGTGTGTGCATGGCATTGGGTGTGTGAATCAGCTGAGGCTCATGTGGCTGGCCCGGCCTCACTTCCTGCGACCCAGCGGGGCTCAGCCACCAGCTGCCTCGCACCCACTACACATTCCTGCTTTATTCCCGAGCTCGCCTCCCTCAGCTACACCGGTCGGGACAAAATGTATGCCAGCTGCAACATCATTAAGTAAATGGGATCCTTGCACAGTTTCTGTATTGGAAAAGTTAGCCAAATCAGTCATGTGAAAATCATTATGCACGTCCACGCAGAAACATGAATGTGCACATGAATCCATACACTCCATGACACATACAGGAGGCTGCAGCTGCTGCCAAGACGTAAATACAGAGCGTGGCTCTGGGATAGCAGCGTTGGTCCATCAGTCAAAAATACCACGTTGGTCCACGATCAAATGCATTGGCATAGGACTCGGACGCCCGTGGTTCCCAGAGGACGAACCCTGATGACTGGTGATTACTGGGCTTCTCTTCTCGCTCCACCATAAGGTTGACTTTGTTTTGTTTTGTTTCTTGGTGTAATATCTCAACAACTACCGGATGCAATATTCAAATGTGGTACTCTGGTGTCCATAGTCCCCAGAGGGTGAACCCCGATAACTTCTGTGATCACCTGAACGTTTTATTTCGAACGACCCGCAAGTCAAAGTTTTCATTTATTTGGTGAGATGTCCAGTGGATGAACTGGCAGCACTTTTCTAGGCATTCATGGTTCAGACATTCATGGTTCCCAGACAGATATTCATGGTTCCCAAACATTGATGGTTCCCAGACATTCACGGTTCCAAAACATTCATGTTTTAGACATTCATCCTTCCCAGATATTGATGGTTCCCAGACAGACATCCATGGTTCCCAGCTATTCATCGTTAGCAGACATTCATTGTTCCCAAACATTGATGGTTCCCAAACATTCATGGTTCCCAGATATTCATGATTCCAGACATTCATTGTTCAAAAATGCATAGTTCCCAAACATTCATGGTTCCCAGACGTTCAGGTTCCCAGACATTCATGATTTAAAAAATCATAGTTCCCAAACATTCGTGCTTCCCAGACATTCAGGTTCCCAGGCACTCATGGTTAAAAAAAAATCATAGTTCCCAAACATTCATGGTTCCCAGACATTCAGGTTCCCAGACATTCATGGTTTAAAAATTCATAGTTTCCAAACATTCATGGTTCCCAGACATGCATGGTTCCCAAACATTCATGGTTTCGAAACATTCAGGTTCCCAGACATTTATGATTAAAAAAATCATAGTTCCCAAACATTCATGGTACCCAGATATGCAATGCATGGTTCCCAAACATTCAGGTTCCCAGACATTCATGGTTAAAAAATTCATAGTTTCCAAACATTCATGGTTCCCAGACATGCATGGTTCCCAGACATTCAGGTTCCCAGACATTCATGGTTAAAAAATTCATAGTTTCCAAACATTCATGGTTCCCAGACATGCATGGTTCCCAGACATTCAGGTTCCCAGACATTCATGGTTAAAAAATTCATAGTTTCCAAACATTCATGGTTCCCAGACATGCATGGTTCCCAAACATTCATGGTTTCCAAACATTCAGGTTCCCAGACATTTATGATTAAAAAAATCATAGTTCCCAAACATTCATGGTACCCAGATATGCAATGCATGGTTCCCAAACATTCATGGTTCCCATACATCTATGATTGAGACATTCATGTTTCCCAGACATTCATGGTTCCCATACATCTATGATTGAGACATTCATGGTTCCCAGACATTCATGGTTCCCAGATATGCATGGTTCCCAGACATTCATGGTTCCCAGACATTCATGGTTCCCAGACAATGTGTCCCACGGACTTTGGTGATTCTCAGATGTTTCCTCTAGCAACTGGAGGAGGTTGATATCTGTGTTTCTGAGAGACGTCTCAACAGCTTTGGTTGTATTGACATTAAACATGAGATGAATAGAAACACGTTGGTGATCCCTTCCTCTTGCAGTGCCACCACTTGTCCAGCACTTACAACCAAATACTTGCTACCTTACATTCCCATCAGCTCCGGTTGTACGTTGTATTTATTACCATTTAGCAAATATGAGCATTGTAACGTGCTAAACTAAAATGATTAACATGTGAAATATTACCCCTGCTTAACATTAGCATTACAGAATTGTCCTTGCTGATGTTAGCATGTAGCTCAAAGCACTCCCTACTTTTCTCACAGTCACCAGCATGGCTTACCATTCTATTAGTTTGTCCTTGATTTTCTGTAGAGCACTTTGTAAACTCTGTTTTTAAAGGTGCTATATAAATAAAAGTATTATTATTATTAATATTATTATCTGTGTCACGTGTTCCGTTTATCGTACTGTCACATGTCAAATCACTACGAATCAAGCACACTAAGCTGCATTACGGGTCCACAAGGTGCTGCATGAGTCAAATGTATTTGTCATTATTGTCACGGACACATACTCAACCTGAAGGCTTAAGCTTTAGAGTGACACACACACACACACACACACACACACACACACTAATATTGACGTACAGAGACGCTACACACCAAAGTGTCCACATCCACTACAACACACAGCCAGACACACACACCCTTCCCTCTGGACTGCCGTCACAGCACTCCAAGCACAGCTGTCAAAACTCAGGGACTTCCAGCACAACAATAGCTGGATGGCTTGAGACCCAGAGAGGAGGGGCGATGCGGCCGATGTCGAACTGACACTTGTGGACACTTCCCTGCCGCTGCCGACATTTACAGGTTGGATTTATATTCCCCGAATCGCTTGTTTCTCCCACAACCCCCTTTCACTCCTTTACGTCACTCATATTATTCGCCTCCTTCTCGGTTCTAATGCTCTCTCTCTTTCCTCCCCTCCTTCTAACCCTCTTTTTCGCTCCAGGCACGGTCCACTGGGAAGACCTCCATCAACCTCACGCCTCGCATGTGAGTCCACATGTCTGCAGGAGTAATAACACTGAAATCTTGCAAATCAGGTCATGTCAAATTAAGGTATTTCGGGAGCCCACCCAAGTCTCCGAAAGGGGTCAACTGAAAACTCGCTGGAGGCCAGATTTGCATGTCGAAATGCACTCGATTATTCCGACTGTGTGTGACTTGAAACTCTCTAAATGTCTCATGGTCTCTGCGGTTGTTGGAGGTGTCGGTGTGACGTCAGATGTGGACCCGGGTGAGAAATCCCACGGGCATGCACGGATTGGCAAATCAAAACGTTTGCCTTAATTGCAGCACGCAAAGTGCTCCTCGGTCGAACTGGCTGCAATAACACGGTTTGCCCCATTTCCATCCCAAATCCCTGGTAAAGAAAAAAAGTTAGAATTTATTTCAACCGCTGATGTCACACAAAGCCGTGTGTTTCCTGGTGTTGATTCAAATGCAAAAATGTGCACACTTGAAGCTGTCGTGTCGGAAACACATGGTTACGGCACACCGGCTGCGTAATCGACCTCCCGTGCGGCTTGCCAGTGTTCTGTTACTGAAAATATTGCCTAAAGGAATCTATTCTGA
This sequence comes from Pseudoliparis swirei, assembly GCF_029220125.1. Classification (NCBI taxonomy): domain Eukaryota; kingdom Metazoa; phylum Chordata; class Actinopteri; order Perciformes; family Liparidae; genus Pseudoliparis; species Pseudoliparis swirei. Next base: position 20,142,910 of record NC_079409.1, on the reverse strand, counting down.
GGCTAAAAAGATCACTTCTATCTCAGCTCCATCTCTGATAACACAGGGATGTGTTGAACACTGATAAGGCTTGGACCTTGCTTGGACTGACAAACAGTCATTTGGCTTCTCGACAAGCATTCCTGGGAAGTTCACACCACACAGTGATTTATTGCCAGGATGTGGCTGTATAGCGAGAGTGTGGAGGCTCCAGGTTGAAGTAGCCGGTGGCACGACAGGTCAGCGAGATAGCTGAGCTACACGTAGCGGTCTGGGATTCATTCTGGGAAGCTCCCAAGGGAGCTGTTGCCTGGAAGGAGGCGGTAAATCCCCTTTTTTTAGGACTTCTGCTGATGTTGTGCTACATCTTGAGAGGGAATGTGACGTCTATTGTGTTATGTGAGGAAACGTAGAGCAGGGTGGACGGTAGCACACGATTGGCTAATTTCTCGAACTTGAAAGAATAAACCCTTACTGAATGATTTATATTTAAAAGTATTAAAAAGATGCACCAAAGGAACCGTGCTGCTGTTTTTGTTGTTTTTCATGCTTCTTTCTTGTGTTGAAAAGAGGCTCTAGCGACATTTCATTGTGCATCCCTGTGTTGTTATAATGGAAATACATTGAGAAAATCCTTGATATGCTGAACATGTTAGCAAACAACTGCAGACTCTCCTTTCAGCTCTGTTTGGTTCTCCACCTTAGAAATATATTAGACCCGTAGCAGCTAAATGCTCCACGACATTCACCAGCTGGATGCTAACTGAGTCTGCTCGTAGGTGCTGGGCAGGTGCATCCTGGGTGTTTTCAGACAGAAACAAGGTCAACTAGAATGGGCACTCGGTAGAGTGCATACCTTCGCATATCACAAGATTGGGCATTGAATTATAAACATTTTGGGATTAGTTGCATGCCAATTGGATAGAAATTGACCGTGCTCTGGTAAAAAGAAGATGTTGACCTTTTCATGACCTTGACCTTGACCTTTGACCCAATTGATCCCAAAATCTAATCAAAAGGTCCCCGGATAATAACCAATCATCCCACCAAATGTCATGCGATTCAAGAAGATGTTGACATTTTCATGACCTTGACCTTTGACCCGATCGATCCCAAAATCTAATCAAATGGTCCCCGGATAATAACCAACCATCCCACCAAATTTCATGCGATTCGATTTAATACTTTTTGTGTTATGCGAGTAACACGCATACAAATAAATAAATAAATACACGGGGATCAAAACATAACCTTCCGCATTTTCAATGCGAAGGTAATAAGAAGTGAACCCTAACAGTGACTCTGTGAGCTGTAAATCCCAAACGTTGCCCGACAACAAGCTAACGTGCTCTGTAGAGAGTTGGTCTGTCCATTGATTACGGATTCAAAGGATATATTCAAAATGAAAACTTCTTCGCTGTTTCTTGGACTGAGTAGCCTGTGATCTTTTACCTCTTTCTTTGGTGTTAAGAGACACAAATGCGTTACCCTGATGTGTAGGTTCAAAACGCCTGTCATTGATATCCAGAGCCACTTGCTGCTGTTGATACAGTAGATGAAAGATTGCTGAAGCAACAGCTGCTTCAACCTTCTTATCATCCTCTTTCCCTCCACGTGTTCACCGCGGGGAAGTAAAACAAACACACATCCTCAACTCATCTGCATGCTCCATCGGAGCTGATGTATACAGGTCCTCAGCAGCCGAATGAGATGCCAAGCACTTCTCAAGTGCAAGGAAATAGTGCGGTTTCACAATTCCTAGATTAGGACTGAAATCTGCAGTTCCCCCCACTACTTTAAGTGGCTGTGGTGCACACACAACCCCACTGAGACCATAGGAACATACACAGTGGTTTAGTGTTGGGCTCTGGCCAAGACAAATGACTGCTTCAGGTGAAAACAAACCGTGGCCCCATGCAGAATCTTTTTTTTCTTCCCCTTCTTTTCCATTTGCAAGTTTCGGGGCGACTTCTCTTTGTGCGTCAAGGGTTCTTCCACATATGCTCGGCTTCCCCCCCCCCCCCACCCTCTGAGCACTCATAGGGCTTGTGAATTATTTAGACTGAGGAATACAAGATGAAAATGGTGCTTCGGTGAGGACACAAGTGTTTCACACGCGTCGAGGACTAAAAGGTGGAACGGACATTTTCAAATGCAGAAAGTTGTGAGAGCAAGTTGTGGAGAATAAGAGAGAGACTCTACGGTTGACCACGTTAAAAGTCCTGCTGGGATCTTTACCTCCGCTGTGTCATACTCATTTATCTAAGGGCACTTTCACAATCATATGTGTGTGTTTATGATGCATATTATGAGCTATTATAACTGTGGTGCGCGAGATAATGACTGCTTGGCCTTTACTATGCCAGAAGTGCAAAACAAACCAAAAAACCTGGATGTTTGTGCACAGAGTTCTTTATTCATGATTATATTAGCGACATTATCTCTGCATTTTGTTCTAAAAACAACGGTAGGAGAAGAATTGACAAGATGAAAATGTCACTTTTTCTCTTTCTCAGCTTTGAATGATGTGTGAGTGTTTTGGATGATCACCTGAGTTACACCTGAGGGCTGTGGGGAAAGCCTGCAGAGGCCCTGAATGGCTTCAATTAAGAGAACAATTGCTTTAGTCATACAATTATGAGCTCAGGGTGACTAAATGCAAAAGGCCCTGAAGGAGCGCAGCTAAAGATCTCTGGCATCCCATTCAATGTGGTCCACCCACCCCCCGCTGCTCATTACTGGGACCACCAACTGGGAGCAACATTACTGAAATGAGCAACAACAGCACAGAGCTGCAACAGTCACGACTGGTTCAGCAAAGGGAACCGATGAGTGGAGCAAGAAATGATGAGATCAAGGTGCAGAAGTACATCCTTCATCAGGGTTTTTAGTGTCATCATTAAACAGTTGTCAGGAGCTCCTAAATCAGGAATCACAATTAAGTCACAGGCTCAGATGTTTGTTTTTTATTATATCATATAAATACAGTTTATTAGTGCTGGAAGAAGTGCAGATTCTTCACAGGAGTAAAGATATCAAACCTACAATGTACAATCAAAAGCAGAAGTACTGCAGAAATAAATATACAGTACCTTAGTTACTTAACCAATTTAGGTTTACTCTTAGTCTGCTGACAAAGTCAAAACTGGTTGAAAAATCCATCATGGATTAAAGACAAAACCTATGGTTATTGTAAGACAAAAAAATACATAGTTTCTTATACCAGCCTCCACATGTAAGGTATTACATTTAAATCATGGGCTGAAGTGTTGGCAAATGGTCAAAGTATGGCTGTAAAGATACTGATTCCAGTTAGCATTGATGTTCTTGTCTTGTTCTTTAATTGTGTTTAACTTAATATAGTAATACAACTGTAAACTGTGTATGTGTTGTTAATTGGGAGTGCTTGTTTGGGAGGGCGCAGAAAACTGAAATTGTCAATTTTCCCATCTTTGAGCTTATTGTTTTGAGATAACTTGTTGTCAAAAATTAACCACATTTTCTCAGTTTTGGTTAAGGAAGATTCATTTCTATTTAGACTGTCTCTGTCAGTGGAGCCGTGAGGAACGTATATCACTTCATGGGCTGGGCCTAGAAATATTGGCATACTGGACCGGACTAACCACTTTTTAACTTTTGGCTAAGGTCTGTAATCTATACTAAATTCAGACACATGTTTCCAACTCAGAACCCAGACCAGTGCAGGAAGAAAAAACAGCTTGACCGAACACACTGAATTCCTTCAGAAAACCGACTACCTGGACCAGAGAAACAGACTTCCTGAACTAGAGAAAGAGACTTCCTGAACTAGAGAAACAGACTTCCTGAACCAGGGAAACAGACTTTCTGAACCAGAGAATACTACCTGAACCAGAGAATACTACCTGAACTAAGGAAACAGACTACCTGAATCAGAGAAACAGACTACCTGAATCAGAGAAACAGACTACCTGAATCAGCGAAACAGACTTCCTGAACTAGAGAAACAGACTTCCTGAACCAGGGAAAGAGAATTCCTGAACCAGAGAAAGAGACTTCCTGAACCAGGGAAAGAGAATTCCTGAACCAGAGAAAGAGACTACCTGAACTAAGGAAACAGACTACCTGAACCAGAGAAACAGACTTCCTGAACCAGGGAAAGAGAATTCCTGAACCAGAGAAAGAGACTTCCTGAACCAGGGAAAGAGACTTCCTGAACCAGAGAAACAGACTACCTGAATCAGGGAAACAGACTTTCTGAACTAGAGAAAGAGACTTCCTGAACCAGGGAAAGAGACTTCCTGAACCAAAGAAACAGACTACCTAAACTAAGGAAACAGACTACCTGAACCAGAGAAAGAGACTTCCTGAACCAGGCAAAGAGACTACCTGAACCAAGGAAACAGACTACATGAACCAGGGAAATAGACTACCTCTACCAGAGAAACAGAATAACTGAACCAGGGAAACAAACTACATGAACCAGAGAAAGAGACTCCCTGAACCAGGGAAACAGACTACATGAACCAGGGAAACAGACTTAAATCCCAGCTGGGAAAGATCTTCCCAATAATTAGAGTATTCTGGAGCAGAGACCTCTAAAATAATGAAAAGTCACCAGCTGATTAAACATATCTAGGTCAATCAAATTGTTGTCGAGATATTTCACGATGATCCTCATGATGACATTTAAGGAGCAGTCGGGCTACACTATTGTTATTTGGACCAAATTTCCATGAAAGATCATCTGAGAGTTAAGATATTACCATCATATCACCAAAGTGGTAGATAGGCAGACATTGGCTAAAAAGCTCCTATTAATATGAATACATTCAGGATAGAGCCATACGGTCTCTTTGCTAGGCGTGGGCTTTTTCCCATTTTGCTCTGCTCCACTGATCTCGTGTTTCACAATCAGAAATCTTTGTTGCAACTAGAAAAATCTACACAATGCGTTATCATGTATGCTTAAGGACAATCAAACATAATCTAACTCATCCAGCTCTTGGCCTCCTAATAGATGATTCATAACCTTACATCGACTGCCCAGGAGAAGCAAGTGACCCATCCCTTCCCTGAGAGGAATGATGCATATAACATGTCTGCAGTGAGGGTCCTGAGTTAAATAGCCCTATACTGAGTCCATGGAAAAGCTCCAGTTTAATGGTCTCATAATCTTTTAAGATATTGGTATGTATACAGTTTGTGGAGAGATTAGCTGCTGAATCAATCATTTGATGTACTCATGTTTGAGAAATCCCTTTCACATGCCAGAGGGTTGCTCACACATTCCATAGGCCTCTCCTCCTCCTTCCCTCGCCTGCTTGCTGAGAGCACCGCGAATGCACAGGAATATAAATTTCATATACATGCCAACACGAGTTCTGAAAGGGTCGATGAGATCGGCCGCCATCCCGGGTACGCCGTTGAGGTTTTTTCGGGGCTCGGCAGAGCAGCACACTTCCACTCGGCTCGAGCTTTGCTTTGGCAACAGGATTTCTCCTCGGAGAGGAATGAATGTGCAAATGTGTTACAGGTGGGATTCATTAAACTGAGACCTGGCACATTTGTACTCGCTCTGCACAATTACTGTGTTACAAAACCATGGATCCCAGCTACACGCTAGATGAGAATACACTTCTCGCGCCGGGAAAGTGTACGTACACACACAACGTGATGTGCATTTCAAGAGCACGCTCATGCATCCACAGCTGAGATTTAAAGGGGCAATTTCACTGCTCTCCGATGAGCTCCTTTAAAAGAAAATGACCTTTTAATGGAGCAGTTTGTGCCTGTGTTATTTCACAGAGGATGAAGAAGGAAAGAGTTCCAATTTCACGAGATCTTTTTTTTATCCCCGCTCAGCCACCAGTTCCCCCAACTTTAAGCTGTCGATACATCATATTCCATGTTTAAATAACAATTATTTAACTTATCACTCCTCCAGCGTATTCTCATCATCTGAGCGGTGGTGTTCATTTCTCTGAATAATGTGTCCGATGTGTGGTTTCAGTTCACTGAGCTGCATCACAGAGTCTTCTCACAGAAATGCCTGCACCCAGACATTAAAGAACTGAAGGCATTTATTGTGTATGGATACTGAATATGGTCGAGCTGAAGGTGTTCCACGGATCCTAATTATCTCTGACTGCTAAAATGCGTGGAATTCGTTTGCAGTTTTGGAAGCAATGAAGTCTTGGGCCGTACTGCACTGATGGGAACTGGCTTGCATAGCTGTGTGCTTTTTGATTTGATTTGAGGCGTTTTTGAAAATTTCTCTTGTAAACTTTTGGACCGGCAGCTGTTTTTTGTCACACCACACTTTTACTTAGTCTCTGTATTGTGCATATATATATATATATGCACATTACATCCCTCTGGGGCACATTTGTAATTTGTGATTCTGGGTTATAAAGAATAAACTGAATTGAATATATATATATGTATATATATATATATGTATATATATATATAAATACATATGTATATATAGATATAAATGTGTATATATGATCTTTGATATATCTATATATATATATTTGCATATACATATATATATAAAACATACAGACATATATATATATATACAACAATATATACACCAACACAAATAATAATATATAAGTATATTTACATATATATTTATATATACATAGACAGTATATATGTTATATATATATAGTTGTATATAAATATATATATATATATATAAATAAACATGCAGCCACGTGTCCAATCTGAAGGATGCACACTTGGCTTCATGTTTAACGCATTAAAGTGAGATGATGTCGCTTTTTATGAGGAAAAACACATTTATCTTAAAAATGAAAAGTTGAATTCAGGTATAACCAGAAGCTTATGGGGCCCAATGTCTAACTAGATATTGCCCTGTAACAGATATCTTTGCTGATTGTGCTACCGTTACAATATGTAGCATTAGCATTCGCCAATATTGTGGTAACAGTGACAGCTATTCAGCTAAAGAAATTGTCTTGCTCTGAATCATATATGAAACACTCACTTAAAGAAACCTGCAGGATAAATGAGTCATCAAGCCAGCAAAGTCAAATTAATCCACAGTTAAAGTGAACATCTTATACGAACAAGGAAACGCCCTGTTCGCGTATGTTTTCCTGCATATCTCGAGAACCGCCCAACCAATCTACGCCACACTTGGCAGGCATATTGTCGGGGACCTAAGGACCCGCAGTGTCCACGTTGTTGCAATGTGGACACACAGCACATACAATAATAACACACGTTTAATAAACGAGCCGTAGCGACACAGCAGCTGTGGGGCTAAGACGTGGTCAAGAATCTCACTCACAACTTATGTAGTCGCCAAAATACAAATATACTATTGGAAACTTAATTGCATCATTTGAAACCAATAATGTTTACCATGTTGATGCTCTTTTTTCTTTTTTTAATAGGGTTGACGGTTCTTTAATTTTCTCCCCTATTCATTAAAATGACGTAATTCCCACTGTATGCAAACACTTATTTGTGCGCACACACACACACACGCACACACACTCCCGCTGGACAGCCGTGCGTCAGTCACACAACCATCCACCCTTCACACCTGGTGACCAGGGTGCGTTCAAGTGACCCTCTTTTCCTTTCCAGAGTGCACATTCAGATAATTATTTCCAGTTGCAATTAGAATAGCTGCAAGATTTTCTTTTTTTTCTTCTCCGTCAGCAAACTGGGGGGGGGGAGTGGGGAATCAGCAAATATCCTTTCCCTTGGTCTTTGCTTGTCTGACACGCTTGTGTAAATACCTTCCACCTGGTCATGGGAGTGTCTTTAGGGGAGCTATCAAAGCATTCATAAAAATCAAGATGTATGTGACATCCAGTGGATTTCCCCCCGTGCTGCACACGGCGGGCCAACTCTGGAGGGCCAGAATCGGGGTAAAGTTTCCCCTCCTTCCCTCCCTGACTAGCGGCTGACGCCTGATTGACTATGATGGGCTTTTTCTCTAACGCCCTGCACGTGTTGTTCCGCTGCTCGGGCCCTCGCCTCGCCGTCGTCCGTCTTCTCAGCGCGGCGTTTCTCTGGCCCGCCGGGCTTCTGAGGTTGTCGTTCCAGAAAAACCCACCTCAAAATGAAAGAAGAAAAAAAAAGCTTTCCTAAACCTGCTCATGTGCTTCACGCTTTTGTTCCTGAATAAACTCTCTCGCGCCGCGGCGGTCCCCCCCACCCCCTTTTCCTCCCACGCTTCGTTTACAGATTAGAGCCCGCGCTGGCGTTTGTGAAAAGAGGCAATCGGATACGAGGAGCATGACTGCGAATGAATACATCTGCATGTGTCGGTCGGCCTGCGTCGCTGAGCGGCTCGCGTGTGAAACGTTTATAGAGTCGAGGTTTAGCGATGACACGCACGCTCATATCTGGTGATCAGAAACTCTGGGAAGGCGGCCACGATGGAGGGTTGCCTGACTCCTGTGTGTCCGACCCTGTGAAGACTGATTGTTCGCCGAATGCTGCATGAAAAGGAAGCTCGTTCGTGGGAGGGACGGTGTCGGTGCTCAGCTCTGTTCGTGGGCTCGAAACAGGAAACACTGATTTTCCTCTTATGTTAGATATATGATGTGAAAAGGTCTCGTCTGTTTGTGTGGGCCAGCTCTGTGTGTAATTCTAGATTCCTTTCCTCCCCCCTAAGCTCATCGTAGCTTCATGCGTATTACACTTTTTTAATTTCAACTGTGGGTTGCAGAGACGGTCTCGAACCTGTAGGGGGCAGTGTTTGTTTTACTCAACCGGGGTCCGACTCTGGCCATAACTGGGCATACGTGGTGCAGGTGAGAGCAGCCAGCAGAGATGGCAACATACTTTCCATTCTTTAATGAAGCCCCTCAATGACTCCTGAGCTGCAGCACTTAAAGAGCGCACACACACATACACGCACACACACACACACACACAGTCGCACACACACACTTTCCACTGGAGCCCTGATAATAGACTCTGCATAGGAAGCCCTGTGAGGTATTTTCAAAATGCCAAACCGCTGCGAGGGTGCAGACGTTTGAAGGACACTAATGTAGGAGCTGAGGCCGAGACATAAACAGCATTATTCACATGAAAGCCCGGGCGCGGCGGCCATTAGGGCTTGTTTCGGAGAGGTGGCACTTCTCCACCGGCACCCTAATGGCACTTCTCGTGTTTTAAACATGCGGATCTGTGTATACCGTCCATCGCGTCGTGATCTGTCTCTCCTGAAACAATCGGCCGTAAAAAAAATGATTCGTCACTCTTTATTTTACACGGACGTTCACCCCCCCATCTCGGATCTCGACGAATCACAACGCGGCTATTCATCCAAACCTTCGGGGGAGGGGAGGAGGGGGGAGCGTGCAGCGCTGTCTGTATGTTACAACGAGCCTGTTATCCCATAATAACAGGTTGTTTTTTTTAGCTGTGAAGCCATTGTAGCAGCTGTTCAAATACACGCTCTCTTCCATTGTGAGAGCCACAATAGCACGTTTTAATAGTTTTAAGCCTGTAACTTAGAACCACCTGGAGGACAGAGCTGGCAAAAAGTATTAATCGTAGTGAAACTCCGGGAGAAGCTCTTGAACTTCTTGGGCGGCTGGACGGAGCCGACCTGACCACCGTCAGCGGCAGCGGATTGAAACATGAAGCAGATCAAAATATCCTCGTAATCTTTGAGGAAGGGCCAATCGGAAGAAGCGGTGGAGGAACATCCAGCGAAAGAGAGTCGATGAGGATGAATAACACATTTCTTTTTTGGCTGCCGATACAATGGCCCTCTCAAATAGGAAATCAAACAGATGAAATCATTTTCCAAGTCAGAGACGACGAAGATTAATTCGATTTCAATTTCTCCTCGCCAGCCAAAAGAAGAAGTGAGGCATGTGGCCTTCTGACGGCATGGTTTAGATCAGTGAGAGATGAGAAGTTGGTTGTTACTCGGCTGTTTTTGGCCTCTCCGCTTCACATCCATCTTCTATACACACTGACAACTGTGAGTTTTACAGTACTGCAATTATTGTGAGGCCAAAACTAGCACGATTCTGTGTTGGATTAATTTTGTTGTAGGAATTGCATGGAAAAGAAATCTAAATATATATACATATATATACAAATATAGAAAAATATGTATATGTATATATATAATTTGTGAAATTGGACTATACAAATAAACTGAATTGAATTGAATATATAAATATATATATATAAATATATATATATTTGTATGTATATATATAAATGTAGATATATATATATCTATAGATTTTAAAAAATGTAGATAAATAAATTTGTTTATACATATATATTTATATATACTGTATATTGATATGCATATATAAATATGTCTATGCAATTCCGACAACAAAAATAATCCAACATAGAATTGTATCAGTTTTAGCCTCACAATAATTGCAGTGCTGTAAAACTCACAGTAGAATATATATATATATATGTATATATATTTACATATATATATGGATATATATAAACATATATCGCTCTATATATATATATTTATATCTAAATATATATACATCTATCTATATATGTACATATTTATATCTATATTAATATACATATATATATATATATATATATATATATACATTGTATTCAAAACCCATGGCTCTGACCCAAGTTTGTGGATTATAAAAGTCAAAGTTGCTGCGTCAACAATACAAAATTCAAGTTGCTTTTGTGAGAGAATTTTCTAGAACCGCTGAGTCATTCGGATTAAATCCTGCGGTACCACTCGGTGACCTTCGCTGGCCGGGCCCGTCCAAGATTAAAGGTGAACACCGGGGCAAAGTTATCAAGTCAGAACCACTCTGCGTCAACTTCCACTGCGCCGTTACTGCACAGGCGCACACACACACACACATACACACACACGCACACACACGCACACACAAACATGCACAGACCCACACACGCATACACAGACAGAAACACAGACACATTCACAAACACATATACACACACACACACACGCACACACACACACACACAGACACATACATGCACACAGACACACACACAGACGCCTACATGTACATAGACATACACACACACACGCACACAGACACAGACACACACATGCAAACAGACACACACATGCAGACACACTCACACATACACACGCACATGCAAACAGACACACACAGAGACACAGACACCTACATGAAGACATACACACACACACACAGACATACACACGCACGTGCACACAGACACAAACAGATACACGCACACACATGCAGACACACACCCACTCACACATACACACGCACATGCACACAGACACACACAGAGACACAGACACACACACACGGGCGACCCTCATCCTTCCTGAGGTCACGACCCCATGTTCCACAACCAAGACAGGAATGGGGGGCTGAGGACGCCTGACTATTAAAAGCCATATGATCATTTTCAGTTCTTGGTACATAAAGTTTATTGCACAGAGATGATGTGTCTGAAGGTTCAGAAGTACGGATGAAAGATTTAAGGAGGAGTCATGCACCAAACATAAATGGAAGTGGAAAAAATGTGGAAAGAAGTTCATGGACGTCCTGGGAGATATATATTTCTTATATTTTTCTTGGCCGGCCGCAGCGGTTTCCTTGAGTTTCCATTGGTTGCGCGGCAACCTCACGGCGACTCTACGAGCCTCCAGAAGTCGCTGCGTGCGGTGCTGCTCGTATCTGGTTACTTTAGGACAGAACCAGTGCTAGCTGTTTCCCCACTGGCTATGCTACGCTAAGCTAACCAGCTGCTGGCTTCATATTAGCTTCACAGATCTCACACACGACTCCAAAAAAGCAAATGAGCATTTTTTTCATGGTTTAGGCTATAATCACTTTTTTTCTTTTTGCTAATTGTGACGATGATAACCCCAAAGATACGATCAAAGGAGTCGACTTTAGACTCACTGAGCCGGGGGAAACATTTGGCGGGCCCACTTTGTGTGATGAACATGTTTAGGCTCGGTTGTGGTTGGGTTAAAGTCTTTCAACACTCCAAAACACAAAGAAATCCGGAGAAATGAGGCCCACTGAAACTGTAGGAGGCCAAACAAAAGTGGTTCATAATGGGGGACTGATGAGTGACAATATGTAGAAGTCTAAATGAGTCAAAGAGAAAGAAGAAGGAGAGAGAGAACCAGAAAATAATCAATGTGTGTGTGACTGTAGGAGTTCAATAAAGTGTTCTTACACCGAAAGCACAACGCGCCGGTGTTACGAAGAGATTGTTGTGTGTGTTTGGTTCCCGTTGAAGTGCTATAAGTCAAACATGTAATGTGCTGTGCATCCACCTGATGGACTGCACGTTACAGTTCTCACAGCAGTTGAAATGACAGAGTGCTTTTCCATTTCACAGTTTCATTTGAAATGGCCTGTGAAAGCGTTTGGCACACCGGCTGAATATTTGTTTCGAGACTTTCTGGTTTCCTGATGAGCTTCAGTGAGTCAGGTCACGTTAAAGCATGACACGGTTTTGCATGTTGCTCCGTGGACTTTGCCGTTAGTGAAAATCAATCTCCTGAACTTAAAGAGCAGACACAAAAGGAGGAAAGGGAAATAAATAACGAACGGTGAAACGTGGAGACAGGTGTCAAATATTGTGTGTGGATGTGTGCGCCGGTGGAGCGACGGACCCAAAAGATACGTTTGAGGACGTTAGCCAAACGTTTGCGGACATTAGCCAAACCTTTAGCGTCACATTTCTGCCGATGATGAAAGGCAAAACATCTGCAAGTATCATTCTTGACACTGCAGGAATCAATATTTCAATGTTTTACAATGTATCAAATAGCTTTGTGTGATGTGGAAGAGGTCGTCCACAGAGAATTACCTCCTGACTTTATGGCTCTACGCGGCGCTTTAGTTTACTCTCACCACTCTCATAAGCAGCTGTTTCCACCAAAACACTCTGAGAAACCCACTGCACTCGACCTGCTCAGCACAGAACAGCAGAAACACCAAACCATTTACGACTATTTGTGGTTTATTCGCGTCATTCGCGCCTTAGAGGGGGCGGGGCTTATCTCGGTGTCTTTACTCCGTGGAAACAGTTATCATTTCCTCCATCCACCACGGAGGTAATAACCACTAGTTCTGCTTAATACTTGTTGAGGACGTCCCACAAACGACGGAACATCTAACGCCCTCGTGTCTGGGTTCATAACATTAATATAATATATATAATATAATATATACACTACCGTTCAAAAGTTTGGGGTCACTTAGAAATGTCTTTATTTTTCAAAGAAAAGCACTGTTTTTTCAATAAAGATAACATTAATCAAAAATACACACTATACATTGTTAATGTGGTAAATGACTATTCTAGGTGGAAACGTCTGGTTTCTAATGAAATATCTCCATAGGTGTATAGAGGCCCATTTCCATCAACTATCACTCCAGTGTTCTAATGGTACATTGTGTTTGCTAATCACCTTAGAAGACTAATATCTGATTAGAAAACCCTTGTGCAATTATGTTAGCACAGCTGAAAACAGTTATGCTGGTGATATAAGCTATACAACTGGCCTTCCTTTGAGCTTGAAGTTTGAAGAACAAAATTAATACTTCAAATATTAATCATTATTTCTAACCTTGTCAATGTCTTGACTACATTTTATATTCATTTGATAAATAAAAGTGTGATTTTTCATGGAAGACACGAAATTGTCTGGGTGACCCCAAACTTTTGAACGGTAGTGTATATTTATACACAACATCACCTGTAGGCTCACACAGCTCGGTGACCTCACCGACTCAACTGGATGACGTAGATTCACCTGCGGCGGAGCATCTCAACGCTGATTGGCGTTCGCAACTCGGCATCTTTGGCGAATTTTTCTCTTCACAATATTCGAGTCATTCGCGCCGCCCGCCGAAAAATTGCCGTCATTCGCAACCATTCACGCCCGTGCATTGACTTTACATGAGATCTACTCGAGGGAACGATTTTCAACTCTTTCGGTGTGAACGCGGCACAAGTGGAGCAGGCAACAGCCCCACAGTCACATATTATAAAACAGGAGTCGACCGAGAGATTACTACTTGACTCCGAATGAGGTCAATGTCGTTTCTTCTGGATGTTTAAATCTTCAATAGAAGCGTGAGTTGGAAAAATCAGTTGAACGGTAATGGTTTTAAATAAGTACATCGTTTACGATCAACAAAGACATGCAATGGTTAAGACTTCATCTTCACTGAGGTCATGAAGGGCTTAGTGGATCCCAGCAGTGAGTAAGTAGCTCCTCAACTAGAACAACATTGGCTTATAGTTGTAAAGACCTAATGAAGCATTAGCTCACACCGCTCATACCCCCTCGCCTCGCCCAGACGGAGGGACTGGGAGTGGGAAAGAGCCCAGGAGCTGGACTGACAGCCCTCTAATCCGTTATCTTTCATGCAACCTGCTCGGCCTGCAGCTTCCTCCGGCCAGAGGTTTCACGTACGCTCCGTTTGACGGCCGTCTCCCAGAGCAATTGTTGCTGTACACACGATTGAACCGCTTACCCCAACAACAGGTTTCCTCTAAACCCCTAATCCAGGCCGCGGAGGAGACCCCCCTCATACCATTTTGACCCTCCCCTCCATCAAAGCCCCTCCACTCGCCCACCTCCTCCTCCTCCTCCTCCTCCTCCGTGGTGGTGGTGGTCGATGAGCCGGTGAGATAAGCCCGGGTGGAATTCCTGTCTGGGTGTTCTTGGGAGTGACCTGGGTGGCAGAGGAGCGTCAATGAAGATCACTCAGCACTCCGCTCAATGAGGACCACGGCGGCCTGTCCCGTCTCTCCGATTTCTGTTTCCATTTCGTCTGGCTTCGTTTCTTCCTTTTTCCCGTTGAAGGTATCGCAGAAGCGACGAGAGAAAAGGTGGAAGAAGACAGCGGCGCTGACTCAGTTGGGAGTTATTCCTGTTCCGATGTGAGGTCAAAGGTCAGGGATGTCGTACGTGTATACAGATTGTAAAGCCCTCTGAGGGGAATTCGTAATTTGCTGTATAAAATAAACTGAATTGAAGCATGTGTGAACTTTTCACGACCTCTAACCTCGGGTAAGGCGGACTTCGAAAGTCTTGTTATGCGTGAATCAAGGAATGAGCTTTGTGCTGGAAATGAGCTTGGAAACGGCTCCAGGAATGTGATCCAATACAATTCCGATTTATAAGAATTATGAAAAAGAATCACACTGGAGTCAGATCGCTGGACAAAGTCCAACCTTTCTCACAAGAAGGTCGACAATGCTCAACACCCCACATTCTACGACTCGAGCCATTTATTCTCGACACCGGCATTGTGGACTTCTACAAGTAAACAAACCTCTCAGATGAGACGTACGACTCTATAGTCGGCCATATTTAACCATGTGTCCGGCACTTCCTGAGAGACCGTGGGTCCACAGTGGAGGGGCCATTCGTCTGGGAAAGAATGCCAGGGGTCTAGAGCGGCCCGGGTTCGGCAGCGGCCTGGCCATTGTGCCCCAGGAGAAGGTAATTAGGAAGTGAAACCTTGACCAGTTGACAGCAGGCTTTGTTCAGGGCCGAGTGGGCCGAGAGAAATGCTTTTGAAAGCTATTTCACTTTCTTTTGCCGAGGCGACCTCCACCCCTTCCTCCAGAAACACGCTGGGGGAGATCATATAAGTTTCTGAGGAAAAATGCATGGGAAGGGGGGGGGGGGGGCAGGAGGGGGGTTAAGTGGTATTTATTGAAAGAGAAGAAATCTATAGGCAGTGCGTTGTTTGACAAGAGCACCAAAACCAAATATACATGTACAGTGTCTGTTTACCCAAAGTGTCATTTCTAATCCGCATTGAACTGCAGCTCCAGTGAAACATATTTACATCCTCACAAACTGTCCCGCAGAAAAACATGTGCACAAAGAATGTATAAAAGATTTCTCCAGTCCAATCAAATATTGTTAAATGCTCGACCCAGCCCATATTCAACTCTGTCTACTTAACTTTTCCTGCACTGTACATTCTGATGGAGAAATATTTTACACATAATATCACAAACAATGATTAAACAAAACAATCAATTTCTTATTATTATTCATCAATGTGACGGTTCAGAAGAAGCTTGTATCTGAGTCCGAGCCACTGGATCTCAACTGAATTAAATTATTTTAGGTGTGTCAACATTTCAACAGTTAAAATATATATTGCTTATTAAAAACGTGTTGAACTTCAAATATTCAACAAAAAGGAAATACTGGTTTATTAAGAGTGTGTCCTAATAATCATCACACACTTCATCATATTTAATTTTTCACTGCAACAACGACTATACCACTGAGAAACAGGAAACATAGTGTCTTTTATGTATGTCTTTAAAAGTAAAGACATACATAAAATACACTATATTAATATTTAACAGTAACAATGTCAAGAACCACAATCAAATGAAGGATTTAAAGTTTCAAGTGTTTAATGGAATTTTTCCACCTTTCAATGTTCTTTTTCTTTCTACCTTTGAAATTGTCCATTCATCTAAAGTCCGGTGACTTAATGTTTACATATTTTGTATTTTACTTTGAATCCGTTTTGATGTTTTTATATGTGTCATATAAGAAGTTAATATTACTTACATTGTTTTCGTGTCCTTCAAGCAGATAGATGACGATGTGGAGAGAAGTGAAGTCAAAAAGTGTGCTGCTTTTACAAAAGTCACTAAAGGGCCCAAGGGTAAGATAATAAAACATATTTATTCATTTGATATCAATTTAGACAGTCCCACATACAGGACTGTCTCAGAAAATTAGAATATTGTGATAAAGTTCTTTATTTTCTGTAATGCAATTAAAAAAACAAAAATGTCATGCATTCTGGATTCATTACAAATCAACTGAAATATTGCAAGCCTTTTATTCTTTTAATATTGCTGATTATGGCTTACAGCTTAAGAAAACTCTAAAATCCTATCTCATAAAATTTTAATATTTCCTCAGACCAAGTAAAAAAAAGATTTATAACAGCTGAGTGTTTGTCAAGGCTCAGGAAACCCTTGCAGGTGTTTCGAGTTAATTAGACAATTCAAGTGATTTGTTTAATACCCTACTAGTATACTTTTTCATGATATTCTAATATTTAGAGATAGGATATTTGAGTTTTCTTAAGCTGTAAACCATAATCAGCAATAAATCAGAATAAAAGGCTTGCAATATTTCAGTTGATTTGTAATGAATCCAGAATGCATGACATTTTTGTTTTTTTAATTGCATTACAGAAAATAAAGAACTTCATCACAATATTCTAATTTTCTGAGACAGTCCTGTATGTCCATATGGCTATTACTTTGTATATATACTTTATATATATTCAGCCTTTTGGCCTAAAATGAAGCAACATGTCTGCATTACTAACCAGTTAAACGGAAATTCTGCAAATGATAAAGACACTAGGAAACCCTATTATGAGTTTTTATAAACAATAACATCCTTAAACTAAATACTGAAATCGCACCAATTAGACAAGTTAGTTGTTAAATTCTTCAAATCTACTGAATGAGCAACAGATCTGGATTAAGAAGGCGACGACATACTCAATTCACTTTCCCCTGATAATGAACATAATAATAGTAGACATATCATGGAGCCATGTCAATTATGAATTTGCTTTAAAAAATAATATGGAAATAGCAAATTCCTTTGAAACTAAATTGAAGTTTGGGCAATGACATCATACTAAATAAAATACTCTGGAGATCTGACTTTACATCCAATGACGTGTACGTTATGTCCCCTTCTTTTGGCTTCACACTCTTTCTACATGGAGGAAAAAAGGAAAACCCATATATATACAGGACTGTCTCAGAAAATCAGAATATTGTGATAAAGTTCTTTATTTTCTGTAATGCAATTTAAAAAACAAAAATGTCATGCATTCTGGATTCATTACAAATCAACTGAAATATTGCAAGCCTTTTATTCTTTTAATATTGCTGATTATGGCTTACAGCTTAAGAAAACTCTAAAATCCTATCTCATAAAATTTTAATATTTCCTCAGACCAAGTTAAAAAAAAGATTTATAACAGCTGAGTGTTTGTCAAGGCTCAGGAAACCCTTGCAGGTGTTTCGAGTTAATTAGAAAATTCAAGTGATTTGTTTAATACCCTACTAGTATACTTTTTCATGATATTCTAATATTTAGAGATAGGACATTTGAGTTTTCTTAAGCTGTAAGCCATAATCAGCAATAAATCAGAATAAAAGGCTTGCAATATTTCAGTTGATTTGTAATGAATCCAGAATGCATGACATTTTTGTTTTTTGAATTGCATTACAGAAAATAAAGAACTTCATCACAATATTCTAATTTTCTGAGACAGTCCTGTATATATATATTTCCTTTTTTTCTACAAAGAATAATCCATATTTGGAAATATATATATATATAAATAAATTATATGCAAAGATGTTTTTTCATTGTAGAAAAAAAGGAAATATATGTATATATATATACAGGACTGTCTCAGAAAATTAGAATATTGTGATGAAGTTCTTTATTTTCTGTAATGCAATTTAAAAAACAAAAATGTCATGCATTCTGGATTCATTACAAATCAACTGAAATATTGCAAGCCTTTTATTCTGATTTATTGCTGATTATGGCTTACAGCTTAAGAAAACTCAAATATCCTATCTCTAAATATTAGAATATCATGAAAAAGTATACTAGTAGGGTATTAAACAAATCACTTGAATTGTCTAATTAACTCGAAACACCTGCAAGGGTTTCCTGAGCCTTGACAAACACTCAGCTGTTATAAATCTTTTTTTTTACTTGGTCTGAGGAAATATTAAAATTTTATGAGATAGGATTTTAGAGTTTTCTTAAGCTGTAAGCCATAATCAGCAATATAAAAAAAAATAAAAGGCTTGCAATATTTCAGTTGATTTGTAATGAATCCAGAATGCATTACATTTTTGTTTTTTTAATTGCATTACAGAAAATAAAGAACTTTATCACAATATTCTAATTTTCTGAGACAGTCCTGTATATGGGTTTTCCTTTTTCTTCTTCTTAAAGCAGCAATACTCTTTTATTGATATTTCACGACTACAAGAACAATCCAGTGAAATAACATGGAAAAGGAACGCCATGCAGACTGTGTACACTCCACTGTACAGTCCACAGTGTTCCTCCTGTCAGAAGACATAACACAATCACCACTGGGGATTAACGGGACTACTGTGGAGAGGGTGAGCGGGTATAAATACCTGGGAGTCCACATCACCGAGGATCTGACATGGTCAACGAACACAGACACTCTGGTGAGAAAGGCAAGGCAGCGCCTCTACCACCTCAGGCAGCTGAGGAAATTTAAAGTTTCCCAGAGGATCCTTCAGTCCTTCTACTCTGGAGCTGTAGAGAGCGTCCTGACAGGAAGCATCACAGCCTGGTTTGGCAACTGCTCCGCTCAGGACAGGAAGGCTCTGCAGAGAGTAGTGCGTTCGGCTGAACGCACTATTGGAACTACACTCCCCACCCTGCAGGACTTGTACACCAGGAGGTGCAGAACCAGAGCCGGCAGGATCATGAAGGATCCTCACCACCCCAACAACAGACTGTTTCAGCTGCTGCGGTCAGGCAGGCGCCTCCGTAGTCACGCTGCAAGAACAGAGAGACTGAGACGGAGTTTCTTTCCTCAGGCCATCAGGACTGTGAACTGCGACCTCACCAGGACCCCACATAGACACACACAACTGCCCTCTTAGGCACACACACACACACACACACACACACACTTACTGTAAATATTGTGTTGTTTTTTATTGTAAATAGTGTGTACTTGTTGCCCTTGCACATTCCTGCTGAGCATTGCCACTTTCATTTCACTGCACACCCTGTGTGTGTATGTGACAAATAAAAACATCTTGAATCTCTCTCTCTTGAATCTTGAATACTCCACATATTATTTCCCTGTTTGAGTGTTACTTTCATGCAAAAGTGGCTCAGTGGCTGTTTATGACTCACACATCCCGATCTCTTCCACGGGCCAGCTGGACGTCATTTAGTGAAGGCGTTGCAACCCCAAAGCCCACTTTAGTTTGGTGGTAGAGAATGATCACACCATGGTGCGATGGAGTGAATCTAAAAGAAACTGTAACCAATTAGAAACCATTTTGGGATCTGATGTCCCACAAACCAGCAAATGAGGCCGAGCCCCTTAAAACTTTATTGGTAGTAAAGAGAAAGCCTCTGATCTGAAAACAGAGTGAAACATGTTATCTCTTTCTTCCTTTTTTTTAATCCTGAAATGTTTTTTTTCTATTTTTTGGGAGTTTTTCCTGATCCGATATGAGGTCAAAGGTCCGGGATGTCGTATGTGGTCAGATTGTAAAGCCCTCTGAGACAAATTCTTAATTTTGCAATATTGGGCTATACAAATGAAACTGAATTGAATTGAATCTGCCATTAACGTGTAACCTCAAAGTTCAAATACCTGGATAAATACAACATGGAAACTAGGATTCTTATATATATTTTTTAATCGTCACCAGTACCGTTTTAACACCTCCAAGAGTCACACCAGATATTTCCACACTCTCTTACCCAAATACACGCAGTCATAATGTCATAGCTCATCATTGTCGGTTCACACGACGCAGACCTTGAATTTGAGCAGACGTCTGAGGCTCAAGGCCGTTGACACTGAAGCGTTGAGTGGCAGATCCCAGAGAGGTGGGGGAAAGGCCTTCTCCCCACTGGTGACGCTCCACAGGCATTCGGATGGGCCTTGCTTATCACAGACCTGTCAGAGTGATTGACGGGTGACCCATCCAAATACCAGCGTAAAGTGGGAGAAGGGTTTCCCACAGTGCTGCAGGAGCAGTGGAGCTGGTCTGCAGCTGTGATGCAGGCGGAGGAGGCGCATGTGGAGAAAACAGACACGCTTAGTCTTTGAGGTCATTTAGTTTTATGAGTTAACTCGTAAAATGGATATATTTGCCGATGTATTCATATCATTTTCCACATTTCGTCCTCTATACAAGAGGGGCTCCTAACGTAAACTACATTTAGCTCATTCATATCACACACCAAAAATATATATATATATATATATATATCAATTAGTCAGTGGCTGGGGTCCTGGGAAGCACAGCAGTCCACCCTGCCTGATCATATATTAGTTGAATATA
The DNA here is from genome assembly GCF_029220125.1 of Pseudoliparis swirei. Classification (NCBI taxonomy): domain Eukaryota; kingdom Metazoa; phylum Chordata; class Actinopteri; order Perciformes; family Liparidae; genus Pseudoliparis; species Pseudoliparis swirei. The sequence continues at coordinate 20,121,793 of NC_079409.1, read as the reverse complement.
TAACAGATATTAGAGCAGGTATGGGAACACAAATAAAAGCTGGAAAATATCAAAATAATGGTCGAGAGATCTGATATTTTCCTGATTTATTCGTTTCACTTGTTGTCTATTTTTAAGATCTATTTGTATATGTTTACAGTGAATTTAATTTTGTATTTAAGGAGGGGGAGAAGTAGTCGATTTTCATAGGTCTTTAGTTTCAGCTTCAGTTTCGAGGTTAAAATGAGTCTTTCCTCCTCTCAGGCGTGAGAAAGCCACAGCAGGTTTGATCTCGCACCATGACCGACAACAATGACTTTGACAATGAACATTGTCGTTTGGAACGACTCGTTGGCCTTCAAAGGCCGTCATTGTCTGGACTTGGAGAAGTTGGACGTAAATCTGAACCTGCAACAGCGGCAACCGACGTCTCTGGAGTTGAAGGGAGCCGCCCCCATGATGCAACAGGTCGGCTTTTCTTGTACAAATGTTGTAAAACAAATTGCGTTGTATAAAACAAAGGATTAAGGCTGTGCTTTGTCTCTTACATACATGTATTCCCGGATGCAATTTCCATTAAAATACATCTTTCTTCTTAAGTGAAATCCCTAAAACATTGTTTCATCATGGTGTTGTTGATGACGTTAACAATGCAGTACAGACAATATCTACTTCTACTCATGGACGGGTTCAGGCGCAGTGGTTCAGCTGACAGCACATCCCAAACAACATAAAATACATTCAATCCTGCCTGATGGCATCTCAAGTTCTTTGTCTTTTTTAGTGAGTCTTTATGACCTCGGTGATGTGCTGGTCTTTCTCTTGCTGGTCTAAAGGTCTCCTGAGGTCTTGCTGGCGCTCCCCCTTCGATGAGGCGGTCCACGTTTGGTCTCTTGTCTGCGTTGCTGTTCCTCGACACTGACGAGCACGATACAGTCAGAATTACACTTGAACTCCACTTCAGTCATACCGTCTCTGTGATGTGTTTTATGTTGCTTGATAACTAAAGATCAGTGTGTTTCTAACATGTTCAGCAATTCTCTTGTGAAACCATAATAAATATGGCGTTGGGCGAACATGGCGTTGGTGGACATGGCATTGGTGAACATGGCATTGGTGAACATTGCGTTGGTGAGGATGGCGTTGGCGAACACGGCATTGGCAAACATGGTGTTGTTGAACATGTCGTTGGTGGGAATGTCCTTGGTGAGGATGGCGTTGGCGAACATGGCGTTGGCGAACATGATGTTGTTGAACATGTCGTTGCTGAACATGACGCTGTTGAACATGGCATTGGCGAACATGGCGTTGGTGAACATGGCATTGGTGAACATTGCGTAGGCGAGGATGGCGTTGGGCGAACATGGCGTTGTTGAACATGACGTTGGGCGAACATGCCATTGACAAACATGGCGTTGGTGAACATGGCATTGGTGAACATTGCGTTGGCGAGGATGGCGTTGGGCGAACATGGCGTTGCTGAACATGACGTTGGGCGAACATGGCCTTGGCGAACATGGCGTTGGCGAAGATGGAGTTGGCGAACATGGCGTTGGCGAAGATGGAGTTGGCGAACATGGAGTTGGTGAACACCTCATTGGCGAACATAGCGTTGGCGAACACGTCGTTGGCGAACACGTCGTTGGCGAACACGTTGTTGGTAAACATGATGTTGGTGAACACGGCGTTGTTGAAAATGGCGTCGGCGAACATGCTGTTGGCGTGGATGGCGTTGGCGAACACGTCGTTGGTGGGAATGGCTTTGGTGAGGATGGCGTTGGCGAACACGCCGTTGGCGAACATGCCGTTGACAAACATGGTATTGGGCGAACATGCCGTTGACATACATGGTGTTGGGCGAACATGCCGTTGACAAACATGGTATTGGGCGAACATGCCGTTGACAAACATGGTGTTGGGCGAACATGCCGTTGACAAACATGGTATTGGGCGAACATGCCGTTGACAAACATGGTGTTGGGCGAACATGCCATTGACAAACATGGCATTGGCGAACATGCCTTTGGTGAGGATGGCGCTGTTGAACATGGCGCTGTTGAACATGGCGTTGGCGAGGATGGCGTTGGGCGAACATGGCCTTGGCGAACATGGCGTTGGCGAAGATGGAGTTGGCGAACATGGCGTTGGTGGAGATGGAGTTGGCGAACATGGCGTTGGCGGAGATGGAGTTGGCGAACATGGAGTTGGTGAACACCTCGTTGGCGAACATAGCGTTGGCGAACACGTCGTTGGCGAACACGTCGTTGGTAAACACGTTGTTGGTAAACATAATGTTGGTAAACATGATGTTGGCGAACACGTCGTTGGCGAACACGTCGTTGGCGAACACGTTGTTGGTAAACATAATGTTGGTAAACATGATGTTGGTGAACACGGCATTGTTGAAAATGGTGTCGGCGAACATGCTGTTGGCGTGGATGGCGTTGGTGAACAAGTCGTTGGCGTGGATGGCGTTGGCGAACACGTCGTTGGTGGGAATGGCGTTGGTGAGGGTGGCGTTGGCGAACATGGTGTTGTTGAACATGGCGTTGCTGAACATGGCGTTGGCGAACATGCCGTTGACAAACATGGCATTGGCGAACATGCCGTTGGTGAGGATGGCGCTGTTGAACATGGCGTTGGCGAAAATGGCGTCATTGAACATGGTGTTGTTGAAGATGGCGCTGTTGAACATAGCGCTGTTGAACATGCCGTTGGTGAACATGCCGTTGTTGAACATGCCGTTGGCGAACATGGCGTTGTTGAACGTGGCGTTGGCGAACATGGCGTTGTTGAACATGGCCTTGGTGAACGCGACGCTGGTGAACATGACGTTGACAAACATGGTGTTGGCCGAACATGTCGTTGGTGAAGATGGCGCTGGCGAACATGGCGTCGGCGAACTGCGGTCCAGCTCACCATCATCACCACTGGCCGGTCGGGGGGGGGGGAACCGGCACACTCCGCGGACAGCTGGCCTCCGAGCTCCTGCAAAGGATTAACTACGTGTCCTCCTGAATCCAGCCGGGGGGTTTGAAGTAATAATCCCTGACATATTTCAGCATTTTGAAAATCTGCTTTGTTCTGTTGTCAGCGGCCTCATTAAAGTCCACATGGAAGTTCATTCTTGACCTTTTACTACCGTACATGGAACCATATAACCTGAGATTAAGGCTACACTAACTAGTCTAGGTTGACTGAGTCTAGATTATTGTGTTGTACTGTTATTTCACATATTTCACATTTGATGGGTACAAACAGCGCGATCTATCTGCCCTCTGGGATGTGATATTAATGTCACACTAACCCTGTGAAATATTCTAATTCTAACAAAAACAAATCACCAAGAAATAAAACAGAAACACAAAAGAATGTGAGTGTCTTGAACCCGAATCCTCTGGGTTTGAGGATAAGCCTCGCAGCCAGGCTATAAAACCACAGAAAGAAAACGAGAGGACTCTACACGTCCTTTGTTTCCCTCTTTGTTCCCGGTCATATTATGGGATGCCATTTGGGCCGCGGCCCCTTTGGAAGTCGAGCGGTTTCATTCCGGGACTTTTTTGGTTTTCCTTCCACGTCGGCTTGAAACCGAGCGACGTCACACGCGCCGACGTGTTTTATTCTGAGTGAGTAAAAGAAACATTCACGAATGCCAAGGCAATCAAACGGACCCTCCGGTGGCACGCTATGATGTCGTGACCCCCTTGACCCCCTCTGAGCTCGGGGGAGTCCGAGAAAGGAAATAACTCACATTTCTTAAACGCCCGTTGTTTGCTTGTTACCTTCGCATTGAAAATGCGGAAGGTTATGTTTGGATCGCCGTGTATTTATATATTTATTCATTTATTTATTACCTTCGCATTGAAAATGCGGAAGGTTTTGTTTTGATCGGCGTGTATTTATTTATTTATTTGTATGCGTGTTAATCGCATAACACAAAAAGTATTAAACCGAATCGCATGAAATTTGGTGGGATAATTGGTTATTATCCGGGGACCATTTGATTAGATTTTGGGGTCGATCGGGTCAAAGGTCAAGGTCATGAAAATGTCAAAATCTTCTTGAATCGCATGACATTTGGTGGGATGATTGGTTATTATCCGGGGACCATTTGATTAGATTTTGGGATCAATCGGGTCAAATGTCAAGGTCAAGGTCACGAAAAGGTCAAAATCTTCTTTTTACCATAGCGTGGTCAATTTGTATCCAATTGGCATGCAACTAATGCCAAAATGTTCATAATTCAATGCCCAATCTTGTGATATGCGAAGGTATGCGCTCTACCGAGTGCCCATTCTAGTTACCGAATGTGTCAAGCACAAAAAACCGAGCCGACGCATTCAGATGCACCTCGAAGTCAACGATAAAGGCCGGGTGAGCGCATCCTTTTGGAATTAAAGGATCAACTGCACTAACACCGGAGTCCATCCGCTCTCTAAACACATTTCACCCCTTGTGTTTTGGAAAGGAATACATCACCTACTCGAGGTGGTTATTCGTTTTTGTTTTTATGAACTTCTTAAGGAAAACCTCCTGCGTTACGGACGGTGCTGCCCTGCGTCTGTGCTTACGTCTCGGAGCGCAGGTGTCACAAACAGGCCGTTCCAAGTAAATGAAGTCAACTGATTGCTCTTGACTTTCTCCCGGAGACCGTGGCGCTGGGACAAGGATCAGTCCTCGGTGACGGCGGTGATTAAAGTTTTTATGTAGTTGACAGAGGAGTTAGAAAACGCCAAGGGACATTTAGATTAATGATGGCATTCTGGAGGCCAGTATTATGTCACTCTGAATGAGCACTGAGGAGACAGAGGGATGACATTTTTACAGGCCTGGTACTTATGAACACATTTGTGTGTGTTTTGCAAGGCAATCCGTTGCCAAATAGAACGACACACACACACACACACACACACACACATGGATACACTCCAGCACTTCAGCATCACTTTGGGGCTGCTGTTGTATTCTGTAAGTGTGTGTGTGTGTGTGTGTGTATATGTGTGTGGTGAGTGCCATAGTTGGCTGGTGGGACGGTGTTTGATGATGATGTCATCAGTTTAAGTAAACTCCAGATGGCCGGGGCAGAAAGTAAAACAAGTGCCATCTGCTTAGATTCAAGCCGCTGCTCCACGTCGCCGTCGTCCCCCTGCTGCCCCCCCCTCTCAGTTGGCACACAGCGGAGGACCAGAGGACTCGGAACATTAATGCCATTAGTGAAATGTTTCAGAAGAGGCAGCCAAGCACAATGCATTACAGCAGCGGTGCTTTACCACCGAGGGCCACGCTCACCGCTGGCTCACGCAGTCACAAGGCGACCCACGACCTGGGAGGAGGCGGAGCTAGGGGCCGGTAATGATAAACGCATGCGAGTCACCCCATTCTGATGCTTATTGTCCCAGATGACGCTTCTAGGACGCTCGACTTTATCTATTTCCTCGACGTGCAGATGAATGTCATGTAGACATTGAGCATTATAGGAAAAATACAATTGAGAAAAGCTATTGATGAATTTGTTTCTTATAGAAAAGACACTTGTTTACTAGTTGATAGAATGAGATCGCACAACGTAAGTATAGTTGAAAGGATTCAGCTTCAGGGGAGCACGGATAGGCTCAGGCAGTTAGATTGTTTTATTTATTTGTATTTATTTTTTTACAACATAACAATATGTATTTTCATACAGTAATTTTCTCTGTCAATTTTCCAGTTGTATGTCAAACATCAAACGGTGCTCACTCCAGGAAAAATAAGAAGAACAAGAGGATAATAATGATTGCATGAAAAATAATGAAATACAAATAATACAAATAAAATTAAAATCATAAAATAATAAAATAAAATAATACTTGTCCACTCCTGAGTGTAGTATTATATATGCTATATGTGCGTTTCACAGAGGAGCGTGTATGATGTGTGTGTGTGCACAGAGAGAGTTAACGAGAGCAGTTCGACCAGAGGGCCGAGCGACACAGAGTAAAAATAAAAACAATCATTGTATTTATAATGTGTGACTGGACCCCATCGTTTAGTAAAGATAGGCTTCTTGAGAAAATGTGATTCGCTCCATTTGATACTTTTTGTCGTCAGTTAGATTCTCAGATATTCTTCCATGCAAAGCTCACTGGGTGTCCGTAGTGGCGGGGGTTCATCCTCTGGGGAGCATGGCTCTGTGCACTGTACATGTCAGCTAAAGCATTAGGAATCATCCTCTGTGGGACATAAATCATAAATACACACGGCGAGTTGTAAAGGAATCTGGCCGTTGGTTTAGCTGGAGCAAAGGGGGAAATACCAATTTGGATGAAAGGAAAAGTATATTTTTAAGTGTGTCCTAATGGAAAGGTGAGCGGCGGTCATCCAAAAATATTCATATTTTGGTAATTTAAATGGCCGTTTGGCATGCCTATGCTTTGTACTGAACCCAAGTGTTGAATGTACTTGGATGACCTTGGCCCTCTGAAGACCCTCTAACGGGTGCCACGTGAGGATTGGCCCGCTTCAGTATTTTTTTGGAACAACAGAGAGTTGCCTCATTACGCACACACACAAAAAAAGAAGGTGGGAAAATGACGGTGGGTTTACTTTCATGGCTCATGGCCGATGTTGTCATAAACCCGGTCCTGTTCCCCTCCGCCTGGCGTCGACACGCTCCCCGTCGGCCCAGAGGAGAAACAGAGCTCCCTCGCCACGGAGCGGCATGCAGCCACAGCTGGCAGGGCCATGACGCCATCAGGGCAACAGGCGGGCCACGGCGCTGAAGGCCCTCCTCCTCCTCTTCCTCCTCCTCCTCCCCCTTCTTCTCCTCCTCCTCTCTCTTCCTCCTCCTCCTTTTCTCCCCTCTCTCCTCATCTACCTCTTCCTCCACCTCCTCCTCTCTCCTCTTTATGCTCTGTCCTCTCTTTCCTCTCTCCTTTTCTTCTTCCTCCTCCTCTTTCCCCTCTCCTCCTCCTCTTCCTCCTCTTCCTTATCCTCCTCCTCTTCTCCCCTCTCTTCTCCTCTTCCTCCTCCTCCTCCTCCTTTTCTCCCCTCTTTCCCTCTCTTCCTCTTCCTCCACCTACTTCTCCTCTCTCTCCTCTCTCTCCTCCTCCTCTATCCTCTCTCCTCCTCTCTCTCCCCTCTCTCCTCCTCCTCCTCCTCCCCCTTCTTCTCCTCCTCCTCCTCTCTCTTCCTCCTCCTCATTTTCTTCCCTCTCTCCTCATCTTCCTCTTCCTCCACCTCCTCCTCTCTCCTTTTTATGCTCTCTCCTCTCTTTCCTCTCTCCTCTTCCTCTTTCCCCTCTCCTCCTCTTCCTCCTCTTCTTCCTTCTCCTCCTCCTCTTTTCCCCTCTCTTCTCCTCTTCCTCCTCCTCCTTTTCTCCCCTCTTCCTCTTCCTCCACCTACTTCTCCTCTCTCTCCTCTCTCTCCCCTCTCTCCTCCTCCTCCTCCTCCTCCTCCTCCTCCTCCTCCTCGGCACCTGTACATAGTAAAGTCGCCCAAGCAGCCGTGCCGCCGGCGGCCTGTTGGCCGTGAGAGTGCTTGTTGTGAAACACATCATCATCTCCGCCCGCCTCGCGTACATGTTCACATTCCTCTGTTCCCGGCCGCTCCAGGTGGGGAGCGTGTCCACACGTGGTTTTTCGGGGGTTCAGTAAAATTCACACCAGCCTTTTAAAAAAATATATATATATATATCTGACAGGAAACTACATGGAAATGTGGCATAATGGAAAACAGGCAAGTGGAGCGACAATTGCTGTGGGGGCGACACAGCCGAGGGTTCGGGGGTTTCATCACATCTGCACCCCCCTCTCTCTACCCCCCCCCCCTCCTCCTTTCTCTCACACTCACTCACTCACGCCCCTCTGCATCTCGCTGCACAGGACGTTATGTTCAGGGGAAGAATTTTAATGTTGTGCCGCTCTGAGTTTGCCCACACCACACCAAACACAGCCCCCCCCCCACCTCCCCTAGGCGTGCTCTCTCTCCTGGCCAAGATCAGCTGTCTGACCGCAGAGCAGCTTGCTGTAAACATTAGCCAGATTACCACACAGACAACACACACACACACACACACACCCACACACACCCACACACACAGAGCTCTGCAAGAATGATCACGCTGACAAACTTACAAGCAATCCTTGTCAACAAAATAATTTGCTTGCAGCTGCATACCGTATTGATTTAGATGGAGGCAGTTAGGACGATTACGACTGGATCAAATAAAAATAAAAAAAAGGAAAGAACATTTAACATCCAAATCCATCGCAGACTGTGGGAAGTCTGATGTAACATTTCGTAGGGGAAGAAGAAGAAAAAACACAACGCAAAACACAAGTCCGGTAATCATGTGCACATGATTGGCAGAAGCCTCCCTCCTCCAAACCACTGCAGGTGCTACAAAGAGCACGATGTCGAGGTAAAAGCGGAAACTACAACCAACCAAAGCCAAACCGCCGCAGTTGTTATTGTTGTTCCATGTGGCAAACGTACACAATGAACCACGAATTGTGTTGGTCTGTCTCCCGTTGTTGATGTGTGTTGATGTTCGAGTTTTTGTCAAAACACGGAGGGAAAAAAAGATAAATGTGTCTCGTCAAAAGAACATTTATGTGGCAGTTGTAATAGAAACCTCATTGTGGGGTCCGGGGGAGAAAGCTTGAACCAATCACAGCGGCCGCTGACATCGAACTGGACTCGTGCAAAAGTACTCGACTTTCCTGAAGCATGAATCTTTCTTTTGCCGCGGGCCACGTGCTAATGCGGGCTCGCCGCGGGCCACGTGCTAACGCGGGCTCGCCGCGGGCCACGTGCTAACACGGGCTCGCCACCTGCACGCAACCTTCATTAAGTTAGAAATGGTCACATTCTGAGCAACAAAGCTGGACTGATGGAACGGCTGAGTCTCAGTGACTCACGGCTTCGACACCAATTGGACCGAGACCCTGCAGCATGAGCACACCTGCTGCCCGCAGAACGCCCCGTGTGTGTGTGAGTGTGAGTGTGTGTGTGTATGCGTGTGTGTGTGAGTGTGAGTGTGTGTGTGTATGCGTGTGTGTGTGTGTGTTAGCAGTGACTTCGTGTCAAAATGCAACATGTTCCAGCTGACTGCAATTAAACGGTAAACTGGAAATACTTACTGTTGATTTAGTTGTCAATAAATTGGTGGAAATGTGTTCCAGGGAGGAGCCGGTTACCTCACCGCTCACCACCCAGCAAGGGGACGCATTTATCTAACTGGAGGGTTTATAAATTAGGTCACCCCCCCCCCCCCTGTTCCCTACTCCCCTCACCTGCTTTTTTTTGGTGTTTTTCAAGGCAACGCGAAGAAGAAAAAAATCATCTGGGGAAGAAGAAAAAAAACAGCGCACACAAATTGTAAAGCTTCACAATCAATCAAGGAGCCGAGCGGTGAAGAGCTGGACTCCAACGAACAGCCCGGCAGAGAGAGGCAAGCACAACTTCATGTGTTGTTGTTTCTCTCTCGCTCTCTCTCGCTCTCTCTCTCTCTCCCCTTTATTATTTGACTCTTAAACATCATAAATCCTCTGGATGGGAGATAGACTGGAGAGCCGCAGTGAAAGATGTATACCCTTTGCCTTTTTCTAATCCAATATCCCCCTCCTCTCCAGCCATTCCCAAAATGGTTTGGCTGTGAGGACTATGTGGAGGCTCTGCTGAGGGGGGAAGCACACACACACACACACACACCACACACACACACATGTTCACACACCCTGAGTGACCAGAGCAACAGGAGGAATGCAGCGAGTTGCGCCACATCCCAGCTGGACTGACAGTGAGCGCTAGCGGTGTCCTCCTCTCCACCGAGGAGGATGAAAGGACATCGACTCGTCCGAGACACAGAAGGAGCGTTCCTGGAATTACGAAAAAGGGGAAGCTCTCCAACGGGGGGGGGCTTGCCTGGGAGACGACCTCGGTTCACTGCTAACGCAAAGAAGAAGGTGGGAAAGAGAGAGAGAGAGAAGAGAAGAAACACTTCAAAAAAACCACTCCCCACGCCACACCTGTGATCAATTATGATCTGCAAAATTAGAGAGTGGCTAACAAAGCCCCAGCCTGTAATAATTCATAATTATCAAAGGAGCAGCGAGCAGGGAGCGAGCAGGGTTCACACAACAGCCTCTGGAGCCGTTGGAGGGGAGAGAGCGGGGCGTACGAGTGGGTGCCGAGTCCTCGGTGGGGGGTCCCACCTCACAGGTGGAGGGCCGGCTCGGCCTGGAGGGTTCAATGAATCCAATCGCGGTTTAATCGTATGCGTGCCCGTCTGTTGTCAGTGAAAACATTGGCCGTGTGATGAGAGCTGTGTTATTACGCACCGCGGACGACACTCTCCAAAAACCTCTTCCAACTTCAAAAAAACTGCACGTATAATAAGCCGAGCCGCAATACACGCCTACTCCACCAGGTGGTCTTTGTAGCTGCTAGCGATCGATCGCTCTCTGATACGGCACACGGAGGTTAATCACATGATACGTCTCACGAAGGTTTAGTCGCGCGAAGGTTTAATCATGTTAAACGATTGATCCGGAGGGAAGAAAATTAATCCAATCGTTTTCCAAATCCCGTCGCGGATGAACCGAGGACCTTTTCGATGGAGAACCAAGATGGCCGAAAATGACACGACAACGAGGATGACTCAATGAGGTGGAAATCTCACTTCAAAATAAGCTCTTTAATCTTTATCGCCGACCTTTATGGTTGCAGACACGGCTCTTATCTTAACGAGGGATTTCGAGTGATAAATGTTCACAACCCCTGTAATGGTTGTCGCAGCTGTTTTTCAGCACGATCGCAGAGACAAAGTCTAAAATGTAAGCGTTTGGATCCCGTACAGCCAGAGGTAATGCGGGGGGGAGATACTGTCAGTGTGACCTGCGACACTCTCGTCATCAAAGTGGTCTCACACCAGTAAGGGGTTGTGTGTGTGTGTGTGGGGCGGGAATTGAACTCCTTTCCAAACAATCCGTGTGCCAGAGAATATCCCAGAGAATACACTCTACCTGCAAGAAAATAAATGGAATCTCCTGTTTGGGTTTGATCGCATTAGAAAAAATAAAGACAATTTTCAGAAGCTGCTCAATATGTAGTGTGCATGCATCTGTGTGTGTGTGTGTGTGTGTGTGTGTGTGTGTGTGTGTGTGTGTGTGTGTGTGTGTGTGTGTGTGTGTGTGTGTGTGTGTGTGTGTGTGTTAGCACCGGAGTTAATTGGAGGAAAAATGTGAAATGTGAGCCAAAATGGACAGGGATAATTGCCGTTCGCTTTGAGCCGGTGCTATCGTGAAAAAAAAAAAAGGTCCTCCGAACTCCACAAAGGATCACTGTTGACGCTCGCTTTGTTATCGAGACGGAGGAGTCGTAGATCCCCGTATCAGATTTTGTTTTACTACTTGATTCCAACTTAAGAAATTAAGAATAAGGTAATAAGACACTGACCACACCAAGCTTCTGGGAAACAGAGGCGAGAGTCTCATTTATTTCGATTCACCGCGAAGTTTTCTCAGCTGCAGGTATCTGCACTTGTCTCCCATTTCACATTGTCCACTATAATCCATCAAATAGTGCTGACGTTGGATTTTATATAACGCAGAGGTCCTTGAAAACACCTGCGTACATTTACATTGGAAATGAGAGAGAGCTAACATTTCCAAATACCGCCGATGCAGACAACCATTTCTGGCTTTAGGGCAGCAGAACTTAGTCCAGGAGGGTAATGTGTACAGTTTAATTGAGTATTAGTTAATTAAACTACAATATACACTACCGTTCAAAAGTTTGGGATCACTTAGAAATGACTTTATTTTTCAAAGAAAAGCACTGTTTTTTCAATAAAGATAACATTAAATTAATCAGAAATACACACTATACATTGTTAATGTGGTAAATGACTATTCTAGGTGGAAACGTCTGGTTTCTAATGAAATATCTCCAGAGGTGTATAGAGGCCCATTTCCATCAACTATCACTCCAGTGTTCTAATGGTACATTGTGTTTGCTAATCGCCTTAGAAGACTAATGTCTGATGAGAAAACCCGTGCAATTATGTTAGCACAGCTGAAAACAGTTATGCTGGTGATAGAAGCTATACAACTGGCCTTCCTTTGAGCTTGAAGTTTGTAGAACAAAATTAATATTTCAAATATTAATCATTATTTCTAACCTTGTCAATGTCTTGACTATATTTTATATTCATTTGATAAATAAAAGTGTGATTTTTCATGGAAGACACGAAATTGTCTGGGTGATCCCAAACTTTTGAACGGTAGTGTATGTCATATCGCTCCCATCAAGGCCTCCTAGACGGCTTCCCAGGCTCAAGCAACACTCTTGTCTAATTAGACACCATTACAATAAAGCCCTAATCAACCTTATTACTACACATTCCTTCATTGAACTCTGTCTGATAAGCCGGGCGCGTTGCCCCGCGAGGACCCGGCCGCTAACCGGGAGAGTTAAATTATGCAAAGAGGGTCAGGTTGCTCAAACAGTTTCGCCTGCGGGGCTGCCGGGGTGAGGTCCGACCGCGCCGGACCCGGTTGGCGGGAGGCCCAATCTGTCTCCCCCAAAAAGCCTTCAGTGCTAGCATGCATCTCATTAAGTGAACAGCTTGCCGTCAGCCTCGGAGACAGGGAGTCAGACTGTTGTGTCATGATGAATGCTCTGGTGAGCACCGCATGGCATGGATGGAGGTTAAACTGAGGTATTCGGAGAGGGAGGGGTGCAAGGGGTGGGGGGGGGGTATTGTGTTGTTGGATTATCCAAGTTATATTATCGTATTATATTACTTTTCACACAGCTGTACAACTGACCCAGTTCAAGACATGCGCTCATATGCCAGACATCTCAATAGTGTTGACTGGCATAGTTAATAATAATAATTACTCGTGGCGTTTGAATAACATCGTAGAATAAAGTTGGAGGATTTATTGAAATGTATTATGCACAATACCAAAAATATCAAAACAATATCAAAAACAGCTTTTCACACATCACACACAATCCTCTCGAAAAACATATATAGCACATACATACTCAGGAGTGGACAATTATTATTATTACAATTATTTATTTCATTGCATTCATATTATTTGTATTTAATCATTTTGTATGAAATATATTCATTATTATCCTTTTTCCCCTCTTCTTTTTTTCTACTAGAGTGAGCACCATTTGGTGTGTGTTGTACACACTGTACCTGAATATCACACGTACCAAGACATACAACTGGAACATTGACAAAGAAAGTGACTGTATGAAAATACATAATGCTTTGTTGTTGAAAAATAAATAATAATAGAACTTTCCCCCACTGTTTCTTCCGTGCATCAACACAGTTGTGACACGTTGCTCCTCAGATCCAGAGAGCTGAAAGAAGGAGAGTTCTTTCTTTATTTCAATCATTACATTTTTTTTTTTTTTACAAGTTACATATTATTAGACAACAAAAAACAACAACAGATACCTAAAAATGACATAACAGCAACATAAATCATCCTCCTCCACTTTGAACTTACTACAACATTTGTATTTATATCGTTCTCACCACCATTTGATTTTCAATTCATCCAGGTGTCGAATGCACCCCCACCCCCCCTCCGAAAAAAAGGGACGATTATTTACAACATGCTCGCCACGCAGGAAGCCAGACACATCGAGAAACCAGCGCTAAAAAGAAAAAAGGGTGCCACAGAATTGCAGAACAGAAGAAGGAGAGTTGTGTAAACAGTTCTGCCCGATAGATTCATAAACGACATCATTATTTCAGAGCCCAAAAGCAGATTTGCGAGCGGCTTACCCGACACTAACTGGCCTGGAAGTGTTTTATTGGGGGGGGTCGAGGCAGAAAACGATTGCCTGTCACACTGATGCATTTGTTATTGCACAAATTTGCAAACAATACCCCGAGCACTTCATATATAACCGTTTCCTGGGTTAATTTGATTGCTCAGACGCTGGTCTGGGTCCCCCGTGTCAAAGGCTTTTTGCCCCAGTGTGCACTGTCTGTACACTAGTTCAGCAAAAGAAAATAAAGCTCATAAAAACTGGGGTCTGTGCCAGCAAAGTACCCAGATGGTGCTTTTAAGTACCATGGAAACAACATTATGGGTTTCTGATTGTACATGTTTCATAAAACTAAGGTCACCCCCTGATTCTCTCTCTGCGTGAACACACTGAAACCCCCCTATGAGGATATTTCCACTATATTTCATCTTCATATGTTGAAATATGTTGCACGGAAGTTTGATGTTTGTCCAAATTTAAATCATGCAGTTACTTGTAAAATATCCAGATGTGAATTATACAGAACAATATAATTCAGGCTGTTTATGTTTATGCAAGGTGTGGGCTCGGCTTCATAGCTGTGCACGAAAAGTGGCAAACTAAAGGTAACGATAGATGTAATAAATGTAATTAATACAAATGTGGGATTAAAAATGTGTCATAAAACTCTCAATAAAATAATGTGTTTATCTCGCATACTGTACACACGCTATCCTGCACATGCTGATCCATAAAGCCTTTTTTTCTAAATTTTAGTCATAATAAAAGATTATCTACACATCCATTTTGTGTGTGTGTGTGTGTGTGTGTGTGTGTGTGTGTGCGTTCGCCATCTCAAAGATTGATATGCACAAAGCAGTCCTCAGGTATATGATTCTTCACGAGTTGTTACAGGAGCATCACAATTGCTCCAGGATGTACTTTAGGATATGAAAATCTTCGTGAAGAAGTAAGAATTACACGTGGACACGGACACCCCCCTCTCCCCCTCCCCTCCCCCTCCACACACACATTTGAATTTTAATTGTCTTTTTCTATCCCTTGATTGGTTTCAAAAGCATGAAAGAAAAAAGCAGCGGCGTAATGTGGTTCCAATTATGTCAGCTGCCAATATAATCACCGCGATAACACGGATAAGTGAATAACACCATGTGTTCGACTGTAGATTCAGACGCAAGCGCAACGTTTATTCATGCAACCATATCCTCAGCAGGTGGGGGTAATAACTCGTCATTTGATTGTTTGCCAACTGCCATTCGACTTTAAATAAGGGGGAGAAGAAGAAGAAGAAAACATAAAACAGCCTATCTGTTTTGGTATTTTAATGTGAACTGTGAGTTGTCTGAGAAAAGCTTTGCACATATATTCATATTATATTGGCCCTGGAGGCCCCGCACCTGGATGTGCTTCCTGTTTGCAGCAGGTAGATCTCAATGTTATTTTTCTGCATTTGTTATTGGAAGACAATATCAAAACAGCCGTGTATTATTCATTTTACGCTGTCGCTCTCTCGTGGAGGAACGCAGTCATCCTTATAAACCCCGCGATGGGGCGGTCGCTCCCAAAAAAAACGACGGTCACTATCCAACCCCCCCCCGCAGCTCCGCTCCTCTGGCATCATTCCCGACTCCTGCCAGTCTCTGGGAAACTCCCAGCGTGCTCTCTGTTCCACCAGGAAAACCGCAGGTAATGAGTCTCGGAGAGCGCTGAAGTTTAATAAAAAAAATGTTTAAAAAATGAATGGGGTGAATGAAGAGAGTCGGTGCCCTGAAGTGGAGGACGGGCGAGAGAGCAGAAACACACACAGACACACACTGTATACACAATCTGAACCCATTACCGTGTGTGTGTGTGTGTGTGTGTTTGTGTTTCTGTCCAGTGATGAATCAGGGAAACCAAAAACAGCTGCATGGAGGGCTTGTCGTGCACTAGCTCACAGTGACCAGTGGGCACTGAGCCCATAAACACACACACACACACACACACTCAAATGTGTGTGTCTGTGTGTGTGTGTGCACAGAGATAGCCACATAGATCCCTTTCTTCCCTCTCCTGACACAATAACTCTCATGCTCTGAATGGAGGGACAAACATTCCACACATGCCACATGTCGGGGCTGCTGGCAAATCATTAAACTGTGGAAGAGAAACTGCAGGATACCCTCTTTTTCTCCCACGTCTTCTCTAATTACCCCCTTATACCTTCAATTGATGTTCAACATGAAACAGGTATTAACTTAACGGGAAGGAGGAAAATGGAAATCTGCGGGGCATTTGGACGTAAGTGGATGCACTTTATGCTCCGACGAGGATATGTGATAACTCTATAAATTAGGCGAGGGTATTATCTTCCTTCGGCAGCTGACTGCTCCCAGGATTACAGTTTACCTCTGGGGCCTCTTAGCCCCCCAAAAAAGGGAGAGAGAGAAAAAAACTTCCAGAGAAAGACACGACAAGGGAGTGCGGTATAAAAACACAAGCTAGAATAATAAAAGGTTTACTCAACAAATCCACCTCTGAGCTGGTCTAGGAGAGAGAGAGAGAGAGAGAGAGAGAAGAGGGGGCGGTTCGGTGATGCTATTTGTTGTATATCTACTCAGAGGCCGCATGCCCTCGGGGGCCTCGGTCCCCCTTTGAAAGCGTGGCCGTCTAAGTGCCTGAAGTGTAACACCAAGCAGTCTATTGAGAGGCAGGTGATGTGCAGAACAAAGGGAGGATTCAGCACCTCGGTGACACAGTGGGAAAGAGATGAGTGATTATTAGCCCCACCGAGGTGCCTCGACAGACCATTTAAAGGCAGCTTCCTTTGATTGTGACAGTGTAATTGTTTCACAGATACAATCACGTCGAGCACTTACCTGGGGCAGGGGAAACTGGACTTTCATTAAAGGGCGGGATTGTCTTCAGGCTGCTCTGTAATTGTGTTCTGTTGTCTTGTTTTGTGATGTTGTCGGGCCGCGTCCCCCCTCCTGCTCTGAGGTAATCCGGAGGTGTCAGTGTGTGTGTGTGTGTGTGTGTGTGTGTGAGAATGCGTGGGGATTTGACTGCAGGCTATTTAGAGTCTGAAGCGGCCTCAGATGCCACACATAGTGGGGCGAGTCAAAGTAAAAGTGTTCGAGACGCAATGAAACAATTCAGTTTTTTACATCTTCGCGGAGCGTCGTTAATTGAGGAATAAACGTAATAAAAATGGGATTAAACGCCGATAGAAATCCCTTATTTGAAGGGGTTAATTTGACTCGGTACCAAAGTGACAAGGGAGAATAAATCACACTCGAGGAGTGCAAACAAAGCTAAATAAACGGCGCAGGAGGGTGGGAAGTCTTCTCCCTTAATCCCGGTCGCCTCAAGAAAAAGAAGGAAGAAAAGGCGAACTAGCCCCCGTGTTTGTTTTTGATTCAGCGGGCTGAGATGACACAGTCTGTCGGGTACTCTATTGGCCGTGGGGTTTGGGTCCATTGAGCGTGGCCGTGTGTCCAAGGGCCGAGCTGATTAGATAATAAACCACGCGGGCTTGAAGCGAGAGGACAGCGGAGGCAGGAAGAGAGGCAGTTTGAGTTTTTTCGGGACTTTTTTTTTTTTTTTTACAGCTGCATCATGCTGTCAGGTTGCTAAAGAGCCGGAGTCGGAGCCAAACCACCACGGCACAAACATTTCTTTAAAGGCCTTCAAAGTGTTGACATCCAGAACTACTCATCTATAAATAAATGTGTTTTTATTAAGAACGGAATGAACTACTTTCATGGAGTTATCCGCTTCGTAAACACAGGATGTTTAGCCGCGTGTTTAAGGAATTACACAAGTCGGGGGGCCACAGATTGCAGATTTTGCAACTTGATAAGTGAAACATACAAATACTTCTTTTGATTTGAGAAGATTAGTTCCGGCGTAGCGCGCCGCCAACCGTCGTCTGGCGAGGAGAAATACACAAACACACGCACAGCTGAGGGAGCTCCCCCCCCCCCCCCAGGCTGTTTATTACACGTGTCGGAACGCGGTGTGAAGTATTTGTAATTAAAGAAAGATTATTTAGCGGTATTATTGTTAAAATCAGTCGTCACGCTCGCCCCCCGGCAAGTGAAACACAATCCCCTCCCCCTTCCTCTCGGTTTTGTGTTCACCGCTCGATCTACGTGATGAATCTTTGTTGTCAAATGACAAATGTGTGCTAACTAGCAGCGTGCGTCTGTCTGTGTGTGTGTGTGTGTGTGTGTGTGTGTGTAGGTGTAGGTGTGTGTGTGTGTACTGTGCGATGGCCACTGACCCCCCTGCCCTGCATGTTCATGCTCAATAAATCCACAGCTAATTTGTTAGCTGTTGACGGGTACGATGCAGATCCAGTGCAATTCTCGGGCAGCGGTACAAAAAAGTCAACGAGAGGACGTGAAGAGGAGATGAAAAAGAGGAGGAGGAGGAGGAGAAGAGGAAGATATGAAGAAGAGGAGGAGGTGAAGAGGAGGAGGAGATGAGGAGGAGGAGGAGGAGATGAGAAGGAGGAGGTTAAGAGGAGATGAAGAAGAGAGGGAGGTGAAGAGGAGGTGATGAAGAGGAGGACTTGAAGCGGAGAACTTGAAGAGGAGGGTGTGAAGAGGAGGAGGTGAAAATGAGGAGATGAAGAGGAGGAGGAGGAGAAGAGGAGGACTTGAAAAGGAGGACGTGAAGAGGAGGATGTGAAGAGGACGACTTGAAGAGGAGGAGATGAAGAGCGAGATTTGAAGATTGATACTGGTCTCTTGAAGCCAGAGTGAGCGGCCGGTTAGCTTAGCTTAGCATAAAGCCCGGAACCAGGAGGTAACCAGCTAGCCTGGCCCTGTCGACGTTTTAAAAACATTAAAACACCTCCTGTCTGTCTCCACCGGGGGGCGTTTCCGCCATCCGATGGAATAGATATGATTTTATTAGGAAAGAAACAGCTGGTAACCATCTGCGTAACGGGCGACTAGCATTTTATTTGAGTTATATGTGCTATAACTCCCGACGCTTCAATTGTATTTTCTTCCATTTTTAGCACATAACTATACAGTGGTTGTGTATTGGGCTCTGACTGCTCCCACATGGCCTACTCTCAATACTGCGCTTGAACGCATCGTGAGGACGCAAACCAGCACTGAAGCTGCGGCTGCTCATGCTAATGAGCATCTCATGCTACACTCATGCTACACCTCCCGTGTTTATGTCGTGTTTAAGCTACTGGCATATCATTAATTCAGTTTTTATTTATTATTAGTGTAAGCGATGTGGGTGTGTGCACAGGAATAACTCAGTCCAAGCCGTTCTGGGTTTTACTCATAACTTTAGTTATCACTCCTCTACCCTCACCCCTGCCGGCGCCTGAACAGCGCTGACTAGTGGTCATAACTCCTACATGTAATTAGGTTTATATCATAGAATCTACTCTTACATTAGTAAGGGAACTGCACAGAAACATTGTATAAAAGCAGCTTTGGATTTTTTGAATGCATGAAAAACATATTCTGCCATATTTTCTATATTTAACTAGAACGGGCACTCGGTAGAGCGCATACCTTCGCATATCACAAGATTGGGCAATGAATTATGAACATGTTGGCATTAGTTGCATGCCAATTGGATAAAAATGGACCGCGCTATGGTAAAAAGAAGATGTTGACATTTTCATGACCTTGACATTGACCTTTGACCCGATCGATCCCAAAATATAAGCAAATGGTCCCCGGATAATAACCAATCAACCCACCAAATTTCATGCGATTCGGTTTAATACTTTTTTAGTTATGCGAGTAACACGCATACAAATAAATAAATAAATACACGGCGATCAAAACATAACCTTCCGCATTTTCAATGCGAAGGTAAAAACATTATTTGCTGTTCCTGGAGTAACTTCCGTACATCAATAAGTTTCATAAAGCTGCTGGTGGAGTGACAGTGGACACAGGTGCTGTATCCCTTGGTGGTTTTGGGGGGGGGGGGGAGCTCACGGGGCCCTCAGGAGCAGCACAATGTCGGGGGGGGGGGGGGGATCCTGATGAGCCCCGATCTCTGCGGACAGATCGGTTCCCGTGTTTAAATGGCGTCCCCGGGCCCCTCCACGGCGTCGACTCACCTCTCCACCGCCGTTTTCTCACGTCCGCCGGATCAGATTCACTTCCTTCTCACCGTAAATCTGCAGAGCAGAGCGGCCGTGATCGACGTTAATTACCTGCACTCCTCCTCGAAGGAAGTTCACTCACTCGTCAGATGACTGGACGCTCGTGCTCACGTGTGTGTGTGTGTGTGTGTGTGCGTGTGTGAAAGAGGAAATTGAGTTACGATAACAGGAGATGAGCAAATTGAATTCTCACACCATACGTCCAACGCAGTGGGACGAGGCCATACCTCCCCTCCCCTCCCCGCCTCCTCCTCCTCACCTCCCCCACCCCCCCTCCCCCCCGCTACAGAGTCCCCTGCTCTCTGTTTATAATTGCCTGAGCCCCCAGAATTTAAAATAATAAGATCAGGTTTCCAGGCAGGTAAGTGCATCCAGACTTGTTATCTGTGATATCACCGGAGCTTGAGCCCTCTTCCTCCCGCTCCTTCGTTCTCTCCCTTATCCCCTCCCTCTCTCTCCCTCTCTCTCTCTGTCTCCCTCGCTCCATCTCTTTCTAGGGTATCCCCTGCTTTTTCTAAAACTGTACAGTGAAACACAATACTTTGCATTATATACTTTGTGAAAAGCGTTTTTTCTGCAGCATCTTGTCATCGTTTGGGCGACCGGCTGCCGTTTGAAGTGCTCTCGGGTTCAGTGACGGCTCGGCTGCACAACCGCGTATTATTTACCCAGATGGGGTTAATTGCTGAATAAAAGAATGGTTCTTTTCAGTTGACCATTGTGAAGCTTCGCCCACCCCTCTACGACCAAGCCATCCACACACACACACACACACACACACACACAAACAAACTGCCTGTCCGCAGAAATATGAGCGGCGTACACACACACACACACACACACAGACACACACATGCACGTAGACAAAGTGCACAGACATACAAACATTACAAGAATGCAAGCAGGACGCACAATAACCGACGCGCACAATTTAACAACACAAAAATCGCAGTGGAGACCCTTGAAGTTATTCTAAAGAAAAAAACGACAATGTGTGTGTGGGTCTAGTGTGCGTGGTTGAACAGAGAAAAGGGGTGGGGGGGGGAGCGGAGTGTGTGTGTGTGTGGGGGGGGGGGGGGTGATAATCCACCGGCTTCCCCCATCAGATCAGCACTAGAGGAGGTGGCATCATTCCACAAAAATGCAGTACAGTTACTTATCTAGATGAAAGTCACATTGCCTGAGTAATCACATGACATATGATGGCACGCAGAAAGTAAGTATGAGAGGGAAAAAAATATACTTCTTAACGTGTAAGAGAGAAGAAAGGGAGTGGGGGGGAGCTAATGCACAGAAGGGTGTGGGGGAGAGAGAGAGAGAGAAAATGAGAGAATGTGAGAAAGAAAGAGGAGGAGAGGTTAAATAGCTCCCACACTTCAGGGCACGATGGCAGGTTGGACAGGGCTTGACAAGTCCCAGAACAGTAGCCTCTCCTGATCCCCATTAGCAGCAGCCTGACAGTGTTTCTCCTTTGAAGAACAGAAAAGTCAACACTCCATTTGTGGAGATAAGGTGCAGGTGAAGGAGTGAGCATGGGGCCAAGGAAAAAAAATTGTTCGGGCGATCCAAAGATGAGGGGGGAGAAAAAAAGAGGGAAAAAAAGAAAAAAGGCTAAATTATTTGAACCGCCGCATTGAAACAACGTGTACGGAGCTTTCTGCTACGTCTCCTCATCCGAGCCGACGCTGCTGACCAGTTACTGTGAACAATTCAATTCAGTTTATTTTATACAGCCCAAATATCACAAATTACAAATTTGCCTCGGGGGGCTTTACAATCTGTACACATACGACATCCCTGACCTTTGACCTCACATCGGATCAGGAAAAACTCCCAAGAAATAGACAACAACAAAAAACGTCCACGCGGCGGAAAAAAAGGGAAGAAACCTTCAGGAGAGCAACAGAGGAGGATGGGCAGAAGAAAAGAGGTCATGTGACCAGATGAACAGAGTTAGAGAGTTACAACACATTCAATGAATGTGAAAGAGGGTTCCTCGTAGGCATGGACCACCATCCAGACCTCCACGATCCATGAGACAGATGGAGGTAGAGAGGAGGACCCTTGGACCGACGCACAGATGCAGTGACGTCGCACAGCCGCACAAAAGCTTGGGAGCGGAGGCCATCGCGGTTCCCACTCGGTGACCTGCGCATCTCTTAAAAAAGGGCCACGCTCTCCAGACCCCTTTCAGAGACCCCCGGTGTCCCATCTTAGCCCCCTGCTCTTCAAACAGGCCTGCATTGATTAACTCAGGGGGAGGTTGGGTGGGGGGGGGGGGCTTTCTCTGCCATCCACCTATTAATTATATGGCCTTCATTAACACCGGGCTGATGAATGGCCTCTGCTGGAAAGGAGAGTTAAGAGGAGGTGTTAACACAGCACCTGCCTGCACTCATGTGGCCACTTATTAACCAACAATGACCTTCCACATCATAAACCTACTGGCGAGCTATTTGCTGTCTAATAAACGGAGCCCCTCTTCCCTCGACCCCCCCCCCCCCCATCCCTTTCCCCACTCGGCCCCCTTTACTTGAGCCCCTCGGAGTTTATTGTTCTGGGAGGAGAGAGAAAAAAAATAGATGCCTGTAAACTTCGGACACCTGGAATCAACTAAAATACAGATCCATGGGACCAAAGAGGAGTTAAGGAGCGTAGGTGGTGAATGGATTGATGAAGAGTCTCTCCACAAGCCCTCTAAAAAGACCAAGCGGCCACAGCTCTTCTCTCTTTGCCACTGTAGCTAATGGTAGCAGCTAGGCAGCACTCACAGAAACATAATGGTTCTTAAATGGTTCTTTAAAAGTCCTTGTGGTTTTACAAAGAACCATCACCTATTGAAGAACCCTTTTGGAAATGGTGCCTTAAAGAACCATTTTTTAACGTTCTTTGATACACCTTTATAGATTATTTGAATAACTATATAAAGAAATAGTTCTTCAAAGAACCCTGGTTTGAAATGGTTCTTCATGGAACCAAAAATGGTGCCTTAAGGAAGCATTTTCTGAAGGTTCCTTGAGACACCTTTATAGGTTATTTGAAGAACTATTTAAGGAGATGGTTCTTTAAAGAACCCTGGTTTGAAAAAGTTGTTCATGGAACCCAAAATGGTGCCTTAATGAAGCATTTTTTAAGGTTCCTTGAGACACCTTTATAGGTTCTTTGAAGCACTCCTTAAGAAAATTGTTCCTTAACCCTTGTGTTGCCTTAGGGTCATTTTGATCCGAATCAATATTACACCCTCCCCCCGCTTTAGGATTAATTTGACCCCATTCAATGTTTAATGTCGGTGTTCTTTCGGTAGTCAACAAACAAACATAAAGTGCCTCACACTTAAACTTGGAAAACAATATTAATTCTAATAATTTTCTGGAGGTTTTAATTGCTGGCGTCAAATTGAACCCAAAGGGTAAAATATGTTAGTAAATATAAAGGTAACAGGAGGGTGAAACATTGAATCGGGTCAAAATGACCCAAAGGCGGGGGGAGGGTGTAATATTGATTCGGGTCAAAATGACCCTAAGGCAACACAAGGGTTAAAGAACCCTGGATTGAAAGGTTATTTGTGGAACCAGAAATAGTGCCTTAAAGATAAATTTTTTGAAGGTTCTTTGAGACACCTTTACAGTTTTTTGAAGAACCATAGTTTGAAAATGGTTCTTCTCAGGCATCACTCTGAAGAACCATTTTCTGTTCCAGATGGCACCTTCATTTTTCTGTGTACTAATCCATCATAGAAGGAGCTTTGTGGCTACACTGGAAAGCCACAGACCCCGGAAGGTTTACCATCGCTGCTTTGAACTATCAGTGAAAGTCATCGCTTTTTGTAATTCTGAGTATCTGCTACATACAAGTTAGCGAGGGATGTATTCAGGCATGACGGGAAGGAGCCACAATGCTCGCCCAGTATCCCCCCGCCTGGTGGGCCATAACAATATGTAATGGGCGACAACAAGCAAGCATGACAAGACAAGTTGGTACTCCCACTTTTAATTCCCATTTGCTCACAAGGCTGCAAAGCATTTTAGATATTATTACCTCACTAGTCCCAGGAGTCCGAGAGTCTCTTTGAAGGATGGTTGATGATAGTTTGGTTTCCCTGTTTTCAGTGAGAGTGAGAAACCTGCAACAATGAACTATCATTCAACTGTTTTTGTCCATCCATCCATCCATTCTTGCAGTGGTGCACATTTAGGTCAAACAAGACATCAGACTAATGGAGTGTTGCCATGGTACAGTTTGCCATCGTCACCTTTGTGAAAAAGCAACGTGGACGCCGAAATCAAATTAACGTAACGAGCCAAGTGGAATCATTCAATTCAGTATATTTTATACAGCCCAATATCACAAATGAAAAATTTTCCTCAGAGGGCTTTACAGTCTGTACACATATGACATCCCTGACCTTTGACCTCACATCGGATCAAGAACAACTCCCAAGAAACCCAAAAAACCCTTTCAGGGGGAAAAAATGGAAGAAACTTCACGTGTTTGCTAGTTCATAATGGTGAGCTGAGGAATGAATGAAAACACAGGGAAGCCAAAGAAATGAGGACTGGACTCAGCGCCGGGATATATTTCGGTCAGAGTGTCAGAGTGAGTAGTTTCGTCCATTTGCTCGGCGGTTAGAGTGCTCCACGGAGGCCGTGCGGATGGAGACCTCTCAACGGCGGGCCGTCGTTTTGGTAGATCTCAGACAGACATAATGGTGGCAGGCCCGAGCCACCGCTCAGCCCCCGCGCCGCAGACCAGGGGGAGAAATGGGAGAGAGAGGCCTGGTAATGGGCCCTAATGTGAGGACGTATTTATTTCATCCACTGGCCCAAGTAATTGGCTGTCTTTCAATGGTGGCTGGGGTTAAAACGCAGAGTGATGGATGGCAGTTTTGACAGAGTTTAGCTGGCTTCCGCTTTCACTGCTATTCTTCTCTCTGAGAGATGGATCCTGTCCCTGGCTTCGGTGGAGTGATCCACTTGGAACCCCTTCCCCACGGACCAAAACCTCAGGCCAATTTTAGCAACAGAAAAAGTACGAACTGAACATGAAATAAAACACGCATTAAAAGGATAAACAATGGAGCTATTAGCAAAAGGGCGGAACCCACATATGTATATCTGGACTGGAACATAATTCTCCCAGTTTAGGTTGTAATGTCACAATGAAATTCCTTCATGCGTTACCGAAGTCTCTTTGGGAGTATGGAATGAATGAGCAACTAATCCTAATGATCGTGTAAGGTTGAGGGATGAATTTAGAGGGGGAAGCCCAAACTCAACCAATTATAAAAGCCACGGCTATGCTGGCCTGAGAATATGTTCCTGTCTATTAGTATAAATGTATCGTACAATAAACTCAACTAATTCCCTCGTCTATGTATATGAGGGGGGAAACGGTGGTCTCGGGGGTTATTCTCAAGTTTCGGTTGTTTATAGCATGAACATTGAGATCTCATCTGCTCAGTGAAGTCAGAAGTAGATCCGCATGGACCGCAAAATGGAATAATTTGGGATTTGGTTAAAATCCCATCCGACGACATGCATTTTATTGAACATTTCATCCCTTCCGAGCTTTGCCAAACTCATGACGAGCTCAATGTGCGGATTCAATCCCTAAAAAAAACGGAGCCAACAGAGTTACATTTGAGATCGAGGCAAAGTTTCCTTTGGCTCGAAGACAAAACCGTACAAGTGATTTTTAGAGCCATAAACCCCCCGGAAATACATTCATGGAGGTATCTGAAAAAGAAGCGAGGAATATGCAACACCGAGAAAGATGAATGGAACACGCACATAATGATAAGCAGGTATCACAGCACTATCCTGGCTCCGTGTCTTTGGTGGATCCAACCATTCTCCTGTAGGGAGGGGGGGGGGGGGGGGGTGGCAGGTTAAACAAAAATGACAAGTTCTTACACAGCTGCCAGGCCACCTAACCCTTCCAGCTAAAAAGAAACCCTGTTTAATGCATTCCATAAATCTAATCAAACAAGCCCCTCTCATGACTCCTTCTGCTCCCTCATGCCACGCCGTGCCAGGACAGCTGAAACATCAGGGCCTGAAATCCCAAAACAATGTCCAGGACTTTTTTTTTTCCTTTTCTTTTCTTTTTTCTTCTCTTTTTTAAAAAAGCCAGACATGAACACAGTGCATGTTATGCTTTTTTGCCCAGAGGAAACCTGAAGAATTATGTTCCCCGTTTTATCCTTCAGTTGATCCCTTGATTATAGTCATACAGGTTATGCTGAAATTCTTAAGCAAGCTGGGAACGGGGCTTTGAGCATGCAAAACATGCTGCTTTATGGGAATGAATCAACTATGTGACAGCTTCCAAATTCCTCAGAGTCTCCCAAACAAATGTTACTCCTGATGGTCGGAGAGGAGGAAGTCTTCGCCGCATCCAAAAGTAAATGAAATGCATATTTATGTCTCTATTTTGTGTGTGTGAAGCTCAGACCGGACGGAGAACTTCCCCTGCTTCAGCGGACTAGGCCGTAGGGATATTAGTCCAGACAGGCAATAGTGTTGATTACTCATTGGCCATTAGATTGCTTTCACGGCAGTGGCTAAGCCTCCTGCATCATGAGATCGCTTGGCTGAGTGCAAGATTAGAGGGCGTGCTTTGGTCAAATCCCCTCTGCTCCTCCCCCTCCACCCACTGACCCGCCACCCCTTCAGCCCACCCAACCACCCTTCCCTTCTCTTTCCCCACCTTGAAGAAGAAGAAGAAGAAGAAGAAGAAGAAGAAGAAGAAGAAGAAGAAGAAGAAGAAGAAGAAGAAGAAGAAGAAAATCCTTCATCTGGCTCCCCTCAGGTCAGCGAGGCAGTGCAGCAGCAAGACAGGTTGACTAGCTGTGCAGTCCTTATTACCTCATTTCCTGTGACCACAGCTTTACCCCCTTTTTTCTTCTGCTAGTGCAGGAACATGTTTTATGATGGTAATACATAGTTAATGGCCCCTATGACTTAATTGTTTTTAGGGTCAATTTGTAGTGACAAATTCAACTGAACCCAATTGTTTTGTTGGCTCCTCGGAGCGCGTTTTGGCGAGCGAGGAGCGAGCCGGGTTCTGTTTATGATTTTTAGGCGAGTCCTGTCACACACACGCCATCGCACAACTCCCCATACGCACAAAAACACATGGATAAACACGCTGCCACACATAATTGTGCTTATAACACCCCTGTGGACAGAAGGAAGGACGGTTACATAAAAGTCCCGTGACCTATTTTAACCCGAGTTTTATGCCTATATGTTTCCAACTTTGGCTTCTTGAACTCTGACCAAAGAAAAAGAAGAAAGATGTCCTGCTTCAGAAAGAACAAGAGAGAAAGAACTCGCGCTTCACCTCCAGAAGTTGGTGCCGCTTGGCAAAGTGAACCCGCAACCTATATACGAGAGTTTTATGACATTACATTACATGACATGTCATTTAGCAGAAGCTTTTATCCAAAAGCGACTTACAATAAGTGCATCAATCATGAGTACAACCTCAGAACAACAAGAATACAGAAGTTAACATGTCTTCAAGAAAGCCAAACTACAAAAATACTATAACTAAGTGCCATTCAAGTGCAATGCAGGTGCTAATCTGTTTTTTACCTTCGCATTGAAAATGCGGAAGGTTATGTTTTGATCGCCGTGTATTTATTTATTTATTTATTTGTATGCGTGTTCCTCGCATAACAAAAAAAGTTTTAAACCGAATCGCATGAAATTTGGTGGGATGATTGGTTATTATCCGGGGACCATTTGATTAGATTGTGGGATCAATCGGGTCAAAGGTCAAGGTCAAGGTCATGGAAAGGTCAAAATCTTCTTTTTACCATAGCACGGTCAATTTGTATCCAATTGGCATGCAACTAATGCCAAGATGTTCATAATTCAATGCCCAATCTTGTGATATGCGAACGTATGCGCTCTACCGAGTGCTCATTCTAGTTTTATTCAAGGTATAATCTGATCAGTGAAGATCAAGATGGACAAGAGTCTACTTTCCGCCAAAGCTGACCTCAGGATAGGATCAGACAGTACAGACGAGCAGTCTAGTAGCCCAGATACAGCCAATACAATAGTACTATAGCAGATACACTAATTTAAAGAAGGTACTTAGCCAGGATCCAAGTAGTCCAGTAGACTAGCCTCACAGGTAGAGATGCACACAGCTCCGGGGCCTCCGGTTCAAAATAAGCTTGGACTTGAAAGGTGGCGAATCAGAGGCAGCGAGAGCAGCTTAAAGCTCATTACGCGTTCTCTCTCTCTCTCTCTCTCTCTCTCTCTCTCTCTCTCTCTCTCTCTCTCTCTCTCTCTGGCACCTCGCTGAGTTGAAAAGGCTCGGCTGCCTCCCTCATCAGACACATCCACCGGCTCCTAATCAGGTCAGCAGCGGAATTAGGCAATCTTTTAAATTTGGTCACTGATGCTTGCAGGTTGTAAAAATACTTGCTTTCGAGTGTCACTGCGGTTTACCGTGATATTAGTTCTCGTCTGTCAGTGAGAACAAAGAGAGAAGGAGAGGGAGTTAAAAGGCGAGAGACTGAATTTCAGTCCACACAGAGGCTCACGTTATGAATCTGAGTAACTCAACACATTAACTCAATTTTAAGTGTTTTATTTGAGGCTACATTACACTGCACTACACTTTGGAAAAAAGTATTATACACTACATTTATTGTATAACTGACAACTTGTGCTATGATTCTGCATCAAAACATTTGATATGTATAAGTTACAAAAGAAGATTCTTAAACATTTGTTAAAAAGAGCTCTTCAACCAGCTCATTAAAATGCATCAGTGCAAGCCGAATAATTTAATATATGAAACAAGATCAATTCTTCATCATGAGTAGTTGCCATATTTTCATACTAAATCAAATAACTGGATGTACTATTGTGGTGGTGGAGGAAGTACTCAGATGTGTGTTACTTTTAGTAAAAGCAGAAACACCACAAAGTACAAAAACACTGAACCAGAAAATGTCCTGCAATCAATAGAGAACAAAATGGAGTTATGTAAAGTCAATTTAAAGGACTTCATCGATGCTAACTGTGACCAGCGTTGCCCGTCGTTAGCTAACATGTTCACACAAAACTTTTTTAAGGCGATACTATTTCTTATTTTTACAGCCGGTTCGCTGCCCCCAGGTGGTCGAACAAATTCATTATTTAAGGTTTAAATATACATTTTGATACGTAACAAAGTATGGTGACATCGGGGTACTTCTATTTATACTTCAGCAAACGGTTTTCTTCCAGCACTGCAGCTCTAATATCTACAACACTACATGTTACATGATAAATTCAAGGATAACGAAACCCAAAAAATATCGAGTATCTGTACACGTCAGATTGCTAGAACCTGCTCTGGGAAACACACACACACACACACACACATTGGTGCAGCTGGCGTGCACAGGCCAGCCTCCCTGACTCAGACGGGCACACAGCACATTGTCCTTCTGAGAGCTACATCAATCTCTCTCATGCAGCGCGGCGCTAAAGTCGGGCCATAAAACGGCTAAAACACAGAGTGGCATGTGTGTTTTTCCCCAGAGGAATTTTTACTGAGCTTTCCTTCTGAAAGACCACATCCCGGCCTTCAGTTTCTTTTACTTACCACCTCTTTAACACAAGCTGCCCCCCACCCCCCTCCCTACCCCTGCCCCCCCCCCCCCACACACACACACACACACACACACCAACAGACGTCACGTCACCTGTCAAAATTTAATGTGCCGAGTGCGGCAGGAACCTCATTTTTTAAAATCAAGTCTTGTTTGCAATGTGACAAAAATGGCACCAGAGAATTTGGAGGTTGAAATATGAGATCACAGAGCTCCGACAGTTTTCACGTAAAAAATAAAAAAAAAAGGTTATTAATCTCTCTTGAGGGACAGATGTAAATCCAAATGCGCCGATGCGCCACACACACACACACACACACACACCTTAACCCTCGATGCTGTTTCACCCATGAGGCCTCGGGGAGTCAAGGGGGGAGGGATCATGGAGACGGGTGGGTGAGGGGAGGGGCTGCTGTAGCAGTGGCAGAGACCTGGGGTGAGCGCCGCTCATGTGGGAATGTGTGACGTCCTCGCTGACATCTCAATGTGGATTACGGCTCCGGAGCCATCACTCCCATGGGGCCCGGCTCTACATCACCGTCCAGCAGCACCTATTAAGGGAGAAGGTCTTGTTTTGCCTGGTCCAGGTCTTTATTACCGGAGGGGTGGGGGGGGGGGGGGGGGGAACAGACCGGCAGCTCAGTCCAGAAAGATGAGTCGGTAGAGAAGGTGCATGGGTAGGTGAGGAGTTTTATGAACCCCCCTCACAGAGGCCCAGCGGGTCGAAAATAAAATGTGTTAATACATAAATTATGTATTTGCTATTTAAACCTATTTAAAAGTTATTTTTGATTATGTAAGCAAAATAATTGTGTAAATGTTTTTTTTTTTAATGGCCCAATGCTATCTGCTCGTAGATATATACATATTGCATTGCTGCTCTTTGCTGAATGGGAGTCAAATATGTAAAATAAAATCAATCAATACTGAAACTTTTAATTTGCTTTTCTTTTTCAACCATAGATATATATATATATATATATATATATACTCAGAAGTCAAATTTCTAAATGGAATGGTCCATTGCCTCTTCCCATTTTGTACATCTCTATAAAAAGGAACCGTATCATGCATGTAGTCCCATTTAAACAGCAGATTAACTGCTGTGGCACTTGAAAGAGGGATGTGGAAGATGCAGGTCAGAGGAACACCAAAACAAACGAGAGCTACAGACTCCCACTCCTCTCTCCCCTTCCCTTAGTCCAGTGAAGTGGATTTGACCTCCACAGCCTCACCTAACTGGACCCTACCACTGCTCAGGTAAGTAGAGGGGGAGCTTAACATAGCAAGTATTCAAATGACACAGAATAATGAATATAAAATGAATACAATAGCTTGAAGTTACTGCTAAAAATTCTAATCTATCTGTCGTCACTAATCCATACCAAGGAGCACCATAAATATTACGGAATGTTATTTAAGGCAGAACGCTCTCACCTGTCTTCCCGCAGTTTACCAGGGGCCAGAAGACTGAACGAGGCAAAGCTGTTTGCACTTTCCTTGATTGAGCTGCTGAGCAGCTGATCTACCCGGCAACAACTCGGAAATCCTTTGAGCCCATAAACAAACAAACGAATACATCTCGAGGGATAAAATATCACAAACTGAAACATTGGACTGTAATTAATTACCGTCTGAAAAGAAACACACACAGAGGAACATAAAGGGAGAACTTCTCTCAATGCATATTGCCTGAGACCGCACACGTAATTAGCATTTAGCACAAGCTAACATTTGCTAATAATTACAAACGGTCGACGCAATACGTCCTCAAGGGAAACACGAAACGCCGGGCGCTCACAAACACGTTTTCATGGCGAGGAGCCACGCTTTAGCCGGCTCGGCCTAAAAAACATCCCGCGAGCGAAACAGTTGAGCCGCGATGATTGTTCTCCCAGAGGAAGTGTTTGACGAGCCGTGCCAGACGCTGCATCGCACATGTACATTCTCTCAGGGGACGAACAGAACATGGCAGGTGAGAATCAAGCACAGCCATTATATGACGTGCGATTCATCATGCACTCAGTTTGAAGCCATTAATGAAAGACCGTCTGGACTCTGACACCGTGACTCACCTCCATCGTCGTCTTCTTCTTTTTACGAGGGGCATACAAGCACACAGGGATTGAGGGGGGAAACTAGTCCGAAAAAAAGGGAGATCATGTGTTTGTTTAGTTGTTGCAAAAACACACGCGAAAGAGAAATATCAAAGCTCCGAGATGAAAAGCTTTTCGCTCTCGTCCCTGAGAATAGCCTTCACCCAGTGAGCTCATTCCTCGAATTCCAGTCCGAAGTAGCAGCGAGTCTCACCAGTGGCTCATTTGGCATGATTGACATTATTTGCTACCATTAGCCACTAGTATGCAGTTGCCCTCTGACCCCTCTGGCAACCATGTTGTTTGAAACAACTCTAAGCAGTACGCTTTAATCTGCATGGGAAAAAGAGCTTGTGGAACCCAGCCTGTCCCGGACCACTTAGATCAATCAACAATTAGAGGTGAGATAATGCGGGCCGTGTCTCCGGGGTCAACGATCGTACACTCTCCTCCCGGACCAGCCCGGCTTAGCCAGGGGTCCCTCTCCTCTTCATTTTTTTAAGGAACCAGCTTTCACTTTCAGTCCGGGAGGCAGACACAGTCACCACATTTAAGAGTAGACTACAGACTTTCCTCTTTGATAGTCTTATAGTTATAGCAGAGATGCTGCTATAGGCTTATAGGCTGCTGGGGGACGTTTTAGGATAGACTGAGCTCCTATCTCCTCTTCTCCCTTTCCTTATGAATGAATTGTCATCTCTCCATCACACATTACTAACTCTACTTCCTCCCTGAAGTCTTTGTGACTTCACGTCTCATAGGGTCCATTGGACCTGGCTGTGTCTGATGCACCCTGCCCACTCCTCCCCCTCTGGATCGTGGTCCATGCCTACTACTAACTATTTATACATTTCTGTCATATTCATTGAATGTGTTTCTGTAACTCTGTTCATCTGGTCACATGACATCTATTCTTCTGTCCATCCTTTTTTCCCCTTGCAAGGTCTTTTTCTATTTCTTGGGAGTTTTTCCTGATCCGATGTAAGAGGTCAAAGGTCAGGGATGTCGTATGTGTACAGATTGTAAAGCCCTCTGAGGCAAATTCGTAATTTGTGATATTGGGCCATATAAAATAAACTGAATTGAAATCATCGTGGTGAAGTTTAGAGATGCAGGCGTCGCCCGTTTCTTAAAGCGGTTTTGAAAAAAATCGTTCTCCCTTTCTCTGGCCCACAGACGAGATTTTTGAGCCCAGAAGAAGTTCCTTCCTTTGTCTCTTCAGGCTGACGTGAGCGTGAGTGAAGCCGGCGCAGCACGGCGGAGAGTAATATATGAGCTACATGCACAGGAGCCCTTTGATTGACAGCTTGATCCACGTGATGAAAGCTTGTTTACCATCCGCGGTGCACGGTCTGTGGCGGCGCTGAGACATTTATGCCCAGTGAAATTAGTTTCAGTCAGTTGGCAGGATTATAATACAGGATACCCCCGTGACTTTGACAGATTTACTGCCGCCGCACAGTCAGAGAGTTCAACTTGTTTTATATTTCTTACACTTGTGGTATTTTGTGAGAGGAATAAAAAGGCACGATATATATATATAATTTTTTTTTACGAACTGTGCGGCCTTTCCTCCAACGATAATTCCCTGTTTTGAGTGATCCCGTATACGTTCTGCCTCCCCCGCCGTCACAGAAACACGGTCACACTGCGGCCAGCGTGTGCTCACGCTAACGGGGTGCAGAAATGAAGAACACCTGAGGTATATTAGGTTTGCAACAGGCTGAACTGTGACCCTCCCGTATTGAGCAGCTGGTGTGAAACAAGGGTTAACAACCCCCCCCCCCCCCCCCCCCCACAGTATGTGGAGGTGGTGAGGAGCTGCATGAGGCGAAGCAAAGGGGAGCCAAGGGAGAGGGCTGAGAGGACCAGGGGAGGTCCCTGTTTAAGAGCTAACAATAGCTGCGACAATGAAGTGGGTTCCAAAGTGGTTAGAGGCCATTTTTCATGTCCCAGAATAGTGTTTTAAGGTCCAGGTGAACGCGGCGGCTCCTGAGGAGACTTTCTCCGACATGTGATATCGATTTGCTTTTGTCTGTCAGTAAAGTGAGTCATTGTTTAACTTCCTCTCCAACACCCAGAGCCGTCTCTCCACGGGAAGAGGAATGTTTGGATGTTGAAGGATGAGAGTTCTACTGTTGGTAATAATCCTCCTCGCTGTGTTGGGCTGCACAAACACACATGTGATATCCATGATGACAGCTCCCAGCCACACTATAAGTAAACATATGATGCTATTGTTCCAGGCAAGAAATTCTAACTATTTCCTCCTTTTTTTTTTTTATGTCTGGAGTGGTGGTACCGGGCTTCTCCTGTACTTGAGTATTACCGCTATAAATGGCTTAATACTCCAATTCATGTGAGTACTTTATACTCCACTATACATACACACTCACTTCATCGCTTCAGTTATGAGTTATGGTTATAATGTTTTGAATAATAGTACATGTGAAGTAGTTAAAATGAGATCCACTTTGACCAACTATGACGGATGATACTATGATGATACACTTTAATGATGGAACAATGTGATATATAATATAACACTCACTGGGACTGTTCATATTGCTGATACTTTAAGTACACGGCTAACAATTCATCTGCCTCCTTTTGCTTTACTGTAAGCACACTTTTCAATTTAGGACTTTTTTCTGTTTACTTGACTCTTTGAATGCAGACCTTTAATGTACATCCTGGTCATGTGAGTGAAGGAGCTGAGGACTTCTTTCCCAAATGAAGTAAAGTATTAAACCACCAACAATGTCTTGACCTATATGTACACAGCCAGGGAGCCTCTGATCTCCCACACAAACAGATATACGTTAACTTTAAACAAGGTCACGGTTAACATAGAAGTGGCGTCCCACTGAGCCAATCGGTGACAAGTCTCCAGGACAATTGTCTATTTTGGAAATGATCAAAAAGCATGAAAAAGCGACGGACGCTTCTTGTACCTTCATTTCATCAAACGCCACCCGCTTCGATGAGTCACGCTGCTTTCCGTTCACACCGCACCGCCAGAAGAGCCCGAGGCCGTTGTTTACGTCGCGCTCCACATCCTTCCGTCGGGAATCGACACATTTTCCTTAAGCGCCCGCGATTCAGGATGCGTCTTCATGCACCGCGGACTTACGGTAGCCTGATAATTGTTTAAATGTGTTTTTTCTCCAGAGAGCTCTTTGCCTTCTGGTGTGTGTGTGTGTGTGTGTGTGTGTGTGTGTGTGTGTGTGTGTGTGTGTGTGTGTGTGTGTGTGTGTGTGTGTGTGTGTGTGTGTGTGAGTGTGTGTGTGTGTGTGTGTGTGAGTGTGTGAGTGTGTGTGTGTGTGTGAGTGTGTGAGTGTGTGTGTGTGTGTGTGTGTGTGTGAGTGTGTGTGTGTGTGTGTGTGTGTGTGTGTGTGTGAGTGTGAGTGTGTGTGTGTGAGTGTGAGTGTGTGTGAGTGTGTGTGTGTGTGTGTGTGTGTGAGTGTGTGTGTGTGTGTGTGTGTGTGTGTGTGTGTGTGTGTGTGTGTGTGTGTGTGTGTGTGTGTGTGTGTGTGTGTGTGAGTGTGTGTGTGTGTGTGTGTGTGTGTGTGTGTGTGTGTGTGAGTGTGAGTGTGTGTGTGTGAGTGTGTGTGTGTGTGTGTGAGTGTGTGTGTGTGAGTGTGTGTATATGTGTGTGTGTGTGTGTTTCTGCGTCCTATAAGGAGGTTAATAAAACAGCATTTCCTTACTTCAGGGAACATTCCCCGTTGAGTGAAGTGTTAATAAGTGCACTTAAAACCTGTAGAGGCTTTCCTGAGGATACCAGGCAACAGCTCAGCATTCGGCCGACAGTGCAACCCGTTGCACATCTTCTTTTTGTTTGATGCTAAACGAGTCTTTGACCCGGACACAGAACCGTTCCGGGTCTTCCAGTTGACACGAGGACTCGTATACAGTAGTGGGTCGTGGCTGTGAACACACGTGTCCGGCCTCGGACCCGTTTGTCTCCTCGCTCCGCGGCGCCAGATGTTGCACTGATGTGTTGGTCCATATGGAACCACTCGGCTAAGCAAACAGAGAGGAGGCCGGAGCGCCACAGTGGGAAGAGAACCGTCCCTCTGAGTAATAACATTGGAAAGTAGGCTAACCGTATACGTCAACCATCCTCATCTACAGCAGGCTCTGTCCCTCCAACCCTCCCTCTGCTCCCCATCTGTCATCATCATAACAACACATGGACATAAACTGGCATTGGACTGGTGTGGGGTTGTGACGGGAGTTGTGAGTTCTTGATGCTACTTTGTGCCAATATTGAAAAATCGAAGTTTGTCATTGATTTTTTTGTATTATATTTTTACCAGATGTTTCATTATCGTCTGGCTCAGCCTTAGAACTGAAAAATTAAAGGTGCATTTAGTATTAACTCTACAATATGTGTAGAATGTATTAAAACACCATCATGCACCATCTCCACTGACGCTAGTCGGCAAGACACGTTTCTTAGTTTATATTTGTTTCATTGATAGAACTGACAAATTGGGTGAAATGTGACAGGAAGTGACGAGCATGGCACATAAATGACAAGATCTACAACACCGTTGGTGATATAATATAAGGTGTGAACAAAAGGCTGCAGATGGTGGTCATGAAACGGTGTTCAGCCACGCTGGTGAGGCTGTATGGCTACAATCGGGGAGCAGCGACATGCTAACGTAATCATGCTAACGTAATCACGCTTCACGTGACACAGTCACATTCATGATTCATCCACCGGGCACCGTGAATGTCGGTTACCGCATTTTTTTCAAAACATTGCGAGACATTTTACTGGATGAGTGAAGGATCATCTTCTGGGCACCATGAAATCAAGACCATGGCGGTCTAATCTCTGTCCTGGACCCAAAAAACATTGATATCCCTCGAGCTGCGTCAAACACTTTGCACGTCAACCGGAGCCCCCGGTTGACGTGATCTGGATTAAAACACAGATTAGCACTTCAGTGGCACTTAAATAGCTCTAATTATGGTACTTTTGTAGTTCGACTATCTTGAAGAAATGTTACTTTCTGTATTCTTGTTGTTCTTAGTTTGTACTTTTGGTTGATGCACTTGTTGTAAGTCGCTTTGGATAAAAGCGTCTGCTAAATGACATGTAATGTAATGTGATGTAATGGATGTTCTTCGTTTCGGGGTGCAGGTGGATCGACTGTTACCTTCATCATCTTCATCTTTGTGACTTCACGTCTCACAGGGTCCGTTGGACCTGGATGTGTCTGATGCCTCCTGCCATGGCTCTGCTGATGCCCCCCCCCCTCCTCTCTACCTCCTTCTGTTTCATGGATTGCGGAGGTCTGGATCGTGGTCCATGCCTACTCGAACTATTCATACACTCTGTCATATTCATTGAATGTGTTTATGTAATGCTTTTCATCTGGTCACATGACATCTATTCTTCTGTCCATCCTGGAGAGGGATCCTCCTCTGTTGCTCTGCTGAAGATTTTTCCACTTGTTTCACCCCTGAAAGGTTTTTCTCTATTTCTTGGGAGTTTTTCCTGATTCGATGTGAGGTCAAAGGTCAGGGATGTCGTATGCGTGCAGATTATAAAACCCTCTGAGGCAAATTCATAATTTGTGATATTGGGCTGTATAAAATAAACTGAATTGAATCAACAGGACGATGTTGACGGGATGTTGGTGCTGTGTTCACTGTGAGTCTCTTCACAGCATTGCATAAGCCTAAAGGTCACGGACTTTCTCTCAACTCACGCACACAGACGAGCATGTCGTTATTCAACTGATGTTAAAGCCTAAGAATGCGCAGAATGAGAGCTTTCATGTTTTCACATGACGACAGCTACACACACCCACGCGCACACACACACAGACACACAAAAGCTGCATCATAATGTCTGTAATGTCTACTTTACAAATGATGATCCAGTAAAACAAACTCAATTCCCTGTGGCAGCAACTCTTTGATCAGAGGATTGGCTTCTTTCAGCCCCTACCGGCACATATTTCTTTTCTCTCTGTGTGTGTGTGTGTGTGTGTGTGTGTCTCAGTCTGCTGCCTTGGGGTCCCCTGGGGTGAAATTGAGTCAGCTTCATATCTAGACATACACACCACTGCTCTCCTAGCCAATGGTCCTCCCATCCGCCTATATTTCAAAATATGATTTATCGCCCCTAAATAGTGCAATGAGGTGCTTTAATAAGACAGGGAGCTTATAAAGAGGGACGTGTGATTAAGAGCAGATCCCTGATCCTCTTGGGTCTATGAGGAGCACATAATATGGTGCGTGGGGGGGGGGGGGGGGAGGCACAGATGTATAGAGCTCTGGAAGGTACGGACATGGGATCTCATGTCGGACACGATCCAGCCAGCACCCTGGAGCTCTGCAATGATCCTCCTCTATGGGAGAAGATATTACCAAACAGAGAAGGACTTCTCCTTTTTGTCATTTCTGTTATACAATTAGAGTGTATGTGAGTGTGTGGGGTGTGGGGGGGGGGGGATTTATCTCCTGCTGTAATGAACGGAGACGTAGAATGATGTGCAGCGTCGAGGATCTCTACGAGACCACTGAGGGAAAACTCAAGCCTCTCCGTACCTTACTTACCTTACCGTACTTTACCCACGGAGGTGGTTTCACTCTTAAACAATTAAAAACACACCGGGTGACGCCATCCAGGCTGCAATCGCACTACTTGTGGCATTTTAGTCAAAGGGTGGGGTCTCTGGGATCCTCTGTGAGGCTAGAAGCAGACACACACACACACACACACACACACACACACATGTCCATGTGTGCTCTTTACCCCCCCCCCCCCCCCGCTGTTCAAGTACACTCCATTTCCTCAAATACCATAAAGGCTATATATTCAGTTCCAGTTTATTTTGTATAGTCCAATATCACAAATTACCAATTCGCCTCAGAGGGTTTTACAATCTTTACACATACGACATCCCTGACCTTTGACCTCACATTGGATCAGGAAAAACTCCCAAAAAATAGAAAAAAAACTTTCACAGGCAAAAAAAGGGAAGAAACCTTCAGGAGAGCAACAGAGGAGGATCCCTCTCTGGGATGGACAGAAGCAATAGATGTCATATATACAGCCGGCATCTTCAGAAATGTTGGCATCAGAAGTTTTCGACCCAGACAGACAAGCAAAACGACCAAATGCTCATTTTCCATTTGTAGTGCCGAGTAGTATTGACAAATAAAGTTTGGTGGCATTCAAGAAAAAGAAGTCTGCGTGGAGAGCAGAAGAGGTGCAACGCATCGGTCAACATGTGATCGAAGAGTCGGTCATCAAGGAATCGAGACCAGAAAAAAACAATATGAGAAATAAAGCAAATATTTGGTCAGCGTTTCTTCTTTGTAGACGCGTTCAAGTGTCCAGGTGTTGTTACGATGAATTGGGTTACGTGAGTAATACAGAGGCATGGACATACTGACGTGTATGTGCCATTAAGGGCAAACATCTGCCCATTGGAGAGCAAACATCTGCCCATTGGAAATGGGAAAACAGTATCCAGGTGACACCCTTTTATTCATCCTTTAGGGTTTAGTTTCCTAAATTACTAAACTATAATTACGTGAAGGAAATGACTACCAGGGGGTCAGAAATCGTAATCTTTAATTTTATTCCACTGCTCGTTTCACCCTGGATGCTCAGACTGTCCCTCCAGCTCAGCTGTGGAGCTGTGGAAGCCATTAGCATCACAGAGCCTTTAACAGAGACGTCCCTGAAGCTCAGAGGTCTGCTCCAGTCCAGGCTCTGAGTGGGAGTTGACTGAGGCGTGTGGCAAGCAGGCAGCATCTCATCATCATCATCATCACCATCATCACCACTCACTCTGGTTCTGTGTGGTCCAAAGTGTTGACCATCTGGGACAGATGGAAGAGGACGACGGGGGTCCCGATCCAACGGACTCTGTCAGCGAGGCGACACGTTTTACCCGCCGCCTGAGAGACGTGAGAAGGAAGAGAGTGAGCGGAGAGACGGAGAGAGAAAGAGGAAGCCCATGTCCTCTCTCTCTCTCTCTCTCGACTCGTGTCTGCTCCCCGCTAACCTCCCCGGGTCCTGCATTGCCTCATCCTATATGAGCTCCAAATGGGCTGGGACCCATGTGTCAGGGGTCGCACTGTGGGGACTGGGCTTGGCTTGAAAGCCTGGGAAACGTGTAGATATTTGGCCGTATACATTATGGCTGCCAAGAGCAAACGCCGCATGCAACGCGTGCTCCAGCTCCAACGCGGAAATAGACATGCGCTACATTTAAAACACATGGCTAAGCAAGTGGGTGTAAAGCTTTAAAGAGAGAGGGGGAGGGGGGGGGGGGGACCTGCTGTAGGTAAACAGGTCGGGAGAATCGTGGTTGTGCAGAGGGGGAAGAAATAAATCCCCCCCCCCCCTGCAGGATCTCATCCCCTTGTTGTCCTTCCACCACACACACCTCACAAATCATAGCAGACCAAAGTCCACATTCCTCAAGATTCAGCTTCATGAGAAACATATGGCTGACGTGAATCACATTATCCCTGATTAAGTGAGTATCGAGGGGAATGCATCCATAATAAACATTTGGGGAATCCGACATTAATTCAATAGTGCGCATTGTAGAGTACAAGTAATGCCCTGCCACGGGTCATTTACTGGGATGGGGTTTTATGTTTCCTGGCATGGGAACAACACAATCTTCCGTAGATGGTGAGAGATACAAATGCAAACATAGCACTTACAAGGGATTTGTGTTCCAGCTGATAATTTGTTATAGTGGGGCAGATAACAGCATTTTTTGATGAAGAATCGTTCAAATGTGGATAGAGCTCTGGAAGGTACGGACATGGGATCTCATGTCGGACACGATCCAGCCAGCACCCTGAGCTCTGCAATGATCCTCCTCTATGGGAGAAGATATTACCAAACAGAGAAGGACTTCTCCTTTTGTCATTTCTGTTATACAATTAGAGTGTATGTGAGTGTGTGGGGTGGGGGATTTATCTCCTGCTGTAATGAACGGAGACGAGAATGATGTGCAGCTGAGGATCTCTACGAGACCACTGAGGAAAACTCAAGCCTCTCCGTATCTTTACTTACCTTACAGATGTACTTAACCACGGTGGTTTCACTCTTAGGTGGTTTTTTCACTTAAACAATTAAAAACACACCGGTGACGCCATCCAGGCTGCAATCGCACTACTTGTGGCATTTTAGTCAAAGGGTGGGGTCTCTGGGATCCTCTGTGAGGCTACAGACACACACACACACACACACACACACACACACACATGTCCATGTGTTTTACCCCCCCTGCTGTTCAAGTACACTCCATTTCCTCAAATACCATAAAGGCTATATATTCAGTTCCAGTTTATTTTGTATAGTCCATCACAAATTACCAATTCGCCTCAGAGGGTTTTACACCTTACATACGACATCCCTGACCTTGACCTCACATTGGATCAGGAAAACTCCCAAAAATAGAAAAAAACTTTCACAGGCAAAAAAGGAAGAAACCTTCAGGAGAGCAACAGAGGAGGATCCTCTGGGATGGACAGAAGCAATAGATGTCATATATACAGCCGCATCTTCAGAAATGTTGGCATCAGAAGTTACCCAGACAGACAAGCAAAACGACCAAATGCTCATTTTCCATTTGTAGTGCCGAGTAGTATTGACAAATAAAGTTTGGTGGCATTCAAGAAAAAGAAGTCTGCGTGGAGAGCAGAAGAGGTGCAACGCATCGGTCAACATGTGATCGAAGAGTCGGTCATCAAGGAATCGAGACCAGAAAAAAACTATATGAGAAATAAAGCAAATATTTGGTCAGCGCTTCTTTGTAGACGCGTTCAAGTGTCCAGGTGTTGTTACGATGAATTGGGTTACGTGATAATACAGAGGCATGGACATACTGGCGACGGTATGTGCCATTAAGGGCAAACATCTACATTGCCATTGAGAGCAACATCTGCCCATTGAAATGGGAAAACAGTATCCAGGTGACACCCTTTTATTCATCATTTAGGTTTAGTTTCAAATTACTAAACTATAATTACGTGAAGGAAATGACTACCAGGGGTCAGAAATCGTAATTTTTAATTTTATTCCACTGCTCGTTTCACCCTGGATGCTCAGACTGTCCCTCCAGCTCAGCTGTGGAGCTGTGGCCAAGCCATAGCATCACAGAGCCTTTAACAGACGTCCCTGAAGCTCAGAGGTCTGCTCCAGTCCAGGCTCTGAGTGGAGTTGACTGAGGCGTGGCAAGCAGGCAGCATCTCATCATCATCATCACCATCATCACCACTCACTCTGGTTCTGTGTGGTCCAGTGTTGACCATCTGGGACAGATGGAAGAGGACGACGGGGTCCCGATCCAACGGACTCTGTCATGAGGCTCGCGTGACACGTTTTACCCGCCGCCTGAGAGACGTGAGAAGGAAGAGAGGAGGAGAGAGAGAGAGAGAAAGCCCAACCTCTCTCTCTCTCTCTCTCTCGACTCGTGTCTGCTCCCCAACCTCCGGTCCTGCATTGCCTCATCCTATATGAGTCCAAATGGGCTGGGACCCATGTGTCAGGGTCGCACTGGGGACTGGGCTTGGCTTGAAAGCCTGGGAAACGTGTAGATATTTGGCGTATACATTATGGCTGCCAAGAGCAAACGCCGCATGCAACGCGTGCTCCAGCTCCAACGCGGAAATAGACATGCGCTACATTTAAAACACATGGCTAAGCAAAGTGGTGTAAAGCTTTAAAGAGAGAGGGAGGGGGGGGGGACCTGTAGGTAAACAGGTCGGGAGAATCGTGGTTGCAGAGGGGAAGAAATAAGTCCCCCCGCCCTGCAGGATCTCATCCTTGTTGTCCTTCCACCACACACTCACAAATCATAGCAGACCAAAGTCCACATTCCTCAAGATTCAGCTTCATGAGAAACATATGGCTGACGTGAATCACATTATCCCTGATTAAGTGAGTATCGGGGGGAATGCATCCATAATAAACATTTGGGGAATCCGACATTAATTCAATAGTGTGCATTGTAGAGTACAAGTAATGCCCTGCCACGGGTCATTTACTGGGATGGGGTTTTATGTTTCCTGGCATGGGAACAACACAATCTTCCGTAGATGGTGAGAGATACAAATGCAAACATAGCACTTACAAGGGATTTGTGTTCCAGCTGATAATTTGTTAAGTTACAGCATCAAAGAGGAAGAGAGAGAGAGCCACTGGCAATAAACGAAGAGATTTTATACAAAAAAAACAAATGAAACCAATTATAAACCAGAGGAGACATCGTTACAGGGTCAGAGGTCAAGAGGATGAGAGTTCAACCAAAAGTAGCACGACCAGTCAAGAGGGTAAATATGGGTCAAATCATAAATTAACACGAACAAAAGTGGTACTTTTATTGGTTTTTAACCACAGCTAAAAGTGAGGCTGAAATGTGTGCCTTAGTTGCAGTCCTGCTTTGGTTTGATTTCAGATGTAGAATCCGATCAAAATCAGGAAATACAGCCGAGTGGATGATTACAGCAACGATTGTTTAAAAAAAACTTTGAATTTCTGGTTTAGAAATGACATGCAAGGCAGATTTCAATCTGTTTCAGTCGATGGTGTCATATTTTAATATCACTCGAGGCTCATGTCCTCTCCTCAAGCCAGGAAGCCAGGACTGTTCAAGTATAATGGTTTAACTCTCCACCTGTATGCAGATGACACTGTGATATTCACAAGTGCAGACGCACATTAAATCCACTGACCGTATACAAACAGTGGATATCAATCTGAAACCCGGTCCGGAGAACTGTACCCTTGTTTCTTATGTTTGTTTGTTTGTGTATTTTGTTTGTGTATTTTATTCAGTCAATCAAATCAAATACAATACAATATTATTCTATATAATATACAAAAGAGAAAGACTGGAAAGGTATAGGTAGAAGCAAAAAATGCATATAAATTCCTATCCTAAATTAAAATCAAAATAAATCAGAAAATTAATATAAAATAAAGAAAAGAAAAAAAAGAAGAACAAAATATTTATATATACTACCACATACATCTTTCATATAAATACGTTTTTAATCACATTTATAACTCTCAAACAGTGTGAAATAATACTTTGTAATTCAGAGACGAACGACTGCCTGTGCGTCTCCCTCTGTCCTGGTGTTTCCTGGTGTTTCCTGGTGTTTCCTGGTGTTTAACTCATTCCTTCTTCTAGTTTGCTCCCGTGTTTTCTTCCCGGTCTGCATGTGTGTGTGTGTTTGTCTGAGTGTGGCACTTCATCTCACTCCTGCCGCCAAAACACCTGCTCACCTGTGACCCCTCCACTCATCAAGCTCCGGCAGTGTATACAACCCGTCTCTAAGCTCCAGTCTTTCTGGTTTCAGTCAGTTAAATCCTTCTCTTTGCCTGAAAGCTGGATAATCTTGTATTTCTTCCGCTATCCGCCTGCCTCACAGAGCGCCTCGCCGGTCTGCTTCTACTCTCACACCACATCTCTGGAATAAAGCCGCTCGGGAACGAGGACAAACCTTTTTGTGAGTTCTGCTTTTCGGATGAAAATACACTCTGTATGAGAAAATGCACAATGTTGTTTGAGGAGTATGGGGTCAGATCAGTCTCAATAATTGCAAATGCACACAGAGAGAGACTCACAAATGCAAAAACAAAGATTCACAAATGCGCACAGAGCAATTCTCAAATATATTCGATTTACAAGATAACTGTTTCCACGGAGTAAAGCAGAGATAAGCCACGCCCCTCTAAGGCGCCAATGGAGCGAACGACGCTCATGTGATTGGTTGAAAATGAGGGTGACATCTGATTGGCTACAGATAGGTTTATGTATGTTGAAAAAACTGCATTTACAAATCGAGCCACGGCAAATCATAATGTATTTATGTGTGCCAGAACATTTAGATATAAATTATCACAAACTAAAATGACAGACTAAAACGGAAAATTTATACACCATAAT
Source organism: Pseudoliparis swirei (assembly GCF_029220125.1). Taxonomy (NCBI): domain Eukaryota; kingdom Metazoa; phylum Chordata; class Actinopteri; order Perciformes; family Liparidae; genus Pseudoliparis; species Pseudoliparis swirei. Next base: position 20,077,234 of record NC_079409.1, on the reverse strand, counting down.
TGCTTTGATTTGGTTTTTAAAAAAGCACTGAATTGAGTCTGCAGTTAAGAATCTAATTCTGCGTGCATTTGGAAATCTAATTTATTTGTGAATTGTTCTGTGCACATTTCTAAATCTTTGTGTTTGCATTTGTGAGTCTCTCTGTGTGCATTTGACTGATCTGACCCCATAGCTAAGCAAAGAGCCAGTCCAGTATGTGTTAAAAAAAACATGACCAAGCCCTTTTGAAATTTAAAGACACAGAATGTATCGCAAACGGCCGTCTGTGGCATCCTGCCGGGTGAAAGTCCTGTGTTTTAGGACCCGACGAATACTTCCTTGCCGTGTCTACCTGAGTTAAAAGGTGACTAACTGTGCGTTGACTTGTCATAAATTAATCACAGGGATTAAATAGTGTGCTGGATGAGGTATGCTTGGCCCGCGGCGACGTCGCGGAAGACTTGAGGAGAGTCATGCCACGGAGAGGAGAGTGACGCGGGGGTGATGGCACGGCATTTGGTCATCGAGTGCGCGCTACCCTTCAATTGTCGCCCTCCCCCCAGAGCACAGATGAAAGGAACAACACGGTGACAACACGGCAGAGAGAAGAAGAAGTATGTGAGGAAAACACAGACAGGAAAGAAAAAAAGTAGAAGAAGAAAAAACTCCTCCAGCAAACATGGGCGGAGGATAATTAGAGGGCAGGATCTTGTCATGCCATGCGATTACACAATTCCTGTGATATCCCTGAGCAGCTCCAGGCAGCCCGCTCTATAATCTAGAGCTCAGCCAGAGGACTCTGCAGAGGAAGACGATGGCAGAGGAGACCGACGGATGCAGCAAGAGGTCACGATGTCACCGGTTAATCATGACGAACAGAGAGGATCTCAGAGGGGTTTTTTTTCTTCCGTATTTCGACCCACGAGTTCATAAGTTATAAGTCACACCTTCATCGCCACACAAAATAGGTGTTCGGCATCATATCGAGCCAATATTTATCACACAAACCAAAAAACGTGTCCGGTGCATGACTCATATTGCCCCGGGGGGGGGGGGGGGGGTGGGGGGATGGCAGTACGAAACTGTATTAAGAGCCCTGTAAACCCGGGGCACCCTTTGATTATTAATTACCCAAAAAGAAGCCATCTATTACCGAGAGCACGTCATCCGGCTGTTGGCGGAGAAGCCAGCCAGTGATTCAGATGACGGCGAAGCACAGGAAACTACGCTGGTCAATGACACACAGGGCAGGAGGAGTGTGAAGCAGGAAAACATCGTCCAGCCGGCAGGAATACAGACTGGGAGAAGTGGGGGAGAGTCCGAGAATGATGAAAAACCCTTAACTTTATTACGAATAGTAAACTATCACTGTCATTTAATATGTTGCTAATATTCAATTCAGTTTTTTTTATATAGCCCAATATCACTAATTACGAGATGGCGATGTTGATTTTTTTTTTTTAGAAATACCGGTTCGCCCATCAAGCCCACTTTCTCATTTTCTTAGTCATGAACAGTATCTCATCAGTTATGATGACATCACAGGGAGCAACATGTCAATAACCATATAAGTCACATATCTCCTGCCGCACAGTTTCTTCAGTTTTAAGCACTTAAACTGAAACAAATTAAAAAACTTTAAAAAACCTATAATTCTTATTGTTATTAATATTATTATTATTACTATTATTATTATCTTTATTTAAAGGGACCATGTACAGTTAAAACATAAATGTCACCATGTGATGCTCTAGAGCTAGTGTAGCTTCAGATCATTTGCATCTGTTCCATAACAAACATAAAACATAAAACAACTAGAACGGGCACTCGGTAGAGCGCATACCTTCGCATATTACAAGATTGGGCATTGAATTGTGAACATTTTGGCATTAGTTGCATGCCAATTGGATAGAAATTGACCGTGCTATGGTAAAAAGAAGATTTTGACCTTGCCATGACCTTGACCTTGACCTTTGACCCGATCGATCCCAAAATCTAACCAAATGGCCCCCGGATAATAACCAATCATCCCACCAAATGTCATGCGATTCGGTTTTTAAAAAAAATTGTTATGCGAGGAACACGCATACAAATAAATAAATAAATAAATACACGCCGATCAAAACATAACCTTCCGCATTGTCAATGCGAAGGTAATAACAAACAGCACAGGATAAATACACACAATGCAAAGTTACACACATTACAATTAAGAAGAACATACTATTTTAAAGTAATTATTAAAAACCATTAAAAGTAAGTTATAAAAACTACTAAAGGTAAGTAATACCCACCATCAAAAGTACAAAAGTACTTTTTTAGGTTTAGTAAACTGATTGTTTGGCTTTTAAACGACTTTGTTTGTTATGTTATCTAAGCCGTCAAATTGAAGACACTAACGGCGGTCTCCTGTGTGACAGTCTGTTTGTTTGTTCACCCACGGCCCCTGACCTCACGCGGACGTCATCAGAAACAAACTCAATCCGTTGCCATTAAAAGTTATTTTTGCATTTTTTTAAAGGACACATTTAATGCTGCATATGTGAACTCATGCATATACAACATTTATTGTATCGTTTGCTCTAAATGTTCAAGTGCTTTCATATGTCAATTTGTTTCTTTTTTCTCTCCTCTTTTTACACATTAGTGTCAAGAGTAAAGCCACATTTAATATAGATATGACATAAAATGAAATTATAGGAAATGATCCGTTGAAACCTGCCATATTTTAGTACGAGAACAAATAATTCGGAACTATGCTCAGTTCAAAAGTGACGGACACTTTTATGAATCTGCTGGTTGGATCCAGAACTTTTGGACCTCAGTCCATTAATTATCACTTTCCCTGAGTAGCTGCATCCGCTCCGTCCGCCTGGAGATTTATGCCTGAAAACAGGGAAAGACAGCGAGGGAAAAAAGCACTCTCTGATTTCAGACTCTCTTTTTTCTCTTTTTCCTTTCCGCTTCCTCCTCTCCGACCCAATCCCACCTCCTCTGCCCTCCTCCTGCCGCCCATAACAGCGCTGATCTATGAAAACATACAAACATGACACTGAGCCTATGATAAACACCAGGTCTGTATTTGGGGGAGTCGAGGAAATCAACTCCAGTTCAGGATGTGACCACTACCTCTGCCCAGATCAATCATACTCCAACGGACCTGCATGTGGGGGGCAACCGTATCAGTACAGGGGGGGTTACACACACACACACACACACACACATACAAACAAAAGCTCTGGTAGTCTCAGTGCAGTGCAATGCACACATGGGCACGGCACACACACACACACACACAAAGTGAACAAGTCTCCCCGGCCAGGCAGGTAAAGAATGAACGCGCTGCAACTGGATTCCAGGGCAGCGGTGCTGGGTTTACACTTTCAACTCCCCCCTTCCTTATCTCCCAGATTAGCTCGATAAGAGAATTATGAAGCCAGACGGACATCTAAAGCTTCCTGGGGGGTCAGCGGCGTGATGAGAGACAGCCCGCGAGGGGAGACCGCCGCCGCCGCCGCCTCTGAAACGCTTAACCCTCCCACTACATACATGTGCACTTATCGGCACAGACCCACCAGCCCCCAGGGCTCGACTTATTCATTGCTCCATCATCCCTTCTCCCCGGTATCAGAAAGAGAAGGAGCGGGAAACAAAGAAGGAGGAGGAGGAGGAGGAGGAGGGAGGTAAGGAAAGGGGCTGAGTACAGATAGCCTTGCTTCTGTGACTTCCTTCCTGTGCATTCCAGGTTTTGTGACCCTCTTTCAAGGACAAAGAGCTGGAACTCACTTCCCTCCTCAAAATTCAGGGGGGAAAAACGAGAGTTTCTGCCAAAGTTGCAGGAAGTAGAGAGCGATAAATTATGGAGGTCAGGAAGTCACCTGGTCACAGGAGCGATGAGCACCGTGCAGGTACCGGCATCTGGGGAGGGAATGAACATGAGAGAGATGTTCTCTCGACACAACATCCATTTGTGTAAAGAAGAGAACCCTAACACAGCTTTTATTCGGCCGACATCTCAAAGTTGTGGGACGGCAGCGCTCTCGGAAGCAGCGCGAAATAGAGTCGACGTGGTCCTGATGTAGCATCACGGGGATAATGGACTAGAATATGGCTGAATGTGCAAACACTGAGGAGCTTCGAACCTCTTTTGCAAAAGTAAAAACAGTTTTCGGTTAAAGTTGAAGCACGACAATAGTTTGAAGCGTCAGTTGAAGTGCAATGAAAGGAATCGAAGTGCTAGAGCTGGAAATAATTGAAATGTATTATGTGGAAGCTTAGTTTAGGTGTAATCATGTCAAATGGTATGCATATAGTGGATCATTTTACAAATTTTAACTGAATGAAATCAGCCTATAAAAGATTAACAACAATAAAAAAAGAAGTATGGGATTTATATTTAAGGGCCTAAAAGATGCTAAACAACGTATAAGATTAATAGTGTAGAGTTACAACAGAGAATCAACCGTATTAAATAAAATACTGGTCACCTCTGTAAGATGCTGTATAACATTTTGCCTTGTGACCCATTAAATTGACACGTTGTATGTTAATGAGCTGTGACAACTGTTGTTTTTCTGCCCAGAACTAGAACATTTAAATGACCGTCAGAGACCTGAAGCAGTAAAACTGTCCAGGTTTTACAAGAAATATGCAATTTTGTATTAACTATTGTGTAAATATGTGTGTAACGGATGTATGACATCATTCCTGAGGATGGGGGACTTCGGGATGATGTTATAAACAGTGTCCTCTTACTGTCCAGCATCCATAGTCCAGGTGAGAGAAGATCCAAGTTGATGAAAAAAAGGTTCATATTTCATGCAGGTTATTTATTATCATGCACTCAAAGAGAGGATTGACGAAAAATACAAAATCGTAAAAGCACACTGCTGTCTGTTGTAAAGATGCAAATCATATCATTATGTTATAACACGTATTATATCTACAAAGGAAAATAGTTTGGATGGCATAGCATTTTTTATATATATATATTACTACCATAACAACAATTTAAGTGCAAAAGACAATTTTATTCAATTTTATGTGTTGGTTATTTAAATGCATATAAATAGAGTAAATAGCATATAGAATATATACATATATATATATACATATATATTATTTTATATATATATATATTATTGTATATATATGTATATAAATAGGTTGTATATATATATAATAATATATATATATATAATATATATATATTATTTTATATACAATATATTATTTTATATATATATATATATTTATGTATAAATATATATAGGTTGTATATATATATATATATATATATATATATATATATATATACATATATCTGTATGTGTTTCCTTAGCACACAGCACTAAGACGTCTCCTTCAGGGTCAGCTGCTGGCAGGAGGGACTCTGTGCCCTCACCATTACACCTCCACGTTGCCAGGGCCTAAGTGGGCCTCAGAGTCTCTAAGTGGCTTTACAGGAACAACAAGCAATACCCCAACCACGCCCCAAACCTCTCTGTGTTTCTCGGCGTCCATCCATCCCATGATTCATCCTCCGGCTCTGTCATCTGTGAGCGCTGAGGCAGCCGTGCCGCCCGGGGCAACAACGGAACCGCCGACACCTTCGCCATCTGATCCCCGGCTCCGGTGTCCTCTCCACCTGCGTGGACCCCTTAACGCAGACCTTCTCACCCTTGCCTCGAACCGGCCGACCTCTCATGCCATCCTAATTTAATCCCCAAAACACTTCCCATAGCCTCCTGTTAATGTCACAGTAGATTTCCTCCACGTTGTCCGCACCAGCCTGCCACTCCGCCAGGAACCTTCCTCGGTTTAGTGTTTCCCAACAAACGGCAAATATGCTTCAAAACCAATAAACGTAGCCCTGATATTTATTAGGCTGTTATTCAAGTATTCCCTGCCTACTCGGCCAAATGCACACACACACACACACAGGCGGTCACACACCTTTCGTCAGCTGCAGACGTATTAGTAATTCTAATGAGGAGCAGAAGATTAAAGCGTGGCGTTGTACCGGGTGTTACAGTACACGTCTAGCTTTACCGTGAGGACCAGAGGTCAAGAAGAGGAACACGGAGGGAGGAAATGGAGAACGTTTCTTGATTAAAGGCCTCTGGAACATCTAACCTTTGACAGACTCAGCATATGCTGTGTGTGTGTGCGTGTGTGTGTGTGTGTGTGTGTGTGTGTGTGTGTGTGTGTGTGTGTGTGTGTGTGTGTGTGTGTGTGTGTGTGTGTGTGTGTGTGTTGTAGGACCTGTTAAAGAAAAGAGGGTAAAGGACTATATTCTTGCCCAGACATCTGTGGACAAATTGGTCAAATCCACAGCCAGCTTGGCAGCAGCTCTGTGTGGAATTACATCGGCATGTAAAGACGGTGTGAAAAAAAAAAAAACAGAACATCACATTTCCTTCTTCATTTCCAATTTAATGCAGAATTTCTTTTATTTCTTTTTTGGGGGTTCCGAAAAAGTGTTTAAAAATATAAATACATATATATATATATATATATAAATATATTTTTTAAATATATGTATATTTGTATATATAAATATAAATATAAATATATATATATATATATACACTACCGTTCAAAAGTTTGGGGTCACTTAGAAATGTCTTTATTTTTCAAAGAAAAGCACTGTTTTTTCAATAAAGATAACATTAATCAAAAATACACACTATACATTGTTAATGTGGTAAATGACTATTCTAGGTGGAAACGTCTGGTTTCTAATGAAATATCTCCATAGGTGTATAGAGGCCCATTTCCATCTACTATCACTCCAGTGTTCTAATGGTACATTGTGTTTGCTAATCACCTTAGAAGACTAATATCTGATTAGCAAACCCTTGTGCAATTATGTTAGCACAGCTGAAAATAGTTATGCTGGTGATATAAGCTATACAACTGGCCTTCCTTTGAGCTTGAAGTTTGAAGAACAAAATTAATACTTCAATTATCAATCATTATTTCTAACCTTGTCAATGTCTTGACTATATTTACTATTCAATTTTCAATTCATTTGATAAATAAAAGTGAGTTTTCATGGAAGACACGAAATTGTCTGGATGACCCCAAACTTTTGAACGGTAGTGTATATATATATATATATATATATATATATATATATAGGACTGTCTCAGAAAATTAGAATATTGTGATGAAGTTCTTTATTTTCTGTAATGCAATTAAAAACAAAACGTCATGCATTCTGGATTCATTACAAATCAACTGAAATATTGCAAGCCTTTTATTCTGATTTATTGCTGATTATGGTTTACAGCTTAAGAAAACTCAAATATCCTATCTCTAAATATTAGAATATCATGAAAAAGTATACTAGTAGGGTATTAAACAAATCACTTGAATTGTCTAATTAACTCGAAACACCTGCAAGGGTTTCCTGAGCCTTGACAAACACTCAGCTGTTATAAATCTTTTTTTTTACTTGGTCTGAGGAAATATTAAAATTTTATGAGATAGGATTTTAGAGTTTTCTTAAGCTGTAAGCCATAATCAGCAATATTAAAAGAATAAAAGGCTTGCAATATTTCAGTTGATTTGTAATGAATCCAGAATGCATGACATTTTTGTTTTTTTAATTGCATTACAGAAAATAAAGAACTTTATCACAATATTCTAATTTTCTGAGACAGTCCTGTATATGTACATTTATTCTGAGGTCACTTCCATCAAACACATTTTGAAAAAGGTAAAACACACTATGTCTAGATTTGAATGTTTAAGCTGTCGGGATGTTGAAAACAAACAATTCCCATGCCGAAAAACAGCTTTATGGAGCGCATCTCCACCTTTTCCTCTCATTCATTCTAGCCACTGTTTCCTCGTGTCCTCTGACCTCACCCCCACCCGGCAGTTTGCTTATCAATCCTCCCTCAGCTCCGTCATCAATCTCTTAGGGAAAATCTCCTTGTTTCTGCCAGTTGTTTCCTCCACTGCCAGCGTATTTGCTAAGACCCCTGCAACAGCTCCCCCTTTCCTGCCGGGTGAGTCGGAGGCTAATAAAACTGTCTTGGTCAGTCATGAGACACCCGGAGAGAGCAAGAGAGAGAGAGAGAGGGGAGGGAGGGCGGTGTTGGTGGGGGGTAGCGGGGTCACGGCTCAGAACAGGCTCAGTCGGACCTTACTGGCTCCGGCGAGGGGAGGGTCTCGCTTTTCTTAGACCCCGTTTACACGATGGGAAAACGCATATATTTTCATGCGTTTTGGCCTTTCATTTACACAAAAACGGAGGTTTTATCACGGAAAACGATCATTTCTAAAAACTCCGGCCAAAGTGGAGATTTCTGAAAACTCTGTTTTTGTGTTTGCGTGTGAACTAGGTCAAACGGAGTTTTAGGTTGTCAAACGTCACAGTATGCGACTAAAAATGCTTCACGTCATGTGAGCGTCCTACGTTTACAGTCCTTGACATGAGGATACTCCTCGGAGGTCTCGGACGGGTACTGTTCTAAGAACAATGCCAACATATCCCTATATTTAGTTTGGCATGATTCCCAATCCACATTATCGAGTGCTTTATTTGCCTTATAATCTAAGGCAGCAGCTCCACTTCGCTGTCTGTCCATACAAATGAACCTCGCGCCATATTTACTCTTTAAAGGAAAAGGAAGTTGATCGTGTTTTTCGTAGTTGTTGTTGGTTTTGAGAATTCTGATTGGTTTGTATGTCTTTATCCTTCTCGTTACACTGCCGACTACAGGTTTGGCATAGTTATGATGGCGCCCGGGGGCGTATTTATGCGGGTTCATATAAACAGAAACTTTTTTGAAAACGACCTTGTTTGTACAACGTTATTTTTGAAAACGGAGCGGCAGAAATATTCGTTTCTGTAAATACCCAGCTATGTGTAAATGTGGCCTTAGACCTCCGAAACCCCGAGGATGATAAATGGCATTTAAAGGAGACAGTAAAACAAAACTATTGCATAAAGTCATCAGTTAAAAAGTTAATTACAAAATATATGGGGGTTTGATTGAATGGGTCTCCGGGGGGTGATCAGGGAGAGAAGCTGCAGGCGAGCCGTAGACAGTCGCCCGATGAGCGGCGGTGACTCACACACATTCCCTTGAAGTGGAACCTGGTCTGTGTAAAAGGACTTCAGTGAGCCGGGATGATTCATCCATAAAGGCAACACAAAAAAAACATGAGCGAATGTTGGTCACTGCCACCCCGTTCCTTGATGAGGAACCTGGAAACACCCAGGCAATCCATTTAAAAGGCATGTTGTTTTATACAGGACCATTTCTATGTGACTTCCAGGAAGCAAAAATCCACTTGTTTGTAAGAATGAGAACGACTGTACCTGCTTCATCAACACCACCCTAATCAAGAGAACACCGATGTCCATGTAACGTGACACTTGACATCAGGTTCCAGTTTGCTCTCGCTGCCTTTTATGCCTCTGTAACTTCTATAGATTCAAGGTGGCCTCTGACAGGCCGCAGGTTTTCAGGTGTGTTTGTACTGAGTGACATTCACCGCTCCAGTCGGGCGGCTATTTCCTCTCGTTACGAAATTGTGAATTTCTCGGTGCTTGTTAAATGAAAATAAAGTCCTTGAATCAGTATCAGCGCATGACAAGTTAATCAAATTTGAGAGTGCTGAGTTTATATGCGTCCTTTTTTTTCCTTTTTGATGTTTTTATCCAAAGTGAGTTACAATAAGTGAATTCAACCATGAGTACGAATTTAGAACAACTACAAAAATACCATAAGTAATACCATAAGTAACACCACAAGTAATACTATAAGTAATAGACCGACCATAAGTAATACCATAAGTAATAGCATAACTAGTACCATAGGTAATACCATAAGTAGTACCATTAGTAATACCACAAGTAATACCATAAGTAATAGCATAACTAGTACCATCGGTAATACCAAAAGTAGTACCATAAGTTATACCACGAGTAATGCCATAAGTAATACCATAACTAGTACCATAAGTAATACCATAAGTAATATCATAAGTAATACCATAAGTAATATCATAAGTAATACCATAAGTAATATCATAAGTAATACCATAAGTAATACCATAAGTAATATCATAAGTAATACCATAAGTAATACCATAAGTAATACCATAACTAGTACCATTAGTAATACCATTAGTAATATCATAAGTAATACCATAAGTAATATCATAAGTAATATCATAAGTAATACCATAAGTAATACCATAAGTAATACCATAAGTAATACCATAAGTAATACCATAAGTAATACCATAACTAGTACCATTAGTAATACCATTAGTAATACCATAAGTAATACCATAACTAGTACCATTAGTAATACCATAGGTAATATCATAAGTAATACCATAACTAGTACCATTAGTAATACCATAAGTAATATCATAATAAGTGCCACTGAAGTGCTAGTCTGTTATGTTTTCTGTTCCTCCGTTCAGTTCCCACTAGCTTAAAGTTATATCACAGCAACACAGTCGGTTTCATTCAGTGATGGAATACAAACCAACTTCATGGCTTGTTGCCAACACAGTTGTCGTTCCCCAGACAATAAAATCACATTGAAATCAGAAGAATTCTGCAAAACCCTAGATTACAATCAGTAAAAACGTTTTTACATCCAGACATGCTACATGCTACATGCTACAGGGTGTCCTTACCCCAAGCTCTCGACACATAAAGTGAATTCTGAACTTTTGAATGTCAGCATTGGACACGCTGTGAATAGGGAGGTGTGTAATTGTCCACTGTGGATGTCTTTCCTCGGGGAAGCACCTCACATCTCAGTGTTTGAGTTCATGCGCGCTAACGTGGCTTCAGGGACGTACATGTAGTTCACGATCTCATGCAGCTTTCAAAGTTTATTAACAATCTAGATTTACACAATATGAATGTAGAATGTGTTTTGGCTTGTTGAAGGTGACCGAAAGCATTTTTTCCTTTATAATGCACACAAGGCCAATATTATTATATTATTATAATTATAGTGATTCTGGATGCAGTGTGTGTCAATGTACTGCACTCAGTCTCATGTTTGATAAACACATGCCACGGGGAATGAGAGATTATTTATTAAAGGTCATAAAACATACACGTATAGAAAACATGGTGCTACAGAGGTTGGTGTGCATGCTTTATGTAAGTGGCCACGTCTGTGTGTCGTGTGTAGGTGTGTGTGTGTGTGTGTGTGTGTGTGTGTGTGTGTGTGTGTGTGTGTGTGTGTGTGTGTGTGTGTGTGTGTGTGTGTGTGTGTGTGTGTGTGTGTGTGTGAGGGGGATCTGTTACGTTTCAGACAGAGGGCGTGTTACTGCTTCTGAGTGTCGGGCAGCAGCCGTGCATGGAATCAGTCTGTGTTTCTTTATCATTGTTTTCCGTCGCTTAAACCTCAGCACCAAATCACAAACACAATCACACATTCCCAAACACACACACACACACACACACACAATGCAACAAAAGAAAAAACACACAAAAATGTGTACATCTAAAATTTAGAGAAAAATGTGGTGGAGGTAGTGGTGGTAGTGGAGGTAGTAGTGGTAGTGGTGGTGGAGGTGGAGGAGGTAGTGGTGGTGGAGGTAGTGGTGGAGGTAGTGGTGGTAGTGGTGCTGGTAGTGGTGCTGGTGGTGGAGGTAGTGGTGCTGGTAGTGGTGCTGGTGGTGGAGGTAGTGGTGGAGGTAGTGGTGGAGGTAGTGGTGGTGGTGGAGGTAGTGGTGCTGGTAGTGGTGCTGGTGGTGGAGGTAGTGGTGGAGGTAGTGGTGGTGGTGGAGGTAGTGGTGCTGGTGGTGGAGGTAGTGGTGGTGGTGGTAGTGGTGCTGGTGGTGGAGGTAGTGGTGGAGGTGGTAGTGGTGCTGGTGGTGGAGGTAGTGGTGCTGGTGGTGGAGGTGGTGGTGGAGGTAGTGGTGGAGGTAGTGGTGGTGGAGGTAGTGGTGCTGGTAGTGGTGCTGGTGGTGGAGGTAGTGGTGGAGGTAGTGGTGGTGGAGGTAGTGGTGCTGGTAGTGGTGCTGGTGGTGGAGGTAGTGGTGCTGGTAGTGGTGCTGGTGGTGGAGGTAGTGGTGGAGGTAGTGGTGGTGGTGGAGGTAGTGCATGCTGGTAGTGGTGCTGGTGGTGTAGGTAGTGGTGGAGGTAGTGGTGGTGGTGGAGGTAGTGGTGCTGGTAGTGGTGCTGGTGGTGTAGGTAGTGGTGGAGGTAGTGGTGGTGGTGGAGGTAGTGGTGCTGGTAGTGGTGCTGGTGGTGGAGGTAGTGGTGGTGGTGGAGGTAGTGGTGCTGGTAGTGGTGGAGGTAGTGGTGGAGG